>NC_052163.1:71389155-72020824 GCF_902713615.1 Scyliorhinus canicula | reverse complement strand
TTCCCTCCTACATCTCTAACACCCCCATCTCTCTCGCTGCCTCCCGCTTCCGGAGCTGGTGGGCCAGTATCTGACTTGCCTTCTCCCCGTACTCGTATACCGCACCCTGCGCCCTCCTCCACTGCGCCTCCGCCTTCTGGGTGGCCAATATGTCGAACTTCGCTTGGAGACTACGATGCTTCCTCAAAAGCCCCTCTTCCGGGACGTCCACCTACCTCCTGTCCACCCGAACCATTTCTTCCACCAACCTCTCCCTCTCAACCCTCCCCCTGTGTGCCCGAATAGATATCAGCTCCTCTCTAACCGACGCCTCCCAGACCACCCCAACTTGCACCTCCCCATTGTCATTAGCTTCCAAATACCCCTCTATGCACCTACGGACCCACCCACATACTTCCTCCTCTGACAGAAGCCCCACATCTAACCTCCACAGCGGGCGTTGATCCTTCCCCTCCCCCAGGTCCAGGTCCACCGAATGCGGAGCGTGGTCCGATATGACTATCGCCGAGTACTCCGCCCCTACCACCCTTGGGATTAGCACCCTGCTGAGGACAAAAAAATCAATCCGGGAATAAGCCTTGTTGCCATGGGAAAAAAACGAAAACTCCCTACCTCCCGGCCTCAAAAACCTCCAAGGGTCTACCCCTCGCATCTGATCCAGAAACCCCCTCAGCACTGTGGCCGCCGCCGGCCACTTGCCCGACTTAGACCTCGAACGATCCAGAGCCGGGTCCAGCACAGTATTAAAATCTCTTCCCAAAATCAAGCCTCCCGTCTCCAGGTCCGGAATCCGGCTCAACATGCGCCGCATGAAGTCTGCATCGTCCCAGTTGGGGGCGTACACATTGACCAGAACCACCCGCTCCCCTTGAAGCCTACCGCTCACCATTACGTATCTGCCACAGCTATCCGCCACCACACTCGACGCCACAAACGGCAAGCTCTTTCCAACTAAAATCGCCACCTCCTGATTCTTCGCATCTAGCCCCGAATGGAACACTTGTCCAACCCAGCTTCTTCTCAGCCTCACCTGATCCGCCACCTTAAGGTGTGTCTCCTGGAGCATAGCCACGTCTGCTCCCAGCCCCTTCAAATGTGCCAAGACCCGGGACCGCTTCACCGGTCCATTCGGCCCCCTCACGTTCCATGTGACCAGCCGAATCGGGGGGCTCTTCCCCCTCCCTCTGCGCCGGTCAGCCATAGCTCTCCCTCGGCTCACCACGTGCCCACAGAATCCCCAGGCCCGTTCCCAACGGTGGCAGACCCCCTTCCCAACCCGCCCCTTCACCAGCAGTTCCCCTCCGGCCCTTCCAGCAGCAACCCGTTACCCCCCCCCCCCCGCAACACCCCCAACCCCCCCCCCCCCCCCCCCCCCCCCCCCCCCCCCTAGCTAGGACCCCCCTAGCTACATAATCACTTCCATCGTACTTCCGTAAGTCAGCTGACCCCGGCTGCTCCCGCCACCCCAACGACCCCCCCCCGGTGCAACACAACCACCACTCGTCCCGTCCACTGCGCCTCCAGCGCGGGAAAAAAGCCCGCGCTTCCATCTCAGACCCCGACCCAACACGTGGGAAAAAGAAGGGCGCGTGACCCAGCGGGCCCGTGAACAGCTCCCCAGCCATCCACCAGTGAAAAACAAGAAAGCACCAAAATACATAAATAAAAGCCCCAAAAAGCAAAAGAGCAAAAAGGCATCAACAAACACAACGAGGAAAAAAGGAGGACAAGGCCTCCGGACCATGTACATCAGTCCCCAGCCCCCCCAGTCTTCAGTTCGAGTCCAACTTCTCTGTCTGGACGAGGCCCAGGCATCCTCCGGGGAATCGAAGTAGAGCTGGCGATCTTTATAAGTGACCCAGAGGCGTGCCGGCTGTAGCAGGCCAAACTTTACCCCTTCTTGTGAAGCACTGCCTTCGTCCGATTAAAACCAGCCCTTCTCTGAGCTACCTCCGCGCTCCAGTCCTGATAAATCCGGATCTCTGCATTCTTCCACTTGCTACTCCTCTCCTTCTTCGCCCATCTCAGCACACACCCACGGTCAACGAAGCGGTGAAAACGGACCAGCAGCGCCTTTGGCGGCTCGTTCGGCCTGGGCTTCCTCAACACTCGATGGGCACCCTCCCGCTCCAAGGGCTTTTGAAATGACCCCACGCCCTTAACGAGTTCAGCATCAAGGTCACATAGGCCCCCAAGTCCGAACCTTCCAGCTCCTCCATCCTCGCTTGCCATTTCTTGTGAAGCGCCTCGTGCGACTCCACCTTCACTGCCAGGCCTAGGATTTCATCCTCTCTCTCCGAGGCCTTTTGCCATAGCTCTTGGATCTCTGCACCCTGAGCTGTAAGAGTCGCCATGAGCTTGTCCAGTGAGGCCTTAAGCGGTTCCAAGAGCTCAGCCTTCAGCTCTCTGAAAAAGCGCTGAAGAAGCTCCTGCTGCTCCTGCGCCCACTGCTGCCACGCTGCCGGTTCCCCGCCCACCACCATCTTGTTTCTCCTGCCTCGCACCTTCCTCTGCTCCAAAGCCGATTTTTTAACTGCTCGGCTCCTGGTCCAGTCCGTCCACCAGCAGATAAGTGCAGTAGATGTGTTCCCACACCGGGAAAAGCCCAGCCAGCGCCGCTACGGGCCCTTAAAAGAGCCCAAAAGACCGAAAATAGCGGGAGCTACCGAACGTGCGGCTTAGCTCCGCATCACCGCAACCGGAAGTCTGTGGGTTTGGAATTTCATTTGTTTGAGACTTTTATAAAAAAAAAAGAAAGAAAGAAATTTAGAGTACCCAATTCATTTTTCCAATTAAGGGGCAATTTAGTGTGAGCAATCCACCTACCCTCATATCTTTGGGTTGTGTGGGCAAAACCCACGCAAACACAGGGAGAATGTGCAAACTCCACACAGACAGTGACCCAGAGCTGGGATCAAACCTGGGACCTTGGCGCTGCGAGGCAGAAGTGCTAACCATTGTGCCACCGTGCTGGCCCTTTGTTTGAGACTTAAACCAAAAAAGCTAACCGGAAGCAGTCTGGTGTAGTAACGCCGGAAACTTCACGTAAGTTATAAAGTAATACTTAACAAAGCAGGGCAGTGGCTTGATGGGCATACTACGGCACTTGTTTTCCTGTTCAGCTTAAAGCACAGGGCGGCACTTTCCATTCTCTTCCCGTAACCTTGGTGGGCCATCTGCTTCCTTCGTGACAGGTGGTACTGCAATCTTCATTTTCAAACCTGCGTGCCGTGATCACTGAAAACTGCTGTTGGTTAACTCTTTCCAAGCCAACAGCTTGATCAATGATATTATTCCCTGATTGGCCTCAGTGAGGCAAGGCTAATTCTCCATTGGCTCAAGGGGTGCGTAATCAATCTGTGATTGGCCTAGGTGGGCATGATCAGTTCTTAATTGGTTTCTTGAGGGTGAGGTTTATCTTGTGATATTATTTCTTATTTTGTCCTCTAAGGCAGTGCTTCTCAAAGTGTGGTACGCGTACCGGTGCCGGTACGCGAGCCATCGTCTGCCGGTACTTGGAGTGTTTCCAGAAAAGAAAGAGACAGTAATCCTGGATTGGCTTGTTTCGCTCACCGGTCCCTGGCACATCAGATAGTTTGAGATGCACTGCTCTAAGGTGTCAGTTACTTGTGGGACTAACCCATCTCACTAAAACGTTTCTGTTACTCACTTGCAAGGATCAGCGGCAGCTTTTATACATCCGTCCTGCTGATTTGTTCAGGAGGGGGGTAGTATGCTGTCATGGCCATAAGAATGGTGTCTTGAATGTGTCATCTCGGGATTTGTCTAATTTTTACAAGTTCCTCATTAAACCAAACCCTTATCAGTGATTCCTTTAGAGGCCTGTCCTCACTGGGGTGTTGGAACTTGGAATGTGTCACTTTACTTTTAAAACAAAAGATAGTATGGTAAAGGTTTTAACTTGCAGAATATTACTAAGTACTAATACAGAAAGGTTACAATGCAAGTTGTACTTAAAGTTATACAGAGTGAGTATAATATAAGTGCATAACAACAGGCACTGTTTAAAATGTATACATAGTGTTGAATAATAATCTATAGAATTGTACTATATTTCAAATTAATCACATACTGTTACAAAGTTTAGCTCTAATACGCACATTCAGGCATCTTTTAAACAACATGAGGTTTTCTGCCTTGACCTGCCTTTTAGGCAGCGAGTTCCAGATCCCTACCATCCTCTGGGTGAAAGAAGATGCCCTAATCTAATCCTAGACCTCTGTTTAGTTAAAAGCAAACTCGTCATCTAATGATTGTGTGCAGTTACAGTGACAATCTCATTACACGTGAGGCTTTTGGAGGGAATAACAGGAAAAATTGACAGAAAGATGTGACTGTACCAGGTATTGACTTGTCCTGAGAGAAATTGCGCGCACACAATATTCTTGATCAGATATGGATACACTGTCTATTACAGCTCCAAAGAATATATACAATATTTAAACTAATGTTGTGCTCTCAAGGTGACACATACCACTGTCAAATCACTCTAATTTGATATCCATTGTTGTGTTAGGAATACAGTTCTTGTACTAGTACCAGGGGGAAGTGGGTATGATTTATGTTTGCATTTGTTCATGCAGCGTGAGCATCCCTGACAAAGTCACATTTGTTTCCTATCCGTGGTTGCTATTGAGAAGGTGATGTTGAGCTGCCGCCTTGAACAGTTGCAGTACATGTAGAGTAGGTGCACCCACTGATGTTAGGGAGGGATTCTGAAGTTTTTGATCCAGCGACACTGATGCAACGGTGATTATTTCCAAATCAAAATTGTGGCTGGCTTAGAGGGGAACCAGGTGGTAGTGCTCCCATGTGATTGCTGCCCTTGTCCTTCTAGATGGTAGTGGCCGTGAGTTTGGAAGGTACTGTCGAAGGATCCTTGGTGAGTTCCTGCAGTGCATCTAGTAGTTGGTATACACTAGTGATTGTTTTTGGCTTGCGCAGGCGTGATGGCCGAAGGGCCTTTTCTGTGCTGTAGACCTTGACTCTGTGACTGCTGCCACTGTGCATTGGTTGTGGTGGGAGTGAATGTTTAAAGTTCTGGTTGGGGTGCCAATCAAGTGGGCTGCTTTGTTGTGGATGGTGTTGAGCTTCTTCAGTGTTGTAGGAGCTGCACTCCTCCAGGCAAGTAATAAGAACATAAGAACTAGGAGCAGGAGTAGGCCATCTGGCCCCTCGAGCCTGCTCCGCCATTCAATTAGATCATGGCTGATCTTTTGTGGACTCAGCTCCACTTTCCGGCCCGAACACCATAACCCTTAATCCCTTTATTCTTCAAAAAACTATCTATCTTTACCTTAAAAACATGTAATGAAGGAGCCTCAACTGCTTCACTGGGCAAGGAATTCCATAGATTCACAACCCTTTGGGTGAAGAAGTTCCTCCTAAACTCAGTCCTAAATCTACTTCCCCTTATTTTGAGGCTATGTCCCCTAGTTCTGCTGTCACCCGCCAGTGGAAACAACCTGCCCGCATCTATCCTATCTATTCCCTTCATAATTTTAAATGTTTCAAAAGATCCCCCCTCATCCTTCTAAATTCCAACGAGTACAGTCCCAGTCTACTCAACCTCTCCTCATAATCCAACCCCTTCAGCTCTGGGATTAACCTAGTGAATCTCCTCTGCACACCCTCCAGCGCCAGTACGTCCTTTCTCAAGTAAGGAGACCAAAACTGAACACAATACTCCAGGTGTGGCCGCACTAACACCGTATACAATTGCAACATAACCTCCCTAGTCTTAAACTCCATCCCTCTAGCAATGAAGGACAAAATTCCATTTGCCGCCTTAATCACCTGTTGCACTTGTAAACCAACCTTCTGTGACTCATGCACTAGCACACCCAAGTCTCTCTGAACATCGGCATGCTTTAATATTTTATCGTTTAAATAATAATCCCGTTTGCTGTTATTCCTACCAAAATGGATAGAGTATCCAAAGTGGGAGAGTATTACATCACACTCCTACCTTGTAGATGATCTACAGGCTTTGAGGAGTCGGGAGGTGAGTTACTTACTGCAAGATTCCTAGCCTCTTACCTGCTCCTGTAGCCTCAGTATTTATATGGCTAGTCCATAGAACTATAGAATTTTCTGGACAATGGTAACTCCCAGGATGATGTTGGTGGGAAATTCTGCATTTTAATGCAATTGTCATGGGAGATGGTTGGAGTGTGCGTGTTGGAGTGTGCGTGTTGGAGATGGTTGGAGTGTGCGTGTTGGAGATGGTTGGAGTGTGCGTGTTGGAGATGGTTGGAGTGTGCGTGTTGGAGATGGTTGGAGTGTGCGTGTTGGAGATGGTTGGAGTGTGCGTGTTGGAGATGGTTGGAGTGTGCGTGTTGGAGATGGTTGGAGTGTGCGTGTTGGAGATGGTTGGAGTGTGCGTGTTGGAGATGGTTGGAGTGTGCGTGTTGGAGATGGTTGGAGTCTGGCTCTTGCATGGCATGAATCCCACTTGCCACATATCAGCCCAAGCCTGAATGTTGTCTAGTTCTTGCCATTTACGGACACATCTGCTTCACTATCTGAGGAGTCATGAATAGATGAACATTGGTGAACATCCCCACTTCTGACCTTTATGATGGATCATTGAAGCAGCTGGAGATGGTTGGAATGAGGATCCTACCTGGGGACTCCTGTAGAGATGTCCTAGAACTGAGAGCATTGACCTTCAAAAAGCAATCATCTTACTTTATGCTAGGTATGACTCCAATTAGAGGAGAGTTTTATCCCAATTCTTATAGATTGCAGTTTTGCGAATGGTCCTTGATTTCATACTCTTTTTCAAATGCTGACTTGATAAGAGCATTCACTCTCATCTCGCCTCTGTAATTTGGACCAATGCTGTAATGAGGTCTGAACGTAAGTGAGGAGGTTATTGTTAGTAAGTGCCACTTGATAGCACGGTCAGTGATACCATTCATCCCTCAGCTCTACCCAGTCAGCGAAACGGACCCTCCAAAAACAAATCCGTTACCCACTCCAGCCCCTTACCATTCCAACCCCCAAAAGTGGCACAAATTTCCCTGGCTGAAACAAATGATCCCCACAGACAGGGCACCACCTTGACACCCCCACCCAGCCTGCAATGCTGGCGGAGTTGCCACCATATCTTTAACATGGAGATAACCACCAGATTTGACGAATATTCTGCCGGAGCGAACGGCAGAGTAGCTGTCACCAAGGACGACCGCTTGCATCATCCCAACTCAATCCTGAGTCAAACAACATCTTTGTTCCTGAACCAACCCAACACATTCTGCATTGGCTGTCCAGTAGTAAAACAACAGGGGCAATGCCAATCCCCCCACTCCTGCGCCTGCCTCTCCATCTGTAAGACCCCCCTAGGAATCTGCGGCAATCGCCCATACGAACCCCATTATAAACCGCTCCAGCCACTGGAAAAACTGCTTTAGGCAGGAAGACCGGGAGGCACTGAAACAAGAACACGAATTTTGGCAAGATATTTCTGCCAGAGAATGAAAAGCTGTCCCACCTCTGCAAATCCGCCTTTGCCCTACTCGCAAACTAGTGAAGTTCAGCTTGCAAAGCCATGTCTAGTCCCGCACCACCTGGACCTCGGATAGCGGAAGCTAGTCTGAGCACAGCGAAAAGACAGCCCCCCTCTTCTTTCTCCCCCCCCCCTCCCCCCCCCCCCACCCCCCCCCCCCCCCCCACCCCCACCCCACAAAAGAGACCAACCATAAAATACTCACTCTTTCCAACATTCAACTTATGCCCCGAAAATGAACCAAACCTCTCCGATGTCTCTATAATATCACCTATCGCTGTCTTTGGGTCTCTTGCATACAACAAGAGACCAGTATACAAGGACACCCTGTTCTCTACTCTTCTACCACCTCACAATCCCATTCCGCTTGTCCGAGACCCTCAAGGCGATTGCCAAAGGCTCAATCACCAATGCAAACAACAGTGGAGACAAAGGACAGCCTTCCCTCGTTCCCCTATACAAACTAAACGGGACTGAACTCATGGTGTTAGTGCACACACAAGCTGATGATGCTGCAAACAGCAGCCACACCCATGACACGAACCCAGGCCTGAACCAAAGATTCTAAGCACCGTAAACAGTTTAGAATACCCAATTCATTTCTTTCAATTTAGGGTGGCCAATCCACCTACCCAGCACATCTTTTGGTTGTGGGATGAAACCCATGCAAACACGGGGAGAATGTGCAAACTCCACATGGCAGTGACCCAGGACCAGGTTTGAATCTGGGACCTCAGCACCGTGAGGGAGCAGTGCTAACCACCGTGCTGCCCTCATCTGGTTCAATACATGTCCTTTAGGGAAAGAAATCTGCCATCCTTACCTGATCTGGCCTGCATGTGACTCCAGACCCACAGCATTGTGGTTAACTCATAAATGCCCTCTGAAAAGGCCTATCAAGCCACTTGGTTGTATTCAACCGCTATGAAAACACGAAAAAGGAATGAAACTGAATAGACCACCCGGCATCGAACCACTCACCAGAAACGACAACAGCAAACCCAGCCCTGTCGACCCTGAAATTCCTCCATACTAACATCTGGGGGCGTGTACCAAAGTTTGGAGCTGGCTCACAGACTAGTTAAGCAACTGCCTGATGTAGAATCTAATTCCTTCAATGCAGAAGGAGGCCATTTGGTCCATCGAGTCTGCACCGACCCTCTGAAAGGGCACCCTCTCTGGGCCCACTCCCCCACTTTATCCCTGCAACCTCACCTAACCTGGACATCTTTGGACACTTAAGGGCAATTTAACATGGCCAATCCACCCAACCTGTGAATCATAAAATTTACAATGTAGAATGAGTCTATTCAGCCCATTGAGTGCACGGGCCCTTGGAAAGAGCGCACTACTTTTTCAAAAAAATATTTTTACCCACCCCAAGAGCACCCTACTTAAGCCCACACCTCCCCCTAACCCAGTAACCCCACCTAATCTTTTTGGACACTAAGGCAATTTAGCATGGCCAATCCACCTAACCTGCACATATTTAGACTGGGAGGAAACCCACGCAAATCTTTGGACTCTCCCAGTGCATGTCCCCCCCCCCCCCCCCCCCCCCCCAATCCCCCAATTCATGGCCTTCCCCATGCATGGCTCTCCCCTCCCCCAATGTATGGCCATCCCCTTCCTTCCCCACTCCCCAATTAATGGCCCCTCATTCCTCCTGCCCCTAATGCATAGCCCACCCCTTCCATCCACCCCAAATGCATGGTTCTCACCTTGCTCCTCTCCAATGCATAGCTCTCCTTTCTCTCCCCCCCCCCTTTTACTAAAACATGGCTCTCTCTCTCTCTCTCTCTCTCTCTCTCTCTCTCTCTCTCTCTCTCTCTCTCTTCCTTACTCCACATAGTCATACTCACAGATTCATACCTTACAGACAATGTCCCAGACACTACCATCACCATTCCTACATTTGTCCTGTCTCACTGGCAGGTCAGACCCAGTAGAGATGGTGGCACAGTGGTATACAGTCGGGAGGGAGTTGCCCTGGGAGTCCTCAACATCGACTCTGGACCCCATGAAGTCTAATGGCTTTAGGTTAAACATGGGCAAGGAAATTTCCTGCTGGTTACCATGTACTGGTTGCCATCAGCTCATTAATCAGTACTCCTCCATATTGAACACCACTTGGAGGAAGCACTGAGGGTGGCAAAGCACAGAATATGCTTTGGGTGGGGGAAATTAATGTCCATCACCAAAAGTGCCCTCATCCTCACCTGCTGCAGATGCGTCTGTCCATGACCGTATCGGTAGATCTGACTACTACACAGCCCTTGTGGAGACAATGTCCTGTCTTCACATTGAGGATACCCTCCGTTGTATTGTGTGGCACTACCACCGTGCTAAATGTGATAGACTTCGGACAGATCTAGAAACTCAAGACTGGGCATCCATGAGGCACTCTGTGTCGTCATCAGCAGCAGAATTGTATTGAATCCAGTCTGCAACCTCGTGATCTGGCATATCCCCCACTCTTCCATTACCACCAAGCCAGGGGATCAACCCTGGTTCAATGAAGAGTGCAGGAGAGAATGCCAGGAGCAACAGCAGGTGTCATGTGAGGGTCCCTTTAAGGAAAGGGTGTTTTATCAAATGGCTGCAATGATGTCATTGTGTGGGTGGAGCTGGGCTGTGATTCTGCCTTTTACTTTCGTTTTGAGGTGGAAGCTGCTTTGTGGTTCTGAGTTTTCTTTGGTTTCGTTTTCAATTGTGGAGCTGCATTCAAACCAAGAAGGTGTATTTTGGTGTCTCTGCATGCAAAAGAATGTCTCCAGACCACGTGAAAACTTCACAGTAATACCTGTTTCTGTAAGGAACCCATTGTTTTCTAGGAAAAAAGGGTGTTTGGCTTATGGATGTTGTTGGGAAAGTTATTAAGGGTTACCTGTAGAGTACTATATCTTGGGGGGGGGGGGGGGTGTTTGTGTTGGTGGTTGATCAGATGTTTACTGTGTGTTTATAAAATGTTAACTGGATTCATAGAATGAACATTATTTTTGTTTTAAAATACTTAAGATCTCTGTTGCATAACACCTGGAAAGTGGGTCCGTGTGCTCCTCATAACCAAAATCTATTAAAAGCTGTAGGTCAGGTGAACTCCATGATATATTCTCTAATCCCTGACCCATAATAAATCATATCGAAAGATGAGGTCTCAACCTGATGAAGCTACAACACAGGACTACTTGTGTGACAAACAGCATAAGCAGCAAGTAATAGACAGAGCTAAGCGACTCCACAATGATTGCAACAGATCTAAACTCTGCAGTCCTGCCATATCCATCCGTGAATGGTGGTGGACAATTAAATAACTCGCTGGAGGAGGAGGCTCCACAAATGCTTCAATGATGGAGGAGCTCAGCACATCTGTACAAAAGACCAGGCTGAGGCATTCGCAACAATCTTCAGCCAGAAGTGCCGTGTGATGATCTATCTTGGTCTCCTCTGGAGGCCCCCACATCACAGATGTCAGTCTTTGGCCAATACGATTCACTCCATGTGCTATTAAGAAACGGCTGAAGGTACTGGACACTATAAAGGCTATGGGCCGTGACAATATTCTGGCAATAGTACTGAAGAGAAGACTTGTGCTTCAGAACTTGCTGTACTCCTAGCCAAGCTGTTCCAGTTTACAACACTGGCATCTACCCAGCAATATGGAAAGTTGCCCAGGTGTGTCCTGTACAAAAAAACAGGACAAATCCAACCCAGCCAATTACCGCCCTATCAGTCTACTCTCCATCATCAGCAAAGTGATGGAAGGGGTCATCAGCAGTGCTATCAAGCAGCATAGCGATAACCTGTTCATGGACGCTCAGTCTGGGTTCCACCACGGTCACTCAGCCCCTGACCTCATTACAGCCTTGGTTCAAAAGTGGACAAAAGAGCTGAACTCCAGAGGTAAGGTGAGAGTAACTGCCCTTGACATCAAGGCAGCATTTGACCAAGTATTGCAGAAAGGAGCCAGTACTGAAGAATTGTACTCCAGAACTTGCCGCACCCGTAGCTAAGCTGTTCCAGTACCGCAACAATACTGGCATCTACTTATTGTGAAAATTGCCCAGGTATGTCCTGTACACAAGAAACATAACAAATCCAACCCAGCCAATTACCGCTCTATCTGTCCACTCTCCATCATTAGCAAAGTGATGAAACAGGTCATCAAGCAGTTCTATCAAGCGGCACTTAGTCAGCAATAATCAGATCACAGACACTCACTTTGAGTTCCACCAGGGTCACTCAGCTCCTAACCTCATTACAGCCTTGGTTCAAACATCAACAAAAAGGCTGAATGCCAGAGATAAGAGTGACTGCCCTTGACATGAAGTCAGCATTTGACCGAGTGTAGCATCAAGGAGTTCTAGCAAAATTGGAGTCAATGGGAATAAGGGGGAAAAAATCTCCGCTGGTTGGAGTTATACCTGGCACAAAGGAAAAGGGTTGTGGTTGTTGGAGGTCAATCATCTCAGCTCCAGGACATTACTGCAGGAGTTCCTCGGGGTAGTGCCCTAGGCTCAACCATCTTCCCTCTCCATGCCCTCCCTCTCTACATGGGCGTGCCACCCTCCCTCTCCCAAACGGGAAGGGTGGAGCGGTGCACGCCCGCTCTGCCCCTCTCGCTGCATTGAATGTCCCCTGTTTATAGTCTTTTAAAAAAAATAATTTTTATTGAAAAATGTTGAATTTATAGAACCCTTGTATTGATCCTCTCAGGGAAAATTTGACCCTCTCCAATTTTATGAATCCCGCCATGTCACTGATCCAGGTCTCCACACTTGGGGCCTCGCATCCTTCCACTGCAGCAAGATCCTCCGCTGGGCTACTAGGGACGCAAAGGCCAGGACACCGGCCTCTTTCGCCTCCTGCACTCCAGGCTCCACCGCAACTCCAAAAATAGCGAGTCCCCACCCTGGTTTGACCCTGGATCCAACCACCCTCGACACCGTCCCCGCCACCCCCTTCCAGAATTCTTCCAGTGCCGGGCATGCCCAGAACATATGGGCATGATTCGCTGGACTCCCCGAACACCTGGTGCACCTGTCCTCACCCCCAAAGAACCTACTCATCCTAGTCCCGGACATGTGGGCCCGGTGCAGCACCTTAAATTGGATGAGACTAAGCCTCGCACATAAAGAGGAAGATTTAACTCTCTCCAAGGCATCTGCCCAAGTCCCGTCCTCTATCTACTCCCCAAGTTCCCCCTCCCATTTAGCCTTCAGCTCCTCCACTGACGACTCCTCACCTCCTGCATTACCTTATAAATGTCAGACACCTTCCCCTCTCCGACCCACACCCCCGAAAGCACTCTGTCCATCGCCCCCCGCGAGGGCAGCAAAGGGAACTCCTCTACCTGTCGCCTAGCAAACGCCTTTATCTGTAAGTATCTGAACATGTTCCCTTGGGGGAGCCCAAATTTATCTTCCAGTTCCCCCAGGCCCGCAAACCTCCCGCCAATAAACGGGTCCCTCAATTTACTGATGCTCATCCTTTGCCACCCCCTAAATCCCCCATCATTGTTCCCCGGGATGAACCAATGATTTCCACCCAATGGAGCCTCCATCGAGCCCCCTGTTTCCCCCCTATGCCGTCTCCACTGTCCCCAGATTCTTAGGGTCACCGGGCTCGTGGTATACCTCTTAGGAGAGAGCGGCAACGGCGCCGTTGCCAAGGCACCCAGGCTCGTACCTCTACATGACGCCATCTCCATTCTTCCACGCAGGCCCCCCCCCCCCCCCCCCCCCCATCACCCACTTATGCACCATTGACACGTTGGCCGCCCAATAGTACCCCAAAAGGTTGGGCAGCGCCAGCCTGCCTCCATCCATCCCTCGCTCCAGGAAAACCCTCTTCACTCTCGGAGTCCCACGTGCCCGCAGAAAGCTCAAAATACTGCTAGTCACTCTCCTAAAGAAGGCCCTGGGGATGAAGATGGGCAGGCACTGAAAGAGGAACAAGAACCTCGGAAGCACCGTCATTTTGACGGACTGCACCCTCCCCGCCAACGACAATGGCAGCATGTCCCACCTCTTGAACTCCTCCTCCATCTGATCCACAAGCCTGGTGAAATTATGCTTGCGAAGAGTCCCCCAGTCCCTGGCCACCTGCACCCCCAGGTACCTAAAACTCTCCCCTGCCCTCCTAAGCGGGAGCCTACCAATTCCTTCCTCCTGGTCTTCAGGGTGCATCACAAACACCTCACTCTTGCCTAAATTTAGTTTATAGCCTGAAAAGGTTCCAAACTCAGCTAGCAGCTCCATCACCCCCGGCATCCCTCCCACCGGGTCTGCCACATACAGTAACAGGTCATCGGCATACAACGACCACCCTATGTTCCTCCCCACCTCGCACCAAACCTCTCCACCTCCCTGAATCCCTCAACGCCATCGCCAACGGCTTGATTGCCAATGCAAACAACAAGGGGGACAGGGGGCAACCCTGCCTGGTCCCTCGGTGAAGCCGGAAGTACTCCGACCTCCTCCCATTCGTGGCCACACACGCCATCGGGGCCTCATATAGCAGCCTCGCCCATCTAATAAACCCTTCACCAAATCCAAACCTCCCCAACACCTCCCATAAGTACCCCCACTCCACTCTATCGAAGGCCTCCTCTGCATCCAGCGCCACCACTATCTCAGCCTCCCCCTCAATCGTCGGCATCATGATGACATTCAACAATCTCCGCACATTCGTGTTCAGCTGCCTTCCCTTCACAAACCCTGTCTGGTCCTCGTGTACAACCCCTGGCACACAGTCCTCTATCCTGGTGGCCAGGATTTTTGCCAGCACCGTGGCGTCCACATTGAGGAGAGATATGGGCCTGTATGAACCACACTGCTGGGGGTCCTTGTCCCTCTTTAAGATTAACGAAATCAGGGCCCGCGACATCGTCGGGGGCAAAGTCCCCCCCTCCCACGCTTCATTAAGTGTCCGCACCAGCAAGGGGCCCACTAGGTCCACAAACGACACCGGGAACCCATCCGGCCCCGGCGCCTTCCCTGACTGCATCTGCCCGATCCCCTTAACTAGCTCCTCCAGCTCAATCGGCGCCCCCAACCCCTCCACCTGCTCCTCCTGCACCTTCGGGAAAGAAAGCCCGTCGAGGAACCTCTCCATTCCCCTCCTCTCCACCGTTGGCTCCGACCAATACAGTTCCCCATAAAAGTCCTTGAAAACCTCATTCACCTCTACCTCCTTCCGCACCACATTCCCACTCTTGTCTCTCACTCCAGCAATTTCCTTAGCCGCATCCCGCTTGCGGAGCTGATGAGCCAGCATCCTACTCGCCTTTTCACCATGTTCGTGCACTGCCCCTTGTGCCTTCCTCCACTGTGCCTCTGCCTTTCTAGTGGTCAGCAAGTCAAATTTAGCCTGTAGGCTGCGCCTCTCCCCCAACAGTCCCTCCTCTGGTGCCTCTGCGTACTTCCTGTCTACCTCCAGCATCTTTCCCACCAGTCTATCCCTCTCACTCTTCTCGCTCCTCTCCCTGTGTGCCCGGATGGATATCAGCTCCCCACGAATCACTGCCTTCAGGGCTTCCCAGACCATCCCCACCTGGACCTCCCCCGTATCATTCACCTCGAGGTACCCCTCAATACTTGCCTGGACCCTCCTACACACCACCTCCTCCGCCAACAACCCCACATCCAACCGCCACAACGGGCGCTGGTCCCGCACCTCCCCCATCTCCAACTCTATCCAATGCGGAGCGTGGTCGGAGATTGCAATAGCCGAATATTCGGCCTCCTCCACTCTTGGAATCAGTCCCCTACTCACCACGAAGAAGTCTATCCGAGAATAGACACTATGTATGTGGGAGAAGAAAGAGTACTCCCGTGCCCTAGGCCTCACAAACCTCCATGGATCCACCTCTCCCATCTGGTCCATAAACCCTCTCAGTACCTTGGCCTCCGCCGGCCTCCTACCCGTCCTAGAGCTGGACCGATCCAGTGAAGGATCCAACACTGTATTGAAGTCCTTCTCTCCTCTCTCTTCTCTCTCTCTCTCTCTCTCCACCCCCCCCCCCCCCCCCAAATAATCAGACCTCCCGCCTCTAGATCCGGGACCCATCCCAGCATACGCCGCATGAAGCCCGCATCGTCCCAATTTGGGGCATACACACTAGCAAGTACCACCTTCACTCCTTGTAGCCTGCCCCTAACCATAACATACCACCCCCCTTATCCGCCACCACCTCAGATGCCTCAAACGACACATTTTTCCCCACCAGAATCGCCACTCCCCGGTTCTTCACATCCAACCCAGAGTGGTAAACCTGCCCCACCCATCCCTTCCTCAGACGGACCTGGTCCGCCACCTTCAGGTGGGTCTCCTGAAGCATTGCCACATCTGCCTTTAGCCCCCTCAGATGAGCAAGTACCCTTGACCGCTTCACCGGCCCATTCAATCCTCTCGCATTCCAGTCGTCTCCCCCCCCCCCCCCCCCCCATTGACCAGCCATAGCCCGTCGACTGCCCGCCCCAGGCCAGCACCCCCCGCCCGACCCAGTCCCCACAGCGACAACACCTCACCTCTGTCCCCCCGGCCCCCACCAGCTCCTTCCTGACCCGGTATTCCCCCCCCCCCCCCCCCCCCCGGTCATCGTCTCCACCCCCCAGCCCCGTAACGCGGGAAACCCGAGGAAAGCCCGCGTTTTCGCACTGCTCCACCACACCCTTCTGACGCAGCTCCCAAATACCAGCCCCACTCCATACCCCCAACCCGATATAGAATACAACAAAACCCCCAACCCACCCCGCAAGATACAAAACGCAAGATACAAAACTCAAACAATGCCCCACAACAAAAAACAGAACAACACCCCAATAAATAACCATATCAAAATTACAAAAGTACTGAAAAAGAGAACACAGCAACAGCAGAAACCAGCAATAAAGTATTACAACCGACCCCGCAACTCCCAACCCCTAGTTCGAGTCCAGTTTCTCCGTCCGCACGAAGGCCCACGTCTCTTCCAGGGAATCAAAATAATAATGCCGGTCCAAATAAGTTACCCACAGGCGCGCAGGCTGCAACATTCCGAACTTTATCTTCTTCTTGTAGAGCACCTCTTTCGTCCGATTAAACCCGGACCGCCGCTTAGCCACCTCCGCACTCCAATCCTGGTAGATCCGTACTACCCCATTCTCCCAGTTGCTGCTCTTCACCTTCTTGGCCCAGCGCAGCACACACTCCCGATCACTGAACCGGTGGAACGTCACCAGCACCGCACGCGGGGGTTCATTCTCCTTAGGCCTCCTGGCCAGTACCCTGTGGGCTCCCTCCAGCTCCAGGGGCAGATGGAAAGATCCGGCCCCCACTAGCGAGTTCAGCATCGTAGCCACGTAGGTTGTCAGATCCGACCCCTCCAGCCCCTCTGCAAGGCCCAAGATCCTCAGATTTTTCCACCTCATGTGGTGATCAAGCTCCTCGAAGTGGTCCTGCCACTTCTTGTGGAGTGCCTCGTGCCCCTCCACCTTACGAGGACCACGGCCTCCTCCTCTCGTTTAGTGGTCTGCGTCTGCAACGCCTTGATGGCAGCACCCTGGGTCGTCTGAATCTCCGAGAGCCTTTTGTTCGTTTCCTGCAGAGAGCTCAGTACCTCAGCCTTGAAATCTGCAAAACAGCGCAGGAGAGCAGCTTGCTGCTCCTGGGCCCACTGGTGCTCCGCCGGCCGCCATCTTGGATTCCTTCCCCCGTTTTTTCTAGGGAGTTGCTGCCGTTTTTTTCCCCCTTTCCACTCCGAGTTCGTGTCATGAAATGCGGAGAAAGTCGATTAGCACACCTTCTCCCACTGGGAGACGTCGAAAAAATTCCGTTTTGGGCTCTCTAAAAAGAGCCGAAAAGTCAGTTTGAAGCGGGAGCTCCCAAATGTGCGGTTTCCTACGTCATCCCCGCCACTGGAAGTCCCCTGTTTATAGTCTTGATTGTGCTCGAGGTACTTAATTAAACACTGCCCTTCAGCTGTGTATCTCAACAATATAATTCATTTACTGTAATGATGCACAGCATCATTTATTAGAATCACAAAAGGCATTTATTTGTTAATAAGAAATCCTGGTAAATCTTCTGCGTCACATTCCTCCTATACACAATATTCTAACTGTGGCCTAACCAATGTTTTATACAGCTTCCAGCATAATCTCTCTGCCTCTGCTAGTAATGATGTGGAGATGCCGGCGTTGGACTGGGGTGAGCACAGTAAGAAGTCTTACAGCACCAAGCTAAAGTCCAACATGTTCGTTTCAAACACTAGCTTTCGGAACACTGCTCCTTCCTCAGGTGAATGAAGAGGCATGAAGACCTCTTCATGCACCCGAGGAAGGAGCAGTGCTCCAAAAGCTAGTGTTTGAAACGAACATGTTGGACTTTAACCTGGTGTTGTAAGACTTCTTACTCTGCTAGTAAAGGCAAGATATCACATGATTTTTTTAAACCACTGTGTCCACCTGCTCTGCTACCTGCGGCGACCGGTGCACATGCACACCAAGATCTCTCTGACGGTCGCTGTTTCTCAGGGTCCTGCTGTTTATCATGAATTCCCTTGCCTTGTTAGTCCTGCCCAAGTACATCAACTTATACTTAGCTGGTTTGAATTGCATTTGCCACTGATCAGCTCATCTGACCAACCTGTATATATCTTGTAATCAAAGGCTATCCTGCTCACTATTTACCACCGCACCAATTTTTGCACCACCCTCCTACATTCATATCTAAATCATTTATATAAATCATAAACAGCAAGTTCCTTGGGTGTTGTGGAACCAAGCAGGAAATGGGATATTTTAGTTCCGGTAATGTGGCAATTAATTATCTCATCATCAAGGATCCTCCAGCCAAGAATAATCATTGCAGGATAGAATTTCAGTCACTTTGAGGGTCAGAAACCTGGGGCGGGATTCTCCGACCCCAAGCAGGGTCGGAGAATCGGCCGGCAGCGGCGTTATTCCCGCTCCCGCAGGGTTTTAAATCTCTGACTGGCCAAAAAACCGGCGCTGTGCAAATCCCGCCGGCAGCCTCTGAAAACAGCTGGTGCCGGCGGGATGTCATTATATTTTTAGTTTCCACAAATCTCCGGCCCGGATGGGCCGAAGTCCCGCCGACGTGGCCACGGGTCACGTCGGCGAAAATCACAGTTGCTTTAAAAACGTCGTCAACCATTGATGATGGTTGACGCCGTTCAGTGTCGGGGGGGGGTGGGTTGCGGCATCGGGGGGGGGGGGGGGGGGTGGGTGGGGTTGCGGCATCGGGGGGGGGTTGCGGCATCGGGGGGGGGTTGCGGCATCGGGAGGGGGTTGCGGCATCGGGGGGGGGGTTGCGGCACGGGTGGGGGGTTGCGGCATCGGGGGGTGGTGGGTTGCGGCATCGGGGGGGGGGATTGGGGGCAGCGGCGTGCAGAGGGGGGGGGGAACGGATGCCCGGGCCAACGCACCGTCGCCCCCCCCCTCTGTACGCCGCTGCCCCCTACCCCAACCACCCCCCCATAACCACCCCTACCCCCCTCCCCAGCCACCCCTAACCCCCCTCCCCACCACCCCTCCCCCCTCCCCACCACCCCTACCCCCCTCCCCACCACTCCTACCCCTACCCCCCTCCCCACCACTCCTACCCCCCCTCCCCACCACCCCTACCCCCCTCCCTACTCCCCTCCCACCACCACCCCTACCCCCCCCTCCCCACCACCCCTACCCCCCCTCCCCACCACCCCCCCCCCCCTCCCCACCACCCCTTCCCCCCCCCCCCACCACCCCTACCCCCCTCCCCACCACCCCTACCACCCCTCCCCACCACCCCTACCCCCCTCCCCACCACCCCTACCCCCCTCCCCACCACCCCTACCCCCCCTCCCCACCACCCTACCCCCCTCCCCACCACTCCTACCCTATCCCCCTCCTCACCACTCCTACCCTACCCCCCTCCCCACCACTCCTACCCTACCCCCCTCCCCACCACCCTACCCCCCTCCCCACCACCCCTACCCCCCTCCGCACCACCCCTACCCCCCTCCCCACCACCCCTACCCCCCTCCCCACCACCCCTACCCCCCTCCCCACCACCCCTACCCCCCTCCCCACCACCCCATCCCCCCTCCCCGCCCCCCCATCCCCCCTCCAACGCCGCCCCCCCATCCCCCCTCCAACGCCGCCCCCCCATCCCCCCTCCAACGCCGCCCCCCCATCCCCCCTCCAACGCCGCCCCCCCATCCCCCCTCCAACGCCGCCCCCCCATCTCTCGCAACGCCGCAACCCCCCACCCTCAACGCCGCAACCCCCCACCCTCAACGCCGCAACCCCCCCTCATCACCGGGTCTCTCCCCCCCCCCTCCCCCTCAACGCCGGTACCCACACCCCCCCCCCTCTCTCCTCCTCCCCCCCCTTCCTTCCTCCTCTCCCCTTCCTTCCTCCTCCCCCCCCCCTTCCTTCCTCCGTTAGTGGGGGGGGGGTGCGGCGTTGGAGTGGGGTAGGGGTGGTGAAGGGGGTAGGGGTGGTGAGGGGAGGGGGTAGCGGCGTACAGAGAGGGGGGGGCGACGGTGCGTTGGCCCCGGGCATCCGTCGCCCCCCCTCTCTGCACGCCGCTGCCCCCAACCCCCCCCCCCCCCAATGCCGGGTTGCTCTTCTCCTCCCCCTCCCCCCCAATGCCGGGTCGCTCTTCTCCCCCCCCACCCCACTGGGTCTCTCCCTCCCCACCACACAAACGCCGGGACTCGCCACTTCCGCAGCTGGAGAAACTGACGCCTATCGCGTCAGTCCGCTGCTGGCCCTTCCGGGAACGGAGATTGCCAGCTTAAAAGAAGGCCCGGATGCCGGAGTCATGCACACCGCTTTTTCCCACCGGAAATGGGCGTCACGTCGGTCCGCGGAGAATTTCGCCCCTGGTTCTGAAGCTATGCCTTACCTTTCTAATTACCTTTTTTAAAATTTATGAAGATAGTTAGCTAATGTGGTCTATTCTGGTAAAATAGATGAAGTAAGATGGCAGAGAAGCATATTTAAGGAGATATTTCATGACTCTCAATAACGTTTTACTCAAATGATTGTTTGGTGACACAGAAGTTGAAAAGAGACAAGATGATTTTGCCCAAAGATATATTCCATTGAGAAAGAAAGACCACAAGAAGCATGATCCATCTATGTCTAAGGAAGGAGGTTAAGGACAATGTCAAGTTTAAAGAAATGCTTACCAGTATTGTCAAGATTAGTGGCAGGCCAGAAGATTGGCAACGTTTTTAAGCAAGTAAAGGATAACTTGGAAAATAGCAGGAAAATAGGTTACAAGAGTAAACTACCAATAAATATGAAAATGGAAAGTGAGAGTTTCTACAAGTTTATGAAAAGGAAACAAATAGATGAGGCAAATATTGGTTTCTTAGAGGATGAGATTGAGGAATTAATGATGGGAAGCGAGGAAATGGGAGTGACTTTGAACCAGCATTTTGTATCTATCTTCGTGGTGGAATGCATTGAACGCATCTCGATAAATTTTTATTTTAAATTTTAAAAAATAATCATTATTGCCACAAGTAGGCTTACTGAAAAGCCCTGGCGTCTGTTCGGGTACACTGAGGGAGAATTCATAATGTCCAATTCACCTAACAGCACGTCTTTCAGGACTTGTGGAAGGAAACCAGAGCACCCGGAGGAAACCCACGGAGAATGTGCAGACTCCGCACAGACAGTGATCCAAGCCGGGAATAGAACCTGGAATCCTGGAGCTGTGAAGCAACAATGCTTCTGTGCAATAGAAGTAGTTCAGAGGCAAAAGGGAAATCTACAATCATCGAATCCCGACAGTGCAGAAGGCCATTCAGCCCATCAAGTCTGCACCAATCCACTCCACCCTAAACCTGTAACCCAGTAACCGAACCTACACCTCCCTGGAAACGAGGTGACAATTTAGCTTGACCAGTCCACATAACCTGCACACCTTTGGACGGTGGGAGGAAACCCACGCATCCATGGGGAGAACGTGCAAACTCCAGTCACCTGAGACCAGAATTTAACCCAGGTCCCTGGCACTGTGAGACAGCAGTGCTAACCACTGTGCCACCCTGCTGCCTGTGTAAGTAATGGAACAGTAGATTGAACTCCTGAGTTTAACTTATAAATTCGCAATGTTCCTGGGCTCAATGATTTATTTTTTAGCCTGATTTCTGGGAGTTTGAGTCTTGTTGAGATGGCTGTGTGATGATTTGACCTTTGTCCCCAGGTCCCCAGATGTCAACCCCTCGGCGAGAGATGTGGAGCAGCAACAATGCACCAGGGCTGGACTTGCCTCATCCTCCAGGAGCCGCGTGGCGAAGACCATCCAGTCCAACTCCAACGTGAAGTGGGTGAACTCATCTTCTCGAAAGCTGCCTCGGATGAAGAAGTGCCAGCGGACCCAGAAACAGAAGGAGCAGATCCAGCGGGTGCGCAAAGCGAGGGAGGCTGTGATTCGCAGGAAGTGTGCTCCACAGTGGATCGGCAGCTCCAGTGAGGGGGGGTCCAGCAGTAACTCGGAGCTTGATGAGGTCATCACCTGTGACAACGGCCAGGCCAACCATCAGGATCATTTGGGTGCATTACCTTTACCTATCTTTAGTCAAATACAAAGTTCAACAACTTAATCATAGAGGGAGTTAGAGAGGGGAGGTGGCAGAGAACTCACAGGAAAAGGATAGGGCAGGATATAGTTACCAGGGCTGCATCTTTCACTTACCACACTGATTCCAAGGTAATTTAAGTTTAAACCAACCCCTGTGCAAAGGAATGTCACTCAACCATCGCTATCTGATAATTTTATTAAAACTCCCCTTCCTTTTTCTTGGCCGCACTGGAAGCAGTTGCAGTATCTCAAATCTCACCACCTATCTATAGCTTCCCTTTCCTGACATTCTCTAGTGAATTTGCATCACCTGGGCCCAATTGGCTTTATTGTCCTTTCAATATGGACTGGTCAGATTACACACAATCCCCTCCCTGAGTCTCGGGTTAGCACACAGTCCCCTCCCTGAGTCTCGGGTTAGCACACAGTCCCCTCCCTGAGCCTCGGGTTAGCACACAGTCCCTTCCCTGACACCCTATTAGCGCACAGTCCCCCTCACTGCGTCTCCATTCGCGTACAGCCCCCTCACTGCGTCTCCAGTACCGCACCGCCCCCTCACTGCGTCTCCATTAACGCACCGTCCCCTCACTGCGTCTCCATTAACGCACCGCCCCCTCTCTGCGTCTCCATTAACGCACCGCCCCCTCACTGCGTCTCCAGTACCGCACCGCCCCCTCACTGCGTCTCCAGTACCGCACCGCCCCCTCACTGCGTCTCCATTAACGCACCGCCCCCTCACTGCGTCTCCATTAACGCACCGCCCCCTCACTGCGTCTCCAGTACCGCACCGCCCCCTCACTGCGTCTCCATTAACGCACCGTCCCCTCACTGCGTCTCCATTAACGCACCGCCCCCTCACTGCGTCTCCAGTACCGCACCGCCCCCTCACTGCGTCTCCAGTACCGCACCGCCCCCTCACTGCGTCTCCAGTACCGCACCGCCCCCTCACTGCGTCTCCAGTAACGCACCGCCCCCTCACTGCGTCTCCAGTACCGCACCGCCCCCTCACTGCGTCTCCAGTACCGCACCGCCCCCTCACTGCGTCTCCAGTACCGCACCGCCCCCTCACTGCGTCTCTATTAACGCACCGCCCCCTCACTGCGTCTCCATTAACGCACCGCCCCCTCACTGCGTCTCCATTAACGCACCGCCCCCTCACTGCGTCTCCAGTACCGCACCGCCCCCTCACTGCGTCTCCATTAACGCACCGTCCCCTCACTGCGTCTCCATTAACGCACCGTCCCCTCACTGCGTCTCCATTAACGCACCGCCCCCTCACTGCGTCTCCAGTACCGCACCGCCCCCTCACTGCGTCTCCAGTACCGCACCGCCCCCTCACTGCGTCTCCAGTACCGCACCGCCCCCTCAATGCGTCTCCAGTACCGCACCGCCCCCTCACTGCGTCTCCAGTACCGCACCGCCCCCTCACTGCGTCTCCAGTACCGCACCGCCCCCTCACTGCGTCTCCAGTAACGCACCGCCCCCCTCACTGCGTCTCCAGTACCGCACCGCCCCCTCACTGCGTCTCCAGTACCGCACCGCCCCCTCACTGCGTCTCCATTAACGCACCGCCCCCTCACTGCGTCTCCATTAACGCACCGCCCCCTCACTGCGTCTCCAGTACCGCACCGCCCCCTCACTGCGTCTCCAGTACCGCACCGCCCCCTCACTGCGTCTCCATTAACGCACCGTCCCCTCACTGCGTCTCCATTAACGCACCGCCCCCTCACTGCGTCTCCAGTACCGCACCGCCCCCTCACTGCGTCTCCAGTACCGCACCGCCCCCTCACTGCGTCTCCAGTACCGCACCGCCCCCTCACTGCGTCTCCAGTACCGCACCGCCCCCTCACTGCGTCTCCAGTACCGCACCGTCCCCTCACTGCGTCTCCAGTACCGCACCGCCCCCTCACTGCGTCTCCAGTACCGCACCGCCCCCTCACTGCGTCTCCATTAACGCACCGCCCCCTCACTGCGTCTCCATTAACGCACCGTCCCCTCACTGCGTCTCCAGTACCGTACCGCCCCCTCACTGCGTCTCCAGTACCGCACCGCCCCCTCACTGCGTCTCCATTAACGCACCGCCCCCTCACTGCGTCTCCATTAACGCACCGCCCCCTCACTGCGTCTCCATTAACGCACCGCCCCCTCACTGCGTCTCCAGTACCGCACCGCCCCCTCACTGCGTCTCCAGTACCGCACCG
The DNA here is from genome assembly GCF_902713615.1 of Scyliorhinus canicula. Taxonomy (NCBI): domain Eukaryota; kingdom Metazoa; phylum Chordata; class Chondrichthyes; order Carcharhiniformes; family Scyliorhinidae; genus Scyliorhinus; species Scyliorhinus canicula. The sequence continues at coordinate 71,996,509 of NC_052163.1, read as the reverse complement.
CCCCCTCACTGCGTCTCCATTAACGCACCGCCCCCTCACTGCGTCTCCATTAACGCACCGCCCCCTCACTGCGTCTCCATTAACGCACCGTCCCCTCACTGCGTCTCCATTAGCGCACCGCCCACTCACTGCGTCTCCATTAACGCACCGCCCCCTCACTGCGTCTCCATTAACGCACCGCCCCCTCACTGCGTCTCCATTAACGCACCGCCCCCTCACTGCGTCTCCATTAACGCACCGCCCCCTCACTGCGTCTCCATTAACGCACCGCCCCCTCACTGCGTCTCCATTAACGCACCGCCCCCTCACTGCGTCTCCATTAACGCACCGCCCCCTCACTGCGTCTCCATTAACGCACCGCCCCCTCACTGCGTCTCCATTAACGCACCGCCCCCTCACTGCGTCTCCATTAACGCACCGCCCCCTCACTGCGTCTCCATTAACGCACCGCCCCCTCACTGCGTCTCCATTAACGCACCGCCCCCTCACTGCGTCTCCATTAACGCACCGCCCCCTCACTGCGTCTCCATTAACGCACCGCCCCCTCACTGCGTCTCCATTAACGCACCGCCCCCTCACTGCGTCTCCATTAACGCACCGCCCCCTCACTGCGTCTCCATTAACGCACCGCCCCCTCACTGCGTCTCCATTAACGCACCGCCCCCTCTCTGCGTCTCCATTAACGCACCGCCCCCTCACTGCGTCTCCAGTACCGCACCGCCCCCTCACTGCGTCTCCAGTACCGCACCGCCCCCTCACTGCGTCTCCATTAACGCACCGCCCCCTCACTGCGTCTCCATTAACGCACCGCCCCCTCACTGCGTCTCCATTAACGCACCGCCCCCTCACTGCGTCTCCAGTACCGCACCGCCCCCTCACTGCGTCTCCATTAACGCACCGTCCCCTCACTGCGTCTCCATTAACGCACCGCCCCCTCACTGCGTCTCCATTAACGCACCGCCCCTTCACTGCGTCTCCATTAACGCACCGCCCCTTCACTGCGTCTCCATTAACGCACCGCCCCCTCACTGCGTCTCCATTAACGCACCGCCCCCTCACTGCGTCTCCATTAACGCACCGCCCCCTCACTGCGTCTCCATTAACGCACCGCCCCCTCACTGCGTCTCCATTAACGCACCGTCGCCTCACTGAGATTCCATTAGCACTCAGTCCCATCATTTTGTTTTTACTGTAATTTTTTTTTAGAGTACCCAATTCATTTTTTCCAATTAAGGGCCAATTTAGCGTGGCCAATTGACCTACCCTGCACATCTTTGGGTTGTGGGGGCGAAACCCACGCAAACACAGGGAGAATGTGCAAACTCCACACGGACACGTTTGGATGAATACATTTCTAATTTCAGTCCTAAATGGCAGACCACAAATTTCAGTGTTCCAGTTTCCCGAGTCAGCAAAACGTTTTCCTACATTCGGTTAAGTTTCATTTCCGCTCCTTTATCGCACAGTCCTCTCACTGAGACCCCATTAGCGCACAGACCCCTTACTGAATTTGATGTTTTAATTAGATTCCGTGTCTTAAACTCTAGGGAATGTAGGCTTGTTCTGCTCAACCTCTCCTCACAGGAGAATCCATTCATCCCAGGAACCAACTTAATGTACCTTTGCTGCACTCATAACGACATGAGAACAGGAGCCAGAGTGGACCATACAATATTCAATACAATCATGGCAGATCGTTGGTACAGTTCCACTTTCCTGCCCGCTATTATACCCTTGATTCCTGAAAGACCCAAAACATCTGTTTACCTCAGTCTTAAATTTATTCAATGATGAGCATCCACAATCCTCTGGGGTAGAGGAAGTTTTGATGAACCTTTATGCAACACTGGTTCAGCATCAACTAGATTATTGTGTCCAGTTCTGGGCACCACACTTTAGGAAGGGTGTGAGGCTTTAAAAAGGGCACAGAAGAGAGGAGAGGTTTCAGTTAGAAGGATAGATTGGAAAAGCTTTTGTTAAGTGAAGCGAAGATCAAAAGGAAATTTGATAGAGGTTTTCAAAGTCATGAGGGACCTAGACACCGAAGTTTAGGAGATCCAGAGGGCAAAAAAGAAAATCAATGGTGACATGAGGGAAATCTTTTTCATACAGTGAGTGGTTTATGATCTGGAATGGACAGCCTGAAAGCATGAAGCAATCAGATTCAGCTTTCAAAAGGGAATTGGAAGGCACCTGAGGAAAGAATTTCTGGGCTAGGGGCAAAGTCTCGAGGAGTGGGACTGGTTCTGATTGTAACAGGCAGGTTGTGTAGTGTCTCATGAAGGAAAGGGGAACAGGCACTGGTGGAGTAAAGGTTCTGGCACTGATTAATAAATACAATTATTACAAGAAAGCAACATTGTGGAAACCCAGTGTTAGCAAAGTAATTAATTAGAAATGTTCATCTGCATAGATTATAGCCAATTTTAAGCTGCCAGCAATGAGCGCAGCTGAGCTGTCCGAGTTGCTGAACTGTTCTGTTTATGACTTCAACGGTTAAAAAAACAAAGGATTTCCAAATTACTTAAACAAAAAAAATGTTCTCACCCCTTCTTCCTGGAGAAAGCCCTTATGCGGTTGAATGTGTCCATTTTGCAGAACTGAAGCATTTTAAGCTCTGTCCAAATGGAATTTGTTCGTTCTTTGTTACTTAGTTCAGCTGCTTGAATGCAAGATGTCCCATGTAGTGTAGATGTTCAGTGGGCTTCATTCAGCATGATTGAACTCACTAGATGTCCACTGAAATGACTTGTGATTCATTTGTCACTGGGAAATAAACCTCAAACTCTTTTACCATCAGTAAATGGAAAAAGCCCCTTAAACTAACTGGCTAGGGAATCATGACTTCATGGACTGGTCTGTATGTCTACATAAAAATCTGATAGCTACCTAAGACTTCTTCAATGTTAGGCAGCCCCATTCTTCAACCTAGAAAAACTTCCAGCAATACCTCTCTCTAACATGCAGCATTGTCATTCCAGTCTCTCGGGTGTACTTGGAGCACCAAGTACGATAGTATGGATTGTATCAAAAATTTTGATGAAGGGAAACATCATTTGATGCTCAATCCCCTTTGGTGGCTCTTGTGAAGTTAATTTTTTGAGTGGAATGTTTGTGATGAGCTGAGAAGGGAGGTTCTGGCTAGTGATGAGAATATGGAACTTGTTACCCCAAGTAACCGTTGAGATGACTTGTTTAGATCCATTCAAGGGGAAACTTGTTAAACACGAGGGAGATAGAATTTGAGTGGTACAACACGGAAGGAGGCCATTCAGCTCATTGAGTCTGCGCTGACTCTTTCAAAGAGCAACCCAGTTACACCCGCTGTGCGTGTCAACTTTCTTTCTTCAAATCCCCATCTTCTCAATCCAATTCCCTTGATGTGGGGATGCCGGCGTTGGACTGGGGTGAGCACAGTAAGAAGTCTTACAACACCCGGTTAAAGTCCAACAGGTTTGTTTCAAACTTTTGGAGCTTTCGGAACACTGCTCCTTCCCAGAGATGAAGAGATCCTCCGATGAAGAGATTCACCTGAGGAAGGAGCAGTGCTCCAATTCCCTTGAGCTACGATTGAATCTATATCGGGTAGCACATTCCAGATCCTAACCACTCGCTGTGTAAAAAGTGTTTTCCTCATGTTGCCTCTGGTTCCTTTGTCGGTCACCTTAAATCTGTGCCTTTGGTCATCTGTCTTTTAGCCACTTGAAGGTTTCTCCTGATTTACTCTAAACCCTTCCATGATTTTGAACCCATCTATCAAATTCTCTCTTGGCCTCTCTGGTAATGGAGAATGACCTTGGCTTCTCCAGGCTCTGTACAACTGTTTTAATAAACCTCTCCTGTACCCTCTCCTAAGCCTTCATATCTTTCCTAAAGAGTGGGTGCCCAGAATTCCAAACAATGCTCCAGCTGGTGCTGAACTTATGTTTTATAGGAATAGCAGGATATGCTGATGGGTTGAATGATGTTTAATTGGAGCATGAATACGGCCTTGATTCTGTTGGGCTGCAAAAACCTTGTAATTACTTCGATTATATGATCAGCATTGTATAATTGTGATTTCCCAGAGATGTACAGACTAAGGTGGATACAGTTATGGAGGGCAGTGTCGAAATTCAAAATGATCAGGAGATTGTAGATCTTTGAAGCAATTATTTTGTTGAACGATGGCAAAGTGCTGTGATTTCTTTCACTATGGGTAGGACGAGTACATAGGCCCCGAGTCTGCCTCAGCCAGAACACAGATTGAATTCCGTAATGTCGGCATTAATATGATCCATAAGCTAGCCATCGAGCCAACTGGGGTAACTGACCACTTAAGTTGTAGTTAACCTTTGGAAATAATCAAAATGTGTGAAATCATCTTCTCTCGCCGCAGACCCAATGGATGAAGATGACGTTTTAGTCGTTGAGCCACTGACCAGCTCCGCTTTGCCAGTTAGTGAGGAAGTGAACATCACATCTAGTGACAGCGAGGTGGAGATCATCAATGTTGTAGATGATGAAAGGTAAGGGAGTGTAGTCCAAATCCCTCCTTGCTTAGTATACTGCGGGTTAAATGCAAGCGATGCCTCCCACCAGTTGTTTGAGAGTGGGATTAGGCACAGGGCTCCGTTGTGGCAGTATTTGGGATAAAGTTCAGTTATCAGCAAGGTGCACTCCTGTGTCGCATTGTATATTGGTTGTATGTTGGAGATAGTATCACACTTTGTTTTGGTTTCAACATGTGATTCATTCTCAATGTGATTCTATGAGATGTGCAAGAAGAACTGCAAGATTCTCCTTCCTGTATCATTGCTCTATTTCTCCTTGTATCCATGCAGACCCTCGGTGTCGGGAACATGGATTGGCCACACGGTGAAGAAACCAGCAAGTTCCAGGCTCCAGGCTCCACCTGGGCACCAAACCACCTCTGCAGAGGTTGTAGATCTGACACTCGATGATAATGGTAAAGATTTCACTCTTTTGTTTATCACTCGCACACACTTGTCACTCTGCTGCCTCAACCACATACTCACTTAGACAGCCTACTTTAAACATTTTTGCAGCTCAGACTGCCCACACGTGCTGTTAATTAAACTAGAATCCAATGAGGAGCCAATGTTGCCATCAGCTAAAGTTTGGTAAAGTGCCCCACATCTCGTGGCAGCTGCTCCAGAAGATGGCTCCATACTGATGTATTTGTTTGATCCCAATGAGCTGGTTATAGAGTCATTCATTTTGTATTGTAGCCTGCATTGTAGAACCTAGTTTGAGTGATTTGGCTTTGAGTCGCATTATTTTCTCTGCTTCCAGCCAAGAAAGAATTTTCCTTTTCATAGCACTTTTAATAATCTCTGCAGATCTTAAATTGATTTTCAGCCAATTAAAAGCTTTTTCAGGTGTAATCACTATTAATAGCAGGAAATGTGACAGCCAATTTATGAACAAGCTCTCACAGGTTGCAATGAGATATATCCAGATAATTGTTTTTATGGTATGGGTTGAGGAATAAATATTGTCCAAGACACTAGGGAGAACTCCCCAGCTCTTCCTAAAATAGTACATCTTTTCTATCCACCGAAAAGAACATATGGAGTCTTGGTTTAATGTCCTATTCAAAAGAATGCATCTCTTAAAATAATTTTTCCAATTAAGGGGCAATTTAATGTAGCCAATCCACCTCCCCTACACACCTTTGTGAGACCCACGCTGACACGGGGAGGATGTGCAAACTCCACACGGACAGTGACCTGAGACCGGGATCAAACCCGGGTCTTTGGCGCCATGAGGCAACCGACTGCACCACAGTGCTGCCCAAAAGAATGCACTTCTGGTAGTCCAGTGCTCCCTCAATACTGCACTAATGTGCCAGTCTAGAATTTGTGCTGAAATCTCTGGCATGGGATTTGAACCTACAGGCCCATTGACTCAGACCAAATTACTGCGATTAAGTACATATTGGCTTTGTCACTGACCATCAGGCTGTACCCTCGTTAACCCATTCAGCAAGTTCCTTGTGTTTTTAGCTGTGAAGTGAGTGATGTAGATCTGTTTAGTGTGGTGTTAATCCAGACTTGTTTGGAGCAGTTTCAAAAATGCTATAATGTTGTTAAATTCTGGCTCCATTGTTGAAAATCTGTCAGCTTGTTGTTGAATGATATTGCTCTCATCATATGATTATCCTGTGGGAAATGCCTGGGTGGACTCAGTGATTCTCACCAGGAAAGTGGAGTTTATTTGCTCAGTGACTGGTTAAGGGTGGGTTAATAATTCAATTCTAAAATATATATTTTGGACAGGTGAAACAAGTATTCGGATGTTTTGCTTCTCCGTTCATGCTGTCTTTTATTGTGCCAGATACGCTAACTGTGTTGGGTGATCTTCCTCCTGATGATTCGCTCAGTAGTCCTGAAATCGTGCAGTCAGATTTGGTGAAAGAGCCACCATCTGGGGTCTCGCTGTCCGTTGACATCGCAACAAACTTGCCATGTGCATCCTTCAGTGCCACTGCTGCTTGTACATCTACAGTCACCTTAGCAGCTTCCCACATGGTGTCAGGTATTGTATTGAATTTCTAACTATCCACCTTGCCCACACAATTCCATCCTGCCCCAGGAAAGCATGGTGCCACAATGGTTAGCACTGCTGCCTCACAGCACCAGGGACCCAGGTTCTATTCCGACTTTGGGTGACTGTGCGGAGTTTGCACATTCTCCCTGTGCCTGAGTGGGTTTTCTTCGGGTGCACCAGTTTCTTCCTACAATCCATGGGTAGGTTAGGTGGATTGGCCATGCAAAATTGTGCCTTCGTGTCCAACGGTTAGGTGGGGTTACGGGGATGGGGCGGGGGAGTGGGCCTCTATAGGGTGCTCTTTCACAGGGTAAGTGCAGACTTCATTGAATCTACAGTGCAGCAGGAGGCCATTTGGCCCATCGAGTCCACATGGCCCCAGAAAGAGCACCCCACTGTCATGTGAGCCCGGTGAACAACCTTAAACTGTATCAGGCTGAGCCTGGCACATGTTGTGGACGCGTTGACTCTACTCGATCTCTACAGCTCCTCAGTCTGCGTTTCCTCTGACCCCATGAGTTCCTTGTAAATGTCCGAAACCCTCCCTTCTCCCACCCACATTCTGGAAACTACCCCGTCCTGTATCCCCCTTGGCGGTAAAAGCGGGAAGGTTGAGACCTGCCTGCGCAGGAAGTCCTACGCCTGCAGGTACCTAAACGCATTTCCTCCCATCAATTCAAATTTCTCTTCCAACTACCTCAGGCTGGGAAAGCTCCCCTCTATAAGCAGATCTCCCATCCTCTCCATCCCTTCTCTCCACTATCTCCCGCACCCTCCATCTAGCCTCCCCGGGGCAAACAGGTGATTATTGCAGATCGGCGACAGACCGATGCCGGAATTGACCCTGGAGCTGTGAAGCAATTGTGCTATCCACAATGCTACCATGCTGCCCCGTGTTTCCTCCATTGACCCCAGACTCTCGGGGCCGCTACCACCACGGGGCTGGTGGAGTACCGTGCCAGCAGGAACGGCAGAGGCGCCGTTACCAATGCCCCCCAAACTAAAGTCCTTGCATCATGATGCCGCCTCTACTCGCTCCCACACCGGGACACTCCCACACCGGGACACCATTACACTCGCTTGTTAATCAGGATCGCGACCCCTCTAGTCTAGAGTCTAGCCCCGAGTGGAAAACCTGCTCGGCCCATCCCTTCCTTAATCTAATCAGATAAATACTCTAAGGTGTGTCTCCTGTAACATTGCCACGTCCGCCTTCAGTCCCCTCAAATGCGCGAACACGCGTGCCCTCTTAACTGGCCCATTTAGCTCTCTTACGCTCCACGTGATCAGCCTGGTTGAGGGGGCTTCATCTCCTCCAGAGAACATCCCCCCCCCCCGGGGCCACCGCCGCCGATCAGCCATCACCTTTATTGGGCCAGTCTCCAGCCACATGCATCTGCTGGCCCGCCTCCAGACAGCCTCCGTCCCTGACCTTTTTGTCCCACAGCAAAAGTCCCACATGCGGCTTCCTTGCGAGGGCTCTGTGAGCCCTGTCCTTCTCCAAGGGTCGGGAGAACGTACCATCCCCCAGTAACTTCTTGAAATGCCCGCTATGTATGCCCCTGCGTGCGTTTCTTCAGATCCCTCCGGGAGACCAACTATTCTCGTTCTGCCGGCGGGCCCTATTCTCTAGGTCCTCCACCTTCTCCTGGAGCCTTTTCCGTTGGTCTCTCAACATCGCCACCTCCAACTCCATTGCTGTTTGGTGTTTTTCCTGCTCAGTCAGTGCCTTGTCCACTTTCTGAATCGCCCGATCCTGAGAATCCAGTCTAAGTTCCAGCCACGCAATCGATTCCTTAGTCGGGTCCAAGCATTTCTGCTTGGCGAAGCCCTCCTGTATGAACTGCATTAGCTGCTCCGTCGACCGCTGGGTCGTCGAGCCAGGACCCCGGTTGTCCGCCATGCTTTCTCCCGTTGCAGCCTCAGCGAAGCCTTCTCTGTTTGCCTATTTCTTCCTTTGCGAGCACTTCTGGTCCACATCTCCATGCACTGATGTAAGATTCCTCTTCACAATTGTATCTACCATCAATTTTCCGAATCAAATCTGACAAAAAATTGGGGGGGAAAGGTCCAAAGGTCCGACCCGAGCGGGAGCCACCAAATATGCGACCTACTACTTCATAGCCATCACCGGAAGTCTCCCACTTTTTAAAAAGTTGTGTGTTCATCTTTGGGAGCTGAGTTTCACTACATCCCTGGATGATGCATTTAAGGGGACATCCCTGGATGAAGCATTTAAGGGGAAGTTAGATAAACTGATGAGGGAGAAAAGGATAGGAGGCTACACTGATCGGGTTAGAGGAAGAAACGTGTACAGACTGAATGACCTATTTCCGCACTCTGCATTCCAAAATCTCCAGTGTTTTGTTCTTACATCAGGTTGGTTTACTCAGTTACAGAACAAAGAGTAATACTGACAAGAGAAAAGCAATAAATTGGAAATCACACCTGGGCCAGAAGAATGGTTGGTTTGCAATTTAAAATGTTGCACTGGTGCAGCAGATGTTCTGTTGGGCACAAATTACTTTTAGTCTGACCAGGATTCAAATCAAATCTCCACTCCCGAGATGTCGCGGACTGTTCAGTAGGAAAATGTTTTCAATGATTAGACTGGCATGGTGGTACAGTGGTTAGCACTGCTGCCTCGCAGTGCCAGGAACCTGGGTTTAATTCTGGCATTGGATGACTGTCATTGTAGAGTTTGCACGTCTCCTGGTAGCTGTGTGGTTTCCTCCCACAGACCAAAGATGTGCAAGTTAGATGAACTGGCCATGCTACCAAAGGTAGGCTGTGTGGCCTCCTGCACTGTAGGGATTTTATGATTATAGTTCTTGCAGCATCTAGAGGCTAATGGAATGTTAATTTTTATCTCTGGGCTGGAATACTAAGGAACAAGAGCTGATGTTTCAGTTGTAAAGAGCCTCGGCCAGACCTTATTTGGAGAACTGTGTTCACTTCTGGTTCCTGCACCTCCAGAGGGATGAATGCAACAAAATGCTACTGAGGGTTCAATTATCAGATCAGGTTGAATAAAAGTGACTTGCGTTCCCTTGAGTTTAAAATATTAAGGGAGAATCTAATTGATTTGTTTCATAATGATCATGGGATTCAATAGGGTAGGCACAGAGAAACTTTAAAAATTAGTATGTAGGTTGTTTAGGGGCGAAATCAGGAAGCAATTTTTCACAAAAAGGGATGTGGAAATCTGGAACTTTCCCTCTAAAAAAACTTTTTCTCTACCAACTGGAGTTGACACGGAGATTAATAGATTTTTGTTGGGGAAGGTATCAAGGCATATGAATGAAAGGTAGGTAATATGTTGTGTTCCAGATCAGCTGATATCTAATTAAACCACACAACAGTTGGAGGGACAGGATGGCCCGCTCCTTCCGTGACTCTGCAGCTATCTAGGTTTGGCATTGCAGATCGCTGGACTGGATTACAATGTAAGCTATAGGGACAAAAGGACCCTGGCAGCAAACATGGACCCTGCTCAGTGACCCACATCCCATGTTGGGTATTGGCTAAACCTTATTGAGGAAGCTTAAATATTTGAAAGCGAACAGGTTAATTTTCTAGAAGTTAGAGTTTAAAAGTTTATGACCCTTGCGGCATTCTTTGATTGTGCCTTGACACTGGGATTGTCTCCTTCCTTACCCCATGTATTATATTAATTAATTATTGTTTTACAGGGGAGATGGCAATGACTTCAGGCAGTGCGATGTCACCATCCTGTCAACATCAGAGGGCATCGAAATATGCTTCCTGCTGCTCCCAGCGCTGCCGGTGCAGTTCCACCAGACCAGGGTCTCACCGGCCTTGCCCTGCCCACTCGTACTTCCAGCAGTATCACATGGAGCAAGTCCAGGGCCAGACATACCAAGCTGAGTATTCACAACCTCACCACCTCCATTCCCATACGCAATTCCTCAATCAGAGCCATCTAGCTTGGACCCACCAATCTCACCCGCACTTCCCACCATCAGAGTTCCAGCATGTTCAACAGGGAAGGCCGCAGTCTATGCTCAGCACTATCAGCTTGCAAGTCGGGGAGACCTCAGCTGACCAAGAAAATCAGGTAGGCATATCTCCAGCCAATGTCGGGAAGAGTGCAGAGCCAATTGTCTAGATGTAGTGTGAGTGATTTCACAGTGTGACTCTCAGAAGCTGTGATGAATTATGGAACTTCGGAGTTGTGTCCAATAGAAATTCTCCCCGCGTCCTCTGTATTGAGATAACTTAATTAAAATACATCCTGTGACTAAGGTTTTAGAAAGGTTTCCATTTTGAACGCTGCTGTTTAAAGCAACGGATAGCCTAGTAACTGGAACTTTGCATCATCACTGTTGGATAGGATGATCAATCTTCCTAAATCATGCTTTAACTGCAACCATTTATTGTGCCCTGTCCTTTATATGGAGAAACCTTGTTGAGAAAATTCAGCTGTAATTTGTGACATCCCTGAAGGCATGGTCACAGATTGCAGTGCAAAGATCTACCAGAATATCATTCTTGTTACAACACCCTGGGCCAGTGCACGGTCAATTCCAGCCCCACCTGATGCGGAGTCGCAACACAGTTGAAATTATCGTTTATTTGTGGGTGGCACGGTAGCACAGTGGTTAGCACTGTGGTTTCACAGTGTCAGGTTCAATTCCCGGCTTGGGTCGCTATCTGTGCGGAGTCTGCACGTTCTCGCTGTGTGCATGGGTTTCCTCCGGGTGCTCCGGTTTCCTCCCACAAGTATCGAAAGACGTGCTGTTAGGTGAATTGGACATTCTGAATTCTCTTTGTGTACCCGGAGAGGCGCCGGAATGTGGCGACTGGGGCTTTTCATAGTAACTTCATTGCAATGTTAATGTAAGCCTACTTGTGACAATAATAAAGATTTTTAAAATTTATTTTTAAAATACCCAAGGTCTTTGGCTGCCCATTAACTACAGTCACCAGGTTTGTAAATTTAAACAAAATTAACTTTGTTAACAGTAACAATAATTAAACAGGCAACAACTGCAACTGGTTAACTATTATCTAATCTCTAACCCCTCCCCCCTTCACTCCACACACACACTCTCTCTCTCTCTCTCTCTCTCTCTCTCTCTCTCTCTCTCTCTCTCTCTCTCTCTCTATATCTATCTATCTATCTATATCTATCTCTATATATATATATATATATATATATAAATATATATATATATATATAATCATATAATACACACACACAGACAAACAGGGGAAAGAGGGGGTGTAAAAAAATAATTGAAGTAAAAGGATAGGAGTCTTTGTTTCAGTTGGATATCTTTCAGTCTAAGTTTTCAGATGGATGTTATCTTTTCTTTCAGCTTGTAATGGTTTTCATTGTAGACTCACAGAAATAGCAGGCAGCAAGCATTCAAGAGAGAGACAGACAGCTTTCAGGGTCTAAACGTTTCTGCCTTTAGACAGCAGGCAGCAGAGATGGTGAGAGCTGCTTCCACCTAGAGGGTCCAGTGGCGTCTCCCGGGTTCTTGCCGACAAACCCGACCTGACAGCAACCAATCGCTGTCAGTTGCTGGACACTATACAATCCCTGGCCAATCCATTGGACACCAGACAGCCAATCAAAACAAACCCCTCCAATGTCTTGGGTGCCATAAAGTCTGGATTCTTCTACCCAAAATACAAAATTTTACAACACAGTTTACTATTTTGACACTTTGAGTTTCTTGCTTCCTCTGCTTGACTTGAAGGCTTGTCTCCATTAACAATCCATTGATAAAGACAACATTAAAATAAATAGGAACTTAAGGGAATCAACAAGAATTGCCCTTACACTATCTAACTTAAATCCTGCTTTATTGGAGGATATGTATCCTTGCCCAAGGATTGTCTGCAGAGGCACACGCTAACATATCACCCATCCAAAGGTGATAGGTATGAGAGTGTCTGTATCAGTCCTGCCCAGTCTGGGTGAGGGATATTTGTTTTGTTTTGAATTTCTTGTAATGCTGTTCGTGTGATGTTGTTATTGAGTGCAATGTTGATATAAAACTGATACCTTTACCCTGTGGTGCCTCCGTTGATTGTTTTCCTTTCGGTAACTTTAGGCCTCTTCATGTGACCTCACTAACCTAGTCGAGGATGTTGATGGGGTAGAAGATGCCGAGAAGACCAGTGCCCAGACACCATCTTGGCATGCCCACAATTCTGAGGAAATGGAAGTGAATGGAAACCGATCTGCTCTCGCGCAACCCAGAGCCACACAGACGCCGACTGTTTTGTCACCGACCCTTTGGCACACTCCCCCAAATGATGGTAATAGCAGCCAATCTGGCTCCGAGCAGCTCAGCCCCGTTCATTCACCCAGCTTTGTCGCTTCAACATCTTGGCAACAGCCCACTGTCCAATTGAGTGAGATTTGGAGCAACCAGGCAGCAATTGAAACCCTGGGTCACCAAGGACATAGTGCACCTCACCAATCCCCCAGTCACCCATCTGTTTCCTCAGGGCGTATGTATAATAATCCTCTTTGTTTCTCGCAAGTATATTCAGTCAGGACTGTTAAAAGTTTCAGGGTTTTACTTCAGTTGGAGCGCAAGATCTCTGAAACGGGCAAGTCTGTCCATTTAATTTTTGGAATGTCAATTAATCTGATTCTACTTTCAATTTATTCCTCCTATCCTTTTAATACCCAGAGTGTCCCACTCTCCACTCACTCCTCACATACTTTAGTTCAACCTTCTCTACCATGCTTATTCACTGTGCTCTTCAGTATTCCTTTTTTTCGTGGAATAATCTAATTCTTTTTTTAAATAATTGACGGACTCTTCATCAGCAAGAGTATGCGAGAAAATTTAAATTTCTAACCACTCAGACATTTTTCTAACTATACCTTCTCTAACAGGCTTCTCCCCTCCCTTGCACGCTCACTTAACAGTGAAAACATTCAATCACTATTTTAAAAGATTTTATCAGGTCACCGCATCACTTGTCAACACCAATGAAAAGCTCTGATTTTCCCAGACCCTTGCTATACCTGCGAATCCTCATGCCTTTCCACTGAATCTGGGCTGCACTATTCCAATTGGTTTTATGTTATAGAAGACCGAGTTGAGCCTGGGACTTCAGCAGGTTCTTGACTAGGGATCCGAACAAGCTAAAACAGGCTTTGTGCTCCTGGTATAAAACTGGTGTCTTTATCACCGCATGTTTCCACCTTTAATGGCCTGATATCTACAAACCCAGGTTCCTCTGAGTTGTCCGTTTAAAATCGCACCATTTAAGAGCTTTTCCATTCTCCATTCTTGCTTTCAAAAAGCATTACATATCATTTTGCCACATCTGTTATCTGTTTATCTATTCTGGTAACTTCAGTCTTCCTTTCTTATTACAAGTTGCCACGCCAGTTGGATATGGTTTATATAGATTATTAATAAGTATAAGTAAGATTAGGTACATTTGGTGTAATCAGTAAATTCTCATATTGTTCCCTCGATTGCAAAGTCCAGATTGTTCCTGTAAATCTGAAAAGCATTGACCTCTTTGGAACATAATTCATCACCTCTTTCTGTTCAACACTCTTGAAACCCAGATCTTTTGCCTTAACACTATCCTTGTAGCCACATCCTCAATCCCAGATGATTTTGTTTTTGCAGAAGTCTTTTATATCGCATCTCACTAAATGCTTTTTTAAAATCCTTACAAACAATCCACTGTTTCTTTCATCTCTGGCTCTTCAAAATATCCTGTAAGATTGGCGAGGTATGTCTGTCCTACAGAATCTGCCCAGTTTATTATCCATTCACTGAGACAGTTTTTAAAAATTATTCATTCATGGGCATTTCTGGCTGGCCCAGCATTTATTGCCCATCCCTAAATTCCCTTGAGAGGGCAGTTAAGAATCAACCACATAGCTGTGGGTCTGGAGTCCCAAGTAGGGATGGAAGATTTCCTTCCCTAAAGGACATTAATGAACAGGATGTTTTTTTACAACATTCGGCAATGGTTTTGTGGTCATCATTGGACTTTTAATTGCAGGCTTTAAAAAAAAAAAAAAAAAAAATTTGATTTAAAATGTCACCATCTACCATGTTGGGTCCCAGAGCATTATCCTGGGTCTCTGGATTACTAGTCCAGTGACAATACCACTACAGCGTTATCTTCCCTAATGTGGAACTCGTTACCACAGAAAGTGCTTGAGGTCAATAGCTTAGGTACTTTAGAAAGAAAATAGACAAGTGCATGAGAGAAAGAGGAATAGGAAGTCATTGAGAAAGAATGAAATTGATGGAATGGTAGGAGACTTAAGTGGAGTATAAATCCAAGCACTGACTAGTTGGGCTGTTTGTCCTATATATTCTATATTACTGAAGTAGTATTCCCCTTGGCCTTTCCAATTTTCCTTTTTAGTTACTTTTCTATCTATAGTATTTGACAATATATGTTGCAGATCCCATTTTAGAGGTAAACCTTTATAGGATTTCCAGTGTTCAACCATCCACAGTGCCTGTCACCATTCACCATCATAGCTAAAGGTTTACATCGATTTTACATTACAAGGTACTCAATTAGTTGTCATGATTATTGCTATGCAGGAGTACTGATGCTACCACTACTTGGGGAACCTTCAGCAATTGAAATTCTGAGCACATTTCTCACTTTTTGTTGTCAATACTTTGATTCTGAAATTCTTATTCTTCAGTTCAAACCTCCCATGGTCTCATCCATCCCTAACTCTAAACTCCTCAAGTACTACAAACATACGGGCAGCACGGTGGCCTAGTGGTTAGCACAACCGCCTCACGGCGCCGAGGTCCCAGGTTCGATCCCGGCTCTGGGTCACTGTCCGTGTGGAGTTTACACATTCTCCCCGTGTCTGCATGGGTTTCGCCCCCACAACCCAAAAATGTGCAGAGTAGGTGGATTGGACACGCTAAATTGCCCCTTAATTGGAAAAAATAATTGGGTAATCTAAATTTATAAAAAAAAAGTACTACAAGCATCCAAAATGTCTGTTTAATCCAATTTTGGCCTCTTGCGCATCCCCTGGTTCCTGCGCCCCGCCATTGGTGTCTTGAGCTGCCTCGGCCCTGAGCTGTATGGTCATTGGTCTCGGCATCAGTTGAACACTGACGATGCAGAGAAATCAAGGGCCAGAATCAAACAGGGCCACAGTGAAAAACAGTTGGAATGGGACAAGGAATGTTAAAACGGTGTTATGCTTTAATGTGCTTAGCATTCGCAATAAAGTGGATGAGTTAATCATGCAAATAGATGTAAACAGATATGATGTAGTCGGGATTATACAGACAATGGACAGCACGGTGGCGCAGTGGGTAGCATTGCTGCCTCATGGTGCCGAGGTCGCAGGTTCAATCCCGGCTCTGGGTCACTGCCCTTGTCGAGTTTGCACATTCTCCCCGTGTTTGCGTGGGTTTCGCCCCGACAACCCAAAGATGTGCAGGGTAGGTGGATTGGCCACACTAAATTGCTCATTAATTGGAAAAAATTAAGTACTCTGAATTTCAAAAACATGGATTACACAGATAAGGCTGGCCAACTAAATGCATACTTTGGTTCTTCACAAATGAGGACACATCTAACGTACCAGAAATGTAGGGTAACACAGAGCATAGTGACAGGGAGGAAATGAAGGAAATTGGTATTATTAGGGAAATGGTGTTGGGAAAACTGATGGGATTGAAGGCTGATCAATCCCCAAGACCTGATTATCTGCATCCCAGAGTACTTAAGGAAGTGGCTCTAGAAATAGTGTAAGCATTGGTGGTCATCTTCCAATATTCTATCGACTCTGCAACCATTCCGATAGATTGGAGGGTAGCTAATGTAACCCCACTATTTTAAAAAGGGAGTTAGAGAGAAAACAGAGAATTATAGACCAGTCAGCCTGGCATCGGCAGTGGACAAAATGCTGGAGTCCATTATAAAAGATTTAATAGTCGAGCACTTGGAAAACAGTGGCAGGATTGGGCAGATTTATGAAAGGGAAATCATGCTTGACAAATGTACTGGAATTCTTTGAGGATGTAGGCAGTAGAGTTGGTGAGGGGGAGCCAGAGAATGTGGTTTATTTGGACTTTCAAAAGTCTTTCAACAATGTCCTACATGAGAGATTAGAGTGTATAAGTAAAGTGCATCATATTGAGGATCGTGTATTTTTAAAATTTTTTTTTTTATAAATTTAGATTACCCAATTATTTTTTCCAATTAAGGGGCAATTTAGCACAGCCAATCCACCTACTCTGCACATTTTTGGGTTGTGGGGGCGAAACCCACGCAGACACGGGCAGAATGTGCAAACTCCACACGGACAGTGACCCAGAGCCGGGATAGAACCTGGGACCTCAGCGCCGTGAGGCGGTTGTGCTAACCACGAGGCCACCATGCTGCCCTGAGGATCGTGTATTGAGATGGTTAGGAAGTTTGTGGCAGACAGGAAACAAAAAGTAGGAACAAATGTTTTTTTTTCCAAACGGCAGCAGTGACTAGTGGCGTATCGCCGGGATCAGTGCTAGAACCCAGCTCTTCACGATATATATTAATGATTTAGATGAGGGAACGAAATGTAATATCTCTAAATTTGTAGAAAGCACAAGGCTTGGTGGGGGAGTGAGGAGGATGCAGAGATGCTTCAGTGTGAGTGAGTAGTATAAAGCTTGGCAGACCCTGTATAATGTGGATAACTGTGAGGTTATCCAGTTTGGTAGCAAAAACAGGAAGGTAGATTATTATCTGAATAGCTATAGATTGACAATGGGGAAACGCGTGTCCTTGCGCACCAATCACTGAAAGTAAGCATGCGGTGCGGCTGGGGGTGAAGAAGGCAAATGGTATGTTTGCCTTCATAGTGACCGACGATAGAATTAGAGTGCAGGAGCAGGGATGTCTTGCTGCAATTATACAATGCCTTGGTGAAGTCACCCCTGGATAATTGTGTGTAGTTTTGGTCTCCTTGTCTGAGGAGGGTAGCCCTTGCTGATTCTTAATTAAAACGCCGTCCAGGTAAACCCCGACTTGTGGTAACTGTTGCCAATTGGCACCGGGACGCTAATAATGTTGCTCTTTTTAACTGGCTACTGATATGACAGTTATTAATGATGATATTGCTTTTCAGAATCGCCAGGTATCAAATGATACCACCACAAGGTTTTACCGGATATCGATCAAAGACCAAACAACCAGTTAGTTAGTTCAAGTTCAGTGATAGTTTATTTACACACAAGAATTACTTCGACATGCAACATAAAACACTATAAGCTAAATTACACCTAACACTACAACAACCTGTATTTAACTTCAGGCACCCGGCTTTATGCCTTTGATCGAACCATGTGTGACTGGGTCTGGAAAAGTGACTTTGTTTCTGCTGGGCTCATCCGTCTGGCAGCTATTGTTGCTCTTGAACTTGTCTTCTGGTCGTAATGCTGCACTTGGTTTTAGGCGTAGGTTGGGGCAAGAGAGACCGAGCGCCGGGGCCAAGAGAGACTGAACACATGGCAGTGTCTCTCTTTATCCTTCTAGAGTTTCTAGTTGTCTGAGTTGCCAATATACATGAGCTCTGAGCGTCTGAGTCCTGGGTTGACCATATTTCCCATGGTCCTTTGCAGGTGGCCATATTTCCTGGGATCCTTTGTAAGTGGCCATCCCAGATGGCTACATCACCCCAGAAGTATGTTTTCCATAACCTTTTGAAAAGTGACACTTTGAAAGGCTGGTGTATCTGTACAGGCCGCGGTGCGTGTGTTGACTCACAGACTTCCATGAATCTGGGTCCAGAACCAGCTGTATGTAGGCATGTCTCATGTCAAGTTTTGTGAAAGTGCGTCCCCCGCTGAGCCGAACGTACAGGTCTTCGTTCTGGGCAACCGGATAGCAGTCCAAACGAGAGGTGCGGTTCACTGTCACTTTGTAATCACCACACAACCTGACTGTACCATCAGGTTTCATCACTGGCACAATCGGTGCTGCCCAATCTCTGAACTGCACTGGATGCATGATCCCCAATTGTTTGAGCCATTCCAGCTCGGCATCCACTTTTGGTTTCAAGGTGCAGAGATTGGGGCGGGCGCAAAAATACTGGGCTGCAGGGTCCACAAAAACCTTGGCGGCTGTTCCCCGGATAGTACCTAAGCTTTCTTTAAATTTGGCCAGTACTGCGTCAAGGCCATCAGGGTATATCTGGCACACCCACTGCCAGTCCAAACTGAGGCACTTTAACCAGTCAAGGCCCAGCAAGCTGGACCCCGTCCCTCGATGACCACCAATGGCGGATTTGCAGACTTTTGCTTATACGGGGACCACTGAAGATGCTTCTCCTGTGTATGTTGTGAACCGTGTGTCTGTATCCCAGAGCTCCAACTGTTCGGATGCATAACAACATAGAAAATAATAATAATCTTTATTCGTGTCACAAGTAGGCTTACTGCAGTGTAATGAAGTTACTGTGAAAATTCCCTCCTCTCCACACTTGGCGCCTGTTCAGGTACACGGAGGGAGAATTCAGAATGTCCAATTTACCTAACAACACGTCTTTCGGGACTTGTGGCAGGAAACTGGAGCACCCAGAGGAAACCCACACAGATACGGGAGAACGTTCAGAATCTGCAGTGACACAAGTGGGAATCAAACCTGGGACCCTGCTGCTACAAAGCAACAGTGCTAACCACTGTGCTACCGTGTCACCCATAGAAGCAGGAGGAGGCCATTTGGCCATTCGAGCCTGCTCCACCATGCTTATGATCATGGCTGATCATAGAATCTCTACAGTGTAAAAGGAGGCCATTAGGCACGTGAAGTCTGCACTGACCCTCCGAAAGAGCATCCTACCCAGATCAACTCTCCCATCTACCCCACCATATCCCCATATTCTAACCTGTACATCTAAGGGTAATTTCGCACGGCCAATCCACCTAATTTTTCCATCTTTGGACTCTGGGAGGAAACTGTAGCACCTGGAGGAAACCCACGCAGACACCGGGAAAGGGGGGGGGGGTGCAAACTCCACACAGTCGCTCAAGGTCAGAATTGAACCCAGGCCCCTGGTGCTGTGAGGCAGCAGTGCTAACACTGTGTCACTGTACCGCCCAAATAATTGATGTCAGCTATCATGGCCACCATTATTGAGATTAGATTTAAAAAAAATAATTCTAGATTGATTCATTGAACTAAAATTCAAGGACGGCACGTGTCACAGTGGTTAGCACTGGGACTACGGCGCTGAGGACCTCGGTTCGAATCCCGGCCCTGGGTCACTGTCCGTGTGGAGTTTGCAAATTCTCTTCGTGCCTGCGTGAGTTTCACCCCCCACAACCCAAAGATGTGCGGGTTAGGTGGATTGGCCATGCTAAATTGCCCCTTAATTGGAAAAAAATAAATAATTGGGTACTCTAAATTTATATTTAAAAAAATTGAACTCAAATTCTACTAGCTGCCGTGGTGGGATTTGAACCCATGTCCCTAGAGCAGTAGCCTGGGCTTCTGGATTACTAATCCAGTGACATTACCACTACACCACCATCTCCCCCATCATGAAGTTTAATATTCTGATCTCACCTCCTCACCTCCCCCCCCCCCCCCCCCCCCCCCCCCCCCCCCCCCCCATATCCCTTGATCCCTTTAGCCCCAAGAGCTGTATCTAATTCCTCCTTGAAATTACACAATGTTTTGGCCTCAATTACTGTCTATGGCAGTGAATTCCACAGATGCATCACTCACCTCAGTTTACACCTTATCCTCAAACTATGACCCCTAGTTCTGGACCCCCCCCGTTATTGGGAACATTCTTTCTGAATTGACCCTGTCTAATCCAGTTAGCATTCTGTAACTTTCAATGAGATCCCCTCTCACTCTTCTAAACTCAAATTAATATAATCCTAACTGACTTTGTCTCCTCATAGGACAGTCCCGCCATCCCAGGAATCAGCCTGGTAAACCTTCGCTGCACTCCCTCCATAGCATTAATATAGTATATAATGTGAGCAATTGGGGTCCCAGCACAGATCCCTGCGGTACCTGATTGAATGTGGTCGAATGTACACCGGTTCACCACAGAAACTGGCCCCAGTGTCCAGTTCCATTTGGATTGGTAATCCATTTACCCGGATAGTGACATGAAACCCTTGGCGTTGCGATAGAAACAAGTGCTGGTGGTTGTCTAACTCGTTACCTAGAAAATGTGACTTTCCCTGGGGGCTGTTGTACCTGGTGGAGTGGCGAATGGGTGGGCCTGTCCTCTGGCGCCACTCCAGTTGGCCGTTTCGGACACTGGCGCATTTATCCTTATTGTTTGGCACTCCTGACTTGGGGGGCCATTTGAAGCGATCCTCAGGAGCGCGTCACCGATGATCCGGGTCTTGGGAAAGGCAACCCCTATGGCGGGTGTCAGGGACTTCAACCCGGGAGGGTGCGATCCGCACTCTGTTTAGTGCCCCAGGTTGAGGACGGCCATCCCTTGCAGCTCCTGAACTCCTTGCTCCACACTTTCCCTGGATAAAGTGATTTAGGACGCCTTTTGCAAATCCAGTCGGGCAAAGAAATCCAAAGATCTCTGGATAACAAATGCGATAGAAATTAAGATAAAGAAGAAAAAGTGGGTATGATTGGTGTTAGATAGAAAATACAATTGAAAACCAGTCTGGATATAGGAGGTTCAGATAGGTTGTGCAAAAGCAAATAAGAGAAGCAAAGAAAGGGTGTGAAGAGACTGGCAGCTAACAAAAGAAGGATTCCAAAGTCGTCTTTCAGCATGTAAATCGTAAAACAAGGGGTAGGGACGAATAAGGACCTAAAAGAGGATTTACATGAAGGCAAAGGGATAGCTGAGGTACCAAATTAATATGTTGTATTTGTCTTTCCCAAGAAAGAAGATGTGACCCAGACTACGGCATAATAAGTGATAATTCAGACGCTAAGGGTTTAAAAGTATTGGATAAGCTGTCTGTACTGAAAGTTGATAAAGCAGCAGGATTGGAAGTGATGCATCCAAAGATATGGAGGGAAATGAGAGCAAATTTAGAGTACCCAATTCGTTTGTTTTTCCTAATTAAGGGGCAATTAGTGTGGCCAATCTACCTAACCTGCACATCATTGGGTTGTGGGGGTGAAACCCACCCAGACAAGGGAGAATGTGCAAACTCCGCACAGATAGTGACCCAAGGCCGGGATCAAGCCTGGGTCCTCAGCGCCCTAGGCAGCAGTGCTAACCAC
This sequence comes from Scyliorhinus canicula, assembly GCF_902713615.1. Taxonomy (NCBI): domain Eukaryota; kingdom Metazoa; phylum Chordata; class Chondrichthyes; order Carcharhiniformes; family Scyliorhinidae; genus Scyliorhinus; species Scyliorhinus canicula. Next base: position 71,974,753 of record NC_052163.1, on the reverse strand, counting down.
AGTGCCACCAAGCCACCCACCTTTCTTCTTTCTTAATGGTCCTCAAAGTTTATATCCAGGCATGTTTCAGTGCCAATGCTCACCCAGTTGGCACCAGATTTCAGTTAATGCAGTTTGCCATGATTTATTTTAATCATTGATTTTAATACTGTGTTGCTGTATTCGTGATCTGTGGGATACAGGATTCGAACTCGATTCATGGTGGCTGTTGTCGCATCAGCTCTTACAGTAAATTATTGCCTAATATGTTGCCTGACTAGCGTTCTCACTGCCACAGGGTAAAGTATAAATCGAAGCGGGGTGAGACAAAGGCGAGCCAGTGGACGTGATTTATTTCTATTTGCAGAAGGCCTTTGACAAGGTGCCGCATAGGAGACTGTTAAATGTTAAGAGCCCATGGTGTTAAGGGTAAAATCCTGGCATGGATACCGAGGATTGGCTGACTGGCAGAAGGCAGAGAGTGACGATACGGGGGGGGCGGGGGGGGGGGGCTGCAGAAGGAATTGGACAGGCTAGGATTAGGAGAGTGGGCAAAGAAGTGGCAGATAGAATACAATGTGGATGGAATACACTGTGGCAAAGTGTGAGGTTATGCACTTTGCAAAGAGGAATGGAGGCATAGACTATTTTCTAAATGGGGAAATGCTTAGGAAATCAGAAACACAAAAGGGACTTGGGAGTCCTTGTTCAAGGTTCTCTTAAGGTTAATGTGCAGGTTCAGTCGGCAGTTAGGAAGGCAAATGCAATGTTAGCATTCATGTCAAGAGGGCTAGAATATAAGACCAGGGATGTACTTCTGAGGCTGTATAAGGCTCTGGTCAGGCCCCATTTTGAGTATTGTGAACCCTGTATCTAAGGAAGGAAGTGCTGGCGTTGGAAAGGGTCCAAAGGAGTTTCACAAGAATGATCCCTGGAATGAAGAGCTTGTCATATGAGGAACGGTTGAGGACTCTAGGTCTTTACTTGTTGAAGTTTAGAAGGATGAGGGGGGGGGGTCTTAGTGAAACTTGCGGGATACAGTGAGGCCTGGATAGAGTGGACGTGGAGAGGATGTTTCCACTTGTACGAAAAACTAGAACCAGAAGAGACAATCTCAGCCTAAAGGGACGATCCTTTAAAACTGAGATGAGGAGGAATTTCTTCAGCCAGAGGGTGGTGAATCTGTGGAACTCTTTGCCGCAGAAGGCTGTGGAGGCCAAATCACTGAATGTCTTTAAGACAGAGATGGATAGGTTCTTAATTAATAAGGGGATCAGGGGTTAAGGGAGAAGACTGGAGAATGGGGATGAGAAAAATATCAGCCATGATTGAATGGCGGAGCAGACTAAGTGGGCCTAGTGGCCTAATTCTGGTAAATTTTATCCTGCAGAGAACACTCGCAAGCCAAACAAAGTTCTTATTATTTCTCGAGGACTATTGAGGCTTAGTGGTGTTTGTGAGTAGGCAATGAAAATATAAGGTAACTGGCAAAAGAAACAATGGTGACATGAGGAAAAACTTCACTGTGCAAGTGATTAGGATCTGGAATGCACTGCCTGACAATGTGGTGGAGGCAGGTCCACTCAAGGCATTCACCCCTTAATCTTCTCTACTGGAAAAAAAGAGCTTGCACTTTTATAACGCTTTTCACCAACTCTTCTCAAAGCGCTTCGCAGCCAATGAGGTACATTTGAAGTGTAGTCATTGTTGAAAGGTGGCAGCCAATTTGCACACGTGTTACTTCAAACAGCAACGTGACAACATCCAAATAATCTGTTTTAGCGTTACTGCTTGATGGGTAAATATTGGCAAGGGCACTGGGGACAACTTTCCTTCTCTTTAAAATAGTACCATTTTATGTCCACCAACCCTCATCAAGCCCTGGTATTCTGGGGAATCTGCACTATACCCTCTCCATGACTAATATATCCTTCCTGAAGTTCGCAGGTTGACATTATACAATGCTGTACTCCAGATAGTGTCTGACGCAGTCTATACAAAGAAGCACAACACCTTCCCTATACTCCAGATACTGTCTGACCCAGTCTCTTTACAATTGAAGCACAACTCCCTCCCCTACACTCCACATAGCGTCAGACCCAGTCTCCATACAACTGAAACACAACTCCCTCCACTTTGTCATCCAGCACCTTTGAGATAAAAGGCAACATTCTGTTAGCATTTGTGATTGTTGTTTTTTGTTTTGAGTGTACACTTGCATTCAGTGATATGTGCACCTGGACACCCAAATCCCTTTGACCATCTGCAATTCCTTGATAACCATTCAGCAAACGTGCTAAAATTGATCTTTCTTGGATCCAGCATGGATAATGTCATTTCTCCCCACACTGAACACCATCTCACATAGTTTTACCTGTTAAATTAATCTGTCGTCATCCCTTTGTAACTCTCATCTGGACTTATTTACTGTGCCTCTCAACTTCTTGACACCTGTAACCATTAGAACAAAGAACAACGAAAAGTACAGCACAGGAACAGGCCCTTTGGCCCCAATGAAAAATGAAATGAAAATCGCTTATTGTCACGAGTAAGCGTCAATGAAGTTACTGTGAAAAGCCCCTAGTCGCCACATTCCGGCGCATGTCCGGGGAGGCTGGTACGGGAATCGAACTGTGCTGCTGGCCTGCTTGGTCTGCTTTAAAAGCCAGTGATTTAGCTGAGAGAGCTAAACCAGTCTGGTGGAAGCAGGGACGATAGTGATGTTTAAGGGGCACCTTGACAAATACATGAATAGGATGGGAGTAGAGGGATACGGACCTCGGAAGTGCAGAAGATTTTAGTTTAGACGAGTGGCATGGTTGGCACAGGCTTGTGCCAACCATGCCACTCGTCTAAACTAAAATCTTCTACACTTCCGAGGTCCGTATCCCTCTACTCCCATCCTATTCATGTATTTGTCAAGGTGCCCCTTAAACATCACTATCGTCCCTGCTTCCACCACCACCACCTCCGGCAGCGAGTTCCAGGCACTCACTACCCCCTGTGTAAAAAAAAAAAACTTGCCTCGTCCATCTCCTCTAAACCTTGCCCCTCGCACCTTAAACCTATGCTCCCCAGTAATTGACTCCTTTACCCTGGGATAAAGCCTCTGACTATCCACTCTGTCTATGCCCCTCATAATTTTGTCGACCTCTATCAGGTCGCCCCTCAACCTCCGTCGTTCCAGTGAGAACAAACAGAGTTTATTCAACCTCTCCTCATGAAAATATAATTCTATAGTTCTTCATCCACGTCCTTGATAAATATAGTAAAAATGTGCGATCCCCAAATCCATGGGGAATGGCACTTGTCAAATCTGCCAACTGGAATCCATTTCCGTTGCTTGAAATCGCTGTCTCCTACCTCCCAACAACTTTCCAATTGATGTCAATAGGTTGCCTTAAATTCTATGCTTGCATCTTTACTAATCACCTCTTGCTCAGAATATTATCATCTGTGTTCTCGAAATCTATATAAATAACATACATGTACAGGTTAGGTGGATTGGCCATGCTAAATTGTCCAAGGGGTTATTGGGTTGTGGGGGTTGGGTGGAGGCATGTGCCTAGATAAGGTGCTCTTTCATAGAGTCAGTGCAGACTTGATGGGCCAAATGGCCTCCCCCTGCACTAGGGATTCTATGATAGATTTTCCTATCTACCATGTGAATGAAATTACCTCTTAAATGTTGAACTAGATTAGTCAGGCACGTTCTGCTCTACTCAAAGTTATGCTGATCTGCCCTTCGAGCCTTCTCTGCCATTCGTGGCTGATCATCCAACTCAATAACCTGTTCCCACTTTCTCTCCATGTCCTTTGATCCCTTTAGCCCCAAAAGCTATATCTAACTCCTTCTTGAAAACAGTGTTTTGGCCTCAACTGCTTTCTGTGGCAGAAAATTTCACAAGTTTGCGACTCTCTGGATGAAGAAATTTCACCGCCTCTCAGTCATAACTGGTCTATCTCATGTCCTCTGATTATGACCCTTGATTCTGGACACCCCTGCCATCGGGAACATCCTCCCTGTATCTACCCTGTCTAGTCTGATGGAATTTTATATGTTTCTGTGAGATTCCCCCTCATTTTTCTAAACCCCAGCGAATATAATCCTAAACAACGCAATCCCTCCTCATACATCAGTCCTGCTGTCCCTGAAATCAGTCTGGCAAACCTTCACTACACTCTCTTTATAGCAAGAACATCCATCCTCAGATAAGGAGATCAAAACTGCACACAATATTCCAGGAGGGTCTCACTAAGGCTCTGTAGAATTTCAGAAAGACATCCCTGCTCCTGAACTCGCTATGAAGGCCAACATACCATTTGCCTTCTTTGCCAACTGTGTGCTTACTTTCAGCGACTGGTGTACAAGGACACCCAGGTCTCATTGCACATTCCCCAACCTATATACATTCAGATAATCTGCCTTCCTGTTTTTGCTACCAAAGTGGTTAACCTCACATTTATCCACATTATACTCCATCTGCCATGCATTCAACTTGTCCAAATAACACTGAAGCATCTCTGCACCCTCCTCACAGCTCACCTTCCCACCCAGTTTTGTATCATCTGCTAATCTGGAGATATTACATTTGGTTCCCTCATCTAAATCATTAATGTATATTGTGGGTAGCTGGGGTTGCAGCACTGATCCCTGCGGTACCCCACCGGTCACTGTTCCTCACCGGTCACTGTCAGCCATTTGGAAAAAGACCCATTTATTCCTACTCTTTGTTTCCTGTCTGCCAACCAGTTTTCTATCTATCTCAGTACACCACACCCAGTCCCATGTGCTTTAGTTTTACATGCCTGTGGTTAGCTGATTTTTCTATCCCACTTTTCTTAAATTGTGGAATAACGTTGGCAAATTTCCAACACAATGGCACAATCCCTGAATCAAGAGGTTTGGAAGAATTGGCAAAATGGATGCATAAATGGATATTTAACTTCATGAGTTGCAAGTCCAGGGTGGTGCATTTTGCTAAGAGAAATAAAAAGGCCATCACTGCTCAGAAAATAAGAGTTTAAAGGGTAGTTTCACAAATGAGATGAGGGGTACAGATTCACAAATAATTACAATATCAGTAAGCAATGCTATAAAATCACGATGCACTGGGATTCCCTTTTAAAGAATAGAAAGCAAAAGCAGAGATGGTGATGCTCTGATTATATTGAATCTTGTTTTGATCACACCCTCTGGGTACTGCACATAGCTATGGTCTCCATATTGGACAGGATGTAAGTGTGAAATTAGTTTCAAAGTGTGATACCAAAACTGAAAGACGACCACTATCAGGATAGACTGATTAGGCCGAAGCTCTATTCTTGGGGAAAGAGCAGCTTGATAGCGATCTTTAAGTTGTGAAAGAATTCAAAATTTGGGGAAGATGATGGTTCCACTTTTGGGTGCTTTCGGAATGAGGGGTCATGAAAACAAAATAGTCAGCAATAAATGCAATAAGGAATTCAAGGGCAATATTTTTAATCAAAGAGCTCTGAAAATGTGTAACTACTACATGGTGTGGTTCAGTCTAGATGCATCAAAGGAAAAGCTAGGTAATTATATGAGGGGGGAGGAATAGGACAGTATATCGATGGGATGAGATGACAAGTTGGGAGGGGGAACACATCTAGAAGATATTGCCATATTGCGTTCTGTACCCCTCATCTCATTTGTGAAACTACCCTTTACATGTGGGTAATGTAAGGAAATGTTGAAAATGTGGACCTTGAGGTGAATAGCTGGGTTATATTTGAAAGGAAGCTAGATAAGTTTATGGGGAGAAAGGAATAGAAGGGAGCCTCATTGGGCATTATCACCAGAACTGACCTGTTGGTTTGAAAGCCCTGTTTCTGCGCAATCATTCTTTGTATTTCAGTGATGCCTGCACTCTTTTTTTTTTAATATAATGAATGACTTTGTAGAATTGCAATGTTTGACCTGATTATTCATGCAGGCGGTGTATGAACTCTGAGAAGGCTGTGATGAAAACACAGTTTGGTTCTCTTGCCGGTACAGCTCTCGTCCAAGTCTGGTTGGACAGGATGGGGTTGGTATATTTTTATTGGTCATTGGAGAGATGTATTTTATTTTGGAGATAGTGGAGCTTTTTCCAGCAACCAGGTCCCTTGCTGTTTGAACTTTCTGGAAATTGTTGCTTACACCATAATGCTATGAAACAGATTCAGTAGCCTTTTATATTTCATGAATCAGCATAATTTATTTCAGTAAATCTTACTGAACCTGATTTTTTTTTTGCTCTCTCATAGACTCTGCATTTTCGAGGGCTTTGACTCGTCCCACACCAACTACTCAGGCAGCAAGCCTGTCCTGCCAGCCTCCCACATCAACCAGTTATCCCATCGCCCGGCCAGTGCCATCATATCATGCTCGCATCCAACCCGGACTGTCCACAACATACAGGCCGACCAGTTCCCAACAGCTTCCAACTGTGCCAACCTCTCAACAGCCAGTGCCACCACTACATATAGTACCATTTCAGCAGCCGCCTCTCGCAGCCTCTTCAGTGCTAATGAACACTCCATTAGTGCCAGCCAGTACTCCACAGCAACAACCGCAGCAACAATGCTCTGTGTATCAGCAACAACAACAGTGCTCAGTTTATCAGCAGCAACAACAGCAGTGCTCTGTCTATCAGCAACAACAACAGTGTTCAGTATACCAGCAGCAGCAGCAGTGCTCTGTGTACCAATACCAGCAGCAGCAGCAGTGCTCAGTATACCAGCAGCAGCAGCAGTGCTCTGTGTACCAGCAGCAACAACAGTGTTCGGTGTACCAGCAGAGAGGACCTGAGATCCAAAGAAACCATTGGATGGAGACGGTCAGGTAAGAAGTGTTATTAACTTCATATTAGACAAAGACAACTTGCCTTCTGTAGTGATTCTGCAGAGTAGCAGCTGTCCTTCTGTCACAGGGACTGGCTTGAGAGGTGCAGCTCATTTGAGAGGGGAAATCATTTTATACTGTGAACCCAAGTAAAGATTCTGCAAGGCCATTGACCGTTATGAATGCTTTTGTTACTTCGCTTTATGGTAAATCTCAGAACAATCCTATTCTTGGATTTGAAAAGTTGACTCCAGTTGCTTTATCTGTTGGAAATGACTGGGCTTTGAGAACTTGCTTTACCCAAGCAGCAGATTCAAAGTGTGGCATTTGCTTTCTGCCCATTACATCGTATTATTCATGACTATATTTATAAAGTCCCAGAATGGTGGCTGAATAATTCTCCAACTCGGCTTGCTTTTAACCATTTTTTACTGGTGTGAGTTGAATCCTGCTGGTTCCCAGTTATGGTCCCTTGTTACAAGACAGCGTCTTAACCCCTACCCCAACACTGCACATTGCAATTTTCCATGAGAGAGATCTTTCTGATTTTTGATCATGCTTCTCGAACCAGAAGGGTATTTTGACACACTGAATAATTCATTGATGAATGTTCGTTTGAGTCTTTGACGGTCCCTTAATCATTGCTGGCTGTATGCTAATTGCATGTTGCTGATACATTTTTGTGGAAAGGCAAACCTCACTTACTGAGTTCTTCTCGAGAATAGACCTATGATGTGAGCTGGATCTGCTGGTGTAATTACTAATCTTTGTGTATGGGTTCACAGGGAAGAAAGGGTGACGTCAAATTTCCCACAATACCATTCCGGACATGTCCACCTGCACCGATACCAGTTGGTGCCACCCAGGCTACACCTGGTTTCCATGGCAACACCCTCCATTCCTGTGGTAAGAAATAAACAAGCTCTGACAGAGTGAATTCATCTTTATCTTTCTTCAATTTGAATTGTATTTTTACAACGGCCCATACTCATTCAAATAGATTGTTTTCTTCATAAGTTTTGTTTTGGAAACATTTTCGAGTGTGTATGTTACACAGGAATTGAAGAAGTAGACCCAAGGCATCTGTTCACACATCCCTGAGATTAGGGCCAAATCACAAATTAGGATAATCCCAAGCACGTTATCCTTCACTAATTTTAATCAGATTTCAGCTATCGAATCCGAAGAGGGGAAATTAAGAAACTTGGAGCAGAACAATACTTAACTATAAACCAGTAAATAGTGGCAAGTGATGAAAAGAAGAGATTCGAGTAATGGCTCAAAGCTTGGATTTGTGTAGTAGGAACCGCCACATGTCAAAAGGATTCAAGCTCTGATTTCAGGAACGCACTGGAAGAGCAAATCTCAGCTGGTTGTCTGGTGGGGACATTATACTTGGTCTCGATGTCTCCAGAGGAGGGAAGCATTGACAAAAGGTTCCTGCTCCTGAACCCCCATCTTTTCTTAAACTCCCCTGCTGAGCCCCTGAACTCATACTTTATCATCTCTGACCGCAGGAAGTCATACAGGTCACCCAACCATGCTGCTACCCCCAGTGGCGATGCCAACTGCCACTCCAGCAAAATTCATCGCCGTGCAGTAAGAGAGGCGAAGGCTAAGACATCGGCCTTCCTCCTCTCCATGAGCTCTGGCTTCTCTGAAACCCCAAATATCGCCACCAAAGTCCGGGTCCACTCCCTCCTCCACTAATCTGGCTCAGACCGCTCAGAATCTTCCCAATTTTTCACAACCTCAAAACATGTGCGCATAATTCGCTGCCCCCCGCCCACACCTCTCACACTCATCTGCTACCCCCTGAAAGAACCTACTCATTCTCGCCCAAGTCATATGCACCCTGTGCACCACCTTAAACTGTGTCAGGCTCATCCTTGTACAAGAGGAGGTCCCGTTTACCCTTCGCAGTGTCTCACTCCATACTCTCCAATTGATCTCCATTCCCAACTCTGCTTCCCATTTCTCCTTGATCTTCACCACCCGCTCGCCTACCTGCTCCCCAACCACTTGTATATATCCCCAATTCTTCCCTCCCCTTCCACATCCAGAAGCAGCAGTCGCTCCAGCAGGGTGTATCCCGGCAATCTAGGGAACTCCTTCCAGACCTTTCGTGCAAAGTCCCTAACCTGTAAATACCTGAACTGTCTGCCCCTCGGCAGCTCAGCTCCTCTAGACTGGCGAACCCTTTCTCCAAATACAAATCCATGATTCTCGCACAGCGGCATTAGCACTGACATCCCTTCCACCCTAAAATGTCTCCTCAGCTGATTCCATATCTTCACCGTGGACTGCACCACAGGGCTCCCTGAATACCTACACGGAGCCATCGGTAATGCTCCTGTCACCATAGACCTCAAACTAGACCCCTTACAAGATTCCTCCTCCATTCTAACTCACTCTACCCCTTCTCCTTCCCACCACCTCCGCACCTTGTCCACATTCGCCGCCCAATAATAATGAAGCAAGTTTGGCAACACCAGCCCTCCCTGCTGCCTCTGCTTCTGTAGCAGGGTCCTCCCCACCCTCGGCACCTTCCCCGCCCATACAAAGTCAGAGATGATTTTGTCCACTTTCCGAACAAAGGCCTTTGGTATAAAGATCGGGAGAGCCTGAAAGATAAACCAGAACTTCGGCAGAATATTCATTTTCACCACTTGGACCTTCCCCGCCAACGTTAAGTGCAGTGTATCCCACTCTTATCCTCCATGGCCTCCTCCACCAGCTTCGGTAAGTTCCACTTATGGAGCCCCATCCATTCCCTCACTTCCTGAATCTCCAAGTACCTAAACCTCTCCCTCGCTACCGTAAATGACATCCCCCCTAAATTAGCCCGCTGTGCCAGCTCATTCACCGGGAGTGGCTCGCTTTTCCCTACATTCAGCTTGTGTCCCGAGAACCCTCCAAACCTCCCCAATAGGCCCATAATCCATCCCAAACTCTCCAATGGCACCGAAACATACACCAAGAGGTCATCGGCATAGAGCGACTCCCGATGCTCCCTCTGTCCCTTCATTGTCCCCTGCCACTCTGCCGACCCATTGAGAGCCATCGCCAATAGCTCTATGGCCAGCGCAAACAGCAGTGCGACGGCGTGCACCCCTGCCTCACCCCTGTGTAAGTCAAAGCTTCGTGAGCTTATATCATTTGTCCTCACCCTCGTTCTTGGAGCCACATACAGTAACCGCAACCATGCCACAAATCTCGGCCCAAACCTTCCCAAAACTTCGAACAAGTACCGCAACTCCACCCGATCAAAATGCTTTCTCCGCGTCCATGGACGCCACCACCTCTGGTACCAGAGCTCTCAACGGATTCATCACCACATTCAACAGCCGTCTTATATTACTCGCGAGCTGCCTGCCCTTCACGAAGCCTGTTTGATCTTCCGCAAACACCCCCGGGACACAATCTTCCATCCTTCCGCCGACAACTTAGCCAATACTTTCACATCCGTGTTCAATAGTGATATGGGTCTATACAACCCACATTCCATCGGGTCCTTCCCTTTTTTTTTGGGCGTATTGTAATTACTGCCTGCTTCATCATCTCCGGCAACTCCCCCTTCTCCAGTGCTTCATCAAACGCCCCCAATAGATGTGGTGCCAGGTCCGCCGCAAATACCTTATAAAATTCTGCCGGGTACCCATCCGGCCCAGGGGCCTTCCCCGACTTCATACCCCTGATACTATCCAGCACCTCCCTCAGCCCCAGGAGATCCTCCAACACCTGCCTCGTTGCTTCCTCCATCTGGGGAAATTCCAGCTCGTCCAGAAACCACCCCATGTCTTCTCCCCCCCCCCCCCCCCCCCCCCCCCCCCCGGTCTGCCTCTTTACGTCCCTGGTAATACTCTCTAAATGCCCAGCCCCAGTCCGGATCTTCAATAGTTCCCTGGACGCAGCCTGCCTCCACAGCAGGTGCGCCAGCATGCGGCTCGCCTTCTCCCCATACTCGTATTGCACCCCTCTTGCCCTACACAGTTGCCCTACTGCCCTCCCTGTTGTCAGCCTGTCAAATTGCCCCTGCAACTTTTTCCTTTTCGCCGATCCCTCCACGGTGGGCACCCTCGAATATTCCCTGTCCACCTCCGCTATGTCGCTCACTAGACGGTCATGTTACGCCCTCCTTTCCTTATTCGCATGAACCGTAAATGAGATAATTTCTCCCCGGACCACTGCCTTCAGTGTTTCCCAAAAAATGCCTGCCAACACCTCCCCATTCTGATTGAACTGCATATAATCCCTAATTGCCAACCGCACCTTATCACAAAAACCTCCATCCGCCAACGACCCCGAGTGAAACCTCCACCCCGGCCTCTGCTCTCGTCCCGTACTGAACCGAATATCCAGCCAGTGGGGTGCATGGTCCAAGATAACTATCTCCGCATATTCTGCCCCCTCCACCCCAACCAAAATCTCCCGACTCACTACAAAGTAATCACTCCTCGAGTACACCTTCTAGACATGTGAAAAGAAGGAATACTCCCTTTCCCTGGGTTCTGAAGGCGCCATGGATTCACCATACCCATCCTCTCCATAAACCGCCCCCCAGCTCCCTTGCCATTCCTACCCTATCCATCGACCTGGGGCTCGATCTATCCACCCTCAGCTCCAGGACGCAGTTTAAATCTTCTCCCATGATCGACTGGTACGTGGCCAAATCCGGGATTGCTGCCAGCAACCCCCTCATAAAACCCACATCATCCCAATTGTGGGCATACACATTTACCAACACTACCGGTGCCCCTTCCAATACCCCACTCATAATCACCTATCTCCCACCTGGATCTCTCACCTCCTTCCCACTCACGAATCCCCATTTATTTGCTCATTAAAATCGCCACACCCCTCTATTTCAAATCAAACCCCCAAGTGAAAAACCTGCCTGAACCACCCCTTCCTTAACCTAACCTGGTCCTTTACACGGAGGTGTGTCTCCTGCAGAAAGTTGCGCGAACACCCGCAACCTTTTTAAACGGCCCATTCAGTCCCCGGAATGGGGACTGCTTGCGCCTCCAATCCCCTCTACCGTCCGTCACCTTCCCCACTTAACTCCTGCCCCTTTAATTCCATTCTGTACCTAGCCCAGCCAATATGGCCCGTTTCTTCGCTCTTGACCATGTCATCTCTCACCCCCTGTCGTGTCGCAGAAACGTTTTTCCTGCCTTCTCCCCCACCACCTCACTTCAGTTCACCAGCATAACCTGCTGGTGGGGCTGCCCCTGCCCAAAGGCACATTCTAATGACCTCCCCCTCCCTCTTCCCCCACCTACTCCTCAGCTCAAAGAAGAAGGCCTCCTGCTGGCCTTACCCTCCCTCACCCAAACAAGGACTTCTCCTGAACTCCAGGTAGCCTTCTCCAAAAGCAAACAAACAGATGTTAAACAAAAACAGTCCCGTAAAACATGAGGGGAGATGGGAACATCCATCCCCACATAAACCTTTCACCCTCTACAACTCATTACAATCTTAACATTGAACGGAAGCCCTGCCCCCCATAAAAAAAGGTGAAAAACCCCCAATCCCTACACCCACTTCAAACATTCTCCCGACCATTACGTAGTGCCAGCACCTCGGTTCCCAAGCATTGTCCACTCAGTTCTCACCCATTTTATGCTCCTTAATGAAGTCTTCAGCCGCTTCTGGGGTCTTGAAATGATACGCCCAGCCTCCGAACGTCACCCATAATTTTGCCGGGTAGAGCACCCCATACCTGATCTGCCGCCGGTACAGCACCGCCTTGGCCTTGTTGAAACCTGCTAGCCGTTTTGCCAACTCTGCTCCGATGTCCTGATAAATCTGGACGTTATTTCCCTCCAAGACACAGGTACGCTTCTCCCTGGCCCACCGTAGAATTTTCTCTTTCTCCACAAATTTATGGAGTCTCACGATCACTGCCCGCAGTGGCTTCCCAGCTCTGGGCTTTTGCCTCAGAGACCTATGTGCTCGGTCCACTTCAGGTGCCTTATCTAGCACCCCTTCTGCCACCAGTCCCGCCAGCATCCTCGAGACGTACCTCATGGCACTCACCTTCCACTCCTTCAGGCAGGCCCACTATTCGCAGGTTCTGTCATCTCGAGGTATTCTCTTGCTCCTCAACCTTTGCCCTCAGCGTTTTACAAAGGTCTCCTTGGAGCCCCAACTCTGCCTCCAGAGCCACCACACGATTGCTGTGGTCCAAGATCACTCCTTCAATCTCCTGAATCTGTGACCCCTGCACCTCCAAAGACCTCTCCATCCGCTCCAAAGTACTCTTCAGGGGTGCCACAGTTTCTTCAATGGCCTTTGCATGATCCTCATGCATTTCTTTCCTCTGTTTATGGAATTCCTCCTTGATAAAAGTCATCAGTTCCTGTATCTGGGGCCTTACAGCTTGCCCCTCCCCCGCCTGCATGCTGGAAGAGACTGTCTGTGAAGCACAAGACTGTTTCAACTTTCCAGCCAAACCTCTCACTGATTTCTGCCGGGTCCGGTGATCAGAAGACGTACCATTCCAGGGGTAAACTACTCTAACATTCACCTATGCCTTTTCATCAAAATTCCACCCGGATCTGGGTAAAAAGAGCCCTTTTCTGTGAATTTGAACAGGAACAGCCCTTTATGTGACCAATCACCCCATGGTCACAATCGGAAGTCCCTTTCTCTAGTTTCTAATCTATCTCACCACATGCCCTCTCCAGCTCATCTTGTCTGAGAAACCCACCTTCTACCTTGTTGATCTTATCCCCATGAAACTACTGAACACCTCCTGGTTCCCCTGGTAGCTAGCATTGCGCATGGTTCCTGCTCGACGGGTACCATTGTCCCTCTTTTTCAAATCTTCCGTCACAAAAGAAAAACATCCTTGATCCCTTTCTCTTTGCAAACTACCACCCATTCCTATTTTGCTGTGTTACAGGTGCTATATAAATGCAAAGCTCCAGGAGAGAAGTTTAAAAAAAAAAATAGGAAAGCAACAAGGAACAGTGAAACAAAATTACTAAGGGGCATTGAAAAGGGAAAGTCACGATGGGAACAGGGTCACCATTGAAGGAGAGAATAATTTCATGGGTAGCAATAATATTTAAAAAATTGTTAGCTTCAGTATTTGATATCAATTCAGTCCAGCATGGAGACTGGTCAGATTGGTATACTTAGAAAATGAGATAAGAAATTATATAACCGCATTTAAAGTAAAAAGAGGCCAAATCTAAAATAAGCCAAAACCAGCTCAGAGGCCAAAGTCCCTGGTGCAGATGAATTCCATCCCCATATTTTAAAAGAATCTAGGGAACAGATAGAACATAGAACGATAGCAGACAATATTACACCAATTTTTAACAATTGGCTAGAAAATGTTTATTTTCTGAGGATTAACAGATAGCTTCATTACATCTGTAATTAAGAAGAAAGCGAGTGTATATCCAAGCAATTAAAGACCAGTCAGTTTAACATTGATAGTAGGAAAAAATAATAAAATGTTGCTAAAGGAGAAAATAAGAAAACATTGAGCAATAAAAATATATAATATCTGCATAGTCACATGGGATCAGGGGTGAGCTAGCAAGATGGATACAGAACTGGCTAGGTCATAGAAGGCAGAGAGTAGCAATGGAAGGGTGCTTTTCTGATTGGAGGGCTGTGACGAGTGGCGTTACGCAGGGATCAGTGCTGGGACCTTTGCTGTTTGTAATATGTATAAATGATTTGGAGGAAAATGTAACTGGTCTGATTAGTAAGTTTGCAGACGACACAATGGTTTGTGGTATTGCGGATAGCGATGAGGACTGTCAAAGGATACACCAGGATTTAGATCGTTTGGAGACTTGAGTGGAGAGATGGCAGATGGAGTTTAGAACATAGAACATAGAACATAGAACAGTACAGCACAGAACAGGCCCTTCAGCCCTCGATGTTGTGCCGAGCAATGATCACCCTACTTTAAACCCATGTAACCCGTATACCCGTAACCCAACAATCCCCCCATTAACCTTACACTACGGGAAATTTAGCATGGCCAATCCACCTAACCCGCACATCTGGACAAATGTGAGGTAATGCATTTTGGAAGGTCTAATGCAGGTAGTGAATATACAGTGAATGGTAGAACCCTCAAGAGTATTGACCGTCAGAGAGATCGAGATGTCCAGGTCCACAGGTCACTGAAAGGGGCAACACAGGTGGAGAAGGTAGTCAAGACGGCATGCTTGCCTTCATTGGCCGGGGCATTGAGTATAAGAATTGGCAAGTCATGTTGCAACTGTATAGAACCTTCGTTTGGCCACACTTGGAGTATAGTGTTCAATTCTGGTCGCCACACTACCAGAAGAATGTGGAGGCTTTAGAGAGGGTGCAGAAGAGATTTACCAGGATGTTGCCTGGTATGGAGGGCATTAGCTATGAGGAGAGGTTGAATAAACTCGGTTTGTTCTACTGGAGCGACTGAGGTTGAGGGGTGACCTGATAGAGGTCAACAAAATTATGAGAGGCATAGACAGAGTAGATAGTCAGAGGCTTCTTCCCAGGGGAGCGGGGTCAATTACTAGGGTCCATAGGTTTAAGGTGCGAGGGGCAAGGTTTAGAGGAGATGTACGAGGCAAGTTTTTTAGACGAGGGTAGTGGGTGCCTGGAACTCGCTGCCGGCGGAGGTGGTGGAAGCAGGGACGATAGTGACATTTAATGGGCATCTTGCCAAATACATGAATAGGATGGGAATAGAGGGATACGGACCCAGGAAGTGCAGAAGATTTTGGATTAAACGGGCAGCATGGTCGGCACAGGCTTGGAGGGCCAGATGGCTACCAGATAGAAAACTGTAGCGATAAACGGTGGTTATTTGGAGTGACAGAGGTAGAAAATGCAGCCCCACAGGATCTTTGCTGGGATGACTGTTGTTCACAGTTTAGATTAATGGTTTAGACTTTAAAATTTGAGGACAATGTCAGATGGATGGAATAGTTGAGGAACATTGAGAAAAACTGCAACAAATTACCAGTAGGCATTGATAAATGTGGCGGATCAGCATATAATTGGTAAATTAATTTCGACGTGGATAATTGCGAGGTATTACATTTTAAGAAAAATAAGCAGGCCGCAAATTACCTGGAAAATAAAATCAGAAGAAATAGGAGCAGGCGGCGGCCTTCCGATCCCTCGAGTCTGCTCTGCCAGTCAGTATGTTCTGATTGTGGCCTGGACTCCACTTTCCTGGCCATTCACCATAACCCGTGACTATTTTGTAGATCAAAAAATCTGTTAAACTCAGTCTTGACTAAATTGAATAATCCAGCCTTCAGTACTTTCTGTGGATGAGAAATCCAAAGAATAACAACCCTCCTGAGTATGGAAATTTATCCTTAACTCCATCCCAAATGGGAGGCCCCTTCAAAACTGTGCTGCCAGTTTTAGATTTTCCTACCAGAGGAAACAACCTCTCAACATCTACTTTGGCAAGTCCCCTTCAGAATTTTATATGTTTCAACAAGATCATCTCTCATTCTCCTCAACTTCAGTACGTAAAGACCCAACCTGTTCAGTCTTTCATCTGAGGAATCAACCTTGTGAACGTTCTCTGAACTACTTCCAATGCAAGTATATTCCTCCTGAAAGAGACCAAAACTGTACAGGATACTCCAGTTGTGGTTTCACCAATGCCCTGTATAGGCCTAGTAAGGCTTTTATACTCTTGTCCTTGCAATAAAGACCAACATTGCCTTCCTAATTACTTGCTGTACCTATATGGTAATTTTATGTGACTCATGTACAAGGACACACTGATTGCTCTGTACTGCAGTATTCTGCTGTTGTCTCCATTTAAATCTCTTTTTTTTTGTGTTTCTTAATAAAGTGGACAATCTCATATTTTCCACATTATACTCCCACTCACTTGACGTATCTATATCCCTTTGCAGATTTCTGAGTCCTCCTGACAATTCCTTTCCTATCTATGTGTTGATAGCAAATTTGGCTGCAGTGCAGTCAGTCTTTTCATCCATTTCTTTAATGTACTAGATGAGGGTCCAGTACTGATCCCTGTAACACTGCATTATTTACAATTTGCCAAGTTGAAAATGGCCCATTTAACCCCTACTTTTCTGTTTCAAGTTAATTAGCCAATCTGTGTCCATGCTGAATTATCATACACAGCACCATGAACTCTTGTGTAGTAACATTTTATGTCACACTTTATTGAATACGTTTTGGAAATTGAAAAGTGCTATATCTCCTGGTTCTCCTTTAGCCATGTTAGATCATGTTTGCAAAGACCATTGTTCTTTCACAAAAATATCTTTTGATTCTGATGTTGATGTTTTGATAATTCTGTCTGATTGTTTATGATTTTTAAAATGTCCTGCCAGCAACTCAACAATGGATTCTCACATTTTCCCAATGACAGATGTTGTTACATTTTTGGTTTTCCAATCTCCTCGGAACTTTCTAGAATCTAGGACATTTTGGAAGATTGCAATTAATGTACTCACTAGCTCTATAGTCACTTTTTTAAGACCCTGGGATACAGGCCATCAGGTCCAGAGGGCTTCTCAACTTTAAGTCCCATTAGTTTTTCCATAACTAAGTGATTGTTTTAAGTTCCTCCCTCCCTTTTGCCTCTTGATTTTTTTTCTACTTTGCGATTCTTTTGCTGGTTTCTTAAACAAAACAATCTTTTGGCCCGCTACTAATCTTTGCAGCACTGCACACCTTTGCTTTCAATTTGATGCCATTCTTAACTGAAACCATGGATGGTATAACCTTCATATGGAGTTTTTGTTTCTCCATGGAATAGCTCCTTAAATGTCTGCCAGTGCTTCTACATAAGAACATGAGAACATAAGAACTAGGAGCAGGGGTAGGCCATCTGGCCCCTCGAGCCTGCTCCGCCATTCAATTAGATCATGGCTGATCTTTTGTGGACTCAGCTCCACTTTCCGGCCCGAACACCATAACCCTTAATCCCTTTATTCTTCAAAAAACTATCTATCTTTACCTTAAAAACATGTAATGAAGGAGCCTCAACTGCTTCACTGGGCAAGGAATTCCATAGATTCACAACCCTTTGGGTGAAGAAGTTCCTCCTAAACTCAGTCCTAAATCTACTTCCCCTTATTTTGAGGCTATGCCCCCTAGTTCTGCTGTCACCCGCCAGTGGAAACAACCTGCCCGCATCTATCCTATCTATTCCCTTCATAATTTTAAATGTTTCTATAAGATCCCCCCTCATCCTTCTAAATTCCAACGAGTACAGTCCCAGTCTACTCAACCTCTCCTCATAATCCAACCCCTTCAGCTCTGGGATTAACCTAGTGAATCTCCTCTGCACACCCTCCAGTGCCAGTACGTCCTTTCTCAAGTAAGGAGACCAAAACTGAACACAATACTCCAGGTGTGGCCGCACTAACACCGTATACAATTGCAACATAACCTCCCTAGTCTTAAACTCCATCCCTCTAGCAATGAAGGACAAAATTCCATTTGCCTTCTTAATCACCTGTTGCACTTGTAAACCAACCTTCTGTGACTCATGCACTAGCACACCCAAGTCTCTCTGAACAGCGGCATGCTTTAATATTTTATCGTTTAAATAATAATCCCGTTTGCTGTTATTCCTACCAAAATGGACAACCTCACATTTGTCAACATTGTATTCCATCTGCCAGACCAGAGCCCATTCACTTAACCTATCCAAATCCCTCTGCAGACTTCCAGTATCCTCTGCACTTTTCGCTTTACCACTCATCTTAGTGTCATCTGCAAACTTGGACACATTGCCCTTGGTCCCCAACTCCAAATCATCAATGTAAATTGTGAACAATTGTGGGCCCAACACGGATCCCTGAGGGACACCACTAGCTACTGATTGCCAACCAGAGAAACACCCATTTATCCCAACTCTTTGCTTTCTATTAATTAACCAATCCTCTATCCATGCTACTACTTTACCCTTAATGCCATGCATCTTTATCTTATGCAGCAACCTTTTGTGTGGCACCTTGTCAAAGGCTTTCTGGAAATCCAGATATACCACATCCATCGGCTCCCCGTTATCTACTGCACTGGTAATGTCCTCAAAAAATTCCACTAAATTAGTTAGGCATGACCTGCCTTTAACGAACCCATGCTGCGTTTGCCCAATGGGACAATTTCTATCCAGATGCCTCGCAATTTCTTCCTTGATGATAGATTCCAGCATCTTCCCTATTATCGAAGTTAAACTCACTGGCCTATAATTTCCTGCTTTCTGCCTACCTCCTTTTTTAAATAGTGGCGTCACGTTTGCTAATTTCCAATCCACCGGGACCACCCCAGAGTCTAGTGAATTTCGGTAAATTATCACTAGTGCATCTGCAATTTCCCTAGCCATCTCTTTTAGCACTCTGGGATGCATTCCATCAGGGCCAGGAGACTTGTCTACCTTTAGCCCAATTAGCTTGCCCATCACTCCCTCCTTAGTGATAACAATCCTCTCAAGGTCCTCACCTGTCATAGCCTCATTTCTATCAGTCGCTGGCATGTTATTTGTGTCTTCCACTGTGAAGACCGACCCAAAAAACCTGTTCAGTTCCTCAGCCATTTCCTCATTTCCCATTATTAAAACTCCCTTCTCATCCTCTAAAGGACCAATATTTACCTTAGCCACTCTTTTTTGTCTTATATCTTTGTAAAAACTTTTACTGTCTGTTTTTATATTCTGAGCAAGTTTACTCTCATACTCTATCTTACTCTTTATAGCTTTTTTAGTAGCTTTCTGTTGCCCCCTAAAGATTTCCCAGTCCTCTAATCTCCCAGCAATCTTTGCCACTTTATATGCTTTTTCCTTCAATTTGATACTCTCCCTTATTTCCTTAGATATCCACGGTCGATTTTCCCTCTTTCTTCCGTCCTTCCTTTTTGTTGGTATAAACCTTTGCTGAGCACTGTGAAAAATCGCTTGGAAGGTTCTCCACTGTTCCTCAACTGTTCCACCATAAAGTCTTAGCTCCCAGTCTACCTTAGCTAGTTCTTCTCTCATCCCCTTGTAATCTCCTTTGTTTAAACACAAAACACTAGTATTTGATTTTACTTTCTCACCCTCCATCTGTATTTTAAATTCCACCATATTGTGATCGCTCCTTCCGAGAGGATCCCTAACTATGAGATCATGAATCAATCCTGTCTCATTACACAGGACAAGATCTAGGACCGCTTGTTCCCTCGTAGGTTCCATTACATACTGTTCTAGGAAACTATCGCGGATACATTCTATAAACTCCTCCTCACGGTTGCCTTGACCGACCTGGTTAAACCAATCGACATGTAGATTAAAATCCCCCATGATAACTGCTGTACCATTTCTACATGCATCAGTTATTTCTTTGTTTATTGCCTGCCCCACCATATCGTTACTATTTGGTGGCCGATAGACTACTCCTATCAGTGACTTTTCCGCCTTACTGTTCCTGATTTCCACCCAAATGGATTCAACCTTATCCTCCAGAGCACCGATGTCATCCCTTACTATTGCCCGGATGTCATCCTTAAATAACAGAGCAACACCACCTCCCTTACCATCCACTCTGTCCTTCCGAATAGTTTGATACCCTCGGATATTTAACTCCCAGTCGTGACCATCCTTTAACCATGTTTCAGTAATGGCCACTAAATCATAGTCATTTACGATGATTTGTGCCACCAACTCATTTACTTTATTCCGAATACTACGAGCATTCAGGTAAAGTACACTTATGTTGGTTTTTTTACCTCTGTTTTGAATCTTAACATCTCCAGTTTTATTCCTTTTGTTATTACTGGGCCTATTCACTGTGCTCCCCTCAGTCACTGTACCTTGTACTGTCGCCCTTATGGATTTCTGACTATGTCTTCTCTGCCTTGCACTTTTCCCCTTACTTCCTTTTGTTTCTGTCCCTGTTTTACTACCTTCCAACTTCCAGCATTGGTTCCCATCCCCCTGCCACATTAGTTTAAACCCTCCCCAACAGCTCTAGAAAACACCCCCCCCTAGGACATCGGTTCCAGTCCTGCCCAAGTGCAGACCGTCCGGTTTGTACTGGTCCCACCTCCCCCAGAACCGATCCCAATGCCCCAGGAATTTGAATCCCTCCCTCTTGCACCATCTCTCGAGCCACGCATTCATCCTATCTATCCTGACATTCCTACTCTGACTAGCTCGTGGCACTGGTAGCAATCCTGAGATTACTACCTTTGAGGTCCTACTTTTTAGTTTAACTCCTAACTCCCTGAATTCCGCTTGTAGGACCTCATCCCGTTTTTTACCTATATCGTTGGTGCCTATGTGCACCACGACAGCTGGCTGTTCACCCTCCCCCCCCCAGAATGTCCTGCAGCCGCTCCGAGACATCCTTGACCCTTGCACCAGGGAGGCAACATACCATCCTGGAGTCTCGATTGCGTCCACAGAACCGCCTGTCTATTCCCCTTACGATCGAGTCCCCTATCACTATAGCCCTGCCATTTTTCTTCCTGCCCTGCTGTGCAGCAGAGCCAGCCACGGTGCCATGAACACCTATTTACTTCTTTTAAATACCTATTTATTTACTTATCTCTTACCTATTTACCTATTTTCTATTCCACTTATGCCAATTCTGTCTTCCTATTTTTGTAATTGCAGTTATCTAATTTTAAGATACTAGATTTAGACCCAACATTCTCCCCCTCAAATTCGATGTTAAATTATCCATGTTATGATTACTCTTGCCTAAAATATCCTTTGCTATGAGATATCAATTAATTAAAGTTTTTTTAAAAATTAATTTTGAGTGCCCAATTAATTTTTTCCAATAAGGGGCAATTTAACGTGGCCAATCCACCTACCCTGCATATCTTTTGGGTTGTGGGGGAAAAACACAAGCAAGCACGGAAAGAATGTGCAAATGTCCACATGGACAGTGACCCAGGGCCGAGGTCAAACCTGGGACCTCGGCGCTGTGAAACAGCAGTACTAACCACTGCGCCAACGTGCTGCCCTGATATTAATTTTTTATTCATGACACATTACCAGCATTACCAGGTCTAAAATAGACTGTTCCCTGGTTGGTTTCAGAAGGTGTTATAAAATAAATTGTGCTGACTATACTCCTATGAACCCATCCTCTGGGCTAATTTTGCTAATTTCCTGAGTTCAGTCTATATGAAGAATTTTTTGCCCAAGGGTGTGCTGTGGTTAGCACCGCTGCCTCTCAGCGCCAGGGACCCAGATTCAATTCCGACCTTGGGTCACTGTATGTAGTTTCTACATTCTGCCCATGTCTGCGTGGATTTCCTCTGGGTGGTTCAGTTTCCTCGCACAGTCCAAAGATGTGCGGGTTCGGGGAATTGACTATGATCAATTGCCCCTTAGTATCCAGGGATGTGCAGGTTAGGTTATGGAGTTACGGTGATAGGGCGGGATGGACCGCCACTCTGTTCCTCCTAAACGCATTCAAATGGTAATTGGATAGGCATATGGACGATAAGGGAATAGTGTAGATGGGCTTTAGAGTGGTTTTACAGGTCGGCGCAACATCGAGGGCCGAAGGGCCTGTACTGCACTGTTATGTTCTATGTTCTAACTGATCTCACTGTGTATAGTGCAGCCACTCTCACTGTTCCTGCGGCTGGTCTCAATCTTTACACAGCTGCCGTTCTCACTGTGTTCCTGCTACTGGTCTCAATCTTTATACTGCCGTCAATCTCCCTGTTCCTGCTTCTGGTCTCATTCTTTATATTGCTGTAACGACTCCTGGTCTCATTTTTATCTTGCTGTAGCTCTCACTGTGTACCTGCCTCTGGTCTCGATGTTTACACTGCTGCCACTCTCACTGTGTTCATGAGACTGATGTGCAGACTCCCTTTGTGCTGTCGTCACTCCCCCTGTTCCTGCTTCTGGTCTCATTCTTTATACTGCTGTCTTGGCTTCTAGTCATGTTTTTATACTGCTGTCACTCTGACTGTTCCTGCTTCTGGTCTCAGTCTTTATCCTCCCGTCATACTCACTGTTCCTGCTTCTGGTCTCATTTTCTTTTTTTTTTAAGTGTTCCATTAAATTTATTTTTTACATTTAAGTGCCAACTACCTGAATGTTATAACCCAGGATGAAAGCAAAACAATTTTACATTTAACCAAAGTATTGGTTATTGCATACAGGATTGAGATTAACTGATATGGGAGGGGGTGGAAAGGAAGAGAAGAGAAAGAAAGATGCATGCTACCAAATTGAATTTAAATGATTGTGGAATGTTCTTTGGTAAAACTGCTTCAGTTTTTAGTTAAGAGGTAGCAAATACAAGTGTGCACATCACAGAGGAAGCAGGGCTTCACTGAGCAATTGCAGTAAACTGTGATTGAGTTATTTCTGCACAACTGTTGCAAAATTCAGAAGGCAGGATTACGTGTAAATCCTTTAGCTAGGATAAGGGGTTACTAAAAGTGTTGACAGTATTTTATACGAAGAGGATCAATACCACCTTGAATCACAATACAATAAATCTACAAAAAGAAAAAAAATCAAGTTGCTGAACAGAATGCAATTTTTTTTTTTAGAAATCTTTTTTCATAGAATTTACAGTTCAGAAGGAGGCCATTCGGCCCATCGAGTCTGCACCGGCTCTTGGAAAGAGCACCCGACCCAAGCCCATACCTCCACCCTATCCCCATAACCCAGTACCCCACCCAACACAAAGGGCAATTTGGACCTTAAGGGCAATTTATCACGGCCAATCCACCTAACCTGCACATCTTTGGACTGTGGGAGGAAACCGGAGCACCCGGAGGAAACCCACGCACAAACGGGGAGAACGTGCAAACTCCACACAGACAGTGACCCAAGCCGGGATTCGAACCTGGGACCCTGGAGCTGTGAAGCATTTGTGCTATCCACAATGATACCGTGCTGCCCTAAGTTTTTATTGGCATATTCAAAATTATATGCATTGCTGTTTGTTTTCATTTTACTGTACAGTCGCAAAGGTTCCTTCTTGGGTTTCTCTATTTGCAGTCTGTCACCCTCTGGCTCAGCATGAAATGAAAATGAAATGAAATGAAAATCGCTTATTGTCATGAGTAGGCTTCAAATGAAGTTACTGTGAAAAGCCCGTAGTCGCCACATTCCGGCGCCTGTTCGGGGAGGCTGTTACGGGAATCGAACCGTGCTGCTAGCCTGCTTAGTCTGCTTTCAAAGCCAGCAATTTAGCCCAGTGTGCTAAACAGCATATAATCCTTCCTATCTCCTCTCGCTCTCGCTCTCTCTCTCTCCCCCTTCCCCCCCCCCCCTTTCAGGTCATCTCTCCTTCCCCCCCGCCCCTCTTGTTTTGTTAACTGCTGCTCCCCGTTGTTTCCTACTGGGTTTTCCTACCTCACCTTGCCCCCCCACTCCCCGGTCCTCCCTCGCTTTCCTCTTTCTATCTTGTCCTGGCTATTTCTCCCTGTCTATTTATTCATTGATGTGTTGGCCACAAATAGGTCTCTGAACAGTCGGGTGAATGGCTCCCATGTTTTGTGGAAGCCCCCTTCTGTCCCACGGATGATGAATTTGATTTTCTCCATTTGGAGAAATTCTAATAGGTCGGGCAGCCAGTCTGTAGCTTTAGGTGGTGCTGCTGATCGCCAACCAAGCAAGATTCTACCGCGGGTGGTCAGGGAGGCAAAGGCAAGGGGGTCTGCCCTCCTCCCCGTGAAGAGATCTGCCTGGTCTGATACCCCGAAGACCGCCACTTTCGGGCAATGCTCCACCCTCATCCCCACCACTTTGGACATTGCCTCGAAGAAGGCTGTCCAGTACCCAGCAAGTCTGGGGCAAGACCAGAACATGTGGGTGTGGTTGGCTGGGCCTCCTTGGCACCGTTCACATCTATCCTCCACCTCTGGGAAGAACCTGCTCATTTGGGTTCTGATCCAAGTGGGCTCTATGTACCACTTTTAGCTGCGTTAGGTTGAGCCTCGTGCATGTGGAGGTAGAGTTGACCGTGTACAGTGCTCCGCTCCAGAATCGCCACCCTATTTCCACCCCAAATCTTCCTCCCATTTCCACCTTGTCGTGTCTAGTTCGGTGTTGGCCCTCTCTAGCAGTCATTCATACATGTCACTACAGTTCCCTCTACCTAAGATATCTGCGTCCAGTAGCTCTTCTAATATGTCTGTCCTGGTGGTCGCGGGTATGTCCTTGTCTTCTTCTGTAGGAAGTTTTTAAGCTGCAGGTACCTGAGTTTGTTGCCTTTAGCTAGTTGGAATCTCTGCATCAGTTCTTCCAGTGATGTAATCCTACTGTCAGTGTATAGGTCCCTGACTGTCAATGTCCTCCCAGTCCTGTCTCCACCATTGGAAGGTGGCGTCGGTGAGTGCTGGTGTGAATCTGTGGTTATTGCAGATGGGGGCTTTGTCGGATATTTCGGTTAATCTGAATTGCTGCTGTTGTTTGTTCCACGTCTGGAGGGTGGCGACCACCACTGGGCTGCTGGAGTGTTTCTTGGGCGGGGATGGGAGTGCCGCCGTGACGAGGATCCAGAGAGAGGTCCCCTTGCAGGAGGCCACCTCCGCATGCACGGTCTCTGGCTCCTTTATCCATCCCATTACTCTTTCCGCCGTCGCTGCCCAGTGGTGCCATGATTAATTTGTCCAGTGCGTTGAAAAAGGCCTTGGGATATAGATCGGTATGGATCTTAGTAGGAAGGGGTACCTGGGTAGTACGTTCATTTTGATCATCTGTGCATTCCTTGCCAGGGAGAGTGGGAGTGTGTTTCACCTCTGCAGGTCCCTTTTGATTTCCTCTGTCAGACTGGTCAGGTTTCATTTGTGGACCCCCTTCCAGTCATGAGCGATTTGGATTCCCACGTAACGGAATTTGTGTTGGGCTTTTTTAAACGGCAGTTCCACCTGTGCAGTCCCTCCCCCTTGCAGGTTCACCAGAAAAATCTCACTTTTGCTCTTGTTGAGTTTGGAGCCCGAGAAGGTACCAAATTCTTTCAGGAGCGTGATGATTGCTTCCATGCTGCTTTGTGGGTCCAAAATGTAGAGGAGCAGGTCATCCAAGTAGAGTGAGAGTCTGTGCTCTCTGCCTCCTCTTTGAATCCCCCTCCAGTTCTTTGCTGTTCTGAGAGCGATCGCTAGGACGAACAACAGCTGGCACTCCTGTCTGGTGCCCCTGTGCAGCTGGAAGTACTGGGAGCTGGGGTTGTTTGTCCATACACTTGCTAAGGGAGCATTGTACCGTGGGCTAGACAGCTGCTTTGTGATGCGGAACAAGGCCAACAGCGTGGGTTCAATTCCCGTACCAGCTTACCCTAACAGGCGTCCGAATGTGGCGACTAGAGGCCTTTCACAGTAACTTCATACTTGTGACAATAAAAGGTGATTATTATTATTACAACAGGTGTTTCATCCACAAGGTGCATCCTTTTCCGAGCCGAACCGCTCCAGCACCCCTCTAAGGTACTTCCACTCGACTCTGTCGAAGGCCTTTTCTGCGTCCAGGGAGAGGATCACCTCAGGTGTTCTGTCCCCGGATGGGGTCATGATCACATTCAATATTTTGGCGTCTACGTTCAGTTGCGAGATGGGTTGATATGAACCACATTCAGTCGGGTCTTTGTCTTTCTTAGGTATTAGCGAGATTGAAGCTTGTGCTAGCGTAGGTGGCAGTATGCCCCTTGCCAGTGAGTCTATGAACATATCCTGCAGGTGCGGGGTCAGTGCTGTCGCAAACGATTTGTAGAATTCCACTGGGTAGCCGTCAGGCCCTGGGGCCTTGCCCAACTGTATGACCTCCAGCCCCACCATTATTTCCTCAATTTCAATTGGAGCTCCCAGCCCTTCCACCAGTTCTTCCTCCACCCTCGGGAACTCAGCTGACCGAAGAAATGCTTCATCCCCTCCACCCCAGCCGGGGGTTCCGACTCGTATAACTTGCTATAAAAGTTCTTAAACACCTCATTCAACCCCACTGGGTCCAGGACCGCATTCCCACCTCTGTCCTTTACTCACCTTATCTCCCTGGCCACCTCCCTTTTCCTCAGCTGGTGTGCTAGCATTCTGCTGGCCTTTACCCCATACTCATACATCGCTCCCCTTGCCTTCCTCAGTTGTTCCACCGCCTTCCCTGTGATAACAACCCAACTCCACCTGTAATCTCTGCCGCTCTTTCAGTAGCCCCACGTCCGGGGCTTCTGAATATTGTAGCCCTCTGGCGTTCCAAGTGATCAACCTAGTCGGCCCTATGACTATAGCCCTGCCAGTCTTTTTCCCGCCCTTCTGTGCAGCAGAGCCAGCCACGTTGCCATGAGCCTGGCTACTACTGCCTTCCCCTGGTGAGTCATCTCCCATAACAGTATCCAAAACGGTATACCTGTTTTGGAGGGAGATGACCGCAGGGAACACCTGCACTGCCTCCCTGCTCTTTCTCTGCCTTTTGGTCACCCATTCATTCCCTGTCTCCCTCACCAATCCTAATCTGCTGTATGACCAACTCACTGAACGTGCTATCCACGACTCCTCAGTATCGCGGATGCTCCAAAAGTGAGTCCATCCGCAGCTCCAGAGCCGTCATGTGGCCTAACAGGAGCTGCAGCTGGACACACTTCCCGCACATGAAGGAGTCAGGGGCATCGGCCGCGTCCCTGAACTCCCACATTGAGCACGAGGAGCATAACACGGATTTGGGATCTCCTGCCATTTTTACACTTTACCTTAACTGATTACAAATATAATATCAAATAATGAATAAGTGAAAGGAATAAAGATTTTACTTACCTATCACAATACCAACACGCGAAGAGTTAAATTTCTCCCAGCTACTGCTAATTGGAGCACTTTCCTTACCAGCCAATCAGGTCACTGCTTTGCTGTGATGTCACTCTTCAAATTTATCCCCAAAGACCCTGTGGCCGCTGTTTAACCAGCGAAGGAGCTAGTTTAAATACTCACTGCTCGAATCTGTAGCTCCGTCCACTACAACAGCTGAATTCCTGCCGAAAAGACTCGAATCCGCGAAGCAGCTAGTTCATTACTCACCGCTCGACTCTAACTCCGCCCAATCCAACAGCTGAATTCCCACCGAAGAGGAGCGAGCCTTTTGTCCTTGATAAAGTTCATAACTTCGTCCTGTGATTCAAAATGAAGTTCCTGGCCCTCAAACGTGACCCAGAGATGCGCTGGATACAATATCCCGAACCACCCCCTTCTTCAGAGGCCGATTTTGCCCTGTTAAATCCGCCTCGCCTTCTGGCCAGTTCTGCACCCAGGTCCTGGTGGATGCGCAACTTACAGTTCTCTCACATGCAGCTCCGTACCTGCTTGGCCCACCGCAAAATTTGTTCCTTGTCCAGGAATCAGTGCATTCGCACCACCATCGCCCTCAGTGGTTCATTTGCTCGCGGCTTCCTTGCAAGAGCTCTGTGTGTTCTGTCCACTTCCAAGGGCCGTGTAAACGCCCCATCTCCCATAAACCTTTCCAGCATACTTACCACATATGCCCTTGAGTCCGAACCTCACTGCCCTCAGGAAGACCGAAGATCCTCGGGTTCTGTCTCCTGGACCTGTTCTCCCAAGTCCTCCAACTTCCCCTGCAACCTTTTCTGGTGGTCCTTCATCAGCCTCATCTCGACCTCCAAAGCGGTTAAATGGTCCGTCCTCTTGATCGAACATCTTTTCCTCCAACTTCTGAATCGCCCATCCATGGGTTTCTAGATCCTATTCCACCGAATCGATCGATGCTTTAATCGGGTCCAGCGTGTCTTTCTTTAGCTTGGCGAAGCTCTCCTCAAAGAGCTTCATCAGCTGTTCGGTCGACCACTGAAAATGAAATGAAAATCGCTTATTGTCACGAGTAGGCTTCAATGAAGTTACTGTGAAAAGCCCCTAGTCGCCACATTCCGGGGCCACCACACCAGAATCCTGCAACTCCGCCATGCTTTCCTGCACTGCCTGCACTGCACACGTCTTCCTTGCTTGACTATGTCTCCTTCCATGGCCACTTCTAGTCCACTGCTCCAAACACTGGTGGGGGATTTCTCCTCTCTGTCTCACTCTCCACCAATTTATCAAGTGTGCGACCTCCTACTCCATGGCTACCACTGGAAGTCCGCGAGTGATTTGTAGAAGTCTGGGAACCCGTCTGGTCCCGGCGCCTTCCACGTCGACATGGAGTTTATACTCTCCATGATCTTCCCCAGTTCTAGCGGTGCTCCCGGGCCTCGTTTTCTGTCCTTCCCCACGACTGGCATATCCATCGAGGAATTGTTTCATCCCCGAGTCACCTGGTGGGGGCAATCCCCGAGTCCCCTGGTGGGGGCAATCCCCGAGTCCCCTGGTGGGGGCTCTGAGGTGTACAGTACCCGGTAAAAGTCCTAAAATGTCTTGTTAACCTTGTCTGGGTCCGTTTCTAGCGTGCCTCTGTTGTCCCTAATTTGCGCAGTCTCTCTGGTGGCTGTCTGCTTTGTAAGCTGGTGCACCAACAGGCGGCTGGCTTTATCCCCGTGTTCATATAGGGTCCCCAGTGCCTGGCGGAGTAGGTGCACTGCTTTCCTCGTGGAGAGCATGTCAAAGTTCATTTATAGCTTTTACCTCTCCACCAAGAGCTTTACGGTCGGGGCCTCGGAGTATTTACAGCCTACCTCCAGTATGGAGTCGACCAGCTGCTGCCTAGCCGCGCTCTCCTCTCTATCCCTTTAAAGGCAATAATTTCCCCACTAATCACGGCCTTGAGCGTTCCCAGAACATGGAGGGTGAGACCTCTCCTTGTTTGTCGTGTACTCTGCTGTGGCCTGTGATACTCTCTCGCTGCAGGCCTTGTCGGCCAGTAGGGCAGTGTCCAATCTCCATGTGGGACGTTGGGTACTGCCTGTTTCCAACCTCACATCCATGTAATGTGGAGTGTGGTCGGAGATTAAGATTGCGGAGTACTCCGCCTTAAACAGAATGCAATTATACAAAAGCTAGTTAGACTACCATTTGCACGAGTCTGTAGCGCTATTGCCAATTTGGCCTGTAATGCTTAGAAAACAGAAAAAAACAGCAGCACAAACTTAGAAAGTAGAGAAATAATTAATTTCAGCAAATGAACAGGTTACAGAAGATGATTATACAAACTAATTCATGCTCTGTACCAAATGTTCAAGTTAAATCTGGTCTCATTTTCTATAATGCAGGCGCTCTCATTGTGTGCATGCGAATGGTCTCGCTCTTTATACCACCGTCACTCTCACTGTTCCTGCTACTGGTGTCAATATTTATACTGCTGCCACTCACTGTGTTCCTGCTACTGATCTCACTTTTGATACTGCCGTCACACTCGTTATGATCTTGCAGGTCCCACTCTTTATGCTGCCTCCGCTCTCTTTGATTTCCTGCTGCTGAACTCATTGTTGCATTCCTGTGACTGGTCTCATTCTTTACAGTGCTGTCACTGTTCATTTAAAACAAATATATATTTATTCAAGTTTTCAGCCAATTTTCAACAAACCCCCCCCCCCCCCCCCAACAGAGAAAAGAAACAAGAACACAACACGCAAGAATTATACATAAGGATTTCCCCAAAATACAATAGCTGACCCTATAACAATATGAACACCGATCGGGAAACACCCCACCCCAAGAGGAACCCCCCCCCCCCCCCCGGGTTGCTGCTGCTGCTGACCACCTCCTAACGCTCTGCAAGAAAGCGTAGGAACGGTTGCCACTGCCTGAAGAACCCCTCACAGACCCTCGCAAGGCAAACTTTATCCTCTCCAACTCGGTGAACCCAGCCATGTCATTAATGCAAGCTTCCACGCTAGGGGGCTTCGCATCCCTCCACAGTAGCAAAATCCTCCGTCGGGCTACCAGGGACGCAAAGGCCAGAATACCGGCCTCTTTCGCCTCCTGCACTCCTGGCTCATCCGATACCCCAAATAATGCTACCCCCCCCAGCTCGGCTTGACCCGGGTGTTCACCACCTTGGACATAGTCCCCGCAAAGCCCCTCCAGAACCCCTCCAGCTCCGGGCATGTCCAGAACATATGGGCGTGATTAACTGGGCTCCCCGAGCACCTCACACATCTGTCCTCCACCCCAAAAAAACCTACTCATCCTCGCCCCTGTCATATGCGCTTTGTGAACAACTTTAAACTGTATCAGGCTGAGCCTGGCGCAAGAGGAGGAAGAATTACCCTGCTCAGGGCATCAGCCCACAACCCCTCATCGATCTCCTCCCCGAGCTCCTCCTCCCACTTGCCCTTCAGCCCGTCCACCGAGGCCGCCTCCTCCTCTTGGAGCTCCTGGTAAATCGCCGGGATCTTGCCCTCGCCAACCCATACTCCCGAGATCACCCTGTCCAGATTCCTGCCTGCTGGAAGCAGCAGGAATTCCCTCACCTGTCGTTTCACAAACGCCTTCACCTGAAAGCGTTCCCGGGGGTAGCCCAAATTTCCCCTCCAGCACCCCTAGGCTCGCAAACGCCCCATCAATGAACAGGTCCCCCATTCTTTTGATCCTGTTGCTCATTATGCTTTCCTTAATTTGCTCTGTTTTAATTACCTTTGCTCAAGAGTCGCCAGGTATCTTTCTGATACCACCACAAGGTTCAAAACCGAATACTGATCAATGACTCCATACACCAGTTAGTAAGTTTGAAATCAATGCACATTTATTTACACACACAGTCAATTATTACTCATGCACAAACTCTACTCACTAAACTACAACTACTACTAAAAGCCTATACTTAGCTTCGGGCGCCCACTCAGTCAGAGGAACAATGGCCGTTGTCCGGTTCTGATACTGCTGGCTTCGAACTGGTATAGAATAGTAGCTAGGAGCGTCTATCTCGTAGCGTGCGTTGATCTTAGACTTACTTGGCTGGTGCTTGGCGGGCCTCTCGTCGCTGAGAGCCAAATGCCAAGGTGAAGATGAAGAGTTCAAGAGTTTTTAAGAGAGCGTTCTGACCTTGGGGACTCTGTTTTGTACCCCAAAGGGTTTCGCGCCCATCTGGGCGGACCCTGGACTTGGTCCCAATTAATTGGACCATGTCCCAATCGTTTGTATCGATTCTCTCCAATAACGGAGTTGTTCCTCGATCGCTGGTAACCGTTGGCCTGCCTTTGTTTTAGTCTCCACTGACGCCGGGGAGTCTGCCCTGGAACCGATTGTTTAAATGTTTCTCTTTGTCCCCGGAGATAGCTCATTACTATGCTAATGGCTTGTAGTTTCAGTTCTGTCTGGGCTCTGCAGGTTCCAATCCACAGGCAAACCTTGTACCTGCTTGTTTTCCTAGTGCTGTCCAATTTTTCCCTGTATTCTTTGCGAATGTCCATTTTGGAAATGGGACGTGGCCACCCCAGGTGGCTACAATCCCTGCCCGATGCCAGCTCAGAAACCCCCCATCCATCCTTCCCGGAACGAACCGATGGTTCTCTCGAATCGGGGACTAAATCGAGGCTCCCATCTCGCCCCTGTGTCGCCTCCACTGCCCCCAGATCTTCAGAGTCGCCGCCACCACCGGACTCGTGGTGTACCTTGTCAGCGGGAGCGGCAGCGGTGCCGTAACCAGCGCCCTCAGACTCATGCCCACACAGGATGCCATCTCTAGCCTCTTCCACGCCGCCCCCTCTCCCTCCATTACCCACTTACGAATCATCGCCACATTGGCTGCCCAATAATAGCCACATAGGTTCGGCAACGCCAGCCCCCCTCTGTCCCTACTGCGCTCCAAAAACACCCTCTTCACCCTCTGGGTCTTATTTGCCCCCACGAATCCCATGATGCTCCTGCTTATCCGTTTGAAAAAGGCCTTGGGGACCAAAATGGGAAGGCACTGGAACACAAAAAGAAACCTCTGAAGGACCATCATTTTAATCGACTGCACCCTACCCGCTAGTGAGAGTGGCAACATATCCCATTTTTAAAATCATCCTCCATCTGCTCCACTAGCCGCGTCAGATTGAGCTTATGCAGGGCCCTCCAACTCCTAGCTACCTGGATCCCCAGGTACCGAAAACTCCTTTCCGCCCTCTTCAGCGGAAGCTCGTCTATCCCCCTTCCCTGGTCCCCTGGATGCACCACAAAGAGCTCACTCTTCCCCACGTTGAGTTTATACCCCGAAAAGTTCCCAAACTCCCTAAGGATCCGCATGACCTCCGCCATCCCCTCCACTGGGTCCGCAACATATAACATATAACAACAGGTCATCGGCATACAACGACACCCAGTGTTCTCTCTCTTACGAAGCTGATGTACCAGCATCTGACTCGCCTTCTCCCCATACTCCTATGCCGCCCCTTGCGCTTTTCTCCACTGCGCCTCTGCTTTCCCTGTAGTCAGTAAGTCGAATTCCGTTTGGAGGTTCCGTCGCTCCCTAAGTAGCCCTTCCTCGGGGGGCCTCTGCATAGCTCCTGTCCACCCTTAATATCTCCCCCACCAGGCTCTCCCTCTCCCTCCTCTCTCTCTTCTCCCTATGGGCCCTAATGGAAATGAGCTCTCCCCTAACCACCGCCTTCAATGCCTCCCAGACTATCCCCACCTGCACCTCCCCATTGTCATTGGCCTCCAAGTATCTTTCAATACACCCCCGAATCCGCCCGCACACCACCTCATCTGCCAACAGTCCCACATCGAGGCGCCACAACGGGCGCTGGTCCCTCCTCCAGCTCCACCCAATGCGGGGCATGGTCCGAGATGGCTATGGCCGAATATTCCGTTCCCTCCACTTTCGGGATTAGCGCCCTACTCATGATGAAAAAATCTATCCAGGAGTCGGCTTTATGAACGTGGGGGAAAAAAAGGAAAATTCTCCGGCCACTGGCCTAGCAAACCTCCATGGATCCACTCCCCCCATTTGGTTCATAAACCCCCTAAGCATCCTGGCCGCAGCCGGTCTCCTACCCGTCCTGGACCTAGAACGGTCCAGTTTCATAAATCCGGCATCATCCCAGTTCGGGGCATATACGTTCACCAGCACCACCCGCACCCCCTGCAACCTACCACTCACCATCACATACCGACCTCCATTATCCGCCATGATGTTAAGCGCCTCGAAGGACACTCGCTTCCCCACCAGAATCGGCACCCCTCTACTCTTCGCATCTAACCCCGAGTGAAAGACCTGCCCAACCCACCCCTTTCTCAGCCTAACCTGATCTGCCACCTTCAGATGCGTCTCCTGGAGCATACCATGTCTGCCTTCAGTCCCTTTAAGTGCGCAAACACCCGGGCCCTCTTGACCGGCCCATTCAGGCCCCTCACATTCCAAGTTATCAGCCGGATCAGGCCCCCCCCACCCCCCCGGGCAGATTAGCCATCTCCTTTTTTAGGCCAGCCACGTGCCCGCGCCTCCCACATCCTCCAGTCCCCCAGGTGGCGGAACCCCGCCCCGACTCCCTCTCCTACCTCCAGCTCCCCCTTGGCCAATGCAGCAGCAACCCAGTTTCTCCTCTCCTCCCCCCCCCCCCCCCCCCCCACCCCCAGCTAGATCCTGATCCAGCCAGCCATTTGCTCCCCCCATGGCACTCGCGTAAGTCAGCTGACTCCTGTTGACCCAGGCCTTTCCCGCCATTCCAATGACCCCCCAGTGTGAGAATCCCCCCACCTCCCCCTGGCAATCAGTGTGCGCTCCTCTCCAGCACCGCCCTTCTCTTCTCTCCTCTCTCTCTCTCTCTCCCCCCCCCCCCCCCCCCCCCCCCCCCTTAGCACGGGAAAAAGCCCGCGCTTTCCACCCACGCCGGCACTGCCCCCTCTGGCGCAGATCCCTTTTTGCGGCCTGTGGTGGGGAAAAAGGAAAACTCAGAAACAATCAGTCATGAATAAGAGCAAGTTTAGTTTATTTCTTAGCTCTGCAGAGGACACCCTCCTCTCTCTACAGGAGAGAGAGGAAAGCGCGCCGAGCACCTCAACCTTCAGTCTTTATTCATTCAAAAGATGCAAGTAAATCTCCATTCCATATAAGGAGTTGTTTTTCTCCTAACTTTACTTTCTCGACCTTCAGACAGCTGGGATATCAGTTTTTCTCTCTCTCTCTCTCTAACCTTGCACACACACACACACACACAAAGGCCTGACGCTTTAGGTAATCACACCATTAAGCAGTTATTCAATATTAAGTATTAAAATTGTCCATTACACGGCCTAACCCCCAACTCCCCATCCCCGGGCCTCCAACCCTCCTCTTCCTCCGCGGGGCACTGCCCCATCAACTCTGACGCCCACACTCTTGCACAGCCCTCACATCAAATCCATTCATCCAACCCCACCCAGCACCAAACAAAGACAGAACATTCCCATAACACAGTAAACCCCATAAGCACACCCCCCCCCCCCCCCCCCCAAACGACAAACCCTCCGTTCAAGTCCAACTTTTCAGACTGAATAAAGGTCCACGCCTCATCTGGCGTCTCAAAGTAGTGGTGTCGATCCTGAAATGTGACCCACAATCGCGCTGGCTGCAGCATCCCGAACTTCACCCCCTTCCAATAGAGAACCGCCTTAGCCCGATTGAAACCAGCTCTCTTCTTGGCCACCTCCACACTCCAGACCTGGTAGATTCGGATCTCCGTATTCTCCTACCTGCTGCTCCGTTCTTTTTTGACCCATCTCAGGATGCACTCCCTGTCCATGAAGCGGTGGAACCTCACCACTACAGCCCTTGGCGACTCATTGGCTTTGGGTCTCCTTGCCAGGACTCGATGAGCCCCGTCCAGCTCCAGGGGCCTCGGGAAAGCTCCCGCGCCCATCAACGAATTGAGCATCGTGACCACATATGCCCCGGCATCGGACCCCTCCACTCCCTCAGGGAGACCCAGAATCCGAAGGTTCTTCCTCCTCGACCGATTCTCCAGGTCATCAAATTTTTTTTGCCACTTCTTATGCAGCGCCTCGTGCGCCTCCACCTTCACCGCCAGGCCCAAGATCTCGTCCTTGTTCTCCGAGGCTTTTTGCCGCACCTCCCGGATCGTTGCCCCTTGGGCCTTCTGTGTCTCCACAAGCTTCTCGATTGACGCCTTCATTGGCGCTAGCATTTCTGCCTTCAGCTCCGCAAAGCAGCGTTTGAGGAACTCCTGCTGCTCCTGTGACCATTGCGCCCACGCTGCTTGGTCTCCACCCGCCGCCATCTTGCTTCTCCTCCCTCGCACTTTTCGCTGCACTAAAATCACTTTCTTGACCGCTCCACTCCTGGCCCAATCCATACAGTGCCGGGGGAACCATGCTGTCATCTTTCCACACTGGGAACCTTCGAACAAATGCTGTTGGGGCCCCTCAAAAGAGCCCAAAAGTCCGTTCCTGGCGGGAGCTGCTGAACGTGCGACCTCCCTTGGCATAGCCGCAATCGGAAGTCCTGCTGTCACTGTTCATGCGGCTGATCTCACTATTTATACTGCAGCCACTGTATTCCAGCGGCTGATCTCACTTTTTGTACTGCCATCACTGTTACTGCAACTGGTCCAATCTTTATACTGCAGTGACTCGCACTGTTACTGCAACTGGTCTCAATCTTTATACTGCAGCCACTCACTGAAAGTGAGACTAGAAGCCGGAACAGTGAGTGCCTGCAGTATAACAGTGATACCAGTCGCTGGACGACAGTGCGAGTGGTGGGGTATAAAAGGGAGACCAGTCTCTGGAACACTGCAAGAGTGGTGGCAGAATAAAGAGTGAGACCAGGCCCAGAAACTGTGTTCTGGCTTCTGGTCTCACTTTCACTGTTTCTGGGACCTGGTCTCACTCTCTATACTGCAACCACTCTCACTGTGTTCCTGCATGTCTCACTCTTTATACTGCCACCAATCTCACTTTTCCTGCAGCTGATCTCGCTTTTTATTCGGCCACCACTCTCGCTGTGGCCCTGTGACTGGTAGATATGGCGACAGAGGTCAATCTGGCTTGTAGAACTTGTGTTTTTTTCCTAGTGACAAATTGAAAAGTAGAGAGCTTATGTTAAATTTGCTTCAAATGTTGATGGTAAGAGACTTCCTGTACTGTATGCAGTTATGGTCCATGCACTAGGCTTCAGTGGATCTAGAAAGGGTGGAAAGAAAATGCACAAAGATATTCCA
Organism: Scyliorhinus canicula; assembly: GCF_902713615.1. Classification (NCBI taxonomy): domain Eukaryota; kingdom Metazoa; phylum Chordata; class Chondrichthyes; order Carcharhiniformes; family Scyliorhinidae; genus Scyliorhinus; species Scyliorhinus canicula. Next base: position 71,937,931 of record NC_052163.1, on the reverse strand, counting down.
GAATATTTAAAAAGAATGATTAGATTGTGTCTTAAAATGTGATCTTCGAAATTATGACGTTTTGATTGAATGACACAGGTGGCACAGTGGTTAGCATTGCTGCCTCACAGTACCAGAGTCTTGGGTTGCCTTGGCTGACCCTCTATGTGAAGTTTGCACGGTCTCCCTGTATTTGTGTGTGTTCCCTCTGGGTGCTACAGTTTGCTCCCACAGTCCAAAGATGTGCAGGTTAGGTGCAGGCCATGATAAATTGTCACTTATTGTCCAAAAAGGTTATGTGGGATTATGAGGATAAGGTTGGGGTGTGGACCTGGTTGGTGCAGGGTGGGTTGAATGGCCTCCTTCACTGCAGTGATTCTATGATCCTAGACTATGAGAGCCTGTTTCTGCTTTTGTGGGCAAGAGGCCAGCAATAGCCAATTGTCATCAAAAATCCAATGAGGAAGTCAGAAAGATCATCTTTATCCAGAGAATGGTGGGAATGTGTAACTTGTTACCAGAGGGAGTGATTGAACGATGAGATTGATGCATTTGAGGGGATGTTACTCGAGCGTATGATGGAGAAGGGAATGGATGGCTATGATGTGGAGTTGGATCAGGAAGAATGAGGAAGGAATGAGTGGAGTGTAAGCACGATTCAGTGGCTGCACCTAATGGCTTCTTTCTGTGGTGGACATTCTATTCTATGTTAATCAGTATTCAGATGCACGTGTGGTTTTCTTGGTGGGGAGCTTTATACAATTCAGTTACAGCATTTCCACATTCGGAGAGGGCTCGAGCACTAGGTTGCCTATCAGATGTGTAAGTTCCAGCGATATATATATTAAAATACATGGAAATGACTAAAGCAACAACCTGTTCAGCCCAACCAGCTCATCTCAATATTTACCCTACACATGTGCGAATAATTCAAACCTGATTAACCCACACTATTCCCATATCTCTTTCTTTCATTCAGCTATCCATTTTAGTGTTGAATGTTGACCTTGCTTTTGCCCCAAATCATTGATCTTGCATGTGAATTCCACAGCCTCAAAACTCCTCATAAAGGAGGTGAACCAAATTGCTCACATTTATCTTTATACCTCTGGCTCCTTGTTCCTCGCCTACTGAAAATTAATGTTTTTTATCTACCCTGTTCTCTCTATCTGTGCAGCCTTTCAATGGGTTGACTGACTTGCTGGAAACCTATAACAATTCCTAAGGGAGAAGAGAAAAGAGATGAGACGCACTGGGAGAATTTGGTTGGTCGTGGGCAATTCTCTCGGGCAAAGAAGATAATAGAGTCAATTAAATCTGCTGTAGCCAGGGCTCTGGGTAGCTCCTTGAGATGGTTAGAATGACCTTGGCTTCTCTTTTTAACCATATTTATGCATATCTTTAATGAAGTAATAAAGAATTGTATACGTCAGGCGCATAGAAAATTGTATAGCTGGAAGGACACTGAAAGTGACATAAGCAGGTTGAGTAAGTGCCAGAAATGCAACAGATGAAGTTAATTTGAGTTTTTTTTTACATTTGTGGGGCGGCAAGATGGCATAGTGGTTAGCACTGCTGCCTCACAGTTCCAGGATCCCAGGTTCAATTCTGGCCTCGGGTTACTGTCCGTGTGGAGTTTGCACTTTCTCCCTGTGTCTGTGGGTTCCTTACCACAGTCCGCAAGTGCAGGTTAGGTGGATTGGCCATGCTAAATTGCCCGTAGTGTCCAAAAGGTTAGCTGGGGTTACTGGGATAGGTTGGAGGTGTAGGCTTAAGTAGGGTGCTTTTGACCTCTGCTTGTGACCATCGGGTGATTGGTCAGATAAAGGGCTGTTCCTGTTCAAAGTCACAGAAAAGGACTCTTTTTACCCAGATCCGGGTGAAATTTTGATGAAAAGGCGTAGGTGAATGTTCGAGTTTACCCCTGGAATGGTATGTCTTCTGATCACCGGACTCGGCAGAAAACAGTGAGAGGTTTGGCTGGAAAGTTGAAACAGTCTTGTGCTTCACAGACAGTCTGTTCCAGCGTGCAGGCGGGGGAGGGGCAAGCTGTAAGGCCCCAGATACAGGAACTGATGACTTTTATCAAGGAGGAATTCCATAAACAGAGGAAAGAAATGCATGAGGATCAAGCAACGGCCACTGCAGAAGCTGTGGCACCCCTGCAGAGTACTTTGGAGCAGATGGAGAGGTGCAGGGGTCACAGATTCGGGAGATTGAAGGAGTGATCTTGGACCATAGCGATCGTGTGGTGACTCTGGAGGTGGAGGTGGGGCTCCTAGGAGACCTTTGTAAAATGCTGAGGGCAAAGGTTGAGCAGGAGAATACCTCGAGAAGACAGAACCTGTGAATAGTGGGCCTGCCTGAAGGTGTGAGTGCCACGAGGTACGTCTCGAGGATGCTGGCGGGACTGAAATGAAAATCTATTATTGTCACAAGTAGGCTTCAAATGAAGTTACTGTGAAAAGCCCCTAGTCGCCACATTCCGGCGCCTGTTCGGGGAGGCTGGTACAGATGGCAGAAGGGGTGTTAGATAAGGACTGAAGTCGACCGAGCGCATCGGTCTCTGAGGCAAACCCCAGAGCTGGGGAGCTGCCGTGGGCGGTGATTGTGAGACTCCATAAATTTGTGGAGAAAGAGAAAATTCTACGGTGGGCCATGGAGAAGCGTAGCTGCGACTGGGAGGGAAATAACATCCGGATTTATCAGGACATTGGAGCCGAGTTGGCAAAATGGCAGGCAGGTTTCAACAAGGCCAAGGCAGTGCTGTAAAGAGCGAAGAAAGGGGCCGTCTGGGATGGGCTAGGTACAGAGTGGAATTAAAGGGGCAGGAGTTAAGTGGGGAAGATGACGGACGGTAGAGGGGATTGGAGGCGCGGACTGAATGGGCCGGTTAAAAGGTTGTGGGTGTTCGAGCACCTCAGAAGCTTGAAAGTGGGAGTTGTCTTTTTTGCAGGAGATACACCTCCGTGTGAAGGACCAGGTTTGGGGTGCTCTACCCGGCGAAATTATGGGTGACGTTCGGAGGCCGGGAGTATTATTTCGAGACCCCAGAACCGGCCGAAGACTTCATTAAGGAGCATAAACTGGGGGAGAACTGAGTGGACAATGCTTGGGGACCGAGGTGCTGGCACTACGTAATGGTCGGGAGCATGTTTGAAGTGGGTGTAGGGATTGGGGGGGTTTTTGCCTTTTTTTTGTGGGGGGCGGTTTCTGTTCAATGTTGAGATTGTAAGGAGTTGTAAGGGTGAAAGGTTTATGTGGGGATGGATGTTCCCATCCCCCGTCCTGTTTTACGGGACTGTTTGTGTTTAACATCTGTATGTTTGCTTTTGGAGTAGGCTACATCGAGTTCAGGAGAAGTCCTTGTTTGGGTGGGGGAGGGTAAGGCCAACAGGAGGCCTTCTTCTTTGAGCTGAGGAGAGGGGGGGGAACATTAGGATGTGCATTTGGGCGGGGCAGTCGCGCTAACAGGTTATGCTGATGAACGGAAGTGAGGTGCTGGGAGAGAAGGCCAAGAAGGGGGGGGTTGCGACGCGACGGGGATGAGAGATGACATGGTCAAGAGCGAAGAAAGGGGCCATCTGGGATGGGCTAGGTGCAGAGTGGAATTAAAGGGGCAGGAGTTAAGTGGGGAAGATGACGGTAGAGGGGCAAGCAGTCCTCATTCCGGGGAGACACACCTCCGTATGAAGGACCACTCGGGGGGGGGGGGGGGGGGGGGGGGGGGGGGGGGAAGAGGAAAGAGAATGGGGATTCGTGAGTGCGAGGGGGGGGGGGGAGAAGAGAATGGGGATTCGTGAGTGCGAGGGGGGGGGAGAAGAGAATGGGGATTCGTGAGTGCGAAGGGGGGGGAGAAGAGAATGGGGATTCGTGAGTGCGAAGGGGGGGGGAGAAGAGAATGGGGATTCGTGAGTGCGAGGGGGGGGGAGAAGAGAATGGGGATTCGTGAGTGCGAGGGGGGGGGGAGAAGAGAATGGGGATTTGTGAGTGCGAAGGAGGGGAGGGATCCGGGTGGGAGATATGTGATTGTGAGTGTGGTATTGGAAGGGGCACCGGTAGTGTTGGTAAACGTGTATGCCCCAAATTGATCATGGGAGGAGATTTTAACTGCGTCCTGGAGCCGAGGGTGGATAGATCGAGCCCCAGGTCGATGGGTAGGGTACGAATGGCAAGGGGGCTGGGGGGGTTTATGGAGAGGATGGGTATGGTGGATCCATGGCGCTTTCAGAACCCGGGGGAAGGGAGTATTCCTTCTTTTCACACGTCTATAAGGTGCCTCACGGTAGCATGGTGGTTAGCATCAATGCTTCACAGCTCCAGGGTCCCAGGTTCGATTCCCGGCTGGGTCACTGTCTGTGTGGAGTCTGCACGTCCTCCCTGTGTGTGCGTGGGTTTCCTCCGGGTGCTCCGGTTTCCTCCCACAGTCCAAAGATGTGCGGGTTAGGTGGATTGGCCATGCTAAATTGCCCGTAGTGTAAGGTTAATGGGGGGATTGTTGGGTTACGTGGGTTTAAGTAGGGTGATCATTGCTCGGCACAACATCGAGGGCCGAAGGGCCTGTTCTGTGCTGTACTGTTCTAAGTTCTAAGTGTATTCGAGGATTGAATACTTTGTAGTGAGTCGGGGGATTTTGGTTGGGATGGAGGTGGCAGAGTAGTTATCGCGGACCATGCACCCCACTGGCTGGATATTCAGTTCAGTACGGGACGAGAGCAGAGGCCGGCGTGGAGGTTTGACTCGGGGTTGTTGGCGGATGGTGGTTTTTGTGATAAGGTGCGGTTGGGAATTAGGGATTATGTGGAGTTCAATCAGAATGGGGAGGTTTCGGCGGGCATTTTTTGGGAAGCACTGAAGGCAGTGGTCCGGGGAGAAATTATCTCATTTACGGTTTGTGCAAATAAGGGAAGGAGGGTGGAACATGACCGTCTAGTGAGCGAGATAGTGGAGGTGGACAGGGAATATTCTGGGGTGCCCAACGTGTAGGGATTGGCGAGGAGGAAATAGTTGCAGGGGCAATTTGACAGGCTGAAAACGGGGAGGGCGGTAGAGCAACTGCGTAAGGCAGGAGGGGTGCAATACGATATGGGGAGAAGGTGAGCTGCATGCTGGCGCACCACCTGCGGAGGCAGGCTGCGACCAGGGAACTACTTAAGATCCGGACTGGGGCTGGGAATATTGTGTCAGAGCCAGGGAAGATAAATGAGGCATTTAGAGAATATTACCAGGGACTTTGAGGCATTTGGAGAATATTACCAAGGACTTTGAGGCATTTGGAGAATATTACCAGGGACTTTATGAGGCAGACCCAGGAGGAGAGGAGGGGGACACGGGGTGGTTTCTGGCCGAGCTGGAATTTCCCCAGGTGGAGGAAGCAAAGAGGCAGGTGTTGGAGGAGCCCTTGGGGCTGGGGGAGGTGCTGGATAGTATCAGGGGTATGAAGTCTGGAAAGGCCCCTGAGCCGGATGGGTACCCGGCAGAATTTTATAAGGTATTTGCGGCGGACCTGGCACCACATCTGTTGGAGGCATTTAATGAAGCACTGGAGGAGGGGGAGTTGTCGGAGACTATGAAGCAGGCAGTAATCACACTAATCCCCAAAAAAGGGAAGGGTCCGGTGGAATGTGGGTCATATCGACCCCTATCACTATTGAACACGGATATGAAAGCATTGGCTAAGTTGTTGGCGGGGAGGATGGAGGATTGTGTCCTGGGGGTGGTTGCAGAAGATCAAACAGGCTTTGTGAAGGGCAGGCAACTCGCGAGTAGTATAAGACGGCTGTTGAATGTGTGATGAATCCGTTGAGAGCTCTGGTACCGGAGGTAGTGGTGTCCATGGACGCAGAGAAAGCATTTTGATCGGGTGGAGTGGCGGTACTTGTTCAAAGTTTTGGCAAGGTTTGGGGCAAGATTTGTGGCATGGGTGCGGTTTCTGTATGTGGCACCAAGGGCAATGGTGAGGACAAATGATATAAGATCACGAAGCTCTGACTTACACAGGGTTACGAGGCAGTGGTGCTCACTGTCGCCGTTGCTGTTTGCGCAGGCCATAAAGCCGTTGGCGATGGCTCGGGGTCGGCAGAGTGGCGGGAGATTATGATGGGACAAAAGGAGCATCGGGTGTCGCTCTATGCCGATGACCTCTTGCTGTATGTTTCGGATCCGTTGCAGAGTATGTGAAGGATTATGGGCCTGTTGGGGAGATTTGGAGGGTTCTCGTTATACAAGCTGAATGTAGGGAAAAGCGAGGTATTCCCGGTGAATGAACTGGCACAGCGGGCTAATTTAGGGGGAATGCCATTTCCAGTAGCGAGGGATAGGTTTAGGTACTTGGGGATTCAGGTAGCGAGTGAATGAATGGACGCAACTCCATAAGTGGAACTTAACGAAGCTGGTGGAGGAGGCCAGGGAGGATCTTAAGAGGTGGGATACACTGCACTTAACTTTGGCGGGGAGGGTCCAAGTGGTGAAAATGAATATTCTGCTGAGGTTCTTGTTTATCTTTCAGGCTGTCCCGATCTTTATACCAAAGGCCTTTTTCAGAAAGTGGACACTATCACCTCTGACTTTGTATGGGCGGGGAAGGTGCCGTGGGTGGGGAGGACCCTGTTACAGAGGTAGAGGCAGCACGGGGAGTTGGCGTTGCCAAACTTGCTTCATTATTATTGGGCGGTGAATGTGGACAAGGTGTGGCGGTGGTGGGATGGAAAAGGGATAGAGTGGGTTAGGATGGAGGAGGAATCTTGTAAGGGGTCTAATTTGAGGGCTATGGTGACGGCAGCATTACCAATGGCTCCCAGTAGGTATTCAGGCAGTCCACGGTGAAGATATGGAATCGGCTGAGGAGGCATTTTAGGGTGGAAGGGATGTCGGTGCTAATGGCGCTGTGCGAGAATCATGGGTTTGAGCCGGGGGGGATGGATAGTGTATAGGAGGTGGAGGGAAGTGGGGCTGGTCAAGGGTGAGGGATTTGTATTTAGAGGAAGGGTTCGCCAGTCTGGAGGAGCTGAGGGAGAGGGTAGAGCTGCACATATTCTAAATGGCAAGAGACTTTGGAGGTGCTGAAGGATTTAGGTGTCAGTGTAGATGAAAGGCTGAAAGTTATTGTACCTGTGTACAACCTAAAGAAAAAAAGATCATGAGATTGGAATCAAAAGTTATGCTTAATTGCACAGAACTGTGGCCCAGATTCACCAGATTGGTATGGGAACTAAAAGGGTTCAGTTAATGAGGGCAGATTGCAGACTGACTCTTCAGGTTACGAGGTTGAGGGGTGATTGAATCAGAGTGTTTAAACTGATTTAATTGAGCAAATTAAATTGTCTTTGTTCTGTTCAGATACTTCTGACCAATTCACTTAAAAGTTTTACCTAGCTGTCTTTTAGTTGTGAGGAGAACAAAGGACAAACACCAATTCAACAATCTTTATTAAACATACAATTCACCTGTAAATTAACCCAAAATATGTAATACTAAAAACACCAAGTTTGGTTATACTACCCGCAAAGAAGGCTTGATTCAACTGTAGATCTGCTTCTTGAGCCCCTCTGGTCTGTGGTCGTCGTCTCGAACGCTGTTCCTTCCTCTCTTCTCTGGTCAGTTGTCTTGAATGCCTTTGCATGGAGTCTTTGCTGCTGACGTGCTTTGGGTGCCTGTTTTTATCCCCCTCCCTTCACCCCCTTTCGCCATTTGCTCTGGCTTTCTTGGGAGTGGGGTCTCAGCACCCAATGGTCCAGTTGATGACCGTTTGACAGGACACTTGAACCTGCCCCAGGTGTCCCATCTCTGGTGGTGTCGGCCACACGTAACCTGTTCCCATATAAGCTAACAGCAGAAACTCTGGGTGACAGAAAGTCTGACCCAATCTGGGCTACTGACATTAGGCTTGTGCATATCAATAGGGTACGATGATCTCCTGTTGGTTGATTGAAGGGGCAGGTCCAGACATATTCTGGCAGCTTGTCTGTTGGTTGTGTATTTGACTTTGGTCAAGTCAGAATTCCAACAAACTGCTTGAGATTTTAAAATGCCCAATTCTTTCCCAGTTTAGGATATCCAATTTAATCGGCCTTGAAGCTTTCACCACAGACTATTCATAGAACTGCAGCAAGTTATCATGTTTTAGAATGTGGCCAATCCAACTTTGTTGCCGTTACTTAATACTCGCCAATAATCTTTCCTCTTTTACCATCCTGACCGCTATTCCGTTCTCTCCAATTATTGCTCTCCATCTTTCTTGAGACCCACATTTCTCATTTGTTTTTTTTTTTTCAAATTTAGAGTATCCAATTTTTTTTTGCCAATTAAGGGGCAATTTAGCGTTGCCAATTCACCTGCCCTGCACGTCATTTTTTATGTTGTGGGTGTGAGACCCACGCAAACACGGGGAGAATGTACAAACTCCACACGGACAGTGACCCGGTGCCGGGATCAAACCCGGGTCCTCAGCACTGTGAGTCAGCAGTGCTAACCACTGCACCACCGTGCTGCCCCAACAATTTTCTTATTTAAATGATTTTTCTGAAGACCCACATTTCAGTCTTGTACAAGTCCAAATCACAATCTTCATCATTCTTTTCTTAAGATCGCTGCTCATTCTTTTGCTGAAAATGTTTTGTAGAATGCGTTCTTTGCCCTTGCTATTCTAGCTCTGATTTCTTTACAGCAGTAACCATCTTCTTACAAGATGCTTCCCAAGCATCTGACCCCTGTTCCACTGGTTAAGCATTTATCTTGGCCTCTACTTTCCCACAATTATTTCTTCATACTTTAATCTTTTTTACATTAATTTTCAGGCCCTGAGCTTTCACCACTTTACTCATTGTATCCGTTAGTATCTGTAGATATTCTGCTGTGCGAGTAGATGACCTTCACCAATAGACCTCCTTCGACATGTTTGGCAGGGAATCCAGAAGAGGGCATAATTTTTTAAATTTTGACTAGACCTTTTAAGAGTGAAATCAGAATAATTTTTCACTTGGAGAATAGTGGATATCTTGAACAAATTCCCCAAAAGGCTGTAGAAGCCATGGATCAATTAAAGTGATCAAGACTGAGATCAAGGATTTTGTTGGTCATCTCGACATGGAGCAAAGACAAATAGATGGATTTGAGGTACACATCAGTCATGATTTGATTGAATAACGAAGCAGGCTTGAGAGGCAGAATGACCAAAAACAGAAACAATAGTCAGCAGGTCCAGCAGCACCTGTGGAGCAGGAAGAGCAGTATTTCAGGTCGATGATGGCCCTTCATCAGACCCAAGGAATTTAGGCCTTCCTGAGATAGGTTTTGAGCGATTGAAAGGGGAGAGGTTGGGTTGAGCAAAAGGCAAGGCCCGTAATAGGGCAGGAGAGATTAAATTACACAAGGTTTTTTGGTAACGGCTAAAGAAACAAAAAATGTGTCCAAATGATGGTGTTGGAGGAAGTTTGTGAGACTGCAATGTTAAGTGTTCCTCAGGAAAACATTCTTACGATTGGCTCAGTCCTTGCCTGCGGAGCAAATTATGTCCCTTTTGAAATTTTTCGATGTTTCTACTTGTTTAAGTTTCATCAGATCTTTTGAGAATGGATGTAGATAATGAGCACCTGTTTGCTTGCTGTTTGTTTTGTTGCATGTTGCTTCCTGGTAACCTGGTTAGTGAAGCCTAGCGAAGAGTTAGTTTGAAAGCCCCATGAAACAGATTCCCCTTATTAATCAGAAAACATGTCACACATAAAAGCACAGGATAACCTTGCAGCTGATCTGACATTGCAAATTCTAATACCCAAATTGGGCTGGATTTGAAAAATACTGCGTTTGCTGTAGTTGGCAGTTTTCCTTCGTTCTTTCCATGTGATGTGGTTATCACAGGCTGCACCGACTTTTGTTGCCCACCCCTAATTAGCCTTTAACTGAGTGGCTTGCTCAGGGTCAACCACATTGTTGTGAGTCGGGAGTCATACGTAGGTCAGAATAGATTTGGACGGCAGATTTCCTAAAGGACATGACTGAACCGGATGGCTTTTTACTGCAATTGATCGCCATCTGCACGTCCTCCCCCTGTGTGCGTGGGTTTCCTCCGGGTGCTCCGGTTTCCTCCCACAGTCCAAAGATGTGCGGGTTAGGTGGATTGGCCACGCTAAATTGCCCGTAGTGTCCTAATAAAAGTAAGGTTATGGGGGGGGGGGGGGGTTGTTGGGTTACGGGTATAGGGTGGATACGTGGGTTTGAGTGGGGTGATCATGGCTCGGCACAACATTGAAGGCCGAAGGACCTGTTCTGTGCTGTACTGTTCTATGTTCTATTTAGAAGACTCATTTTCAATTACTAATTTATTAATTACTTAAGTTCCACCGGCTTCTGTAATGGGATTTGAACCCATGTCCCCAGAGCATGAGTCTGGTCCTCTGGATTAAGAGTCCAGTGGCCTTACCACCACATCACTGTGTCCCCATAAAAGCTCACATTCTTTGGTCATGCCAGTTTCAGAATGATGTGCCCCATGCACACACTCAAATGGCTTCTCCATATGGTTCACCATTCTGTTTGCTTTTTTGGTCAATTCTGTACATGATAGATGTGAACATGTACTTGGAAAATTATGCCAAAATAGGCAGGACAAATCATGACGATCAGTGTAATTAGATTCAGAAGGATTTACACGCTGAGGTAATCAAGCCACAGAAGGCTCAGATAGTTTGTTGCTGGAGTTTCACAACCATTTCACCTGTAGTGTTCCTCACTACCCTTACCAGACAATGAGTTTCAATTCAAAAACTATTTCAGCTATAGCAGTGGAGCTAAGCATCCATTAGAACGACAGAGGTTATGGGGTGACCTGATGGAGGTCTATTAGATTGAGGGGCATTGATAGAGTGGATGGGCAGGCACCCTTTCCCAGGGTGGAGGGGTCAGGCACTAGGGGGCATAAGTTTAAAGTCTGTGCGGCAAAGTTTAGAGGAGATATGCGAGGCAGGTTTTCTATGCAGAGGGTGGTGAGTGCCTGGGACGCGTTGCAAGGGGAGGTTGGGGAAGCAGATATATTAACGGCGTTCAAAAGGCACCTTGACAAATACATGGATAGGATGGGTATAGAGGGATACGGCACAAGGAAGTGCTGTGGGTTTTGGCCAAGGTTGGTATCATGACTGGTACAGGTTTGGAGAGCCGAAGGGCTTGTTACTGTGCTGTATTGTTCTTTGTTCTTGGGTGGTCCCCGATCATAGTGCAGAGTAATTATATCTTTGCTTATCTTTCAAGTAAATAACATACATCAATCAAAAGAATAACTAATAATTAGGATTACATAAGGTATAACATGAGTATAATTACTAATCATAATCTGGACACGTACATTTAATTATAATATCGGCAAATGTGTAGTTGTCTCCAGCTATCTGTTAACTGCTAGACATGAGTAAAATATAGATATGCCAGAGCTGTGGTTTGCCCAACTCCCCTTTCATTGTCTCGTGTTCCTGTAAGGCATACCAACTGCAGCTGCTTAATGATGATTTTTTTTGTGTGTGAATTGTGTGACGCTTGCCTCTCTATAATTAATATATCAAGGGTCCTTGCATCTGTAGACTGAGGTGAAGCAACTGGTTTTGAAGGGATGGAAGTGTTCCAGGAGTAAATCCGTAGCAGGATTATGCCTGTCAGAAGTACAGACAATAGATGGTTTGGTCACCGGGAGAGTTTAACCTTCCTTTCTCTAGTTTACCTGGGTTCTTGTTTTATGTTCTGCTGAATCTCACCTCCCCACACCTTGGGCAATGCCTATTTAGTTTTGAGATCTAGGCAAGCTTTCAATTATGTCACATCATTTCTAAATCTACTATTACGCTGTTTTCCTATATGTCAGTAAAACGGCTTTTTAAGTTAAATTAGTGCCGGTGGGCATTTTATTTTGAACCATTGGCAAGTCATGTTGCAGCTGTATAGAACCTTAGTTTGGCCACACTTGGAGTACAGTGTTCAATTCTGGTCGCCACACTACCAAAAGGACGTGGAGGCTTTAGAGAGAGTGCAGAAGAGATTTACCAGGATGTTGCCTGGTATGGAAGGCATTAGCTCTGAGGAGCAGTTGAATAAACTCGGTTTGTTCTCACTGGAACGATGGAGGTTGAGGGGCGACCTGATAGAGGTCTACAAAATTATGAGGGGCATAGAACATTACAGCGCGGTATAGGCCCTTCGGCCCTCAATGTTGCGCCGACCTGTGAAACCACTCTAAAGCCCATCTACACTATTCTCTTATCATCCATATGTTTACCCAATGACCATTTAAATGCCCTTAATGTTTGCAAGTCCACTACTGTTGCAGGCAGGGCATTCTACACCCTTACTACTCTGAGTAAAGAACCTACCTCTGACATCTGTCCTATATCTATCTCCCCTCAATTTAAAGCTATGTCCCCTCGTGCTAGCCATCACCATCCGAGGAAAAAGGCTCTCACTGTCCACCCTATCTAATCCTCTGATCATCTTGTATGCCTCAATTAAGTCACCTCTTAACCTTCTCTCTAACGAAAACAGCCTCAAGTCCCTCAGCCTTTCCTCATAAGATCTTCCCTCCATACCAGGCAACATCCTGGTAAATCTCCTCTGCACCCTTTCCAATGCTTCCACATCCTTCCTATAATGCGGCGACCAGAACTGCATGCAATACTCCAAATGTGGCCGCACCAGAGTTTTGTACAGCTGCAACATGACCTCATGGCTCTGAAACTCAATCCCTCTACCAATAAAAGCTAGCACACCGTATGCCTTATTAGCAACACTATCAACCTGGATGGCAAATTTCAGGGACATGGACATGGGACATGGTACATGGACACCGAGATCTCTCTGCTCATCCAGACTACCAAGAATCTTACCATTAGCCCAGTACTCTCTTCCTGTTACTCCTTCCAAAATGAATCACCTCACATTTTTCTGCATTAAACTCCATTTGCCACCTCTCAGCCCAGCTCTGCAGCTTATCTATGTCCCTCTGTAACCTGCAACATCCTTCCGCACTGCCCACAACTCCACCGACTTTAGTGTCATCTGCAAATTTACTCACCCATCCTACAACGCCCTCCTCCAGGTCATTTATAAAAATGACAAACAGCAGTGGCCCCAAAACAGATCCTTGTGGTACACCACTAGTAACTGAACTCCAGGCTGAACATTTCCCATCAACCACTACCCTCTGTCTTCTTACTGTTAGCCAGTTTCTGATCCAAACTGCTAAATTACCCTGAATCCCATGCCTCCGTATTTTCTGTAATAGCCTACCGTGGGGAACCTTATCAAATGCTTTACTGAAATCCATATACACCACATCAACTGCTTTACCCTTGTCCACCTGTTTGGTCACCTTCTCAAAAAACTCAATAAGGTTTGTGAGGCATGACCTACCCTTCACAAAACCATATTGACTATCCCTAATCAAATTATTCCTTTCTAGATGATTATAAATCCTATCTTTTATAAACCTTTCCAAGACTTTGCCCACAACAGAAGTAAGGCTCACTGGCCTATAGTTACCGGGGTTGTCTCTACTCCCCTCCTTGAACAAGGGGACAACATTTGCTATCCTCCAGTCTTCTGGCACTATTCCTGTCGACAATGACGACATAAAGATCAAAGCCAAAGGCTCAGCAATCTCCTCCCTAGCTTCCCAGAGAATAGACAGAGTGGATAGTCAGAGGCTTCTTCCCAGAGTAGAGGGGTCAATTACTAGGGGGCATAGGTTTAAGGTGCGAGGGGCAAGGTTTAGCGAAGATGTACGAGGCAAGTTTTCTATACAGAGGGTAGTGGGTTCCTGGAACCCGCTGCCGGAGGTGGTGGAAGCGGGGACGATAGTGACATTCAAGGGGCATCTTGACAAATACATGACTAGGATGGGAATAGAGGGATACGACCCAGGAAGTGTAGAAGATTTTAGTTTAGAAGGGCAGCATGGTCAGCACAGGCTTGGAAGGCCGAAGGGCCTGTTGCTGAGCTGTACTTTTCTTTGTTCTTTGTTCTAGTCTTCAGCATAGCTAGAGTTTCATTATTCAGCCGTTTAATTATTTAATTCAAACCTATTTAAAAACATAATTTATATTTATAGCATAGGCCTGGGTGCACAGAGCTTGATTTCAAAATTCGAAGATGATATTGTGAGGAGGATAGTGATAGACTTCAAAAGGATACAAACAGGTTGGTAGAATGGGCAGACATGTGGCAGAAGAGATTTAATGCAGAGAAGTATGAAGGAGTACATTTCGTTCAGAAGCATGAGGAGAGGTGACGCAAAATAAATGGAACAATTCTTATGGCAATTCAGGAGCAGAGGGAGGAGCAGAGGGATCTGGGTGTACATGTGTATAGACCATTGAAAGTGGCAGGACAGGTTGAAAATGGAGTTACTAAATTATGCAGACTGCGGGGGACAGGCTACTGAGTTGGGTGATCAGCTATGGTCATAATGAATGGCAGAGCAGGCTCGATGGATTGATTGGCCTCCTCCTGCACCTATTTTCTATGTTTCCAAATAACTTGTCATATTCCCCTATGTCCCATCGCCAGTTAGTTCTCTGACCAGTCTGCCGTGTGGGATGCCAAGAGGAGGCCCTTCGGCCCGTCACGTTTGCATCGGCCCTTGGAAAGAGCAACCTACTTATGCCCACACACGGACAATTTAGCATGGCCAATCTACCTAACCTGCACAGCTTTGGACTGTGGGAGGAAACCGGAGCACCCGGAGGAAACCCATGTAGACACGTGGAGAAAGTGCAAACTCCATACAGTCACCCAAGCTGGGAATCGAACCTGGGTCCCTGGCACTCTGAAGCAGCAGTGCTAACCACTGTGCTACCAGTGGAATGCCCCCCCAGTGCAGCTGGAATGGATTGGCGTGCTCCTTTGTTTCTATGTTTTTATGCAGAGTGTTTAGGATCTGCAATGCACGTGTGGTGGAGGTAGACTCGCTTGTGACTTTCAGAAGGGAATGGATATCTTATGAGAAGATAATTGCAGGGCTGCAGGGAAAGGACAGATAAGTGGGACAAGCCAAAATGTATAAAATCTATGGGAAGATCAAACTGTTCTGCCTCTTTTCCTCATCAGGTATTTCCAACAACCTTGCTTAAATGGAGATCCCTTGAAATTTGAATAATACAGTCCAGTAGAATTTCCACTTAGTTTCTTATTAGTTGGTGTTTTGAGTTCCAAGATCCTAAATGGTGTTGTAATTTAGAATATAATTTACTAACTGATTGAATAATAAATTTTCAAAGTCACATATGTAACATGCTGTTTATACTAAACAAATAGCAGTCCTTGAATATATTGACTGTTGGGATCCCTGTTGAAACCGCTAACATTTATAAAGGTATTTGAAATTCCAGTGAGCGACCAAAAATATCTCAAGCTTTTAACTTTTAAGACTTTTATAACAAATAAATTAAAGGCAGCATTGACTAAACACTCTGTAGGCAACTTACACTTCAAACTACAGAAAAGACCCCCTTTAACTTTTAAAATAACCACATATCTCCCTGTACGGTTATAGTTTACTTTGTATCTTAAGTGGAGTCTTCATTTTTCAAGAACCAGCCCAAAGCTATTATTTGCTCCCAATGGCTGGCTTCCTTCCCTTTCCCAACCGGTTCACTTCTAATCCCTAACAGAAGTTATCATGGTGATTCCGCCTCTCTGCTAAAGCTAGGCGAATGTTCCTGTCCTGTTTACGTCCTCATGAACTTGGTTTCTTCAGCCCAAACACGAGCCCATATTTGCATTGTGCATGTTGAACAAGAGGCTGGTTGCGTCGCTCCCTCTCAACGGCCATGGCAGTATGAATCACATGGGCCCTTTATCAAGATAGTTAGCTATCTTCTAACTCCCCCCAAAACTCCATTCTATCTTGGAATTAATTTGTTTAAAGCATAGCTGTTTATAATGTTTGAGAGCCCTCTGTGACCCTGTGAGACTTGGAGACTAGCAGTCTACCCAAATTCACATATGCTCTTCCCATTGTCTGTAGGTGTGAACATCATGCACAACCTTCCTGGTAAAACAATGTGGGCCTCACTGTCCCCATTGCAACTAAACCACCAGGGGTTGACATTGATCAGTATTTAGTCTTCACTCTTCCATTTTCCTTTAAACTAAACAGTTCCAAAGCATAAACTTATACTTTTCATATTTGTCCCATATGTACATTCTTTTCAGCAAAGTTATCTCGGTAGAAATGCTGATATTTTGTACGAAGCACAGTTGCTGATCCGAACCATGGCTTTCTTTGGGTTTCATGCTCAATGATTTTCAGTAGAGGATGGACTTAGTTTAGAAACTGCAGCTTCTGTCAATGGACTATAAGTTTGCCGGTTGGAAGACTGCAGTTAACTTCAGTTAACAGGCTGGGGAAGCACAACTGTTATAAATAAAGCATTCTTGGGGTCTTTCCTTAAACAAAAATGTTATTTTACAGGTAATCCAAACGATCTCAAATAAAAATAACATTCTGGAAATTTGCAGCAGGTCTCGCTTGTGGAGAGAGAAACAGAGTTAATATTTTGGGTTGATAGCATTAACTCTGTTTCTCTCTTCACAGATTCAGCTAGACCTGGTAATTTCCTGCATTTTTCTGTTTTTATTTACGGTTATAGGTATGTTTGATCCTATGCCCCTACCTCCTGTTTTAAAACGCAATTAATCCTATATCTATGATCCCTGGTTCTTTATTTCTAAACCAATAGAAAGAATCTGCTACTATCTACGCTATTCATAATTTCAAATATTTATATTGTATTACCCCTTAATCTGCATTGCTGAATGAGAAAAATTATCCAATTTTAGTCTGTCCTTGTATTTGTATAAGACCATAAGATATAGGAGCAGAATTAGACCATTCAGCCTATCGAGCCTGCTCTGCCATTCGATCATGGCTGATATGTTTCTCATCTCCATTCTCCTGCCTTCTTCCCATAACCCCTGATCCCTTATTAATAAGAAATCCCCTTATTAATCAAGAATACAAGATTTGTGATTGAGTTGTTGTTACCCATAGAGCTACAGACCAAGAGCAAATCTCATACTAGACAGCATCCTAATGAATTGTACCCTCTCTAAAGTCCCAATAACTTTCCTAATGTGAAGTCCAATGCTGCACACTGTACTCTGAAGTCTTTCTAAGGTTTAAACTGAATGTTCTGAGCATTTGAATGTATAGCTGTGAGGCTGTGGAAAATTTACACTGGCCCTTTCTCTCATTATACCAGGTGATGCCTGATATCTTCGTGCACCCACACTTGCAAGTCTTTCCTCATCATGGACTGCAAGGGATGCAAAGCCATGTCACGATGCACAGGGGTTACCAGGTAAAGACCTTGAATTTAAGGAGATGCATTTAAAGCAACTAGCAGAGGTATGCAAAACATTTGCCCGTCAAACTAACATCTTTAAATTCAGGATTTCTAATTCTTTCACTAAAGACTTTACAAAGTCATAATGTTTCACTCCGGAAGAAGCTCCATAAAGCTGTCTGCGTGTACATAAATATATATTTGGGACAAACACACAAATTTTGTTATGAATTTGGCCTTCTGACTTATTATAGTTATTGAATATGAAAGTCAGTTTTCTTGAGTTGAAATTACAGGTTTACATCTCACGGTGCAGTATTATTCATGGAATAAGCTATTTCCTTAAAATATACATATTATAATTTCAAAATCTATCATTGAAGAAAGCAGCTTATGCTTCCATGACAAAGTGCTTGTTTAGGATTCACATGTCAACATTCTAATTACTGCTTCATTGAGTCCACATCTGTGTGGTGACAGGGCCATTGGAGTTGCACAGTGTCTAAAGTCTATTGGGCACAGAATGGTGAGGTCTTCATCTCTAGAAGCAGTGCTGATGTATTATTTGAAATCACTTGGCAGCTTTTATACAATCTTTTCATTCAAATCTAGAGAATCTTCATTTTTAGCACAAAGAAGAATGTTTGAATCTTCATCAATAGTTTCCTTTCATTATCGGAGATGGCTATTTCTTGTGCGAGTAGAATCATCTGTTGTGCATTCTCGTATGGTTATGGAGACCAGTTGAAGACCTCGATGGCTTTCCACACTGTAGGCAATGAGAAATTATCTGATTCTGTTGGAATTGCTGCCTGTATTCATTGCTGTTTGAAGGAAGCAATGCCACCACTTGAGAGCACTTTGCAGATAGTTCTTTCATTTGCATTTTTCTCCCAGTCCATGGTGGACATATTGCCCCTTGATCACTGAGAACAAGCGAGGAACTGCGTGAGAGAGGACCAGACAGTCTTCAGGACTTTATTAAAATTCCTCATGTCATACTGATCAGCATTGGCTTGAACTTCTCTGGCTGTTTTGATCCTCCATGCAGCTTGCATCCTACACAGC
This sequence comes from Scyliorhinus canicula, assembly GCF_902713615.1. Taxonomy (NCBI): domain Eukaryota; kingdom Metazoa; phylum Chordata; class Chondrichthyes; order Carcharhiniformes; family Scyliorhinidae; genus Scyliorhinus; species Scyliorhinus canicula. Next base: position 71,919,560 of record NC_052163.1, on the reverse strand, counting down.
TTCTGTTACAGATTCTATTTGCTCTTCTGGAGAGATTTCTTCGCAGCCGATGTATCTTTGCTGCATTTTTCTTCTGTACCAGTTATTTAATTTGATCACTGTTTTTGTCGAACCAATCTCTGTGGTTTCTTTTCTGTTCCCAAGACATCATTGACAGCTTCCAGAAATGTTGATTTGAAGGTTGACCAGGCCACTTCAACAGCATCACTTCAGTTTCTTTGGGGGATGGCTGGTCCTCAAATCTGAGCCTGAATTGTCCACAGCGGTGTGGGGATGGTGGTTTCTGCACATTTTCATTATTCTCACAGGATGTGGGCTTTGCTGGCGAGTCCAGCGTTTATTGCCCGTTCCTAATGGCTCTGAAGAAGTTGCTGGTGTGCTGCCTCCTTGAAACGCTGCATACCATGTGGTTTACGTATACTTGAGTTATTATGAAGGGTGGATTTTGACCTAATAAGAGTGAAGGAACACCAAGCTTTGTGTTTGGCCTGGAGGAGAAGGTGCAGCTGGTGATATTCCCAAGCATCTGCTGCCCCTGTCGTTCAAGATGGTAGAAGTCACCAGTTTGGAAGGTGCTGTCAAGGGGGCCTTGGTGAATTGCTGTAGTGCATCTTGCAGATGGCACACACAGCTGCCACGGTGCATCATGATGGAGGGAGTGAATGTTTAAGGTGGTGGATGAGGTGCCAATCACGCAATTGCTTTGTCCTGATTTATTTTTTCATTCGCTCACAGGATGTGGGCATAGCTGGCTAGTCCACTATTTATCCCAATTACCCTTGAGCAGGTGATGGTGAGCTGTCTTCTTGAACCACTGGAGTCCATGTGGCGTAGGTACACCCACTGTGTTGTCAGGAAGGGAGTTCCAGGATTTTGACCTAGCGACAGTGAAGGAACAGCCAGTCAAGATGGAGGGGAACTCGCAGGTGGTGGTGTTCCCATGTGTCTGCTGCCCTTGCCTATTGGAGTGGTAAAGGTTGCGCAGTGGTGAGGAAGGATATTAGCTCTGACAATGTGAAGTCTGTATACGTAGAGCTGAGAAACACCAAGGGGCAAAATATGTTAGTGGGTGTTGTGTATAGACCCCCAGTGGTGATGTTGGGAATGGCATTAAACAGGAAATTAGTGACGCATGCGATAAAGGAACACCTGTAATTTTGGGTGATTTTAATTTGCATATAAATTGGACAAATCAAAATAGCCACATTACAAAGAGGAGGAATTCCTTAAGTGTATATGGGATGGTTTTCTGGACCAATATATTGAGAAACCAATTCGAGAACAGGCCGTCTTCGACTGGGTACTGTGTAATGAGAATGGAATCACTGGCAATCTAGTTGTGCAATCACCCTTGGGGATGAGCTACCATAATAAGATAGAATTTTTCATCAAAGACTACGATGATATGAGGCGTGAGTTAGCTTTGTTCGATTGGGGAAACGTTACTTGAAGGGATGATGGTGCATAGGCAATGGCAGACGTTCAAGGAGCACATGGAGAACTGCAACAATTGTTTTGTTTCTGTCTGGCACAGGAGTAAAACGGGAAAGGCAGTCAATCCATAACTTACAAGGGAAATTAGAGTTAGTAAGGAGGAAGCATACAAATTGGCCAAGAAAAACAACAGGTCTGAGGTTTGGGAGCAATTTAGAATTCAGCAAAGAAGCAACAAGGGATTGATGAAGGGGAAAACAAGGGTAAGCTCTCGGGGAACATAAAAACTGACTATAAAAGTTTCTATAGGTATGTGAAAAGAAAGATTGGTGAAGACGTAGGTCCCTTACAGTCAGAAACAAGGAAAAATAGGGGACAAAAAAATGGCTGAGCAACGAAACACATACCTTGGTTCTGTCTTCACAAATGAGGACAAAATAAGGGGAACACAAGGTCTAGTAAGAGGAAAGATTTGAGGGAGATCAATATTTTCAGAGAAATGGTGTTGGGAAATTGGGATTGAAGGCTGATAAATCCTCAGCACCTCACAATCTACATCCCAAAGTACGCAAGGAAGTGGCTCTAGAAATAGTGTAAGCATTGGTGGTCATCTTCCTTTGGAACAGTTCCTGCAGATTGGAGGGTTGCTAATGTAACTCCACTATTTAAAAAGGGAGGAGGAGAGAAAACATAATTGTAGACCAATAAGCTTGACGTCGGTCGTGGGGAAAATTCTAGAATCTATTATCGAAGATGTTGTGGCAGAGTACTGAGAAAACTGGCAGGATCAGACACAGCATGGATTTATGAAGGGGAATCATGCTCAACAAATCTACTGGAACTCTTCAAGGATGTAATCAGTGCAGTTGACGAGGGGGAGCCAGTGGATGTGGTATATTTGGACTTTCAGAAGGCTTTTGACAAAGTCCCACGTAAGAGATTAGTGTGTAAAATTAAAGTGCATGGGATTAGGGATGGTACCGAGATGGATAGAAAACCAGCTGGCAGGCAGGAAACAAAGAGTAGGAATTAACGGGTCTTTTTCAAATTGGTAGGCAGTGACGAGTGAAGTACCACAGGGAGGTGCTAGGACTCCAGCTATTCATGATATATATTAATGATTTAGATGAGGGAACAAAATGTAATATCTCCAAATTTGCAGATGATACCAAGTTGAGCTTTGAGAAGGTTGCAGAGATCCTTCAGTGTGATTTGGACAAGGTGAGTGAGTGGGCAAATGAATGGCAGATGCAGTATAATTTGGATAAATATGAGGTTATCTGCTTTGGTAGCAAAAACGAGAAGGCGACTATTATCTGAATGGCCATAAATTAGGAGAGGGGAATGTGCACGAGACATGGGTGCCCTTATACACTGGTTCTGAAGGTATGAATGCAGGTACAGCAGACAGTAAATTAGGCAAATGGTATGTTGGCCTTTATAGCGAGAAGATTTAAGTACAGGAGCAGGGATGGCCTGCTGCAATTATACAGGGCCTTGGTGAGGCCACACCTGCAATATTGTGTGCAGTTTTGGTCGTCTTGTCTGAGGAAGGATGCTCTTGATCTCGAGGAAGTGCAGCAAAGGTTTGCCAGACTTGATTCCTGGGATGGTGGGACTGACCTATGAGGAGAGATTGAATCGGTCAGGATTGTATTCAGTAGAGTTCAGAAGAAAGAGGGGGGATCTCATAGAAACCTATAAAATTCTAAAACGACTAGACACGGTAGATGCAGGAAGGATTTTTCTGATTGTGGATGTGTCCTGAAACAGAGGTCACAATCTGAGGATATGTCGTAGACCATTTAGGACAGAGAGGAGGAGAAATTCCTTCACCCAGAGAGTGATGAGACTGTGGAATTTGTTACCTCAGGAAGTAGTTAAGGCCAAAACACTCTGTTTTCAAGAAGCAGTTAGATATAATACTTGGGGGAAGGGAATCAAAAGGTATTGGGGGAAGGGGAGAAATGGGATTTGGCTATTGAGTAGGATGATCAGCCATAATGATTTAAAAAAAATAATTTTCAACATTTGCATCAAATAAACAGCAAAAGAACAACAGCACCCTCAGTATACAATCCAATACATCCATTTGTGCATTCCAGGTAAAAGTTAACAACAAAACAGTGAACCCAGCCCCCCCCACCCAATGTTCAGTGGCAACCATAGAACAGTACAGCACAGAACAGGCCCTTCGGCCCTCGATGTTGTGCCGAGCAATGATCACCCTACTCAAACCCACATAGAACAGTACAGCACAGAACAGGCCCTTCGGCCCTCGATGTTGTGCCGAGCAATGATCACCCTACTCAAACCCACATAGAACAGTACAGCACAGAACAGGCCCTTCGGCCCTCGATGTTGTGCCGAGCAATGATCACCCTACTCAAACCCACGTATCTACCCGTAACCCAACAACAACACCCCCCCCCCCCCCCCCAACAACCTTACTTTTTAGGACACTACGGGGAATTTAGCATGGCCAATCCACCTAACCCGCACATCTTTGGACTGTGGGAGGAAACCGGAGCACCCGGAGGAAACCCACGCACACACAGGGAGGACGTGCAGACTCCGCACAGACAGTGACCCAGCCGGGAATCGAACCTGGGACCCTGGAGCTGTGAAGCATTTATGCTAACCTCCATGCTACCGTGCTGCCCCAACCAGTTCCTGAAAGTGCATAATAACAGTCCCCATTAATTGTACAAACCCCCTCCAATAATTTTCCAGCTTCGGACAGGACCAAAACATATGTACATGGTTTGTGGGACCCCTCGAACACCCCTCACAAACATCCTCCACTCCCTCGAAGAGTTTGCTCGTCCTTACCCTCGTGAGATGTGCCCTATATTCGACCTTCAGCTGTATCAGCCCCAACCTCGCGCATGAGGTTAAGGCATTCACTCTTCATAGCACCTCACACCACAAACCTTCTTCCGTTACCTCCCTAACTATTCTCTTCCCACTTGGCCTTAATCCCTTACATAGACACCCGCCCTCTTCCAGAATCTTCCCATAAATCGCCGACACCACCCCCTTCTCCAATCCTCCTGACGTCACTACCGCTTCCAACAACGAAGGGGCCAGCGCTATCGGAAACCTCCTTCCTTGCGAAGTCATGGAGCTGCTGGTACCTAAACTCATTCCCTTGCCCCAGTCCATACTTCTCCCCCAAACTTTCCAACCTTGCAAAACGTCAACCCAGGAACAGGTCTTTTAATATCCTGATCCCCTTCTCCTCCCATCCAGCCTCCCTGGCTCAAACCTATTATTCCCCCTGATCAGCATCTCCCCTGACCCAGCCCCTTCAAGTGCTGTCTCAACAGCCTCCAAATCTTCAGTTTGTCAACTTCCCCGAAGAATGCCTTTGGTAAAAAGATCAGCATGCACTGAAATAAAACACACTCGCGGCAGCACATTCATTTTCAGTGACTATCCCACCTTGCCAAGTCCGCTTTAACCCTCCCCACCAAACTAGGAAAATTGTACCTATGGAGCCCCCATTCCGCACCACCTATACCCCCAAGTACCTGAAGTGGGTTGATGCCCTGCGAAATGGCAGCCCCCCCCCCCCCCCCCCCCAAATTCCTGGCTGGGACCCCACAAAATACTCGCTCTTTGCCAAATTTAAATTCCAGCCTGAAAATAATCAAAGTTTTTGGAGAAGTCCCATTACGTTCCCCACCGACATACTCTGCTCTGAAATATACAACAGTAATGGGTAGCACAGTGATTAGCACTGCTGCCTCACCGCTCCAGGGTCCCATGTTCAATTCCAGCCTCGGGTGACTCTGGAGTTTGCACTTTTTCCTCGTGCCTGCGTGGGTTTCCTCCAGGTGCTCCGGTTTCCTCCCACAGTCCAAAGATGTGCAGGTTAGGTGGATTGGCCACGCTAAAATTGCCCCTTAGTTAGGTCGGGTTACGGGGATAGGGTGGAAGCCTGGCCTTAAGTAGGGTGCTCTTTCCAAGAACCGGTGCAGACTTGATGGGTCGAATGGCCTCCTTCTGCACTGTAAATTCTATGAATAAATCGTCCGCATACAAAGCTACCCTATGTTCCGTAACCCCCTTCCACAGTCCCGAACTCCTTAAAGCGATGGCCAATGGTTCTATCGCTAATACAAATAGGGGGGGACATAGGACACTCATGCCTTGTAATCTGGAGCAGAGAAAAGTGCCCAAAGCTCACATTATTTGTGCAGACACTGTCCATTGGTTCCCTTTTTTAATTTCGTATAATAGCCGTACACATTCTGTAAATCTCAGCCCAATCCCGAATCACTCTAAGACTGCCGTTAAGTACCCCCACTCTCCCCCAGCAAACACCCTTTTCTCATCGAGTGCCATCACCACCTCCTTTCCCTCGGCCGGCGACATGTTTACATTTACTAACCTCCTGATAATCGAAAAAAACTGCCTTCCTTTCACAAATGCTGTCTGGTCTTCCTCTATCACCTTCGGGAGGCACCGCTCCAACCTACCCGCCAGTACCTTTGCCAGTATCTTGGCGCCTATATTCAGTAACGATATGGGCCTATATGATCCACACTCCATCGCGAACGGCATGGGAATCGAAGCCTGTCCCAAAGTTTGTGCTGGAACCCCCTTCCCTATCGCCGCCTGAAACATCCCCACCATCAGCGTTCCAATTTGTCTTTGAACTTCTTGTAATACTTCAGGGAACCCATCTGGCCATGTCGCCTTCCCCAATTGCGTCTTCCAAATTGCGTCCTTTACCTCGTGTTCCCTCACCGACCACTCCAATCTGGCCCTACCTTCCTCCTCCAGCCTCAGATACTCCAACCTGTCCAGGAACTCCTTCATCCCTCGTTCCTCTCCCAGTGGCTCTGACCGAAACAGTTTTTCATAGAACTCCTCAAATAGCTTATTAATCTGCTTTGGAACTACCACCAATTTCCCCGTCCTATCCAGCACCTGGACTATCTCCCTTGCCGCTTCCCTCCGACGTTGGCCTGCCAGCATACGCCCCTCCTCCCCACATTCATAAACCGCTCCCCTCACCCGCCTCAGTTGGCCTACCACCTTCCCCATAGGCAACCGGTCAAAACTAGCCTGAAGCTCCCTCCTTTTGTCCTAAAGAGCCGGATCTGCATCCCCCGCGTACCTCCTGCCCACCTCCAACATCTCTTTTATCATCCTTTGACGCTCCTCCCTCTTCTCTTTATTCACCTGGGCTTTAAATAATATCCACCCCCCCCACAAAACTACTGCCTTCAGGGCCTCCCATACCACTGCCTGTGATACTTCCCCTGTACAATTAAATCCTACGTACACCTCAATCACTTTCCTGATATTCTCACAAGCTTCGGTCCCCCAACAACCCTGCGCCCATTATCCACCCCAGCCTCTGAGCTACCCCCCTCAGCCTCTGAACTGCCCCACTCTCCAGGACCACGTCACTCAGTGCGATGCATGGCCTGAAATCACTATCGGCGAGTACTCTGATCCCCTAATCTCAGTCAACAGCACCTACCCCACCCACTATTAGCTCGTGTGAATCGAAGTCCGGGATGGCCCCTGGCACCTTCCTCACAAATCGCGCATCATCCCAGGTAGGGCCATGCACACCTCCAATGCCCCTGCCACTATTACATATCTACCCCATGGTCCGCCACGGCCATCTCTATCTGGAACCTCACCCTCTTACCCACCAGCACCGCTACCCCCTGCACCATTCTGTCAAATCCTGAATGAAATACTTGGCACACACGGCCCTTCCTGAGCCTCACCTGGTCATTCACCTTCGGGTGGGTCTCTTGTAACATGGCAACATCAGCCGTTATGTTTTTTAGGTGTGCAAATACCCTTGATCTCTTCACGGTCGTCCCGTCCCCCCCCAAAACCCCTCGCGTTCCACATTATTATTCTGACCGGGGTCTCTCTCTCTCTCTTCCTCTCCCCCCCCCCCCCCCTCCCCCTTCCCTCCTATCCACCATCATCTATATAGGATAGGAATGAGATAGAGAATCTGGTGAACTAGTGCGACAACAATAATCTCTCCCTCAATGTCAACAAAACGAAGGAGATTGTCATCGACTTCAGGAAGCGTAGTGGAGAACATACCCCTGCCTACATCAATGGGAACGAAGTAGAAAGGGTTGAGAGCTTCAAGTTTTTAGGTGTACAGATCACCAATAGTCATGCCGACACTATAGTTAAGAAAGCCCACCAACTACTTTCTCAGAAGACTAAGGAAATTTGGCATGTCAGCTACGACCCTCACCAACTTTGACAGATGCATCATAGAAAGCATTCTTTCTGGTTGTATCACAGCTTGGTATGGAGCCTGCTCTGCCCAAGACCACAGGAAACTACAAAAGATCATGCAGGTAGCCCAGTCCATCACGCATACCAGCCTCCCATCCATTGACTCTATCTATAATTCCCACTGCCTCAAAGGCAGCCAGCATAATTAAGGACCCCACGCACCCCGGACATACTCTCTTCCACCTTCGCCCGTAAGGAAAAAGGTACCAAAGTTTGAGGTCACGTACCAACCGACTCAAGAACAGCTTCTTCACTATTGCTACCAGACTTTTGAATGGACCTACCTCGTATTAATGAGGGGCGTGTGAGGGATTGACGAGGGGCGTGTGAGGGATTGACGAGGGGCGTGTGAGGGATTGACGAGGGGCGTGTGAGGGATTGACGAGGGGCGTGTGAGGGATTGACGAGGGGCGTGTGAGGGATTGACGAGGGGCGTGTGAGGGATTGACGAGGGGCGTGTGGGGGGTTGACGAGGGGCGTGTGGGGGGTTGACGAGGGGCGTGTGGGGGGTTGACGAGGGGCGTGTGGGGGGTTGACGAGGGGCGTGTGGGGGGTTGACGAGGGGCGTGTGGGGGGTTGACGAGGGGCGTGTGGGGGGTTGACGAGGGGCGTGTGGGGGGTTGACGAGGGGCGTGTGGGGGGTTGACGGGGGGGCGTGTGGGGGGTTGACGGGGGGCGTGTGGGGGGTTGACGGGGGGCGTGTGGGGGGTTGACGGGGGGCGTGTGGGCGGTTGACGGGGGGCGTGTGGGGGGTTGACGGGGGGCGTGTGTGTGGGCGTGTGAGTTGACGAGGGGCGTGTGTGTGTGGGCGTGTAAGTTGACGAGGGGCGTGTGTGTGTGTGTAACCTAACCTGCACATCCCTTGGCTCTAATCGGGCATTTAGCATTGCCAATCCACCTAATATACACATCTTTTGGGCTGTGGGAGGAAACCGGAGCACCTGGAGGAAACCGACATAGGCACGGGGGAATGTACAAACTCCACACAGTCATTCAAGGTCAGAATTGAACCTGTGTCCCTGGTGCTGTGAGACAGAAGTGCAAGCCACCGTGCCACCCTTAGATGATATTCATTATCTTGACTTATAAATACTGCTGGAGGCAATTTGTTAGTAAGCTCTACCTTTTACTCAACATATTACAAACACAATACATACTTGGCATGAGATTCTGCATTGAAATATCTCATTTCAAGCTCTGTCGTCATCTGACCTGCCATGGACTTTATATTTACATATCTAACATTGACCCTTTGCACTAGATCTCTTCCTCCCGGTTTCTGACTCATAAGCGCATTGTTTAATTTATCCGACATCGCTCTCCGATTCACAGACCTAAACATTGTGGTGATTTTGACAATCTCCCTGACTTTGTTCTCCTCGCTGAGGTTGTGTTCCATTCAAATTCTCCATGTTCTCTTGCTCTCGAGGAGTATATGAGTCATCAGAGACTATTGGTTCTCTGCTCAAGTTGTCTTTCTGATTGTTTGGTTAATTAGTTCATTCCATTGATGGTCGTCATCACCTTGTGGTGGTAAGTACACTTCTGTTCCTTCTCACTATCCCGTTTTCAGTCTACAAAATTAGATCTCAGATTTGTGTCTTTTCCAGTTGTTACGACCCCCTGGGCTAGTGCGTGGTCAATTCCAGCCTCACTTGACCCAGAGTCACAACAAAATTGAAAGTATTAAATAATTCTTCGAAAATGCTCAAGGTTTTTGGCCCTTGCGTGCCCAATAACTACAATCACCAGGTTTATAAATTTAAATGCAATTAATTTTATTAATAATAACTATAATTAAATAGGGCAGCATGGTAGCATTGTGGATAGCACAATCGCTTCACAGCTCCAGGGTCTCGGGTTCGATTCCGACTTGGGTCACTGTCTGTGCGGAGTCTGCACATCCTCCCCGTGTGTGCGTGGGTTTCCTCCGGGTGCTCCGGTTTCCTCCCAAAGTCCAAAGATGTGTGGATTGGCCATGATAAATTGCCCTTGGTGTCCAAAATTGCCCTTAGTGTTGGGTGGGGTTACTGAGTTATGGGGATAGGGTGGAGTTGTTGACCTTGGGTAGGGGGTAGGGTGCTTTTTCCAAGAGCCGGTGCAGACTCGATGGGCCGAATGGCCTCCTTCTGCACTGTAATTTCTATGTAAATCTATGTAAATAGGCAACAAATACAAGAGGTTAGCTAATTCCTAACCCTCCTACTTATACCCGTCCCGCCTTCTATCTATAAATAAATACATCTCTATATAAAGGTAAAGTTGCACTGTCCCAGGTGACCACAGGGTTCTTTTCCCTTTGAATGGAAGAGCTGACTTGATGGTGATTTAACCCGAGGATCACCACACATGATTGATTGATTGATTTGATTTATTGTCACGTGTACCGAGGCACAGCGAGAAGTATTGTTCTGCGTACAGTCCAGACAGATCGTACCATACCTGAAAAAACATAGGACATACAGGGGTAAGAACAAAGAACAAAGAAAAATTACAGCACAGGAACAGGCCCTTCGGCCCTCCAAGCCTGCGCCGATCCAGATCCTCTATCTAAACTGTCGCCTATTTTCTAAGGATCTGTATCCCTCTGCTCCCTGCCCATTCATCGTATCTGTACGGTTGAGAAGGCAGTGCGTTGCATCTCAGGTGGTTCTCAGACTTCTGAATCTCCTGCCTGATGGAAGAGGCTGGAAGAGTGAATAACCCGGGTTGGAGAAGTCTTTGATTATGTTGCCAGCTTTCTCAAGGCAGTAGCAGGTGTAGACAGAATCAATGGATGGGAGGCGGTTTTGCGTGATGGACTGGGCTGTGTTTGCCATTCTCTGTAGTTTATTACGGTCTTGGGCCGAGCAGTTGCCATACCAGGCTGTGATGCAGCCAAATAGGATGTTTTCTATGGTGCATTTGTAAAAGTTGGTAAGAGTCAATGTGAACGTGCCGAATTTCCTTAGTTTCCTAAAAAAAAAGGAAGTATAGGTGCTGTTGTGCTTTCTTGGTCATATAGTCAACACGGGTGGGCCAGGACAGATTGTTGTTGATGTGCACGCCTGGGAATTTGAAGCTGTCAACCATCTCCACCTCGGCAGACAGGGGTATTTACGAAACTTTGTTTCCTGAAATCAATGACCAGCTCTTTAGTTTTGCTGACAGCGAAGGAAAGATTGTTGCCGTTACACCAGTCCACTAGGTTCTCTACCTCCCCTGCTGTATTCTGGCTCATCGTTGTTCGAGATCCAACCCATTCTGGTCGTGTCATCAGCAAACTTGTGTATGGATTTGGAGCCAAATTTTGCCCCACAATCGTGTTTGTATAGGGAGAAAAGTAAGGGGCGTACGCAGCCTTGCAGGGCCCTGGTATTGAGGACTATTGTGGAGGAGGTGGTGTTGTTTATCCTTACTGATTGCGATCTATGGGTCAGGAAGTCGAGGATCCGGTAGGCATGACCAACCTTTCATTATAAATGAACAAGGCAGTTCCGACACTGAAATGTCTTTGTTGCTTCAACGATTGTTTTGCGTCTAGATGATTTGGAACATATTCTGGCCACCTTTTTGCAGTATTAATTCTTCATCTACTTTTTGTGCCTGTCTGATTTCATTCAGTGTTGTTGCTGGTTGGAATTTTGTAGTCAATGACATACATTACTCCATATCCTCAACAAAATGTATGTCCACCTGTTCAGGCTTCGCAAAAGGAATTTGAGACAGTGCAGTTGCTGTTATTTGATGTTTGCCTTGGACATATTTATCGATTTCTTGATGTTTTTCATGTGGTTCCTTCAACTGCTGTCGATGGGAAATCTGCCTGTTTATTCTAGGTTTCATCACGATTCTATTAGGTTTTGGTCATCACATTGCAGCATATGTTTATTCTTTTCAATACCTGTGAATAGTTTTGGGACCTGCGTCCTGAATTTTGTTGTTTTTTTTTCTGGGCTTTCCAATTCAATAGGTGAGTTGTAGATCTGTGCAAGTTTTCCTACTTGGCAGTGAACAAGCTTGTTTGTGGACCAGAGACAAAGTTTCTGTGGTTTCTCTTCCATTTTACCGTCAACTGTCCCATTATGTTTCGCTGAATGCCTCCCAGCCCGTGAGTCTTATGGTCGATGGCTGAAGAAAGTCTGGCTTTAGCCACTGACCTGTGTCTGAAAGAATTGAAACTCCTGCTCCAGTGTCCAATTGGAAGTTTCTTTAATGTCTGTTGATCTCCATCTGTGCTCCAATAGTTCCCATTGTCTCCCAAGATTGGTACTTCGTTATCTTTTTCTTCTTAAGCTTCTTGGATGGCAGATGGTTTAGTGTGTCTCTTTTCAGTTTTGTGTTTAGGGGCTTTTTACTGCGGAATGCACATTTAAAATGGCCTCTTTTCTTGCAGGAATGTCAATCTGTTATTTTGGCGTGGTGTTCTTTACACCAGTGCAGCCATTTTCCACCAAGACAAAACTGAATAATGGTGACTCTTCACCGTTTCGATGTTTTGGCTGCTACTTCGATGTGACCTCCCCCAAGCGGTGACTTCCCGAGCCATGGGCCTCCCCCCTCCGCCGGGCTGTGAGCCTCTATCCGAGCGTGAGCCTCCGACTTCCCCACCCTCCGCCAGCTGTGGGCCCCAAGCTCCCCCAGTCATGGGCCTCCGACTACCCCTGGCTGTGACCCAATCTCCCCTCGCCTCAACTCCGTCGTGTCGTGGCCTTGACCTGTGTTGGAGAGTATTGGGTGTTCTGCTCTCCTCCGTTTGCATGTGGCTGATTACACTGAGCATCAAGAGGAGATCATTGAGTATTTTCAACATGTGTACTGGTAAATACGAGTAGGGCCTTGAATCTAGTTTCTAATAGCGGAGACTGGGTGGTTTATAACTGAAAGCGTTTCAGATAGTGGCATTGAGCACCGCTGGATTTGTCATACTGTCCATTCACCTGGGTGTGAAAATCCGAATGAGAAGTCTTAACCAGGCCAGTGGCTGTGAGGGATGGGAACGACTGTACAGGGTCTCCTGAGTTTAGGACAGACAGAGGATGATGCACTCTCCGATTGACTGTTATACTGAACTTGGTGCTGATGTCCTGTGTACTGTGTGTGTTCAGGTGAACACACACTTCAAAACCTAAAACTGAAAGCAGATGAAATGGGAATAAAGAACTCATGAATTATTGTGTCCACCTAGTTATATCTTCATTCTTGACGACTGTAGGGAAAGGATAAACTTTTAAAGAGTGGATTCTGCTGGACAGCTCTTGTACTGCTTCATAGCTGGAATATTCCTTCATAGAACATTACAGCGCAGTACAGGCCCTTCGGCCCTCGATGTTGCGCCGACCTGTGAAACCACTCTAAAGCCCATCTACACTATTCCCTGATCATTCATATGTCTATCCAATGACCATTTGACTGCCCTTAGTGTTGGCGAGTCCACTACTGTTGCAGGCAGGGCATTCCACAACCTTACTACTCTCCGAGTAAAGAACCTACCTCTGACATCTGTCCTGTATCTATCTCCCCTCAATTTAAAGCTATGTTCCCTCGTGCTAGACATCACCATCCGAGGAAAAAGGCTCTCACTGACCACCCTATCTAGTTCTCTGATCATCTTGTATCCCTCAATTAAGTCACCTCTTAACCACCTTCTCTCTAACAAAAACAGCCTCAAGTCCCTCAGCCTTCCCTCATAAGATCTTCCCTCCATACCAGGCAACATTCTGGTAAATCTCCGCTGCACCCTTTCCAATGCTTCCACATCCTTCCTATAATGCAGCGACCAGAATTGCACGCAATACTCCAAATGCGGCCGCACCAGAGTTTTGTACAGCTGCAACATGACGTCATGGCTCCGAATCTCAATCCCTCTACCAATAAAAGTGAACACACCGTACGCCTTCTTAACAACCCTCCAAACCTGGGTATCAACTTTCAGGGATCTATGGACATGGACACTGAGATCTCTCTGCTCATCCACAGTACCAAGAATCTTACCATTAGCCCAGTACTCTGTCTTCCTGTTATTCACCACTAGTAACTGGACTCCAGTCTGAACATTTCCCATCAACCACCACCCTTTGTCTTCTTCCAGCTCGCCAATTTCTGATCCAAATTGCTAAATCACCCTGAATCCCATGCCTCCGTATTTTCTGCAATAGCCTACCATGGGGAACCTTATCAAACGCTTTACTGAAATCCATATACACCACATCAACAGCTTTACCCTCATCCACCTGTTTGGTCACCTTCTCAAAGAACTCGATAAGGTTTGTGAGGCACGACCTACCCTTCACAAAACCGTGTTGACTATCTCTAATCAAATTATTCCTTTCCAGATGATTATACATCCTATCTCTTATAAACCTTTCTAAGACTTTGCCCATAACAGAAGTAAGGCTCACTGGTCTACAGTTACCGGGGTTGTCTCTACTCCCCTTCTTGAACAATGGGACAACATTTGCTATCCTCCAGTCTTGCACTATTCCTGTAGACAAAGATGACTTAAAGATCAAAGCCAAAGGCTCAGCAATCTACTCCCTAGCTTCCCAGAGAATCCTAGGATAAATCCCATCCGGCCCAGGGGACTTATCTATTTTCACTCTTTCCAGAATTGCTAACACCACCTCCTTATGAACCTCAAGCCCTTCTAGTCTATTAGAAGTTACGAAGCCCATTCCAGTTACGAAATTTTCATGATTCATGTATAGGGAAGGTGAAACAAGCAGGGTCAGATTGAAGAAAGAATTTGTGTTTACACTGAGACTTTTACAATCCCAACATGTCCAAATAAAATGGTGTTGCAACATATGAAACAGCAAGCAAGTTATGCACAGGAAGACTCCCCAAATATTTTCATGACAAGCTGAATGGCCCGTTCTCGTGATGTGTCTTACATGTACGTATATATGACAAACAACTATGAGCGAAATGACCAGATAATGGGCCATAACTTCTGAACTCCGAGACAATTTTGGGGGAGCGTGCGAGGGTGAGGTTCTCGGTGAAGGACTGTGCAGCAATTGTCCAGGAAGTTCAAACTTCCTGAGGCATTTGCCCTGCACTGCGAACAATCTGAAAATGCGATTTTTCTTCTATATCAAATCAAAACTGTTTTGAGCTCATGGGTAGCTTTGCACAGACCCACACCAAGCCCCCAGTGATGTCCTACCATCACCACCACCACAGAACTCCCCTGCCCCCTGACGACCCACACATGGGACTCTTTCCCCTGCCCTCCCAATCCCCAGGGGTCTCCCCAACCTTCCCCCACCATGTCCTCCACCTCCAAATGCCAAACAGTCCCAACAGGACTCCTTCCAATCCCTGAATGCCCCCCAGTGGACTCCTCTCATCCTCTTGCCCCCATGACCATCCCCCAATCTCTACCTAACCTGACCAATATGAAGGGATGAATGCCTAATCAGTAGTTCCTGTTGTCTCACTTCATGATTGCAATAATTTTAAGAATATGCTTGATATAAATGGGTGAGGAGTAATATACCTTGTACAGATAGACTAACTAGTTTATCCTCACTGGACACTACAGCTTAGAGTTGCTTTGTGACCTGATCTCTTCTCTTATTTGGAGGACCTGCTGCACTTGGAGGATCAGTTTAGTGATTTAAACCATGGAGCAACGCAAAGCACCATTGAGAGATACACCTTCCTGCACAAGTATGAAAAGGTGAGGTATTTTTTTACAGCTAGCTTTTGCCAAAGACAATCTTTTCATCTCTTTGATGTTTCAAGGAATATTAATTGGAAGTTGGTAATTATGAAGTTAGTGAATTGGGAAGCGGGTTGTGAGCAGATGCAGACTGTGCACGTCTGTGACCAGAGTGTCTTGAGCAATGGCCTACCCAAGCCATGATTTGTAAACTTTTCTACATGTAGCACTGTTACGATTAATACATGTGTTCATCTCACTCAACTGATTTAATTTTTCAGAGGACACTGGAGACTTGTACAGAAGGGAAGGAGGCATCTGAGGTGGAGGAGAAATGCACAATCTGTTTATCACCATTAGAGGAAGGAGAAGATGTTCGGTGAGAAATCCCAGCAGCGCTCCACTTTCCCACAATTTAAAATACTGCAATTCCATTGTTCCTTTCAAACGGAATAACTTTCCACTTCCCGTATTTACAAAGGAAATGGATGATGCAGATACAGTAATCCAAGGGGAGCACTTAGATATTTATTGGATGGGATAATAAAAAGAGAGAGGAAGTACTCAAAGGGTTGGAATCCTTGAAGTGGATAAGTCACCAGGGCCAGATGGATTGTTTCCGAGGCTACTGAAGGATGTCAGGAAGGAGATAGTAGATGCTTTGAGGATGATTTTCTAATCCTCACTAAATACAGGGGAGGTACTGGAGTACTGGAGAAATGCAAACATGGTTCCATTGTTTCAAAAGGGATCGAAGGAAATGCCAAACACTTATAGGCACGTTTGTCTTATGTCGGTGATGGACAGATTAGTAGAATCAACTCTGAGAGACAGGAATAACTGTCACATAGAAAGGCATGGACTAGTCAGGGATAGTCGGCATGGATTTGTTAAAGGAAGGTCTTGCCTCACTAATTTGATTGAATTATTTGAGGAAATGACAAGAAGGGTGGATGAAGGTAGTACAGTAGATGTTGTGTACATCAATTTTAGCAAGGCAATTTGGATCTGAACGTGGGGAGCACGATTGGGATATTTGCAGACGACGCAAAGATTGGCTGAATGCTGGACAGTGTAGAGGATAGCTATAATCGCCAAAATGATAAAGCTGGGCTGGTGAAGTGCACGATAAAGGGGCAGATGGAATTTAACACGGAGAAGTGTGTGGTCACGCATTTAGGGAGGTTAAACAATTGCAGCAAGTACACAATAAATGGGAAAATGTTAAGAGGGGGTAAATAAAGTAAGATCTTGGCATACAAGTACACATGTCCCGAAAGACAACATCGAACAGCACAGTACAGGCCCTTCAGCCCACAATGTTGTGCCGACCATTTATCCTCATCTAAGATCAACCTAACCTACCCCCCTTCGATTTACTGCTGTCTATGTGCCTGTCTAAGAGTCGCTTAAATGTCCCTAATGACTCTGACTCCACCACCTCTGCTGGCAGTGCATTCCACACACCCACCACTGTGTAAACAAAATAAAAAAAACCTACCTATGACATCTCCCCTATACCTTCCTCCAATCCATTTCCACCCTGAGGAAAAGTCTCTGGCTATCCACTCTATCCATGCCTCTCATCGCCTTGTACACCTCTATCAAGTCACCTCTCTGCCTTCTTCGCTCCAGTGATAAAAGCTCTAGCTCCCTCAACCTTTCTTCAGAAGACATGCCCTCCAGTCCAGACAGCATCCTGGTAAATCTCCTTTGTACCCTCACCAAAGCATCCACGTCCTTCCTATAATGAGGCGACCAGAACTGGACACACTATTCCAAGTGTGGTCTAACTAGAGTTTTATAAAGCTGCAGCAAAACCTTGCGGCTCTTAAACTTAATCCTCCTGTTAATGAAAGCCAACACACCATATGCCTTCTTAACAACCCAATCAACCTGGGTGGCAACTTTGAGGGATCTATGTACGTGGACCCCAAGATCCCTCAGCTCCTTCACACTTACCAAGAATCCTGCCTTTAACCCTGTATTCAGCATTCAAATTCGACCGTCCAAAATGAATCACTTCACATTTATCAAGGTTGAACTCCATCTGCCACTTCTCAGCACAGCTCTGCATCCTGTCAATGTTCTGTTGTAACCTGCAACAACCCTCAGCACTATCTACAACTCCACCAACCTTCGTGTCAACAGCAAACTTACTAACCCGCCCTTCCACTTCCTCGTCCAAGTCATTTATAAAAACCACAAAGAGCAGAGGTCCCAGAACAGATCCTTGCAGGATACCACTGATCACCGACCTCAAGGCGGAATACTTTCCATCCACTACCACTCGCTGTCTTCTTTCGGTCAGCCAATTCTGTATCCAGTCAAATTTCCCTGTATCCCATGCCCCCTAACTTTCTGAATGAGCCTACCATGGGGAACCTTATCAAATGCCTTACTGAAATCCATAACACCACATCCACTGCCCGACCTTTATCAATGTGTCTCGTCGCATCCTCAAAGAATTCAATGAGGCTTGTGAGGCATGACCTGCCCTCAAAGACATGCTGACTATCTTTAATCAAACTGTTTTTCTAAATAATCATAAACCCTATCTCTCGGAATCCTTTCCAATATTTTGCTAACCACGGGCGTAAGACTGATGGGTCTGTAATTCCCAAGGATTTCCCTATTCCCTTTCTTGAATAGGAGACCAACATTCGCCTCCCTCCAATCATCTGGTACTACTCCAGTGGAGAGTGAGGACGCAAAGATCATCGCAAACGGCGCAGCAATCTCCTCCCTCGCTTCCCGTAGTTACCTTGGGTATATCCCGTCAGGCCCAGGGAACTTGGCCATCCTGATGCTTTTCAAAATCTCCAGTACATCCTCCATCTTAACATCAACTTGTTTGAGTCTATTAACCTGGTTCACACTGTTCTCATGGGCAACAAGGTCCCTCTCTCTAGTGAATACTGAAACAAAGTATACATTTAGGTCCTCCCCCATCTCTTCAGACTCTAGGCACAAGTTCCCTCCACTGTCCCTGATCCGCCCTCTCTCACTCTGATTTTAGGGTTTTCCCTAATCCTTCCCCCCAGGGCTTTTTCATGCCTCCTTCTAGCTCTCCTCAGTTCATTTTTGAGTTCCTTCCTAGTAAAGAAGACATGTGGAATTCTCTACTTCATTAGCAGAAGTGTAGAACATAAAAGTATGGACAGAATGCTGGAATTGTATAAAACACTGGTGAGGTCACAACTGGAGTATTGTGTGCAGTTCTGGTCACCACATTACAGGAAGGACGTTATTGCTCTGGGGAGTGTGTAGATGAGGTTTACAAGAAAGTTGTCAGGGCTAGAAAAGTGTAGCTATGGAGAGATTGCATAGGCTGGGGTTATTTTCCTTGGGACAAAAAAGGCTGAGGGGTGATTTAATTTTTAAAAAAATTTTGAGTACCCTATTTCTTTTATAATTAAGGGGCAATTTAGCCTGGCCAATTCACCTCCCCTGCACATCTTTGCGTTGCGGGGGTGAAACCCACGGAGACACGGGGAGAATGTGCAAACTCCACACAGACAGTGACACGGGGCCGGGATCGAACCCGGGTCCTTAGCGCCATGAAGCAGCAGTGCTAACCACTGCGCACGTGCCACCCTGACGAGTGATTTAATTGAGGTGTACAAAATTGAGGGGAAGAGAGAGAATGGACAGGATAAAATTGTTTCCCTTTGTGGAGAATTCTAGAACCAGGGACATAGATTCAAGATAAGTGGCAGACAGTGTGGAGCGAACACAAAGAAGACCTTTTCATGCAAAGGGTAGTGGGAGTCTGGAATTCGCTGTCCGAGTTAGTGGTGGAGCCAGAGACCCAAAATCCTTTTTTAAAAGTATCTAGATCTGCACCTTAAGTGCTGTAAACTACAGGGCTATGGACTGGGGGCAGGAAGGTGGGATTAGAAAGGGTACCTGGGTGTCCTTGGGCTGGCATGGCCAAGGTGGGCCGAATGGCCTCCTGTGCTGTAACATTTCTACAGTTCCCCACATATTCTATCTATCATGTTCTTAACCTGTTTATCCTTTTACAGCCTCACTTTCCCCCACCTAACTTTGTAAACTCAGTAAAATTGGATGCATTACATGATATTCGCTTGTTAATATAAATTGTAAATAGATAGATTCTTAGATGTTTACAGCATGGAAACAGGCCCTTCTGCCCAGCTGGTCCATGCTGCCCAGTTTCTATCACTAAGCTAGTCCCACTTGCCCGCATTTGACCCATATCCCTCTGTACCCACCCTGCCCATGTAACTGTCTAACTGCTTTTTAAAGGAAAAAATTGTACCCGCCTCTACCACTGCCTCTGGCAGCCCGATCCAGATGCTCACCACCCTCTGTGTGAAGAAATTTCCCCTCTAGTCTCTTTTGTATCTCTCCCCTCTGACCTTGAACCTATGCCCTCTAGTTCTAGAATCTTCTACCTTTGGAAAAAGATGTTGATTATCTACCTTATCTATGCTCCTCATGATTTTATAGACCTCTACAAGATCAGCCCTTAAGCCTCCTACATTCCAGGAAAGAAAAGTCCCTGCCTATCCAGCCACTCCTTATAGCTCAGACCGTTAAGTCCTGGTTGCATCCTCATAAATCTCTTCTGCGCTAGTTAATAGCTGAGGAACAAGAACTGATCCTTTCAAGCCCAATAATACAGCCTACCAACCTGAAAATTACACTTTTACTCTGACTCTATTTTTTTTTTGTCTTTTAACCAACCATAATCTGTGCTCGTATATGAACCCAATCTTATGAACCCTAATTTTATATATTCTGTTATCAAATGTTAATTGCAACCTCAAAATACTCTTGCAGATTTGTGAAAAATGGTTTTCTTTTCATTAGTCATAAATCTGTGTGGATGCTGCCCAATCAGATTTATGATTTTCCAGGGCCCTGTTCCAAATAATAGATTCTAGTATTGTCTCTCTGAATTGGGTCTATAGTTCCCTGTTTTCTCTCCCCACCCTCTCTTGAATAGTGGATTTAAACTTCCAGTGGCGGCCATGAGTTGAGCAGTTGTACAAGAGGTGGTTTTCGTCTAAGAATATCGACTAAGGCTTTTTAACCCCAACAAATGGGCACCAAAAGTATTCAGAATCCTGTAGCCTAACCCTCCATTGATCGCACTGCCCAGCAGAATACGAAAGAACCAGCTGCCCAGCCAAAAAAACCGTGAAGGGAAGGGAAGCCTCAGCTTCAGAGCAGGGAACCGCACGTGGAGGCACAGAACCGATGAGGGTCGATCCCGCAGAGCTCCCAGCACAGACCCAGGCTCTGGTGGACAAATTGATGTTCTTTATCACCTCCGATATCCAGAGATATAAGGAGGAGATTTAAAAACAATCTCCTGGCAACCATCGAAGCGGCAGTGGAACCTGCGACGGCCCACAAGAGGAGACAATGGACAATAAATATGGAGCGGCGGCTAGAGGCCCAGGTGACAACGACATGCGACCTCGGCCGCCAGGGACCAAGGGGACTGGATCACGGCACTCGAGGCCGAGGTGGAGAGCCTGGGTAAGACCCAGAAGGGGTTGAAGGATAAAGTCGACAACCAAGAGAACGTGTTGGCAAAACCTGAAAATCGTGGGGCTGCCTCAGGAAAAGGTCAGGTGAAACTCCACAGAATACATAGCAGCAATGCTCGGGAAGCTGATCGGTGAGGAGGGCTTTGCCAAGCCCACGGAGGTAGACCGCACCCACAGGTCGCTTCGGCAGGGCCGCGGACTGGGGAACCACCGCAGGCGATAATTGTGAGGCTGCACACGTACTAGGACAAAGAGGTGGGTGAAGAGCGAGAGAGGGTGCAAGTGGAAAGCACATTCCATCCGCTTGTACCAGGACATTGGTGCTGCCCTGGACAAGTGCCGGTGCCAAATCCACCCTACACTAAAGTGGGATGCAGTTTGGCATGCTCTATTTTGCCAAGCTATGGGTCATGTACCAGGGTAAAGAACTGTACTTTGATACCCTGGAGGAGGCCATCAGGTTTGTCCAGCAAAATGAACTGGGCAATCAACGATAGAGGGCAATGGCCAGAATGTGGCTGCAAGAATTTGATTGGGGCAGAGGTGACTGCAGGCAGAGGCTTGGAGGGAAGGTGGGGGGGGTTTAAATAGGGGAGTCCGACTGTCAGGGGAGCAGCCTCTGCACTAGCGAGCAGGCTGGAGTATGGAAGTACAGTGAAGGAGGAGGATGTGGCGCGCCTCCCGAGAGGGAGGGAGCATCTGGCAGAGAGGAGGGGAAGTTTCCCTTCAGGGAGAAGGGGGTAAAGCCAAGGATGGGGGGTGGGGTGGAGAAACCAGGAGGAGATGCACAATGGTAGAGGGGTATGGGGGGGGGGGGGGGGGGGGAAACAGAGGTGTGTAGAGTGCTGGTTGCAGCAGACAACACGTGGAGATGGCGAAAATGGGGAAGTAGTCGGTGGCCATCTTGAATAGCCCGTGAGCTTGGGCAGACCTGGACTAACAGGGCCAGGCCCACAGGATGAGTATGGTTGACCTCACAGGAGGAGGTGGTGTTGCAGCCTCCCAAAAAAACTCAGGATAGTAACATGGAACATGAGGGGCCTTAACGGGCAGGTGAGAAGATTCCGGGTCCTCGCTCATCCCAAGAGTTTTGAGGCTGGACGTAGCCTTCTTACAGGAGACGTACCTAAGAGAGAGGTACCGACTGCGGTTAAGGAAGGGCTGGATAGGACAAGCATTTCATTCATCTTCTGACACCAGGAAAAGAGGGTAGCCATACTAATCAACAGGGCAGTTTCATTCACGGTGACGAGCACAGTGAGGTGATACGTAATGGTCAGCGAGACCCTAAAAGATGATACGTAATGGTCAGCAAGACCCGGTAGACCTGGTAAATATATATCTCAACCTGTGATGACGCCGAATTTGTCAAAAAAATGATGACAAAAATCCCGAATGTAGACACCCACCGACTTATCATGTGGTGGGGACTTTAACTACGCACAGGACCCAACAATGGACAGATCCAATCCCAGGACAGGAACCATGGCCAGTATGGCACGAGAACTGAATACCTTTATGGAGCAGATGGAGGTGATGGGTGGGTAGACCCATGGAGGTTCAATCACCTGAGAGAAAAATAACTCTCATCCCACGTGCACAAGGCCTACTCGCGTGACCTGCTGGTCATAGGAAAAGGTGCGTCCAGGGGTAACAAAGGCAGAATACTCTATGATTGCAATCTCCGACCAGATGCCACGTTAAATGGACGTGAGGTTGGTGAAGGGCTGACCCAACGCCCCCCATGGAGGCTGGATACAGCTCTCCCCGCTGAGGAGGAATTTAGTACAAAGATATCACAGGCCATAGGCGGCTATGTAACCTGCAACCCGAGGTTACCCTCTCACCCTCCACCTTCCGGGAGGTACTGAAGGTGGTGATCGGGGTGAAAACCTAGCTTATAGGGCCCTTCGGGACAGGAAAGAAAGGGCAGCAAAGCAGCGGCTGATTGACTCCATACTGGAGGTGGAACGGCGGTACTCCATGGCCCCAACCATGGACCTGATGGCAGAGAGGGAAAAGCTGCAGATTGAATTTGGTCTGCTGTCCAGAAGGAAGGCAGTCTACCAGCTCCACCAGGCACGGGGCACCTTCCACGAACATGGAAACAAGGCCAGCCGCATGCTGGCACACCAGCTAAGTAAGCAAGCAGCCCCAAAAGTTCGGGTCAAAAATGGTAGGATTGTAGCAGACCCAAATGAGGTTAATGAGGCTGTTGCAAACTTTTACCGAGGGCTATACACCTGAACCCCCGGAGTGGGGCTCACGGATAGAACAGTTCCTCAATAGACTGAATATATTCCGTGGTGGAGGAGGACAGAAAACAAGAGCTGGAAGCACCGCTAGAACTGGGCAAAATCGTGGAATGCATTAATTCCATGCAGTCAGGGAAAGCACCAAGACCAGATGGATCCCTGGTAGACTTTACAAAAAATTTGCAATTGCGCTGGCCCTGCACTTGTGGGACGTGTTCGACAACTCAGTGTCAAAGGGGGCCCTGCCACCCATGCTAGCCCAGCCTTTGATCTCATTGAAGCCCAAAAGGAGCAAAGATCTGACAGATTGTGGAGCAGAGACATATCTCTCCCTTAAACACGGAAAATCCTAGAGAAAGCTCTGGCAAGGTGCCGGGAGAGCTGCCTGCCAGAAATGTTCAGGGAAAATCAGACCACGTTTCTCAAGTGCAGGCAACTAACATCAGACGCTTGCTGAATGTAATGTGACCCCAGACACCAGAGGTGATCATCTCCCTGGACACTGAAAGCCTTTGATCTAGTAGAATGGAGATGCTTGAACGGTTTGGGTTTGGAGCAGAGTTCACCTTGTGTGTGAAGCTCTTGTACAGCCCTACCATGGTGAGCGTACGGACAAACGCCACCAGCTCCGAATACTTCAAGCTGCACAGGGATAAACGGTGGGGGTGCCCATTATCCCGGCTCCTGTACGCACTGGCAATCGAACCGCTGACCATAGCCCTTAGATCAGTGAAGTGGAGTGGTAGACGGACTTTCAGAGAAGGGGCACAGAGCAAAGCAGACTCGGGTGACCTGCTTCTGCACATGTCATATCCTAGCCAGCATGGAGAAGATAACAGGATTGTAAAATTCCAATACAAGAGTGGGTTTATTTTTACTACCTTCCAATCCATACGGACCATTCTAGAATTGAAAGAATTTTGTCAGATCAAAATCAGTGCACTTATCTCTGCAGCTATTCTGAAATCCCAAAGTCGGGGACCATCAGGCCCATGGAACTTGTCGACTTTTAGTCTCAATTTCTCCAGTAAGATTTCTTTGCTAATAATTTATTTAAGTTCCTCATTCTTGTTAGACACTTGGTGCATTCTGAGAAGAATGGTGTAAAAATATTTGATTGATGTCTCTGTCACTCTCTTATCCCAATATAATTTCTTGTGTCTGCCTTCAAGAAATCCACCTTTATTTCATCTTGTATCTTCTATTTACACATTTCCTTTTTAAACTCGTGCTAGTTTACTCTCATCCTCTTTTCTATTTCTTTATCAATTTCTTTGTCCTCCTTTGCTGAATTTTTAAAATCCTCCCAATCCTCAAGCAAAATTCAAGCTTTGTTTACTCTAATACAGAGTTTTTCAAACTTTTTTGCCCGTGGCCCATTTTTACCAACTGACCACCTTTGGAGCCCACCTGACATTCGCGACCCTCCTTTAATGTGACAGGTGAGCCTGCTTGGTCCTCACAATCTCACTTGCTTTGTTATTCAATGTTACATTTCTGCTAAGGAGTTCAGCTGATGATTTAAGATCTCAATGGATCCATTGAAAATAAATCAAGAGATTTGCCCTCGAACTCGCCATGTTTAGTCTTCAAATGCCTTTTAAGTTTTGAGAGTTTTAAACTTTCATTTGCCAGCGCTTCCCTGCATATAACCCACATGAACTTTGCATCCTGATTTGAAGTGGCACAATTAATGAACACATACCGCAAGCAATCCTCTTCATGCTGCTTTGTTCCTGTTTTCAGCTTCTTCATGGGTTGTTCACCAGAGGCCCTGGAGTTCACACCAGCACTGCTGGCAGCTACAAAATGGAGGAATCTCTCTTATACCCAGAAGACGTGACCTCTCTGTCGCCCCTCCAAACAGGAAGACTCCAGCAACTTAAAAAGAAATCTGCTCCTGGGTAAACGCGCTAACGTCAGGAGGAGATGTTCTGCCCCTCTAGGCTCCAAGCCGGCGCACTGCGACGCAGGCCAGAACGGCCAGCATTCTGAAAGCCAGGCGCGCCGTTGGGCACTACTTCCTGCGATCTGGAACATCGCTATGCATTGCTCCGTGACCCTCCCGACACCCGTGGGACGCAACCCTGGGTTTGCAAATGACTACTTAAATACTACCTGTAACTACTTTTGTTGGCCACAAGTGGACCACACTTCTCATGGGATTTTAATTCCTTAAGAAATTCACGACCCATGCTGGCCGACCTAAGTGACCTAAACCGGCCGAACTTGGCGACACACCATTATTGCTTATATTTAAGGCGGCAGGTGAGCCTGCTTGGTCCTCACAATCTCACATGCTTGGTTATTCAATGTTACATTTCTGCTAAGGACTTCAGCTGACGATTTAAATTCTCGCTGTATCCTTTGAAACAAATCAAGAGGTTTTTCCTCAAACCCGCCATGCTTAGTCTTCAAATGCGTTTGAAGATTTGAGGCTTTCATTTGCCAGTACTTCCCTGCATATGACACACATGGGCTGTGCATCCTGATTTGCATTGGCACAATGAAAGTCATGCCTCAAGAAATCATCTTTATACTGCTTTGTTCATGATTTCAGTTCTTAATTGTTTGTTCACCAGATGCCCTGGAGCTCTGGATCAGTTCACACGAGAACTGCTTTGTCCTGCCCTGGACTCTCCCGAGAAGCTCTCCAGTGGATTCAGTTTTGAGATCCTGGTCTGTTTGTATCTCTGGTCCTCTCTTCCTTATTATAAAATAATCCATCTTCATGTTCTTCACACAGTCCTGTTGCTTGCTTGCTGGCAGCTACAAATTGGAGGAATCTCTCCATGATTTTGTGCCCAAAGCACGGATGTGCAGGGTGCGTGGAGTCGATGTACGTGCTGGGCGCATGACCTTCTCTCTGCCGCCACATCTGACGGAAAGACTCTATCATTCATATTTAAAGGCCGGTCGTTTGATTGTGAGTGGGGTATTGAAAAGGGCACCGGTAGTGTTGGTAAATGTGCATGCCCCAAATTGGGATGATGTGGGTTTTATGATGGGGTTGCTGGCAGCAATCCCGGATTTGACCACGTACCAGTTGATCATGGGAGGAGATTTTAACTGTGTCCTGGAGCCGAGGGTGGATAGATAGAGTGGGTCGATGGGTAGGGTACAAATGGCAAGGGAGTTGGGGGGGTTTATGGAGAGGATGGGTATGGTGGATCCATGGCGCTTTCGGAACCCAGGGGGAAGGAAGTATTCCTTCTTTTCACACGTCTATAAGGTGTATTCGAGGATTGATTGCTTTGTAGTGAGTCGGGAGATTTTGGTTGGGGTGGAGGGGGCAGAGTATGCGGGGATAGTTATCTTGGACCATGTACCCCACTGGCTGGATATTCGGTTCAGTACGAAACGAGAGCAGAGGCCGGCGTGGAGGTTTCACTCGGGGTCGTTGGTGGATGGTGGTTTTTGTGATAAGGTGCGGTTGGCAATTAGGGATTATGTGGAGTTCAATCAGAATGGGGAGGTGTCGGTGGGCATTTTTTGGGAAGCACTGAAGGCAGTAGTCCGGGGAGAAATGATCTAATTTACGGTTCGTGTGAATAAGGAAAGGAGGGTGGAACATGACCGTCTAGTGAGCGAGATAGTGGAGGTGGACAGGGAATATTTGAGGGTGCCCACCGTGGAGGGATTGGCGAGGAGGAAAAAGTTGCAGGGGCAATTTGACAGGCTGACAACGGGGAGGATGGTAGGGCAACTGCGTAGGGCAAGAGGGGTGCAGTACGAGTATGGGGAGAAGGCGAGCCACATGATGGCGCACCAGCTGTAGAGGCAGGCTGCCTCCAGGGAAATATTGAAGATCCGGGCTGGGGATGTGGTGTCAGAGCCAGGGAAGATAAATGAGGCATTTAGCGAATATTACCAGGGACTTTGAGGCAGACCCAGGAGGAGAGGAAGGGTACACGGGGTGAAGATATGGAATCAGCTAAGGAGGCATTTTAGGGTGGAAGGGCTGTTGGCGCTAATGCCCGGGGGGGGGGGGGGGGGGGAATAGTTTATAAAAGAGGTGGAGGGAAGTGGGCTGGTCAAGGGGAGGGATTTGTATTTGGAGGAAGGGTCTGCCAGTCTGGAGGAGCTAAGGGAGAGAGTAGAGCTGCCGAAGGGTCGTGAGTTCAGGTATCTACAGGTTAGGGACTTTGCACGAAAGGTCTGGAAGGGGTTCCCAGATTGCCACGATACACCCTGCTGGAGCGACTGCTGCTTCCGGATACGGAAGGTGAGGGAAGAATTGGGGATATGTATAAGTGGCTGGGGGAGCAGGGAGGCGAGCAGGTGGTGAAGGTCAAGGAAAAATGGGATGCGAAGTTGGGAATGGAGATCAATTATGGAGTAAGGCACTGCGAAGGGTAAACTGACCTCCTGGGCAAGGTTGAGCTTGATACAGTTTAAGGTGGTGTACAAGGTGCATATGACTTGGTCGAGAATGAGTGGGTTCTTTCAGGGGGTAGCAGATGAGTGTGAGAGGTGTGGGCGGGGGCCAGCGAATCATGCGCACATGTTTTGGGGTTGTGAAAAACTGGGAAGATTCTGGGCGGGAGTGTTCACGGTCTTATATTTGGGGTTTCAGAGAAGCCAGAGCTCATGGAGAGGAGGAAAGCCGATGTCTTGGCCTTCGCCTCTGATTGCACAGCGATGAATTTTGCTGGAGTGGCGGTCGGCATCGCCACCGGGGGTAGCACCATGGTTGGGTGACATGTATGACTTCCTGCGGTTCGAGAAGATAAAGTATGAGTTAAGGGGGCTCAGCAGGAGAGGTGAAAAGGTGGGAGATGTTTTTGACCGTGTTTGAGGAGCTGTTCGTCGCAGGGGGGTGGGTGATGGGTAGGGGGGGGGGGGGGTGAATGAGGAGAAAAATCTGTACAGACTGTATAGTTGATTGTTGGGAAGAACGTTTCCCGGGGTGTTTATTTGATGTAACCTACTTTGATACAAGTTTGAATAAAAAAGGCCTGTCGTGAGTGGCATTCTTTTTTTTTCACTTTACTTCAAAACTTTATTTCCAATACGTGATTTTTCTAAGTTTCTGACTTTTTACGACTGAAAATTAAAACAATTTCAGTTGAACTATATTTTAAATATATTCCCATTTCTTTAGAAATTTAAACCAGTATAGAAAAAAAGTACAATCTTGTTTCTACTTCACAAACTATAACTTTAGATGCGATGAAGTAACTTGTCAAATACATGCAATGTCACAATATTTCTTAGTGGTTCCACTGCATTGCACTATCCAAACATCCAAGTCATCTCCTTCTCCATTCTCACCAAAATCACTTAATTCCTGGTTTCCTGAGAGTGGTGACACAAAGTGATGACCGTGTAGGTTTCTTCCAGTGTTGACATGCGTCAGCCGTATTGATGGCTGTATTGACTGGCCACATTTGATCAGTGTTCCTCGCCGACAGGCCTGGCATGGCTTCCCCCTCACTGTCTAGTAGCAGCATCCACCCAGGCACAGACTGCTGACCACTTCCCGGCCAGTACGTCAGGTCGTGGAAGTGCAAGAGGCCTGTGCCGGTCGTTGAGCCAAGCACCACGCAGAGGACGAGCACCAGAGTGGAGCTCCAAGCTGGGACCATCACTGTTTGAATTGTGCGTCCCCCCCCATGTGGATGCCTGTCAGCTCCTGTTGTCGTGTCTACCCCACCGCATTCTTAAAAGCCCGTTGCGGACTTCATCCCGCAATCTGGAATGCCACAACTGATCGCTCCGCGACTCTCCCGACACCCTCCGTGGGTCACGACCCTGAGTTTGAAAAACCCTGTTCTAGGGGTGGAGTTCACTCGGTTTGGTAAGTGCTGCCAAAGGAGCCTTGGTGAGTTGCTGCAGTGCATCTTTGAGATGGTACACACTGCTGCTATTGTTCATCAGTGGTGGAGGGAGTGAATGTTTCAGGTGGTGGGTGGAAATTTGCCACGCTGTTGTCATATCTCTTAACCTGATTTCCCAGTCTACCTTGGCCAACATCGCTTCTACAACCATGTAATGGTTGTTAGATCAAAACAATTAATTAATTTCTCTCTGCTATTAATTAATCTATCTTATTGCACATTTAGATTTCTAGAACCTGTAGCTTTTTTTCTAATTCTATCTGATGTCCTATTACCTTATACACTCTCACTGTACCTTCCTGACCCACTCTACTTATTTGTAACCAAATCTGCTTTATAGGTTTGCCATTTCTCTTGCTGTTTATAAATGTACCCCCCTCCCCTTCATTCGTAGACTCCTGTCTGCTGTGTTAGCTGTGTGATTATCCAGAACACTAGCCTCAGTTTGGTTTCATTGGATCCCATCCCAATTCATCACTTATAATAATAATCTTTATTAGTGTCGCAAGTAGGCTTACATTAACACTGCAATTAATTTACTGCGAAAAGCCCCTAGTTGCCACCCTCCGGCGCCTGTTCAGGTATACTGAGGAAGAATTCAGAATGTCCAAATTACCTAACAGCACGCCTTTCGGGACTTGTGGCAGGAAACTGGAACACCGGAGGGAACCCATGCAGGACGGGGAGAACATGCAGACTCCATACATACAGTGATCCAAGCTGGGAATCGCACCCGGGTCCCTGGCGCTGTGAAGCAACTGTGTTAACCACTGTGCTACTATGCGTAATTCCTTGGGTTCCACCAGTCCTCTGACATCACTTTCAGATTTGCATATTTTTTCAGATTCTTTCCCGTGGCTGGATGGCCTCTGTTCCTGTTGAGTTTACCCTCCGCTCCTGTTCTTGCTGCAAATCCTGTGTCTCTGCTGATAATTTGAGCTCAAATTCAGAAGCAATTAATTATCATGTAAAGCTTGCTTTTCGAGACAGAATTTGCATCCTGTATTGAATGCATACTTGGAGATTTTTTACTAGAATTGATTATCAAAATCTGCAAACTCATTAGTGAGGAATTAAACTTATGAATTGTTTCAATGATTGCTGAGGCACTCAGCCAAACATATCACTATTTATTCTTCATTGCAGGCGTCTCCCATGCATGCATCTCTTCCACCAGATTTGTGTGGACCAGTGGTTGGCCACCAGTAAGAAGTGTCCAATTTGCCGAGTTGACATTGAAGCCCAGCTTCCTGTTGATACTTAACTGCCCGGAGAGTACAGAAGGTAAAGTCATACAATTGTTTGATTTGATATGTTCAATTAACAGGAGCAGAAACATAACAGAGAAAGTAAAAAAGGTCCCTGAAGACGGCAGGACAGGTGGATAAGATAATTATTATTATAATAGTAACGATTATTATTAAAGATTAAGTGATGATGGGATTGGGATGGGATCCAATTAAACCAACCTGAGGCTAATGTTTTGGTTCATAAAGCATATTGGGACACTTGCCTTTATTAGCCAAAGCATAGAATATAAGAGCAGGGAGGTTATAATGGAGCTGTGTAAAATGCCCATTAGGCCACAGCTAGAGTACTGTGTATAGTTCTGCTCGTCACACTATAGGAAAGATGTAGTTGCAATAGAGAGGGTGCATAGGAGATTCATCAGGATGTTTCCTGGGCTGCAATGTTTCAGCTATGAAGAGAGGTTGGTTAGGCTGGGGTTGTTTTCCTTGGAGCAGTGAGGGCTGAGGGGGGACCTGATTGAGATGTACAAAATTCCGAGCGGTAGATGGGAAGGAACTTTTCTCCTTTGTAGAAGGGTCAATAACCAGGGGACATAATTTAAGGTAAGGAGCAGGGGATTTGAGGAAAAACCTTTCACCCAGAAGGTGGTGGAAGTCTGGAACTCACTGCCTCAAAGAGTGGTGGAGGTGGGAACCCTCGCAATATTTAAGAAGCGTTTCATTGAGCACTTGAAACGCTATAGCATAGAAGACTATTGACTAGGTGCTGAAAAATGGGATTAGAATAGATAGGTAATAATAATCACTTATTGTCGCGAGTAGGCTTCAATGAAGTTACTGTGAAAAGCCCCTGCTCTCCACATTCTGGCTCCTGTTCTTGGTTCTGGTCTTGGGTGACTCTGTGGGGAGTTTGCACATTCTCCCTGTCTGAATGGGTTTACTCCATGTGTTCCAGTTTCCTCCCGCAGTCCAAAAATGTGCAGGATAGGTGGGGTTACGGGAATAGGGTGGGGGAATGCGCCTGGGTAGGGTGCTTTTTTTCAGAGGGTCGGTGCAGACTAGTTGGAATTTTATTTTATAATTTGGAATACCCAGTTCTTTTTTTTTTACAATTTAGGAGAAATTTAGCGTAACTAATCTTGCACATGTTTGGGTTGTGGGTGTGAGACCCATGCGGACACGGGGAGAATGTGCAAACTCCACACAGACAGTGACCCAGGGCCGGGATCGAACCTGGGTCCTCCACGCTGTGAGGCAGCAGTGCTAACCACTGCACCACTCTGCTGCCCTGAGCACTGTGGGGATTCCATGGGAGACCAATACTGCACACAATACTGCAGCAAGGCATCCCTGCTCCTGCCTGTGAATCCAGCACGGTGGCGCAATAGGTTAGCCCTGCAGTCTCACGGCGCCGATGTCCCAGGTTTGATCTCAGCTCTGGGTCACTGTCCGTGTGGAACATAGAACATAGAACAGTACAGCACAGAACAGGCCCTTCGGCCCTCAATGTTGTGCCGAGCCATGATCACCCTACTCAAACCCACGTATCCACCCTATACCCGTAACCCAACAACCCCCCCCTTAACCTTACTTTTATTAGGACACTACGGGCAATTTAGCATGGCCAATCCACCTAACCCGCACATCTTTGGACTGTGGGAGGAAACCGGAGCACCCGGAGGAAACCCACGCACACAGGGGGAGGACGTGCAGACTCCACACAGACAGTGACCCAGACGGGAATCGAACCTGGGACCCTGGAGCTGTGAAGCATTTATGCTAACCACCATGCTACCCTGCTGCCCTTAGTTTGTACATTCTCCCGTGTTAGAACAAAGAAAAGTACAGCACAGGAACAGGCCCTTCGGCCCTCCAAGCTTGTGCCGACCATGCTGCCCGTCTAAACTAAAATCTTCTACACTTCCTGGGTTCATATCCCTCTATTCCCATCCTATTCATGTATTTGTCAAGATGCCCCATAAATGTCACTATCGTGTTTGTGTGGGTTTCACCCCTACAGCCCAAAGATGTACAGGGTAGGTGGATTGGCCACGTTAAATTGCCCCTTAATTGGAAGAAAATAATTGGGTACTGTAAATTTTTTTTAAAAAGAAATTCATCGGAATAGTCAAGTTTAAATTAACAATGGCAAGGGTAGGGCAGCATGGTGGCGCAGTGGTTAACACACAGATGTGCAGCATAGGTGGATTGGTCATGCTAAATTGCCCCTTAATTGGAGAAAATGAATTGGGTACTCTGAATTTATATTTTTAAAAATGATGGCAAGGGTTTCAGCAGATGAGCTTAATCGGGGCAAGGTTGACTGATGTTACAGTGATGAAAATAGGTGATCTTGATGAGGTTATGGACGTGAGGTCAGAAACTCTTCTTGGGACCAAAGTTAATAGAGACTGGCTTCATCTCAGACTGTTGCCAGGGAGAGGAATAGAGTCAATAGCTAGGGTGTGGGGTTTTGAATAGGGACGAAAAACAATAGCTTAAATCTCAATGTTTAATGAAATGAAAAGAAAATCACTGATTGTCACAAGTAAGCAGGCTTCAAATGAAGTTACTGTGAAAAGCCTCTAGTCGCCTGTTCGGGGAGGCTGGTGTGGGAGTTGAACCATGCTGCTGGCCTGCCTTGGTCTGCTTTCAAAGCCAGCTCTTTAGCCCTGTGCTAAACCAGCCCCCTGGTTTAGCACATGGGCAGCTCGGTGGCGTAATGGTTAGCTCTGCTGCCTCTCGGTGCTGAGGTCCCAGGTTCGATCCCGGTCCTGGGTCACTGTCAAGAACAAAGAACAATACAGCACAGGAACCTGCCCTTTGGCTCTCCAAGCCTACGCCAACCATGGTACCTGCCTACATTAAAACCGTATGCACTTATGGAGTCCGTATTCTTCCATTCCCACCCTAGTCATATATTTATCTAGGTTCCCCTTAAATGCCTCTATCGTACCTGCTCCCATCACCTCCCCCAGACAGCGCGTTCTATACATTTACCACCCTCTGTGTAAAAAAAAAAAAGAAATGTTCACATCTGTTCTAAACTTTTTCCCACGCTCTTTAAACCTATGTCCCCTAGTACTTGACTCTCCTACCCTTGGAAAGAGCATCTGACTACACTGTCCATGCCACTCATAATTTTGTAGATCTCTATCAGGTCACCTTTCAACGTCTGTCATTCCAGTGAGAACAGACTGAGTTTTTCTAACCTCTCCTCATAGCAAATGCCTTCCATACCAGGCAACATCCCAGTAAACCACTTCTGTACCCTCTCCAAAGCATCCACATCCTTCTGGTAGTGTGGTGATCAGAATTGTACACAATATTCCAAATGAGGCCTAACTAAGGTCCTGTACAGCTGCAACATGACTTGCCAATTTTTATGTTCAATGTCCCGACCGATGAAGCCGATGCCTTGACCACCTTATCCACATGCGTTGCCACTTTCAGTGGACATGCACACCCAGATCTCTCTGCCTGTCAAGACTCTCAAGAGTTCTACCATTTACTGTATGATTCCTACATGCATTGGACCTTCCAAAGTGCATTACCTCACACTTGTCCGGATTAAACTCCATCTGCCGTTTTTCCGCCCAAGACTCCAACCAGTTTGTATCTTGCTGTATCCTCTGACAATCCTCGTCACTATCTGCCTCCACCAATTTTTGTGTGGGCTGCGAAGTTGCTAATCAGACCAGCAACATTTTCTTCCAAATCCTTTATATACACTACGAACAACAAAGGTCCCAGAACTGATCCCTGTGGAATGCTGCTAGTCACAGCCTTCCATTCAGAAAAGCACCCGTCTACTGCCACCCTCCATCTTCTGTGCCCAAGCCAGTTGTATATTCAACTTGCCAGCTCTCCTCTGATCCCATGTGACTTCACCTTTTGTACCTCTACCATGAGGTTCCTTTCAAAGGCTTTACTGACCACAGAAGCTCCCCTGAATCCCAAAGCCAACAGAAAAAAGATGACACAGATGATGTTTGAGACCTTCAACACCCCAGCCATGTATGTTGCCATCCAGGCTGTGCTGTCCCTGTATGCCTCTGGTCGTACCACAGGTATTGTTATGGACTCTGGTGATGGTGTCACCCACACTGTGCCCATTTATGAGGGTTGTGCACTTCCCAATGCTATTCTGCATCTGGATCTGGCTGGGCGTGACCTGACGGACTACCTCATGAAGATTCTGACAGAGCGAGGGTACTCTTTCACCACCACAGCAGAAAGGGAAATTGTCCGTGACATCAAAGAAAAACTGTGCTATGTAGCCCTGGACTTTGAACAAGAAATGGCCACTGCTGCTTCCTCTTCTCTGGAGAAGAGCTACGAGCTCCCTGATGGTCAGGTCATTACCATTGGCAATGAGCGATTCAGATGTCCTGAGGCACTGTTCCAATCATCCTTCTTAGGTATGGAATCTTGTGGCATCCATGAAACTACTTTCAACTCCATCATGAAGTGTGACGTTGATATTGGTAAAGACCTATATGCTAACACAGTATTGTCTGGTGGTACTACCATGTACCCTGGAATTGCTGACAATGCAGAAAGAAATCACAGCCCTCGCACCCAGCACCATGAAAATCAAGATCATTGCTCCACCTGAGTGTAAATATTCTGTCTGGATGGCGGTTCCATCTTACCTTCCAGCAGATGTGGATCAGCAAGCAGGAATACGATGAGTCTGGCCCATCCATTGTGCACCACAAATGCTTCTAAATGGACTGCAAGCAGGTGCATAGCATTTGCTGCATAACTTTGAAAAGTTAGAGTAATTTTTTTTGTTTTGCCCAGGCAATTACACCTCATGCTAGCCTCATGAAACTGGAAGAAAGAGCCTACTTGTAAAGAAATTACCACCTCTTCAGAAAGCTAGTATGAAGTGTTTTGAAAGGAGCACTGTTGGATTGTTGAATAATCACCTTTCTGTCTTGCTGCCATTCTTGCAGGGTTTGAAACATATTGCATTTCAGGCCTTACAGCCCTGCTGTTCTATTGTTTTTCTCAGCAGTTCATGGGGCTGAAAACTTGAGTTGCAAAAAAAAAGTTGTATTTACACCTGTAAATTTATGCATGAGAGTTAGTTTATGTGAGTTAGTTTATGTATGATTTATTTTTGTACGTTGCCTTAATGTTCATTTTCACATGGTCGAGAACCAAAATTTGTAAGTCATCTGGATGTTGACTATTGTAATGCCCAACTGACATTTCATTTTGAGGGAAAACCAAGTAAAGTACTATATAGAAACTGGAAAAAAAAGGCTTTACTGATGTCAATGTACACAACATCTACTGCCTTTCCCTCATCCATCATCTTTGTCACTTCCTCGAAAAACCCGATCAAATTAGTGAGGCACGACTTCTCCTTCAGAAAACCGTGCTGTCCATCACTAATAAGTTCATTTGTTTCCAAATGTGAGTAAATCCTATCTCTAAGAACCTTGTCCAATAATTTCCATGCCACTGACATACAATTTACTGGCCTATAGTTTCCTGGATTATCCCTGCTGCCCTTCTTAAACAATGGAACAACATTGGCTACTACTCTCCTTTCCTCTGGAACTTCACCTGTAGCCAATGAGGATCCAAAGATTACAGTCAAGGCCCAGCAATTTCCCCCCTTGCCTCCCTCAGTATTGTGAGATCGATCCCATCTTTAATGCTATTAAGATGCCCAACACTTCTTTATTAATATCAACATGACTCCGAATATCTTCACACTCTAACCTACACTCCTCATCCATCAACCCCTTCTCTTTGGTGAATGCTGAGGCAAAGTATTCATTTAGTATCTTGCCATTTCCTCTGGTTCCAGAAATAGATTCCCTCCCACCTCTCTTTGACACCAGTTCTTGGGCTACCCACAGTACAGTCGAGGTGACTGAGTTGACATCTCCCAGAATCCTCTTCTGCCACCTCTACTGGACGATGATCTTCCTCCTGTTTGTTACAGGAGGGGTTCTTCGGCTACCCACATGTCCATGTGGAGTTTGCACATTCTCCCCATGTTTGCAATCGTTTAATCCCCACAACCCAAAGAGGTGGATTGGCCACGCTAAATTTAATCTTAATTGGAAAAATTAATTAGGTACTCTAAATTTATTTTTCAAAACCTTGTTGGAGGAAAAGTCTGATGAGCAGTCTGATAATTTAGCAACATCCGAGGTGTCGAGGGAGGGAGATGGTGGTGTGGTATAGCTGGGTGTCATCAGCTGGATGATGTTGTTGAAGTATATGAGAAACGGGAGGGAGCCAAGAATAGATCCTTGGGCGACACCAAAGCTCGCTGTGCAGGGTCAGGTTTTTTTTAAAATTCAGAGCACCCAATTCATTTTTTCCACCTAACTTGCACATTTTTGGGTTGTGGGGGCAAAACACGGGGAGAATGTGCAAACTCCACACGGACAGTGACCCAGAGCCGGGATCGAACCTGGGACCTCTGCGCTGTGAGGCAGTAGGCTAACCCACTGCGCCACCGTGCTGCCCTGTGCAGGACCAGGTTGAGAAGCTAATGTAACTGATTCTCTGGCTATCATTAGATAGACAAGAGTATAACCAGGTGAGAGCAGTCCCATCCAACTGGATAACACCAGAGAGGTGTTGGAAGAGCATGGTGCGGTCACTGTGTCAGAGGCTGCAAACAAAAGGGAAGGACATGATCCCTTCCCTGCCCCGACGACTCCATTGAATTATCAGATTGCTTAGCAGACATCCAGTAATAATAATAATCTTTATTAGTGTATCAAGTTGGGGGGCATGGTAACGCAGTGGCTAGCGCTGTTGTCTCACGGCACTGAGGTCCGAGGTTCGATCCCGGCCATGGGTCACTGTCCGTGTGGAGTTTGAACATTCTCCCCGTGTCTGCCCACAACCCAAAAGATGTGCAGGTTAGGTGGCTTGGCCACGCTAAATTGCCCCTTAATTGGAATAAATAAATAATTGGATACTCTAAATATTTTTTAAATACTGTCACATGTAGGCTTACATTAACACTGCAATGAAGTTACAGGAAAATCCCCTAGTCGTCACACTGATGTTTGTTTGGGTACACTGAGGAAGAATTCAGAATGCCCAATTCACCCAAGAAGCACGCCTTTCGGGACGTGTGGGAGGAAATTGGAGTACCCGGAGGAAACCCACCAAAGTGAAGAACGGTCATATTTGACTCAAAGCATTAACTCTATTCCCCTCTCCACAGATGCTGCCAGACCTACTGAGTTTTCCAGCAATTTCATTATTTGCGAAATCCATCAATCTAAGTTATCAAATGTTTTAATGATTCCTGACCTTGGAAGCTTTTTTTGCATAGAAAGTTCCAGATTTCCATTACATTGCGTGAAGTGCTTTCTGGCATTACTGTCAATAGCCTATAACCCTAAGTTTAATATTATGCCCTCTTGTTCCAGACATCCACAGCAAAGAAATGTACGTTTCAATTCCTTCAATCATTTTAAACATTTCCATTAGATTATCCCTAATCTTCTTTACTCAAAAGAATACAAGCTTCATCTATACAACCTGTCCTCACAATTTAATCCTTTTAACCTGGGAGGCATGGTGGCACAGTGGTTAGCATCGCTGCCTCAGCACCAGAGACTCGCGTACAATTCCAGCCTTGGGTAACTGAGTGGAGTTTGAACGTTCTCCCTGTGTCTGCACGGATTTCCTCCCAGGTGCTCCGGTTTCCTCCCACAGTCCAAAGATGTGCAGTTAGGTGGATTGGCCATGATCAGTGTGTGGGATTATGGGAATAGGATGGGGGAATGGGCCTAGGTAGGATGTTCTTTCAAAGGATCGGTTCCGACTCGATGTGCCGAATGGTCTTATTGCACTGTAGGGGTTCTCTGGATTCTATAGTTTTGTTCTGGTGAATCTGCACTGCACCTACAAAGCTCGTATACTTCCTGAGATGCAGTACCCAGAACTGATTACGGTTCTGAAGACTGATAACTTCACATAGCTTTCATCCCTTTGTATTCCAGCCCTTTGAGATAAAGGCCAACATTCCATTAGCTGTTATCATTGTTTTTTATATTCATCAAATGGTATAAATGAAGCTACTGTTACAGAGGGCATTAGTGGCATGTCTGCGGGAGAAGAGTACAGCACATTCCTCAAAATGGTCCATCTAGCTTTAATACACGTTTTTAATTAAGCTGGAAATCATTCTTTGCCTTGGTGCCTGTAGGATGAGACTGAAATAGAATTTAGATTTATGTGAAGCTTATGGGAGTTGTTGTTAAAGCTATAAACTGCCATGAAATGCAAGAAGTCATTAATAAACTTGAAGAATAAGCATGTAAAATGATAAATTAATTTCAAAAGTAACATGCATTTTGACGGGAGTTTCAAGCAAGCCACATTTTGCTTGAAATACGATAGAGATGGGCAGTACGGCTCCATAAATCTCAAAGTAACAACCCAGGTAAACAAAAGCAAATCAGCACTGGGGTTCATTTCCAGAGGAATAGAATTCAAAAGCAGAGATGTTATATTTGACCACACTTAAAAGCACTTGTGCACAGTTCATATTTAAAAGGATATGGAGGCACTGGATAAAATAAATATACGGATAATACCAGAACCGAGAGGTTTTGCCTACCAGGAAAGACGGAACAGATTAGAGCATCCTTCTCTTGAAAAGAAGAGACTGAGGGGGTGACATGATGGAGGTCCGTGAAATTCTGAATGTGTTCAAAGGGCTTTGACAAGATGTACCTGGAGAAAATGGGTGAGGTCTAAAACAACGGGTCATAAATATAAGATAGTCACGAATAAAAATCCAATTGGAAATTCTCTTTACTCTGGTTAGAATGTGGAAATCATTTTCATATGAAGTGATTGAGCTGAATAACAGATGCTTTTAAAATAAAACACATGATGCAGAAAGGAACAGTATGTTGACCGAGGCGAGGTGGAGTCGGGACACAGGACGTTTGCATGGAGCATGAACACCACTAATGGCTGGTTGGGGTGAATGGCCTGTTTCTATTCTATTAATTATATTAAAATTCTTCCTGCAGACAAATGACCAACACATTGATGAAATAAATAATTCTTGCTGCGGAGATCCTGAAGCTGGTTCAGCCTAGTATGTACATTTGTGTTCCAGGGTTTGGTATCGAGTTCCCTGATTATTCTGGACTTTGAGATTGAATCTGGAATCTGTATGGAGTCCTCAGCTTACACCGATTGGATTGGAAGAGATTGAAAAATGTTTGGACTCTGCCAACGTTAACCCTGACATACAGTGTGCTACTGAAATACCAGCATCTCATCCACAATAGAAAGGGCCATTGCCTTAAAATGGATCTAAACATACTGTTTCGACCAGACATGTCTCCAGATCAGCCTTGCATAGGAATGGAAGAAATTCCAAACCGTAGTCAGACCAAAGGCTTTTGAGATACTTCCTATTTCCATCGTTCATTCATATTTCTTTTTCTGTTCATCAGTGGCTACCTGGCTGTGTAACTCTGCACAAACTGGAGTTTTAAATGTGCCCCTCAAAATAACCATGTGGCTGTAACACAAGGAGTTAAATTAAGTCAGCCCTTCTCTGAGGAGGAGTTTAATTTTGTGTGATTAATGCTGGATGTTAGATCAGCTGTCAGCAGTATTCTATAGACACTTACTGCCACTGCCTCTGACCGGTACAAGAGAAGCGAATTCATCATAAATTTACAGAATGAGAGGGGTGCACTGGGCAGTACTGACCAGTATAACATGTCTGTTACTTGATGTGGCTGCTACACCCAAAGGCATTCTGCCCTCAATTCCTGCTCACCAGGGGCTGCAGAGGATCAAAGAAATGTTGACAGACAGAGAATACTGCGGGTGTGTGAACTCTTTTCCCCACCTCCCCAAACACCCGGAGCAAACCACTGACTTAAAACTCTGGAGATCGCTCTGCAAGCAAGGATTTTGTCAGATTAATACTTTGCTTTTCTGTTACAGATCTCATTTACTTGTTTCCTCCCTCGAAATCAGCAGTGTTTGTGATTCAGCAAATTGCATTATTCTCAGAGATGGAAAGAAACAGTACGAATTGTTTCAAAGTCCATCTTTTGTAGCCTTAGTCAGTTAACTACAACAATCCAAGAGTAGAACCAGGGACACTGATGGTGTCCTCCATGCACCGTGCCCCCCAAACCCAACACTGACCCTGTGGTCACTGCTCATGTCCCCCTTCTCCCCCCTCTTTCTCTTCCCCCCCCCCCCCCCCCCCCCACCCACCCACACACACACACAAGCGCACGTGCACACACCACCCCAACCTCTAATTGACCCCGGGGCACTGGTTCTCCCATGTGCACCCGGGGTTTGAATGAATGTATAAAATCTCTACTGATTCTCCAAGAAATAGAAGCTTTTGCCAGATTTTAAATTGCTCTGAACCTGACATCCCATGATGCTTCTGAAATAGACAGACAGCCAATCATGACCAATCTCCAGGCGATGTCTCACTTCACCCCAGATCCAAGTACTAAAATAATGTGAATAAATCGGTGACTATTCCTAGAGGAACCCAGCAATGAAAAGTTCAACAGTTCACGGGCTGGGTATTGACCCCAATGCAAAGGGTATGCGCATTCACACTAATCGCAGAATTGTCAATCACCTATAGATCCAGTAATATGCAGCGTCTGACGTCTTCCAGAGAGTGTTAGATTTTCAGAGACAACAATGAGCAGTCTTGTTCCATGTAATGTGTAGTCCCAATACGTAATGTATGTGTAATCAGCATTATGTTTTTGCCTAATATTTTAGAAAATGAATGTGTCTTGTGAAATTCTTACTGAAACATTTCTCCACCTTGTGGAACCTTACAACACGGAGGACAACATTTAGAACATCGTTCAGTGTCTTAATTGCCCTTTAAAAGATATTTTTGAATTTGCTTCCACCAGCATGCCAGACAGTACATTAATTATCATAACTCCCTTTTATCAGTTATCTTAAATCATCACTGCCTCCGCTTCCTCTCGCCACTCGAAATAGTTTCTCTCTATCAGTTCCCTTTGTCAGTGGCACCCACATCCCATGAACGAATAAAGAAATAAAAATAATTCCTAGAGTTCGAAGAATGAGAAGCGATCTCATTGAAACGTGTAAACGTCTTGAGGGCGGTGCGAGAGGATGCTTCTTATGGTTGGCCAGGTAGAACGTGGGAGTCACAGAAAATGGGGAGGCGGTGAACCCAGCATAATGATCTGGAGATCCGAGTTCGAATCCCACCAGGCAGGTGATGGAGTTTAAACTTAGTAAAATATCTGGAATTAAAAAGTCTAATGATGACCATGAAACCATTATTCACTGTTGGAAAAAACCACCTGGTTCACTAATGTCCTTTAGGGAAGGAAATCTGCCATCTTACCTGGTCTGGCCAAGATGTGACTCCAGACCCAGCAATGTGGTTGAGTCTTAACTGCCCCCTCAAGGGCAATTAGGGATGGGCAATAAATGCTGGCACAGCCTGCAGCACCCACGTCCCATGAATGAATAATAAAAAAATTCAGACTAAAATCAAGAATTTTTTTCAATTGTGCATCTTTCGAATTCACTACATGGGAGAGTTTGCTCGATCTTTGAGAATGTTCATGGCAGAAATCAACAAATGTTTGGGTATTAAGGGATATCGGGATGTGGGGGGGGGGGGGGGGGGATGACTATTCCAATTTTTTGCTTCCTGCCTGCTTTCTATTCAACTCAACACTACCCGTAATCCCACGTGCTTTAACTTTATATAGTAATCATGGTATAGCAGGCTATTAGTGCGGAATAGCCTCCTATTTCCTACATTCTTTTTTTTCTCTCCACATTCCTGGATGAGTTCCACTAATTCAAGAATTTTGTCACCATCCAGGGCAAAGCAGATTGTTTGATCCACCAACTTAAATATTAATTTCCTTCACTAACAACACACAGTGGCAATAGTGTATCATTTACAACATGCACTGCAGCAACTTGTGTTCCAAAGTTCCTTCGACAATACATTCTAAACCTGTGACCTCTGCCACCTAGAAGGACAAAGGCAGCAGACACATGGAACACCCACTGCCTACAAGTTCCCCTCCAAGCCCCACCATCCTAACTTGAAAATCTATCACTTTATTCATCATCAAGGGTCAACATTCTGGAACTGGGTCAGAAGGTTATCTCCCTCCAAAGTCTGGAGCACAAAGCTTCAGGCTGATGCTCCTGTAGTACCGAAGGGGGTTGCTGCACTTTCGGTGTGTTGATAAGAAGAGGCCCCACTTGTAAAACTGAGTGGGAGCACCTCGGGTTGTGTGGGTTATATTAAGTGCTACTTCTTTCCTCCTGAAATCAGTAGATGTTTTATGTTCTCTAAGACATGATTAAATGTGAAGGATGGTTTAGAAATTCATCTAAGGGTTTTGGATAGGATTGGGTATTGCGAGATTTACCTGATAGATCCAGCAGCAGGTTCTGCACAATAATAAGTCTCTAGCCTGACTGTGAATATAGTAAGAATCTCTATTATTGATCTGTGATATTTTGCACAGCTCACTTACAATCCCATCTTCCTGAAACCATGAGGAATTAGGAGATTTCACAAATGACCCGGTGAATGGTTCCAGTGTGCTATATACGTCACTGCTCTGAGATTCTCTCACCCCACTGGAGGAATCAGTCCTCCTGACCAGGATTACCCTGTGTCTCTTTCTTGTGCCTAAATGATGAAATGATGGTGAATTGCAGAGAAGGATAGTTTGATTTTGATTTTATTGTCACATGTACCGAAGTACAGTGAAAAGTGTTTTTCTGCGACCAAGGGAACGTACATAGTAGACAAAACAAATAATAATTGAGTACATTGACAAGCAGTGATTGGTTACAGTGCGGAACAAGGGGCCAAACAAGACAAACACATGAGCAAGAGCAGCATAGGGCGTCGTGAATAGTGTTCTCACAGGTAACAGATCAGTCCGAGGGGGAGTCATTGAGGAGTTTTGTACGCTGGTGAAGTTGTGTAGAGTTCCAGATAAGGTGATCTCAGAAGAAAGTTCCTTCTATAATTTATACTGGGGTTTTAAGTGCGGGTTACGACCAGCGGATGGGACGCAGGTGGGCGTTGGAGGGTTGGGGAATGATCAGTTGTGGCATTCCTGCGGTGGTGTTGATCCTGGGAGAAGCGCCCAACAGCTGTTACCGGCATTTAAATTGGGAATGATGTCACAACTGGCTTCAAATGAGAACAAAATGAGGCTGTGTATAGTTTTCCAACTAAACGTGGCAGCATTGAGCAGGTTAAATTGATTTCAAGCACCCTGTACATGCTTTTGACATGAAATCACGGAGTACAGCTTCTTCCATTTTGTAGCTGCTAACACGCAAGGCAAGAGGACTGTGAGGATAGGCTGTTTTATTACAAGGAAGAGACAGCCAGAGATCCAAATAGGCCAAAATCTGCTGGAGAGAGCTGCTCCAGAGGGACAGAGTAGTGCTAGTATTAGCTCTGTACAGTGCTCCAGAGCCAATGGTGAACAGCTTACAAAGAAGAAACTTGACTTGGGAACAAGCTAGTATAAAGATTATATCTTGGTATGACTGTCAATTGTGCCAGTGCAAATAAGGATGCAAAACCCATGTGTATTATATGCAGGAAAGTACTGGCAAATGAGCGAAGTTTCAGATTTTGAAAAAAAAGTGATGGATGAATAATTCCATTTGAGGTTAATACCCCAGAGTTATTAACTTGCAGGGGCCTGTTCTGTGCTGTATTTTCTATGTTCTATGCAGCTGACTCCAAATGAAAAGTTTGCTGTACCTGATCTGTGTCAGCTTTCTGGAGTAGCATCTCCCAGGAATATCCGGTGCTGAGTAAAACAAGTATCTTGTTGCTATTGCCCTTCAT
The DNA here is from genome assembly GCF_902713615.1 of Scyliorhinus canicula. Classification (NCBI taxonomy): domain Eukaryota; kingdom Metazoa; phylum Chordata; class Chondrichthyes; order Carcharhiniformes; family Scyliorhinidae; genus Scyliorhinus; species Scyliorhinus canicula. The sequence goes on along the minus strand of NC_052163.1, from coordinate 71,875,429 downwards.
GTCAACCTACATGTGCAAGGTTGGATTTCCTGTTTTCACAAAGATGGTGCAAAGGAACTGGTTGAACTCTGCACCTGATATGCGTATTGCTCTCTCCTGAGAATCTGATTGGAGTGCGATTATGAGGACCAAGCAGGCTCACCGTTCGCATTAAAGGTAAGCGAACGTGATCTGAATCACAAAAGGTTGGCCGCGTAAGTCCTGAAGGTCGGCCGGTTGGCAAAAGTGGATCCCGGGGGGGGGGGGGGGGGGGGGGGGGAAGTTTGAAAAGCACTGATTTATGTAACCACATCAACAACAATTTATGTAAGTTGCAGCGAAAAGCAAGATACCAGAAGCTGTAAATGTTGGAGACAGACACCGTAGAGCCTAATCAAACTCCACTTTAAACTTGTACGGGACAACTTCACTAATACATTCACACACAAAAACAGATTGGCTGCTGGCTACATTATACAGTACTTTGTGTGAAGCAGCGGTGCTAATCACTGGGCCACCCTGCAGCCCACAATTGTCGGATGGGTATCTTCCAACTTTTTTGTTGAATAAGTATCCTCCAACTTTTTCAAGTTAACATTCTGAAGCGTTGTTGGCCTAGAGCAGTGTTTTTCAAACCTTTTTGCCCGGGCCCCATTTTTACCAACCGGCCAACCTTCGTGACCCAGCGTTTTCTCTGATCTTTAATGCGAGAGGTGAGCATGGTCTTATATTCTATAGTAGCAAAGAAAGACGTGCATGAAGACTGAATTGAATTTTTAAAAAAATCTCCTGGGTCAGCACGCTGAAGTCAGGAGGAGGCGGTGTTTCTCTCTGGACTCCAGGCATGCGTAAAGATGAGCATGCGTGCCAGCATTTTTTAAAACGGCTGCTGCAGTCTTTGTGCCTGAATTCACACAATCGGGAATGCAGCAATGGATGGGTCCATGACCCTCCCAACACCCGCCTGTCACCCGCTCCCACTTTGAAAATGCCTGGCCTAGAGGAGGCACAGTCCTCTGGGTCCTTACCTGCCTTCAGAATCATTGAGTCAACAGCAGCATCCCTGACTCAAAAGAGTGACAATACAAAGCCCACGACGGGTCCAGTCTAGCGGACTTCTGCCCAGATGGAATTTCACGTTGGCTCCAAACCCCCCACTCGCTTTGGGAAACGGAGCCCCATGACCATAGCCACATAATGGAAATGCCCTCTGTGCCCTTTTTGCATTGCGTGGAGGGGTTTCCTGTATGGGCTGCTGCTGCACACCCTTCATTTCGTTCCTGTCACCCAGACTTGTCTTGTTGCCCTCTGGCAGGTCTCTAAGGAGGAGTCCTCTTCTTAATCTTGGGGACCTGGGGCGAAAAGTGTAGCAGTCCCATGAAACCGCCGTCCGCACCGGTTCACGGACTCCCAAGCAGCCTGTCGTTTTTGCGACCTTGTGAAGTCTGTGGACCATGTCTGCGTTAAATGTCTTAGGCTGCACCCCTTTTTCAGTTTTTAAACAAACCTTTTTGCAATTTTGTTTGCACTTCAGCCCCACGGTCCTGATCTACAAGCACGCGGTGCAAAGAGGGACAAGGAAGGAGGAGGGCCTTGTGAACCTGCTCCTGGGCCTGGCAAAACTTGCCATTCACATGTCCAGATAGCAGCAAATCAAGGAGGACATGGAGCAATGCGCGGCTGCTGGATGCCGCCACCGTGCGCATGCCCAGCCTCTGACCCGCAAGTGTGGGGAGCCGTATTTGGAGTTGGGAGCTTCACGACGGCTCTCTGCAGGGCTGTCAATATGTGGCTTTTTAATGCCAGTGTTTCTGGCGTAAAAGTCCACAGTTTTCACGATGACGTGGGGACATGGTCCCTGAAACAGAGAATCCAGCCCTCTGACTTCTTCTGTGTACCCGAAAAGGCGCCAGAATGTGGCGACTCAGGGCTTTTTGCAGTAACTTCATTGCAGTGTTAACGTAAGCCTACTTGTGACAATAAAGATTATTATTATTACTTACCTCCTCTGTCTTCAGAACCCTTTTCCCTCCTGCAAGAACCACGGAAGGAATTGCCCTCATGATTTGCCCTTTTTCTTTGTCAAGCAGGCCAAGTATTTGCTCGGTTTATTCCCAAACTCTTACATCTGTCTCGCAAACTTGAAGCTTTTCTTGGCCTGTTGCGACAATAGGGAGTCATGAGCCACCCTTGCTACACCATCCTCCTTCAACAATTGTCTATTGGGAGTCTTATAATTCTCCTCTGCCTTCACCACACAACCGCCGTCCTCAGTTGGCTCTCGACAATCATATCTTTTATTAGCTGCAGCAAGATAACCAGCCCACTCGCATAAGCCATACATGTCTCCCACAAAAAGAAGTGGATATACCTGGGGTTGAGTTGACTGAGAGGAACAACTCAACTCTTTTTCAAAGTGCATATTAAGTGATATATTTCTTATAAGGGAGGCATCAAACCTTCACGTTGTTGATCAGGAGCAGTGAGCCCTCAAGCAAATATTCCAAGAAAATGGTGGCACGGTCTGAGATTCCGATGCTACCTATGGAGCAAGAGGCACCAGGTGCAGGATCACCCTTTGCTCAAAAAAGTTGTCAATTCTAGTATGACATTGATGCAGGGCTGAAAAAAATAAAGTGTCCCCTAGTCTTCCAAATGTCCAACACACTAGCCTGCAGCGTGAGGAGGGGGGGGGGGGGGGGGGGTCCTAGTTACCGGGGGCTTGTCTACCAGGGGGTTCAGATGGCAATTAAAGTCGACAGCCACAGACACGTTAGTCGAGACCAACTCGGCAAAATCCAACAAAAGCCTTAGTGATGAACTCCGGAGGGCAATTTGGGGGTCTGTATGCATTCATTAATGAAACTGTCTCCATGCACTGCATCTCTAATGATCACATATCTACCCCGCTTGTTCGGAGTGAAACTTGGGCAGCGCGGTAACACAATGGCTTCACAGCGCCAGGGTCGATTCCCGGCTTGGATCACTGTCTGCGCGGAGCCTGCGCGTTCTCCCCGTGTCTGCGTGGGTTTCCTCCGGGTGCTCCGGTTTCCTCCCACAGTCCAAAGATGTGCAGGGATAGGTGGATGCTAAATTGCCCTTAGTTTCCAAAAAAAGGTGGGGTTACGCAAATAGGGTGGAGGTGCGGGCTTCGGTCGGGTCTTTCAAGAGGCCGGTGCAGACTCGAGGGGCCAAAAGGCCTCCTTCTGCCCTGTAACTTCTGTGATTAAACCTGAAGCGGGTATTAAGGATTACCACTCCCTGACGAAAGGGTTGCAAAGAAAACCTACCCCATTCATTTTCACTTCAATTTTAAATGCTCCATATCATCCAAATTAGTTTCCCATAATAAGGCTATGTAGGACCCTTAAGAAAGGAGAGAATCTTTTTCCTTTTGATAAAATGATGGCTGCCCTGTACATTCCATGAGCAACTTCTAAGATTAGCTGCTGACATTAATTAGGCCACAAAGAAGAATAAGACTGGGGGCACGATTCTCTTGCCGTGTTGCATCAAGCGAGAGCATGCCGGAGAATCCTGGGAGAGCCCTCCAGCGGGCCTCCTGGCAACCTCTACGTCTCACAGGATTTACCCAAGTCCTGCGAGACGTCGGAGTCGGAACTCCGCCCAAAAGGACCGGACCAAATGCCACTCCCGGAATTAAGTCTTAAAGCTACTTGGGACCCCCCCCTGCCCGATATTCACTGGACTCCCTCAATTCTCCAGGAAGGCTGCTGGGCACCTTTTCAGCACTGGTCCACACAAATATGGAACAGCACCCGGGGGCGTGTCCAGGGTCATCGGAGACCCCTGGGTGGTCAGGTTAAGTGCAGGGTTGGCCCCTTTTCCCTCCTGTTGGAATCTCAGCAATGCCAATCTGGCAGGAGCACTGCCAGGGCGCCAGTGCAAGGATACCAGGGTGGCACTGGGTCAGGGCCCAAAGGGGGCTATGCCCATGAAAGGAGGGTGGAATTGGGGTGATGTAGGACAGATAAGTAGGGGCCTTTGGGGGGGGGGGGGGGGATGACAGGTAGGGTCCTGGAAGGAAGGGTGCCTGAAGAGGGGTTTCCCTAGTGGGGTGTCCTCACTTGGGGGGTGTGGAGTAGTGTCCATGTGTCTGGGGGGTGACATTGCCCATGGGTGGATGACCTCTTCCACAGGCTCAACATCAGGTTGGGTCACAGCTGGGTCCTGAGATCCAGCAGACCTCCGACTGCTGTCTCACCTGGATGTTCCTGCCTTCACCTGATGTACATCAGCAGCAGCGTGGTGCTCACCAGATTGTGCCCCAGAAGCCTGACCACTAACATTTCCCACCGAAGTGTATGTATCTGCGCTGGTGGAGGGCGGGGATGATAGCTGTGACGCAACTATTAAGGTGATATCCTCGGAGCTCTCCGAGGTAGACTGCCATTGCCGCAACCTGAAAGGCAGCCACCTTGCTGCGCATCCCACTGATCACCCACCTTGGCCTTGGTTCTGCAGTGACACAGGCTGCATGGGTGTCCCCACCCGCACCCTACCCTCCGTCAACCCCCCCCCCCCCCCCCCCCCAGCCAACACCCACCGGCGGGCATCAGGCTGTCCACCCAAGAACAACGGCCACTGTAGCACCTGTGGGGCGCCGGATGGGGGCCACGGAGTATACTGCTGGCATAGGCAGTACCAGCTGATGGTACACCTGGCAGCAGGGACAGACGCCAGGGCCAGAGGCCTGCACGGTGTCGGTCACCGAAGGCCAATCGAGGTGAGTGTCTCTCGGTGGTGGAGGGTGTTGGAGACAGCTCTGATGAGGAAATCAGCGTCATCCCCGAACTCGAGCTCCCAGCAGATATGGCCTTATCTGGAACCCGCAGTGTTGGAAGTCTGTTGCTGGTCATCGTTTTCCTTGGTTCTGGTCCTTCCGTCAATGGCGTGGATGGTCTTCGTCTTCGGCAGGTGAAGGGTCACCATTGTATGTTGCTGTCGAGAGAGCGAGTGGTGGGCTGCACAGTGTCCTTTATCCCCAGGAGTTTTCGCACCCTTTTGGGCGGTCCCAGATGAATGTCCAATCAATCGATCAAGGCTCGATCACCCTGATCGATAATGTCCAATTACGAACCGCTTCCTACGTGTCCCTACCGGCCATGGCTGCTGGTGTCCGAGGCACATAGGCCTTCCCAAATAAGGAAAACAGAAGCCACCAAGTCTGCCACTTTAAGTCCATTGCCTTTTTCCTGGCCTGTTAGAAAAGTCTGATCTGGACTTCCAGTGGCGGCTATGAGGGAGTAGGTCGCACATTTAGTGGCTCCCATCTCGGTCGGACGTTTGGACCTTTTCCCCCAACTTTTGAGCGCGGAACTGGAAAGCAATAGTACTCAGGCACAGGACCCATACAGAATTGTGTGGACCTAAGAAACCGGAGGGACCGTAAACAGCAGAAGTGGTCAAGTAAGGGCACAGTGGAGGCTGTGAGAGGGACCAGCATGGCTGGTGTTCAGAGCAAGGAGCCGACAGCCCAGCCCACAATGGAGCAGCTGCTGCAGACTATGCAGGAGGGATTTTTAGCTCTGACGCGTGACAACTTGGAGCCGCTACAGAAGTCGATTGACCGGATGGAAAAAAGGCTGGATGATCAGGCTGAGAAGCTCCAGCAGTTGGAGAAGTCAGTGGAGGAGCAGGCTGACTTTCAAATGGTGGCGGATGTGGAGATTCGGAGGCTGAGGGATCAGCAAAAAGTGCTTCTGGAAAGGCTGGAGGACCTGGACAACAGATCTCGTCGGCTGAACGTGAGAATCGTGGGCCTCCCGGAGGGGGCAGAGGGGCCGGAAGCTGCCGCATTTGTAGAGGGTATGTTTCAGAAGGTCCTGGGGAATGAGGTGTTCCCGTGCCCACCGGTGGTGGACAGGGCACACAGAGTGCAGGTGAGGCAGCCACGACGAGGGGGTCCCCCACGAGCGATGGTGGTACGCTTTCACAGGTACCTGGACAAGGACCGGGTGCTACAATGGGCAAAGAGCACACAAAGCTGTATTTGGGACAATACCACCCTGCGTGTGTACCAAGATTTGAGCGTGGAGGTGGCCAGGAGGAGGGGAGGCTACAGGCAGGTGAAGGAGATACTGTATAAAAACAAGGTGAAATTCGGGCTGCTTTTTCCGGCGCAACTGTGGGTTACGTATGAGGGTCAGCACCACTATTTCAAGGAACCCGAAGAGGCGATAGACTTTGTTAAGAAGCAAGGGCTGGCCTTGAGCTGAGGGCGTTTGGACTCATGTCAGAGCTTTTAAGTATATGCGGTGTCTCTCCTGTTTTGAAAATTGCCTGTATGTTTGGGTCCGTTTTAGTCGTTTTTTTGCGTGGTTTACCTGAATGTTTCCTTTTTGGGCTCTTTGATTAGTTGGAGCTTGGCTGGGGGGAAAATAATAAAGAATACAGTTAAAAGAGTTGGGTTAAGAGGGATGCTTCAGGGGAACTTTGTGCAATCTTTTCTATGTCTGTATGGGTAGGACTGAGAGTGCCTGTTACTTCTTATCTCTCTTTTTTTGTCTTTGTTATAACCTGCCTGCTTACCATTGGCTGGGGACTAATGACAATCCCACAATCCTATGGGAGTATGAACTTCCCCAATGAGGGGGCGGAGAAATCATTAGCAGACTCCCTGCATAAATAGAGCTGGCCAGTTTGGAACCAGGGCGAGAGAGGAGTGAGCAGCAAGGGAAGTTGCTGCTGCTGTTGTAAATAAATGTTATTTCTTTGTATCCTGAAAACTCATGCTGGATTGTTCGTGGCCCTCACAAAAGTCTTGTTTAACTTGAATTGTGTTATTGTGAGGGCTGTTTATGACTTGTATAGAGTGTTTGCTTAAGTAGGCTGATCTGGGGAAGTGGTATGGATGGGTCGGGGGAGGGGTGACTGGGAACAATGGGTGGGAGACGGGCTGGCACCGAGGTTGGGAGCCCCAGGCTAGCTGAGTGGGGCTAGTCAACGGAAGCCAAGGTGGGAGGTGTGTATATAGTTAGATTAGAGCAGGGGTTAGGTGATATCAGAGGGTGCAGAAGTCTGAAGACTCGCACATCCAGACATAGGAACAGCTTCTTCCTCACAGTTACGAGACTCCTCAACGACTCCCCCAGGACTGATCCGTTCCCTGTCAGAACACTCTTCACGACACCCTATGCTGCTCTTGCTCATGTATTTGCTTTGTTTGGCCCCTTGTTCTGCACCATAACCAATCACTGTCGATGTACCATTTGTCAACATATTCTGTTGATTATTCTCTTTGTCTACTATGTACGTACTGTGTACGTTCCCTCAGCCATAGAAATATACTTTTCACTGTACTTCGGTACTTGTGACAATAAATCAAATCTAAATCAAAACCATTGCAGTATAGTATGCTTAATTTGTTGCCTTTATGTTATCTTTAACCTCCTTACTTAGCTACAGATGCATCTCCCCCTCATACGATCTTTCTTCCTCTCAGAAATGTACTTTAGTTGGGAGGAATTGAATTTTTCTTAAATGTCTGCCACTGTTCATCAACTTTTAGTCTTTCTGCCCAGTCCACCAGGGCCGAATCTGTCCTCATGCCTATGTAATTGCCTTGGTTTCACACCAGAACACTAGTGTAGGACTCAGGTTTATTGCCCTCAAACTGAATGTGAAATTTAAGTATGCAATATCACTCTTCACAAGAGGATCTTTTACTACAAGATCATTAATTAATCCCATCTCATTACATAATACAAAATACAAAATAGCCTGCTCCCTGGTTGGTTTGACAACATATTGTTCCAAGCAACAATCTCTAATATACTCTATGAACTCTCCCTCAAGGCTACCCTTGATTAATCCAGTCTATATGCGTATTAAAATCACTTGTGATTTTGCACCTTTGTTACAAGACTCCAGTATTTACTGGTTTATACTGTGTCCCACTGTGTGACAACTATTAGGGGACCTACAGGTTACTACCACTGGGGACTTCTTTCCAGAATTTGAATAAGTATGGCATTAAGCAACCCCAGAAAAACTGGAATCAATGGGAATGGAAGGAAACTCTCCACTGGTTGGAGTCATACATGGCACAAAGAAAAATGGTTGTGGTTAAAAGCAAATTACTGCGGATGCTGGAATCTGAAACGAAAGAGATGCTGGAAAATCGCAGCAGGCCTGGCAGCATCTGTAGGGAGAGAAAAGAGCTAACGTTTCGAGTCCGATGACTCTTTGTCAAAGCTAACAGAGAAAGTGGGAAATATTTATACTGTGGAGAGAATGAAAGATGAGTCATAGCCACAGAAACCCAGGGGAACCGGATGCTAATGGTCACAGAAACCAAGGGGAAAGAGTGCTAATGGCAGTCTCGAGAGAGAGAGAGAAGAAAAGATGTGAAAGACCAAACAGCAGAGAAACTAACATCAGAAGGTGAACTGCACGTGTGTGTGTGTCCGGGGGGGAAGTAAAGAGGAGAAAGGGTAAGAAAAGGTCGATAAGGGGGGGGGTTAAATATATATTAAGAAAGACAAGAAAGAAATGGTAAAAGACAGTTAAAATGAAATGGGATGAAAACAAATGGGTTAAGGTGCGGTAGAGCTAATCATCTGAAGTTGTTGAATTCAATGTTGAGACCAGAATGCTATTCAGAAGATGGTTGTGGTGGTTGGAGGTCAATTACCTCAGCTGCACAACATCACTGTTGAACTTCCTCAGGGTAGTTCTTAGGCCCAACCATCTTCAGCTGCTTCAAAAATGACCTTCCACCATAAGGTCAGAAGTGGGGGTGTTCGCTGATGATTGTTCCTTATTCAGAACCGTTCACAATGACTCAGATAATGAAGCAGGCTCTATGCTAACGTTCTACTCAATGCTTACTTCGTAGGAACACATGCCTGGTACCATGTGGTGTTCTTTGTGATTCTTGTTCTCAGGATGGATGTTGTAGTGTTCACAAAGACCACAGAAGCCAAGTTCATAAACAGCTAACATTTATTTACACTTAAATTAAGCTCGACCACTTCTAAAGTAAATAATCTCATCTACAATCCATACTCAACTGCACTAGTCTCAACACTCTAATACTGTACTGACCTCACTATCACTGCTCTCTCTAGCTCTCCTCCCCAGCTCTCTCCCAGAGACCTGTGAGTCACTGCTTTATATAGTCCTGCCTCTAGCTCCATCTTGTCGTCTGTACATTTCCTGTGATGTCACAACCGGATCCTCTTCTCTCAAATGCTCTGGCACTTTTAAACAAATCACAGCCCCTCTTCTGGTTCCTCAGTCTCCCTGCTAAATTAGGTCCTCAACTGATGATCTATCAGCACCTCAGCTGGAGAGACTCAATTAGTCGTATGTGGGTGATCCGATATGCTAGCAGGAATCTAGTCAAATTGGTGCTTAAAGATGCGGGTGGTTGCTTCTTTAAGCCAGCTGTGAAAATCTGCATTGCCCTCTCAGTCAGTCCATTAGACAAATGATGATACGGTGCCATTCTGATATGTTTAATTCCATTAAAAGTCATAAACTTCTCAAACTCGGCACAGGTAAAAGCTGTTCCACTGTCCAAAATGAGGACCTCTGGCATCTCATAGATTGCGAAACACTGGCACAGCTTCTCAACTGTGGCATTAGCAGTTGTGGATCTCAGATGCCTTCATCCACTTAGAATGGGTGATGGGCAGCACAGTGGATTGCACTGCTGCCTCATGGCGCCGAGGTCCCAGGTTCGATCCCGACTCCTGGTCACTGTCCGTGTGGAGTTTGCACATTCTCCCCGTGTTTGCGTGGGTTTTACCCCAACAACCCAAACGATGCGCAGGGTAGATGGATTGGCCACTTTAAATTGCCCCTTAATTGTGAAAAAATTAATTGGTTACTCTAGATTTAAAAAAAAAAGAATGGGTAGTTGAAAAAGATTAAGCTCAAGTAGAGGGGGGTCAGGGGAGGGCTTCGAGTTTTGGTGGGGGGGCTGTTCATGACACTATTTGAGGAGTTGTTTGACGCAGGGGCAGGGCAGTGGGAGGTGATCAAAGGGAAAATTATACAAACTGGCCTGTGATTTTATGGATTGTGTATTTGTATTCTGCTGTTGTTACAAGCGTTTGGAATAAAATACCTTTTAAAAGTGGGAGAAGCATTGACCTTGATAAAGGAGGCACTGGGGAAGAGGTGGTGCGGGAGCATGGTGAGGAGCTGAAGGAGCTGTTGACCTTGATCAGGTGACCTTGCTGGATACTGAGCCACGGAGGGTGGAGGAAAGGAACAAGGGTCTGAGAGCTACGGTCGAGGACCTAGGGAATAGGTCAAGGCAGCAGAACCTCAGGATTGTGGGGGGTCCAAGGCTGACTGAATACTTCGAGTCGATGTTTATGAAGTTGATGGGGGAGGAGTATCAGGTCCCCCCCCCATCAAGCTGGGTTGGGCCCATGGCTTGCTCCGGGTGAAACCATGAGCGAATGAGCAACCTCGAGCGGTGAGTCTGTTTTCACAGCAACCGGCCAACGGGAGGGACCTGAAGTGGGCCAAGGAGAATCGGGAGTGCAGTGGGAAGGCAGCAATATTCAGATATACCAGGATATTGCAGCAGAACTGGCAAGAAGGCATGTGGCCTTCCACAGGGTGAAGTCAGTGTTACTCATAATGCTGAGGACCATTTCTTCGAGACAGTGGAGAAATTGGAGGCTTTTATTAAAGATCAAAGACTTGGACTGACGTGACAGGGTTTCAATGGGACTTTGCTGGTGGCTGGGGCAGGTTTGTATGGGGATGTTGTTGTAATATTATGCTCTTTCTTATGTTTGTCTTTTTCCCCTTTCTCTTTCTTTTCATTGTAGAATTGTGGTTAATTGAAATTGGTGTGTTTTGTTTGGGTGTTTATTTTCTTTTGGTGCTCTTTTTGGTGGGTATTTAGCACAGGGGCTGGTTTAGCACAGTAGGCTAAACAGCTGGCTTGTAAAGCAGAACAAGGCCAGCAGCGTGGGTTCAATTCAAATATCAGCCTCCCTGAACAGGTGCCGGAATATGGCGACTAGGGGCTTTTCACAGTAACTTCATTTGAAGCCTACTTGTGACAATAAGCGATTTTCATTTTTTTTCTTTTTTGGTGCTTTCTCTTTTGGGGGTGCTTTTGGTTTGGAGGGAGTATTTGGCTTGAGGGAAGGGGAGAGGAGTTGGGTAATTTCAAGGTTTAAAGAGGGGGTGGGGGAATTTTGCTCTCTAGTGTGCTGGTTTGGATTTTGATCTCTTTCCTTGGTTGTTTACTTGTGGGGTGTAGGTTCTGGTTGGGGGGGGGGGGGGGGGGCTACCACGCTAGCGGGCTGAGGTTGGCTTGTGACCGGGAGCAAGGTGGGGGGGGGGGGGGGGGGGGAGGAGCTGCGGCTTACTGGACCTGTTTCGGCAGGTTTCGACAATTCTAGGAGGTGTGAATGGTGGGGGAATGGGGTGGAGGAGAGAGGAGTTGGTTCGAGGGGCGGGGCAGATGCTGGGGGAGGTGGCCAGAGAATCGAGTGCACATGTTCTGGTCATGTCCTAAGCTTGCGGGGTTCTGGGTCCCCTTCGTTAGCACCATGTCAACGACTCTACAAATTGAACTGAAGCCCTGTCCCTTAGGGTTATCATAGAATTTACAATGCAGAAGGAGGCCACTCGGCCCATCGAGTCTGCACCGGCATAACCCAGTAACCCCACCCAACACTTAAGGGCAATTTTGGACACTAAGGGCAATTTATCATGGCCAATCCACCTAATCTGCACATCTTTGGAATGTGGGAGGATGTGCAGACTCCGCACAGACAGTGACCCAAGCCGGGAATCGAACCTGGGACCCTGGAGCTGTGAAGCAATTGCGCTAACCACAATGCTACCGTGCTGCCCATATATTTGGGGTTCGGACCTGCTGGAGCTGCAGACAGGGGCGGGGTGGATGTCCTGGCCTCCACCTCACTGATTGCTCAAAGCTGGTTTGATGGGGTGGAGGGCAGCTTCTCCACCCAGTGCCTTAGTATTGCTGAGGTATCTTACAGAGCTTTTAATATCTCGAGAAAGTTAAGTACACCGTGGGGGGGCAATTGAGGATCCTACCGAAGCTGGCAGCCATTTATTCTATACTTTAAAGAGCTGGTCAGCGTTAGTGTTGGGGAGGGGGTTCTATTGCCGTCTTTTGGTGCAAGAGTTGGGGAGGGGGGGGGGGGTGCTCCGAGAGTTTGAGTTTGTTATTATTTTGCTGTTATGTATAAAATTGAGAAAGCGGAATAAAAATACATTTAAAAAAAATAACTCCTTGCCACCACCTGGATCATCACCACCTCAATTCCTTTGTTCAATAACTTTGTAAATTATTGGATAAGGCCTGCAAAATGTGCCAAGTCCAGTCTGCATCAACCCCAGAGTAGGTTTTGGAATCAGAGCATCACGTCAAACGAAGGATACCATTCGGTCCATCAAGTCCATACCTGTTCTCTGCAGAACGATCGATCAGTCAGTCCCATTCCCCTCCAAGACCTGCAAGTTTATTTCCTTCATGTGCTCATCTTATCTGCTTTGATTGTCTCTGCTCCCATGCCCTCATAAGGCAGTAAATTATCACATTCTTTGCTGCACAAAGAAGGCTCTCCTAACACCTCCGCCCTCCCAATATCTCTGATACAAAACCTTAAATCTGTGTCTCCTCGTCCTTTTTCCATCTGGAGAACCTAGAGACAATTATTATTCAGAGTTACAAGATCCCAGATGGTATTGTGGAAGCAACAACTAGGATCTGAATGTTGGTCAACCTCTAGTTAGTGATGGGAGATGACATTAGGATTAACATTCATGGTCAGCAAGAATGATGGACTGCAAATTCCATTTAAAATGTACATCTAATTTTATAGTCTACCCAAAGCTAGATACAGACATCAAGTTACGATACATATTACATCAAACAAAGCAATGATTTCTTCGAATATCCGCAGGTCACAGCTCTGCTCAGCCTCTGTGAGAGTATTGACAGCGTATCAATTGGTAAATGTAGAGGAAATACAACACTGGACACTCAGTGAATTAGATTAAACCAGTGTTTCTGATAGTTTTATGAAGCCGCGTGGAGAACTTTTGCTTGGTTAAGAGGGTGGCATTCGCTCACTGGACAGAGGTGGCCACTGTAGCAGAAGGTACGGGTGGGGGAGCGTAGGATCACAGGATGGGATGGTCATCATATAAGGTAGCCCAAGGAACGGGGCAAGGTCACAGGGTGGGGAAGTGGAAGGCTCACTGAATTGGGCACTCTCCCAGCGGGAGCCATTGGACAAAGGTGATCCCTGGACAATGAGGGTCACTGGATGGGAGAAGGGTGTCATTGTTTCGGGAACAGACAGGTCTGAAAGAAGCAATTTGTAAATGGATGACTCATTTCGATAGGATCCTGTTTTATGTGGAATTCCTTTATTTTTATATAAATTTAGAGGATCAATTACTGTTTTCCAATTAAGTGGCAATTTAGCGTGGCCAAACCACTTACCCTGCACATCTTTGGGTTGTGGGAGCGAAACCCACACAGGCACGAGGAGAATGAGCAAATTCCGCACGGACAGTGACCCGGGGCCGGGATTGAACCTGGGTCCTCAGCGTCATAGGCAACAGTGCTAACCACTGTGCCGCCCGCTTATGTGGAATTTCTGAGTTAGACAGTGTCCTTCACTAGGAGAGTTAGACAGTGTCCTTCACTAGGAGAGTTAGACAGTGACCTTCACCAGGAGAGTTAGACAGTGTCCTTCACTAGGAGAGTTAGTGTCCTTCACTAGGAGAGTTAGACAGTGTCCTTCACTAGGAGAGTTAGACAGTGTCCTTCACTAGGAGAGTTAGACAGTGTCCTTCACTGGGAGAGTTAGACAGTGTCCTTCACTGGGAGAGTTAGACAGTGTCCTTCACTAGGAGAGTTAGACAGTGACCTTCACTAGGAGAGTTAGACAGTGACCTTCACCAGGAGAGTTAGACAGTGTCCTTCACCAGGAGAGTTAGACAGTGACCTTCACTAGGAGAGTTAGACAGTGACCTTCACCAGGAGAGTTAGACAGTGTCCTTCACTAGGAGAGTTAGACAGTGTCCTTCACTAGGAGAGTTGGACAGTGCCCTTCACTAGGAGAGCTAGACAGTGACCTTCACCAGGAGAGTTAGACAGTGTCCTTCACCAGGAGAGTTAGACAGTGTCCTTCACTGGGAGAGTTAGACAGTGTCCTTCACTGGGAGAGTTAGACAGTGTCCTTCACTGGGAGAGTTAGACAGTGTCCTTCACTGGGAGAGTTAGTGTCCTTCACTAGGAGAGTTAGTGTCCTTCACTAGGAGAGTTAGACAGTGACCTTCACCAGGAGAGTTAGACAGTGTCCTTCACTAGGAGAGTTAGACAGTGTCCTTCACTAGGAGAGTTAGACAGTGACCTTCACCAGGAGAGTTAGACAGTGACCTTCACCAGGAGAGTTAGACAGTGTCCTTCACTAGGATTAGACAGTGTTCTTCACTAGGAGAAGTTGTCCGTGTTCAACAGCTGGTACGGAGCTGAATCAGTGTTTGTCCGGAGGCAGATCATCAAAACTCCCAGGGTCTGAAAACACAAAATAACTTTCATTCAAAATGAGCAAACTTAAAAACTCAGATTTTCAAGTTCAGGTCTTGTGATCAGGTTCATTGCTGAGATTAGTCTTGGATCCCCCAGGTACAGGCAGTGTGTGGATTAGTCTCGGGTGATGGTGTCACTCCATTTTAGCACAGGTTCCTTGTCGTCAGTCATTTCAGCAGAAAGGAAGTAATTCTGTCCATTGAGTCCATACCAGCTCTCTCTGTCAAACAACCCAGTCATTTCCATTCTCCCACTCTTCCCATTACCCTAGAATTACCTGCAGACAGCAAACAGCAACGACCCAGCCTAGTGTGAACAAGAAGATCCATTGCAGCTCATCTCGTAGGGTCAGGAGGCAGCCCTGGAGTGAGAAAACACATAGTGATGTTACACTGTGGTGGAGAGCTGTACAATTGAAATCACAGCTACCTTCCGAGCAGTGTGTACCACAAGCATGTGATGACTATCCCTTTAACCTAGGGGTTCCCAAATTGGGATCCGCGGATTCCTGGGGGTCTGTGAAGCATCTCCTTGGGCTATGGAGCTGACCGGCAAATGGCACTTCAAAAGAAGCAACCGACCAATTTCAAAAATAATCCTACCAATGAAATAGGTCAATGAGAGTAAGGCTTCTTGGAGCACTATAAGAAGTATTACATGTCTTACAACACCAGGTTAAAGTCCAACAGGTTTATTTGGAATCATTAGCTTTCGGAGTGCAGCTCCTTCATCAGGTGAGTCACCTGAAAGCTCCAAAAGCTAGTGATTCCAAATAAACCTGTTGGACTTTAACTTGTTGTAAGACGTCTCACTGTGCCCACCCTAGTCCAACACCGGTATCTACACATCATGGCTATCTTGGAGCACTGGATACTGATAGGCTGACATTCAGCGATCGAAGAGGCTTTTCCCTGATTGGCCCATTTGATTGACTCAATTTCCCTGTTGCGGAGCCGAAAATGCCACAGTCAACACAGGATTGAACAACCAATGGTAAGAAGATTGCTGCACTTTGGTGTAAGAGTAGAAAGTATATCTGATCCCTTTTAGCACATTGGGAAGTCTAAATATTGATGCCCACCGGTAATTGGAATGCACGGGCAGCATGGTGCACAGTGGGTTAGCCCTGCTGCCTCACGGCGCCAAGGTCCCAGGTTCGATCCCGGCTCTGGGTCACTGTCCGTGTGGAGTTTGCACATTCTCCCCGTGTTTGCGTGGGTTTCGCCCCCACAACCCAAAGATGTGCAGGCTATGTGGATTGGCCACGCTAAATTGCCCCTTAATTGGGAAAAATTAATTGGGTACTCTAAATTTATTTTTTAAAAGTAATTAGAATGCGCATACAAAGAACACAAAAGGTGAGCATCTCAGCACAACAAGAAGTTATTAGACAGACGGTATGTCAGCATTTATTGCAAAGGCTTTGGTAAAACGTTCCGAGAATCGTATCTAGCTTAATTGACCAAACCTGGAATATTGTATGCACTTTTCATTTTAGAAAACATTTTGAAGTAATGATATACTTGTCTTTGGAGGATTATTCGCGCAGGGTCAACATGTCAGTTTGCCGTGATCAGAGCAATGTTCAGTTGTGGGCTTTGCTGGTTGGGCCAGTATTTATGGCGAGTGCTGTATGTTTCCGATCCGTTGGAGTATGGGAAGGATGATGGGCCTGCTGGGGAGTTTTAGAGGGTTCTCGGGGTACAAACTGAATGTAGGGAAAAGCGAGGTATTCTCGGTGAATGTGACCAGGTTTTTTCCTTAAATTTCTAAACCTTTGTCTTAGGCTTCAGACACTAGTTCATATGCATCTACGGTGGATTTTTTCACCTCCTCATATGTCCCAGATACCTCCTCTGATAGTGATGCAAACACTTCACTAGCCCTACCCACCAGCTTTGTTTGAATCAGTAATACCCACATGTCCTGTGGCCATTTCATTTATTCAGCTACCATCTCAAATGAAATGAAAAAAGCTTCTACCTCCTCCTCATCAAACCTCGGCAATGCTTGGACATATTTAAATAGATCCCCACCAAGCCTTCGACTATGATGCTCTTTCTCACTATCCTCATCACTATCCTCAATCTGTACATTTCCCTTTACATTCGCCAATTTTAACTGACTGTTAAGTTTCATGGCCATTTTCTGAAGTTCAGGCTCTCTCTCTTTTTCCCTTTCCTCTATCTTTCTCTCTTTTTTTCCTTTCCCTGATCTGTATCTCTTTCTTGTTGTTCTGCTAGGGCTATTCTTTCTTTTTCCCTCATTTCGTATTCAAACTGCTTTAATTCTTTTTCATGTTCAAGTTGTTTAATCTGTAACTGAATTTTTGCCATTCTAATGAGTCAGACTGTATCTCAGGTATTTTAAATGCTCAGCTACAACCGTAAGTACTTCTTTTTTTCGTACGCTGTCAGGTAACATTAACTGCAATGTTTTGCCAAATCTAAAAGCCTTTTTTTAAGTTTCTGTTCGTCAGGTACTGAGTATGACCTTTCCACCCTCAAAAAACCTCCGAGCCTCTGAAAGAGCCATTGTCCACAACACACTCTCTACTTAAACTGGAATACAACACCTGAAAAACAAACACAAATATGCTCACCCCTCACTGTCTTTAAGTTCACTCAGCCAACCTAATCACGAAAAATAGACTTTTACCCCATGGACCCCCAATTTATTATGGGCCAGGGTTTAGGGAACACCAAAGTATATCATGGAGTTCACCTGAGCCACAACTTTTAATAGAGTTGTGGGTCAGAGCATAAGGGCCCACTTTATAGGTGTAATGCAACAGAGATCTAAAGTAATTTTAAATTAAACAATGTTTATTCTATGAATCCAGTTAACATTTTATAAACACACAGTGAACATTTACCAACACTGATACTCCCCCAAAGATACAATACTCTATAGAAAATACTCTATAGAAAACCCCAAGTAACTTTCCTAACAACATCCATAAGTCAAAGACCCTTTCTAACAAAGACAGTAGGTTTGCATTCCTTACAGAAACAGGTATTACTTTGAAATCATCAAGTGATCTGGAGACATTCAATGCGTATTCAATTCTTCAGCCATTTCTTAGTCCTTTATTATACTTTCCCCTGTTTCTGTTTGTAGTCGGCCTACATTTCTCTTTAGCAATCCCTTTCTCTTCACATATCTATAGCAACTCTTGGTGTCAGTCTTTATGTTCTCTGCAAGCTTCCTTTCGTACTGTATTTTCCCCTTCTTAATAAATCCCTTGGTCCTTCTTTGCTGAATTCTAAACTGCTCTCAATCCTCAGACCAATTATTTTTCTTGACCCATCTGTGTGCTTCTTCTTTGGATTGGCTACTATTGCTAATTTCCTTTGAAAGCCATAGATTGGCCCTTTGCTTTTGTGCCAGACAGAAATGAACAGTTGCTGCAGTTCCCCCACGCGTTCCTTGAATGTTTGCCATTGCCTATCCACTGTCTTCCCTTAAAGTAACTCTCCCCAATCTATCAATGCCAACTCACGCCTCATATCTTCATGGTTTCCTTTATTAAGATGCAGCACCCTAGTTCCGACTCAACTACTTCACTCTCCACCTTGATAAAAAAATTCTATCGTGTTGTGGTCGCTCATCCGCAAAGGGGTCTCGTACAGCCAGATTGGCAATGATTGCCTTCTCATTACACAGTACCCAGTCTAAGATGGCCTGCTCTCCAGTTGGTTCCTCCACATATTGGTCAAGAAAAACATCCCGTATACACTCCAGGAATTACTCCTGTATGGCATTGTGGCTAATTTGATTTGCCCTATCTATGTGATTAGAATCACCCATGATCACCAATATTCCCTTATTACATGCATCTCTAATTTTGTGTTTAATGCCATTCCCAACATCGCCACTGCAATTTGGGGATCTATATATGACACCCATTAATGTTTTTTGCCCATTGATATTTCTCATCTCTACCCATACAGACTCCACATTGTCAGAGCTAATATCCTTTCTCACTATTGTGTTAATTTTCTCTTTAACCAGCAGTGCCACGCCACCACCTTTTCTTTTATGCCTGTCCTTCCTAAATACGGAATACCCTGGGGCATTCAGTTCCCATCCCTGGTCACCCTGCAGCCATGTCTTCGTAGTCCCAATTATATCATACCCAAGCCGGGTTCATTTCCCGGCTTGGGTGCTATCTGTATGGAGTCTGCATGTTTTCCCCATGTCAGCGTGGGTTTCCTTCGGGTGCTCTGGTTTCCTTCCACAAGTCTCTAAAGACGTGATGTTAGGTGAATTGGACAATCTGAATTCTCCCTCTGTGTACCCGAACAGACACCCGAGTGTGGCAACTAGGGGATTTTCACAGTGACTTTATTGCAGTGTTAATGTAAGCCTACTTGTGACAATAAAGATGATTAGTATTATGGTTTGCATTATCTGGAACTTTGTGTAATTTAGGTGGTCCCCAGTTGATCATTGTTGTGCACCCACCTGTGTGTACAGCAGTTCTGGCTCTTCCATATCTCCCTTGCATGTTGTGAAATTCCTGGCACAGCAGCTCTGAGGAACACTGTCATTCCCGCTTTGGACATACCATGGAAATTGAGTCCAGTCAGTATAATTCCTCACTCCACAACAATGCATCTGAAATTAAACAAAGCACAAAGTCTTCACGCAACCATCAAAGGCTATGAGAGAACAGGGAGATGGGCACAGATAGTAGACAGCAGGGAGGTGGCACAGATAGTAGACAGCAGGGTGGTGGCACAGATAGTAGACAGTAGGGAGATACCACAGATAGTAGACAGCAGGGAGGTGGCACAGATAGTAGACAGCAGGGAGGTGGCACAGATAGTAGACAGCAGGGTGGTGGCACAGATAGTAGACAGTAGGGAGATACCACAGATAGTAGATAGCAGGGAAGTGGCACAGATAGTAGACAGCAGGATGGTGGCACAGATAGTAAACAGCAGGATGGTGGCACAGATAGTAGACAGCAGGGTGGTGGCACAGATAGTAGACAGCAGGGAGATGGCACAGAGAAGGGAGAGAGTGGGAGTGCACAGCAAGGAAGCGATAAGGCACGGTAGCACAGTGGTTAGCACTGTTGCTTCACAGCGCCAGGGTTTCAGGTTTGATTCACGGCTTGGGTCACTGTGCGGAGTCTGCACGTACTCCCCATGCCTGCATGGGTTTCCTCCGGGTGCTCCGGTTTCCTCCCCACAAGTCCCAAATGACAGTTGGACACTCTGAATTCTCGTAGTGTACCCGAACAGGTGCTAGAGAGCGGCGGCTAGGGGCTTTTCACAGTAACTTCATTGCAGTGTTGATGTAAGCCTACTTGTGACATTAGTAAAGGCTATTAGGACAATCATGACACTGGGAATTAGAAAGAACACAAGGGCTATCCTCTAATTTTCCCAAGAAAAATATCAAATCCCAAGCTCTCTGAACCCTATCCAATGACAATTACAATGAATTGTTCTCTGGGGAAGTTACACTCTAAGTGAGCTGTGCAAGTCTGGCTACATGCACTATAAGAATGGATTTGAAAAATTGCTCAAGTTTCAACACAAAGCAATGGAAGCCAAGAGAATATACAGAAAAGTGGTTGAAGCGCAAAAAACGTGGAGCATTTATGAAGGAGGTTCTGCCGGAGTCAGGAGACAAGGTGTGGCTGGACTAGACCCTGGCATTGGAACTACATAAATAACCTGCTTCAGACACTCCTGTAAATGTTAACTTTAATATGCTGGAGTACTGGGCGGTGAAATCAGATGCTGCGGCTGTGAAATGACGGAATTAGATGCGAACAATCTAAATGTGGGCAGAAAGGCAAGAGGTGTAGTGGAATGCCGAAAGGAACTGTACAATGGAAGGAGTGAAGGAAGCTGTAAGAGCTCTTGGCAGCGTCAGCAAACACACTGATCAACATCCAAATAAAAGGATGGAAGGTTATCGGGATTAGGTGGGAATATGAAGTCGGAGCACAGATGAACAGTGAACTTATTGAACGATGAAGCAAGCTCGAGGGACAGAGTGGCCTACTCCAATCCCAAATTTCAAAATTCTTATGCAAGAAGCAATCAACTCAACTGATGGAATGTGAAAAATAGACTTTGACTGAAATTGTCATCAAACTGGAAAGGAATCTGGTCAGACCCACACACTGAATCCTGTATCCAGCTCTGATGAGGCACAGTGAATCCTGTATCAACATCTCATCAATCACAGGGAATCCTGTATCGACATCACATCAATCACAGTGAATCCTGTATCGACATCACATCAGTCACACTGAATCCTGCATCCAGCATTGCTCAGATTCACACTGAATCCTGTATCCAGCCCTGATCAATCACAGTGAATCCTGTATCTAGCCCTGATCAGATTTACACTGAATCCTGTAGCCAGCCCTGATCATAGTCACACCGAATCCTGCAGCCAGCCCTGATCATAGTCACACCGAATCCTTTATCCAGCTCTGATCAGATTCACACCGAATTCTGTATCCAGCCCTGATCAGATTTGCACTGAATCCTGTATCCAGCTCTGATCAGATTTGCACTGAATCCTGTATCCAGCTCTGATCAGATTTGCACTGAATCCTGTATCCAGCTCTGATCACAGTCACACTGAATTCTGTATCAAGCTCTGATCAGAGTCACACTGAATCCTGTATCCAGCTCTGACCAGTCACACTGAATCCTGTATCCAGCTCTGATCATCGTCACACTGAATCCTTTATCCAGCTCTGATCAGATTCACACTGAATCCTGTATCCAGCTCTATCAGAGTGTTGCCTTCTTTACTTTGGGGTGAACCACAAGCTGTTTCTTATATCGACCAAATGACCACCCAACCAATATGTTAGCTCAAAGACAGTTTATTAATAACACAAGACTTGTATCTCTATGCAATAATACACGCGGCTCCGTACTAAACTACACCTAACGACTAAGATGACCTTTACTTAACTTCGAGTGACCGGCACTGTGTGAGATAAGGCCTTTATCCGGGTCCACGGGATCGGTTTGGAAGTGGTTGGGTTCATCTCAGCTGGGCTTGTCCTTAAGGAATGGTCGCGGGTTCTTGAACTTGGTTGTTCTTCTGCAGTTGGTCGCACACAGGTCGGTCCCAAAAGAGAACGATCTCTAGTGCGCAGGGCTTTTTATCTTTCGTCACTTTCGCGCCCTTTTGGGCGGTCCTTACTCCAGGCCCAATGGATAGATAGGGATTTTGATCACACTCATCGATCTCAGCCAATTAGGGGGCGGATACCTCGATAGCTGGGCGGGTCCTAGCTATCATTGTCCCAGGCACGTAGGCCTTTCCAAATAAGAGGGGGGGGGGGGGGGGGGGGGGGAGGGTGGCACCGGTTAGTCTGCTACTGTTGTAACTCCTTGATTCAAACTCTATTATCCTGGGGGAAATGGGGATCGACTCTTAATGGCTACAAATTTCAGCCAAGTCTGGTTTCTTTGCGCAATACACAGAGGCTGCGTACCCGTCTGTGTGCCAAATTGCCCACAATTCCCATCGTCCTTTGCAAGTGGCCATTGTACATGGCTACAAGAATCACAGTGAATCCTGTATCCCGCTCTGATCAGTCACACTGAATCCTGTATCCGGTTCTGATCAGTCACACTGAATCCTGTATCCAGCTCTGATCATGGTCACACTGAATCCTGTATCCAGCTCCGATCAGATTCACACTGAATCCGGGATCCAGCTCCGATCAGAATCACACTGAATCCTGTATCCTGCTCCGATCAGATTCACACTGAATCCTGTATCTAGCTCCGATCAGATTCACACTGAATCCTGTATCCAGCTCTGATCAGTCACACGGAATCCTGTGTCCAGCTCTGATCAGAGTCACACTGAATCCTGTGTCCAGCTCTGATCAGAGTCACACTGAATCCTGTGTCCAGCTCTGATCAGAGTCACACTGAATCCTGTGTCCAGCTCTGATCAGAGTCACACTGAATCCTGTGTCCAGCTCTGATCAGAGTCACACTGAATCCTGTGTCCAGCTCTGATCAGAGTCACTCAGGATCCTTCTTCATCCAGCTTGGATCAGACGAACTTGAGCAATGTGTTCAGTTCTCGTCAGCACACATTCTCTAACAGGAATCTAACTGTGTAACCTGTCAGTGCTGGTTTGTGAAGTCTGTCTGCCTTAGATATTCGCATTCATTTATGGACTCACATTTTTCTGTAGCCGATCCACTGCTCTACTCTCGCTCATGGAGTCATTGCTGTTATAGTTCCTGAAGATCTCATTAAATCTATCCAGGTCAGCAGGCATTACCTGGCAAAAAGGAAGAGTACAAGTAAGTAAGTATCTCGGGAGTTACTGAATCAGAGAGGGAATGACACCATGATCTGGAATCATTGAATTCCTACATTGCAGGAGGAGGCCATTCAGCCCATTGAGTTTTTGTTTTATAAATTTAGAGTACACGATTCATTTTTTCCAATTAAGGCGCAATTTAGCGTGGCCAATCCACCTACCCTGCACATATAGACATAGAACAGTACAGCACAGAACAGGCCCTTCGGCCCTCGATGTTGTGCCGAGCAAATGATCACCCTTCTCATGTCAACGTATCCACCCTATACCAGTAACCCAAGAACCCCCCCCCCCCCCCCCCCCCCCCCCCCCCCCCCATTAACCTTATTATTTTTTAGGACACTAAGGGCAATTTAGCATAGCCAATCCACCTAACCCGCACATCTTTGGACTGTGGGAGGAAACCGGAGCACCCGGAGGAAACCCACGCACACACGGGGAGGACGTGCAGACTCCGCACAGACAGTGACCCAGCCGGGAATCGAACCTGGGACCCTGGAGCTGTGAAGCATTTATGCTAACCACCATGCTACCCTTTGGGTTGTGTGGGTGAAACCCACATGAACACAGAAGAATGTGAAAACTCCACACGGACAGTGACTCAGAGCCTGGATCAAACCTGGGACTGTGGCGCCGTGAGGCAGCAATGCTATTCACTGCGCCACTGTGCTGCCCACAACCCATTGAGTTAGCACCAATCCTTTGACAGACCACCCAATCTGGGCCCACACCCCACCCTATCCTTATAACCCTACCAAACCTTTGGACTCTAAGGAGAAATTTAGCATGGCCAATGCACCTAACCTCCACATCTTTGCATTGTGGGAGGAAACTGGAGTACGCAGAGGATATCCCCGCAGACATGGGAAGGACGTGCAAACTCCACAGTCACCTGTCCACACAGATAGTCAACCAACGCCAGAACAAAATCCGGGTTCCTGGCATTGTGAGGCAGCAGTGCTAACCACTATGCCACCATGCCGCTTGAGGGAAAGGAAAAGAGTGGAATTGTTCTTTCACAACTTCAGTATTTCCCAAAGTGCTTTAAAGTAAATAAAGAACTTTTGAAGGCAAAAACAAAACATTGCATATTCTAGAAATGTGTAATGAAAACAGTAAATGCCACAAACACTAAGCAGATGGGGCATTATCTGTGAAGAGAGAAAGGGCTAAAGTTTCAGGTTGATAATGTTTCATCAGTAATTCTGAAGTTTTGTTACTATTGCACTGGCAGCCAATGTGCACAGCTGGATCCCATAAACAACAATGAAATAATAATCAAATTAGTTGTATTAATTGATGGTTGAGGATAAATACTGGCAGTTTACCAGGGAGAAGTCACCTATTTTTCTTCTAATAATTCCATGGAATATGGTAGGTTACCTCTGGTAGGTATTATCAGTGCAGCGCTCCCTTAGTAGTGCACTGGGATTTGGCACTTTGGACTTTGTGTACTTGGTCTAGATTGTGGGTTTGAGACTTTGGAGACTCACAATCTTGTGACTAACTGGCAAGAGTACGACCACGGGGTCAAAGCTGACACTAAGTTCAACCACTCGGTTTGCTTTACTGGACACACACACAGTAGAAACATAGCTTGGGTTATTATGACAACCTTTGCTCACAGAGCAGACAGATTTAATCTCTGTCCAACTCTCACCCACTAACTACAGTGACTTATAAATTTATGGATGATGACATGACACAAGGCAATTTATATGAACAACATACTCACTCGAACACTGTTGATGTATCCAATGGTGCCTGTAGTAACCTCCAGCCCAAAGAGAATCAGGACCAAGTACAGGAACTTTGAGAGAAAGAAGATAGTGTGAAAGAGTTACGGTTTATTTTCCAATAAAAGCAGCCACATTGAGCATTGAATTAATAGCCTAAACTGAAAACAGAGAGCCTCAATCCCACTTTCCTTTTCACTTAGGCCAGCTGTCCATGGTTCTGCTTTTGTAACCTCCCTGTTTGTCGTTACTCCTACCAGAAGATCTGCTACCATCGTATGTCACACTTTTCTATCTTGTGCCACCTTCAAACATCCAGTGTAGCTCATCTGCAATGCACACTGACATCCATCATCCAACTGTACCTTTCTTTCTTCTGCCCTCCTCTTTACCCTCGACTGGAGATCTCTGATCAAATGGCCGAGATACTGAGCTGGATTCTCCAGTCCCCCAGCCACCTGTTTCTTGGTGGCGTGCCATTCGCTGACGGCAGGATTCTCTACTCCCGCTGCTTATCGATGGGATTTCCATGGGCCATGGGCAGGGGTGTGCTGCCGGCTGGAACAGAGAATCCCAAATGCTGGAGAATTCCGGCCACTGTCACTTTTTAGAGTTCTTATTGTTCCAGCAATTTTGTAAATCCTCTCCTTTGTTTGGATATGAAATTTTACATAAATTTTAGAACAAACTAAGAACAAACAAAAGTACAGCACAGGAACAGGCCCTTCGGCCTTGCAAGCCTGCACCGACCATGCTGCCAGTCTAACCTAAAACTTTCATCCAGGTTCCGAATCCCACTATTCTCATCCTAGTCATGTATTTGTCAAGAAGCCCCTTAAACATCACTATTGTACCTGCTTTCACCTCCTCCTCCTGCAGAGTTCCAGGCACCCACTAATAATAATAATAATCTTTATTATTGTAACTAGTAGGCTAACATTAACACTGCAAAAAAGTTACTGTGAAAATCCCCGAGGCGCCACATTCCAGTGCCTGTTCGGGTACACTGAGGGAGAATTCAGAATGTCCAATTCACCTAACAGCACGTCTTTCGGCACTCGTGGGAGGAAACCAGAACACCCAGAGGAAACCCATGCAGACAGGGGGAGAATGTGCAGACTCCGCACAGACAGTGACCCAAGCCGGGTATTGAACCTGGGACACTGGTACTGTAAAGCAACAGTGCTAACCACTGTGCTACCATGGCACTCTACCCTCCGTGTAAAAAAACTTCCCTCGCACATCTCCTCTAAACTTTCCCCCTTGCTCCTTAAACCTATGTCCTCTGGTAATTGACCTTCCCCATTTACATTGCCACTTTCAGCGATCTGTGGACCTGTACACCCAGATCCCTCTGCCTGCCAATACTCTTAAGGGTTCTGCCAATTATTGTATATTTCCCATCTGTATTAGACCTTCCAAAATACATTACCTCACATTTGTCCGGATTAAACTCCCTGTGCCATCTCTCCGCTCAAGTCTCCAACTGATCTATATTCTGCTGTATCCTCTGCCAGTCCTCATTGTTATCCACAATTCCACCAACCTTGGTGTCATTCGCAAATCAGACCAGTTATATTTTTTTCCTCCAAATCATTTATATATACTACAAACAGCAAAGGTCCTAGCACTGATCCCTCCATTCAGAAAAGTACCCTTCCACTGCTACCCTCTGTCTTCTATGACCTAGCCAGTTCCGTATCCATCTTGCCAGCTCTACAGTTTTAGCAACCACATTTCAAAGGTCTCAATTTTCTTCCAAAGATCTTCATTTATTGTCCAGGTTTCTGATGCAGACAGGAACGTGGGTAGAATTGTGCATCGCATGAGATTTTTCCTCGTCACAAGCTGGAGTTTTGTTGTTCACATTTCCTTCATCTTCACAAAATTAACTCTGGCTATCTCCATTCTTCTTCTGAGTTTGGCATCACATCTACTATCTTCTGTCATAATTTGTTCTAAATAGACAAAACTTCTCTACTTGTTTCAGCGTGACATCATCTTAACTCTAGTTCCTTCAAATTAATTCCTTCCATTGTTTTTGTAATTTTGGTCTTCATACTCAATCCATATTCTAAACTTCCAGATTTTTCGTGGATCTACGATATTTTTAGGGCCTCTTCTGATTCTGTAAGTAGCGAAGGGTGGTCAGTATCTTATGTTATTATTACCTTCAATTTCTACCCCTGTTTTTGTAATAACAGGTTTTCAAACTGAAAAATCAAAAATCTCTTTGCCTTATTGCATTTTGTGACTGCCACTTAGAATTTACAGTGCAGAAGGAGGCCATTTGATCCATCAAGTCTACATCGGCCCTTGAAAGAGCACCCTACATATGCCCATGCTGACTCCCTAGCCCTGTAGCCCAGTAACCCCACCTAACCTTGTTTTTGGACACTAAGGGGCAATTTAGCATGGCCAATTCACCTAATCTGCACATCTTTGGACTGTGGGAGGAAACCGGAGCACCCGGAGAAAACACATGGAGACACGGGAAGAAAGTGCAAACTCCACACAGTCACCCGAGGCCGGAATTGAACCCCGGTCCCTGGAGCTGTGAGGCAGCAGTGCTAACCACTGTGCCACCATGCTGCCCACTTATTGTCCCTGCATTATGCCTGCCTACCATTGGTTTTAACACACCACAATATCCAAGATTCCATTCACTCATTCAGCCTGGTCCTTGGCTGACGTGTCTACTGATGCTTAATCTGGAGCCATTTCCGTGGCAGTTGATGTTAGCGGTGGTTTGCTATTTCCTTCCAGCCTCAGGGGCAGGGCAATGGGGCTGGTCCCAAGTCTATCTCAGCTGTGATATGGAGATACCGGCATTAGACTGGGGTGAGCACAGTAAGAAGTCTTACAACACCAGGTTAAAGTCCCAACAGGTTTGCTCCAAAGCTAGTGTTTCAAACACTAGCTTTCGGAGCACTGCTTCTTCCTAGGATACCTCTTCATTTACCTGAGGACAGTAAGAAGTCTTACTCACCTGAGGAATGAGCAGTGCTCCGAAAGCTAGTGTTTGAAACAAACCTGTTGGACTTTAACCTGGTGTTGTAAGACTTCTTACTGTGCTCACCCCAGTCCAATGCCGGCATCTCCACATCACGTTCATCTGAGGAAGGAGCAGTGCTCCGAAAGCTAGTATCTCAGCTGGAATGGGAATTGAACCTCTGCTGTTGGTGTTATTCTGAACCACATGCCAGTCATCCAGCCAAAGAAGCTAACTGGTCCTCTTATCACATGATGTGGTTGACTCTTAAATGCCCTCAGGGATGGGGCAATAAATGCTGGCCAAGACAGCGACGTCCACATCCCATGAAAAAATTTTAAAAACATGTGAATATCACGCCAAATCATACGAACAGAAGAGAAGAAGAGCAGCAGATCAAACTGAACTAAACCAGTAATTCAAGTTAAGTCACCATAATATCATAAGACGTAGGAGCAGAAGTAGGTCATTCGGGCCATCGATTGTGCTCCACCATTCAATGAGATCATGACTGATCTGAATACTTCTAGCTGCACAGGAGCACAAGGTAAGGATGCACACTGTCCCCATTCCTGTTAGCCCTTGGGGGGGGCTCGATGGAGGCCCCGATACGGGGGAACAATCGGTTTGTCCCAGGGAGCATTGATGGAGGATTTCTGGGCTGGCACAGGGTAGCGGTTAGGAGGTTGAGGGACCCATTTGTGGAGGGGAGGTTCGCGAGCTTGGGGGAGTTAGAGGGGAAGTTTGGGCTCCCCCGGGGAACATGTTTAGGTACATGCAGGTGAGGGCGTTTGCCAGGCGGCAGGTGGAGGGGTTTCCCTTGCTGCCCCCATGTGGGGTGCGGGACAGGGTGCTCTCGGGGGTGTGGGTTGGAGGAGGGAGGATTTCGGACATATACCGGGTGATGCAGGAGGTAGACGAGGCCTCGGTGGAGGAACTGAAGGGTAAATGGGAAGAGGAGCTGGGTGAGGAGATTGAGGAGGGGACGTGGGCGGATGCCCTGGAGAGAGTGAATTCCTCCTCTTCCTGTGCGAGGCTTAGCCTCATACAGTTCAAGGTGCTGCATAGGGCCCACATGACTGGGACGAGGATGAGTAGGTTTTTCAGGGGCGAGGACAGGTGTGCTAGGTGCTCGGGGGGGCCCAGCGAACCACGTCCATATGTTTTGGGCGTGCCCAGCGCTGGGGGAGTTTTGGAAGGAGGTAGCAAGGATGGTGTCGAGGGTGGTGGGATCCAGGGTCACGCCATGCTGGGGACTCGCAATTTTTGGGGTTGCAGTGGAGCCGAGAGTGCAGGAGGCGAAAGAGGCCGGTGTTCTGGCCTTTGCGTCCCTAGTAGCCTGGCGGAGGATCTTGCTCCAATGGAAGAATGCAAGGCCCCCAAGCGTGGAGGCCTGGATCAATGACATGGCGGGGTTCATTAAATTGGAGAAGGTGAAATTTGCCCTGAGAGGGTCGGTGCAAGGGTTCTTTAGGCGGTGGCAGCCTTTCCTGGACTTCCTGGCGGAACGGTAGGGAAATAGGCCGGCAGCAGCAGCAACCCGGGGGGGGGGGGGGGGGGGGGAGGGGGGGGGTTTTGTTCGGTGGGAGGAAGAACTGTGTACATGGGTTTGTGGGATGTGGTGGGTGTTATCTCTTTCCCTTTTGTTGTTTGGGTATTCTTTTGTTTTTTCTTTTGTTTGTAGTTGCTTTTGAAGTTGGGTGGGTGTTGTTCTTGGGTTGTTAACGCAGTTGTTTTGTTTTTTTTAATGTTTTTATTCTCCATTTTCACATTTTCCTCCAAAATTCCCACCCCACCCACAAACAGTAAACGGTAACAAATACAAAGTCAATCTCCTTATCAATAACAACGATCCCATCCTCCCACTACCCCAAACAACGGCCCACCTGTCAATATGTGCATCCAATAAAACAAACCCTCCCACGGTGGAAACAAAAAAACAAAGGAGGAAAAAGAAAGGAGTCCGGGACCGCCCATGGTCACCCTAGAGTCCATCCCCCCCCGCCCCTTGTCACCCTAGACTCCACTCCCCCACTCCCCCCCCCCCCCCCCCACACTCAACGCATCCAACATCCGAAAGAGTACCGTATGTGATACCCAAGAGTTGTAAACCCCCCCCCCCCCCCACCAACTCCTCCCGCCCACTGCCTCTTGTAAAACTCCTTTTCCCAACCTCGGTTCCTTCCCCCCAACTTTCCACTCCGGCTAGACCACTCGGACCCTGTTCTGCCAGGCTCCGATGGCCGCAGCCCCTCCCCCCACTTCACTCCCGTTCACTGGCCGGCTTAAACCGGCCAGCGCGGAGGCCCCCGTCCGGGTCCCTTTCCCCTTGCCCGGCCCAAGGAAAGCCCAGAAATCCCCTTTTAGCACGCACACCCCGCATATCCACCAACACCCCAAAGAGCCCTCGCCTCGAGTGCAAATCCCATCACTTCCCTTGTCCAAATATATACACCATTGGCTCCTTTAGCCCATACACCCGGACGCAGTGAAACAAAATAAGGAGACAAAAAAGAAGAAAATAAAGTCCTGAGGTTACATCGGCACATGGCCATTTCTCAATTCTGCCACAGTCCTTCTGCCTTCGCAAACTCCTCCGCTGCTTCCGCCGTTCCAAAATAAAAGTCCTTGAGCTTATAAGTCACCCACAGCTTCGCTGGATATACAATGCCGCACTGCACCTTGCTGATGTACAGTGCCCTCTTCACCCGGTTGAAAGCAGCCCGCCTCCTCGCCAGCTCCACTGTAAAGTCCTGGTATACACGTATACCAGCTCCAGCCCACTGCACCACCCGGTGCTGCTTGGCCCAGCACAGGACCTTCTCTTTCACACAGTACCTACGGAAGCACAAAGTCACTACTCTTGGTGGCTCACCCGCCTTTGGTACAGGCCTCCCTGACCGATGAGCCCGATCCAGTTCATATCGGGAGGGATCCTCCCCCTCCCCCAATAGTTTCGCCAGCAGAGCGGCAAAATACTCCGTCGGCCTCGGCCCTTCAACTCCTTCGGGCAGCCCCACAATCCTCAAATTCTGTCGCCTGGACCTGTTTTACAGGTCTTCCAATTTTCCTCGCAGATCCTTGTTCACCTCCATCACCTTCCGCATCTCCTTCCCCATCGAGGTAAGTTGATCACCGTGCTGCGCCACCGTCTCCTCCACTACCTTCAGCGCCTCCCCTTGCGCACGCATCTCCGCCATTGCACTCGCCACCACCGTCGTCACCGAGGAAATCGCCTCCTCCACCAGCACACTCAAAACCTCCCTCATCTCCTTCCTCATCGCCTCCAGGTGTTTTGTAAACTGCCTTTCGAATTCTGCAGCCATTACCGTAGTTATTTCTTCAGCCTTCAGCAATGCGGCCTCTCCTGGTGCTCCAGCCTCCTTTTTTCCTGGTAACCTCTCCACTCCCTGACGGGCCCTCAGCTGTTCTTTTACCGGCTGTTTTCTTGCTGATCCTGGACATCTTCTTCTACTGTGCCTCCTCCGTGCCTTCTCCCTGCCTTTGACGCCTCCGTGGACCCTGGGACCGGGCTTAAAGCCCCGAAAATGCCGTTCCCGATCGGGAGCCCTCCGTTGCGCGGCCGCCTCCCGCCCACTGTCACCGGAAGCCCGCGGTTGTTTTGTTAATATTGTTGTGATGTTTATCTTTTGTAAAAATGTCAATAAAAATTATTTTTTTACTCTATGTTCTTCCATGTCTGAAATCCCAAAGCAGCATAGAGAGAATCGTGACGCTCCTGAAACAGTACGGAGCCTTCTCAGGCTACAAACTCAACTACAGCAGAAGTTAAATCTTCCCAGTGAACCGCAAGGGAGAGGGACAGAGCTGGAGGGACTGCCATTTAAACAAGCCCAAAACAAGTTCTACTACCTGGAAATCCAAATTGCCACAACTGGACACAGATCCACAATTTGTGTTAATTTATTTTATTCATTTACAGGCTGTGGGCGTTGCTGGTTAGGCCAGCATTTACTGCCCATCCCGCATTGCCCTTTGGAAGATGGTGGGGAGTTGCATTCTTGAATTGTTGCAGTCCTTGAGGTGTAGGTACACCCCGTGTGCTGTTAGGGAGTGAGTTCCAGGATTTTGTACCAACGACAGTGAAGAGCGGCGATATATTTCCAAGTCAGGGTGGGGAGTAACTTGGAGGGGAACCTCCAGGTGGTGGGGTTCCCAGGTACCTGCTGCTCGTCCTTCTAGATGGTAATGGTCCTGGGTTTGGAAGGCGATGTCTAAGGAACCTTGGTGAGTTACTGCAGTGCATCTTGTAGATGGTACACATGGCTGCCACTATTTGTCAGTGGTGGAGGGTTTGAATATTTGTAGAAGGGGGAGCAATCAAGCGGGCGTTTTTGTCCTGGATGGTGTCAAGCTTCGAGTGTTGTTGGAGCTGCATTTAACCAGGCAAGTGGGGAGTATTCCACTACACTCCTGATTTGTGCCTTGTAGATGGTGGATAGGCTTGGGGGGGGGGGGGGGGGGTCAGGAGGTGGGTTCTTCGCCATACAATTCCTAGTCTTTGACCTGCCCTGGTAACTACAGTATTAATGTGGCTAGTCCAGTTCAGTTTCTGATCAATGGTAATCCCCAGGATGTTGATTGTTGGGGATTCAGCGATGTTAATGCCATTGAATGTCAAGGGGCGGTAGTTAGATCCTCTCTTGTAGGAGATGGTCATTGCTTGGCACTTGTGTGGTGCGAACATAACTTGCCCAAGCATAGATAGTGTCCAGGTCTTGCTGCATTTGGACATGGACTTCTGGAACCTGACTAGTCTGGTGGAGGAGGTAAAGAAGGACCTTCAGAAGTAGGACACACTCCAACTGTGCAAACGGGGGCGGGGGGGGGCTCCGGTCATGGCACCAGCTAAGGCAGCACTTCAGCCTGACCGAAATGTCCAACATAGCCTCCATCTGCAACAATCACAGGCTCACGGCAGCCACAATGGATGCTACCTTACGTGGTGGGCATAGGACAGAGGGGACATTGACAGTTAGGGACTTCTACATGGACGACAGAGTAGCGATGCTAGAGGAACTAACAGAAAGGTTGCAACTGCTGAAAGGGAACGAACTGCAAAATTTACAAGTGAAAAACTTTCTCCATAAAGAGACGACAACATACCCATGGATGCCGAGACACTCAATGACAGAGGAAGTGTTGGACGCAGGCGACTCAGGTCGGGGAACTACGGGGACCTGTATGGCCAACCGTTAGAAGAGGCACATTACCCACTGAACAAGACACGAGAAAAATGGGGGAAGAATTATGGATAGAAATAGGGTGGGGACTGTGGAGCGAAGCACTGAACAGGGCAAACTCCATCTCCACAAGACAACCCTAATGCAGCTGAAAGGGTGCACGGAGCACACCTAACCAGAACCCCAATGAGCAGGTTCTTCTTGGAGGTGGAAGACAAATGTGAACGGTAGCCAGGTAGGCCTGACCAAGCACGCCCACATGTTCTGGGCATGCCCCAGTCTTGCGAGGTTCTGGACAGCCTTCTTGGAGGGTGGAGCCAAGCCCGAAAGCGGCAGTCTTCTGGGTGTTAGACCAGCCAGGACTCTTCATGGGGAGGGGGGCCGGCGCCCTACCCTTTCCCTCCCTAATCGGCTACTGAAGAATCCTCGGCTGGAGATCAGCAGCACCATCCGAAGCTGCAGACTGTCGGAATTTCTCCAATTGGATAAAATTAAAATCACCATCCAGGGTTGAGAAGAGGCTTTCCATAAGAAGTGTGGAAGCACTCGCCAGAGCCAGCAACAGGCAATACCGCAGAGGCTGACCAGCCAAATAAGACCAAAAGCCACCAAAGAGAGACGAAGCAGGCAATTGTAAATATATACAGCGAGCCTAGCCTGTTCGCACTCGGACAAACTTGTTTAATTTACGGGGTTTTTTTCTTTATAATTATTGTTTAACTTTCTTTCTTCTTGTAACAGGCATCTCTTTCTTTTTTTTCCTTCTTGTATAAACTAGAACCCCTAAGATTGGTGGAGTTGCAGATAGCGACTCCCTTTTGAATCCCTTTGTAAAATACTACTCGCGGGTACGACACCTGTAATTTAACACTCAAACTAAAAACATGTAATATAAAACATTTATAAAATATAAGATGTGAAAATACAATAAAAACTGTTTTTTCTAAATAACTGATTTGAAATGATAATCCTCAACTCCACTTTCCTGGCTTATCCCCACAACCCTTGATTCCCTTACTGATTAAAAATCTGTCTATCTCAGCCTTGAACATACCAAAGTCCCAGCCTGTACAGATTCACAATCCTCTCAGAGAAGAAACCCTCCTCATCTCGGTCTTAAATGGGCGACTCCTTACTCCGAGATCATACCCTCTGGTTCTAAACTCTCTCCCACAAGAGGAAACATCATCTCAGCATCTACCTTGTCAAGTCCCCCTGAGAAACCTATATGTCTCAATAAGGTTGTTTCTCATTCGTCTAAATGCCAATGCGTACAAAGAACAAAGAAAATTACAGCACAGGAACAGGCCTTTCGGCCCTCCCAGCCTGCGCCGATCCAGATCCTTTATCTAAACCTGTCTCCTATTTTCCAAGGTCTACTTCCCTCTGTTCCCGCCCGTTCATATACCCGTCTAGATGCCTCTTAAATGATGCTATCGTGCCCGCCTCTACCACCTCCGCTGGTAAAGCATTCCAGGCACCCGCCAACCTCTGCGTAAAAAAATTTCCACGCACATCTCCCTTAAACTTTCCCCCTCTCACCTTGAAATCGTGACCCCTTGTAACTGACACCCCCACTCTTGGGAAAAGCTTGTTGCTATCCACCCTGTCCATACCTCTCATAATTTTGTATACCTCAATCAGGTCCCCCCTCAACCTCCGTCTTTCCAACGAAAACAATCCTAATCTACTCAACCTTTCTTCATAGCTAGCACCCTCCATACCAGGCAACATCCTGGTGAACCTCCTCTGCACCCTCTCCAAAGCATCCACATCCTTCTGGTAATGTGGCGACCAGAACTGCACGCAGTATTCCAAATGTGGCCGAACCAAAGTCCAATACAACTGTAACATGACCTGCCAACTCTTGTACTCAATACCCCGTCCGATGAAGGCAAGCATGCTGTATGCCTTCTTGACCACTCTATCAACCTGCGTTGCCACCTTCAGGGTACAATGGACCTGAACTCCCAGATCTCTCTGTACATCAATTTTCCCCAAGAGCCTTCCATTGACCATATAGTCCGCTCTTGAATTTGATCTTCCAAAATGCATCACCTCGCATTTGCCTGAATTGAACTCCATCTGCCATTTCTCTGCCCAACTCTCCAATCTATATATATTTTGTTGTATTCTCTGACAGTCCTCCTCGCTATCTGCAACTCCACCAATCTTAGTATCATCTGCAAACTTGCTAATCAGACCACCTATACCTTCCTCCAGGTCATTTATGTAGACCACAAACAACAGTGGTCCGAGCACGGATCCCTGTGGAACACCACTAGTCACCCTTCTCCATTTTGAGATACTCTCTTCCACCCCTACTCTCTGCCTCCTGTTGCCCAGCCAGTTCTTTATCCATCTAGCTAGTACACCCTGAACACCATACAACTTCACTTTTTCCATCAACCTGCCATGGGAAACCTTATCAAACGCCTTACTAAAGTCCAGGTATATGACACCTACAGCCCTTCCCCCATCAATTAACTTTGTCACTTCCTCAAAGAATTCTATTAGGTTTGTAAGACATGACCTTCCCTGCACAAAACCATGCTGCCTATCACTGATAAGTCTATTTTCTTCCAGATGTGAATAGATCCTATCCCTCAGTATATTCTCCAATAGTTTTCCTACCACTGACGTCAAGCGCACAGGTCTATAATTCCCTGGATTATCCCTGCTACCCTTCTTAAACAAAGGGACAACATTAGCAATTCTCCAGTCCTCCGGGACCTCCGCCGTGCTCAAGGATGCTGCAAAGATGTCTGTTAAGGCCCCAGCTATTTCAACCCTCGCTTCCCTCAGTAACCTGGGATAGATCCCATCCGGTCCTGGGGAATTGTCCACCTTAATGTCTTTTAGAATACCCAAAACTTCCCCCTTCCGTATGACACTTGACCTAGAGTATTTAAACATCCATCCCTAGCCTCAACATCCATCTTGTCCCTCTCCTTTGTGAATACCGATGCAAAGTACTCATTACGAATCTCACCCATTTCCTCTGAGTCCACGCATAAATTCCCTCTTTTGTCTTTGAGTGGGCCAATCCTTTCTCTAGTTACCCTCTTGCTCCTTACATATGAATAAAAGGCTTTGGGATTTTCCTTAACCCTGTTAGCCAAAGATATTTCATGACCCCTTTTAGCCCTCTTTATTGCACGATTGAGATTCGTCCTACTTTGCCGATATTCCTCCAAAGCTTCATCAGTTTTGAGTTGCCTCGATCCTATGTATGCTTCCTTTTTCATCTTAGCTAGTCTCACAATTTCACCCGTCATCCATGGTTCCCTAATCTTGCCATTTCTATCTTTCGTTTTCACAGGAACATGTCTGTCCTGCATTCTAATCAACCTTTCCTTAAAAGACTCCTACATTTCAAATGTGGATTTACCCTTAAACAGCTGCTCCCAATCCACATTCCCTCGCTCCTGCCGAATTTTGTTATACTCTGCCTTTCCCCAATTTAGTACTCTTCCCTTCGGACCACTCTTGTCCTTGTCCATGAGTATTCTAAAACTTACGGAATTGTGATCGCAATTCCCAAAGTAATCACCGACTGAAACATCAACCACCTGGCCGGGATCATTCCACAATACCAGGCCCAGTATGGCCCCTTCCCGAGTTGGACTATTTACATACTGCTCTAAAAAACTCTCCTGGATGCTCCTTACAAACTCTGCTCCATCTACGCCTCCAACACTACACGAATCCCATTCAATGTTGAGGAAGTTAAAATCTCCCATCACAACCACCCTATTGCTCCTACATTTTTCTATAATCTGTCTGCATATTTGTACCTCTACTTCATGCTCGCTTTTGGGAGGTCTGTAGTAAAGTCCCAACAATGTTACTGCACCCTTCCTATTTCTCAGCTCCACCCATATTGCTTCAGTGCTCGAATCCTCCGTCATGCCCTCCTTAATCACAGCTGTGATATCATCTCTGACGAGTAATGCAACTCCTCCACCCCTTCTACCTCCCTCTCTATCCCTCCTGAAGCATCTACAGGCCCAAACTATTTAACCTCACCTCATAAGAAAATCCCTCCAGACCCAGGATAAACTTAGTGAACCTTCTCTGGACTGCCTCCAATGCCAGTATATTTTTCAGTAAGAAGTCTTACAACACCAGGTTAAAGTCCAACAGGTTTGTTTCAAACACGAGCTTTCGGAGCACTGCTTCTTCCTCAGGTGAATTAAGAGGTAGGTTCCAGAAACATATATATATATATATATATATATATAGACAAAGTCAAAGATGCCAGACAATGCTTGGAATGCGAGCATTTGCGGGTAATCAAATCTTTACAGATCCAGAGATAGGAGTAATCCCAGGTTAAAGAGGTGTGAATTGTCTCAAGCCAGGACAGTTGGTAGGATTTTGCAAGTTCAGGCCGATGGTGGGGGATGAATATAATGCAACATGAATCCAAGATCCCGGTTGAGGCCGCACTCACGCGTGCGGAACTTGGCTATATGTTTCTGCTCGGCAATTCTGCGTTGTCGCGTGTCCTGAAGGCCGCCTTGGAGAACGCTTACCCGGAGATCAGAGGCTGAATGCCCTTGACTGCTGAAGTATTCCCCGACTGGAAGGGAACATTCCTGTCTGGTGATTGTCGCACAATGCCCGTTCATTCGTTGTCGCAGCGTCTGCATGGTCTCGCCAATGTACAACGCTTCACTTTCCTCGCACAGTCCAAAGATGCGCAGTTTAGGTGGATTGGCCATGCTAAATTGTC
Source organism: Scyliorhinus canicula (assembly GCF_902713615.1). Lineage (NCBI taxonomy): Eukaryota > Metazoa > Chordata > Chondrichthyes > Carcharhiniformes > Scyliorhinidae > Scyliorhinus > Scyliorhinus canicula. The sequence continues at coordinate 71,837,876 of NC_052163.1, read as the reverse complement.
CTTAGTGTCCGGGGGGGGGGGGGGGGGGGGGGGGCAGGGAGGGGTAACTGGGTTATGGGGATCGGGTTGAGGCATGGGCTGTTTCCAAGGGACAGTGCAGACTCGATGGGCCGAATGGCCTCCTTCTGCACTGTGAATTCTATAATTTCTATGGGAGAGGTCGAAAACAAGAACCTCACCAGATGCCAAACAGTTTGTGATATAACCGGCCCGCTCCCGTATGCAAAATCTGGATCGCACCATAGCATGGCAAGAAACCAATTATACCCACTTAAGCCCTAGTTCCATACAATTCCCCATGTCCGCCATCCCACCGCCAGTCTGGGCTTCTCCCAACGGTTGTGGGAGAGCTTTTCCTGAGGAGAGGGCATCATTAGCCACACGTGGTTCACAGTAGTGGGAGAGGTGGTGTGAAGGAATAATTGGGGGGCGGGGGAGGTGTTGATATGGGGGGGGTGAAAGGAGAGGGGGGCGAAGGGAGGGCATTGGTGTCAACTCACTCGTGCTGCCCAATGTAGGTTGTTACCCTTTTTCCGGCACTGGAGGCCAGTCCTCCTGCTCACACCTCCGGTGCTCACAGCCACTGCCACCTCATCCCAGGCAGCACTGGCTGCCCTGTGACTGACTCTGCGGTACTCTCAGGGGAACATCTCTCCTGACCTCCACTGCATCTAGGAGCCTGGCCAGATCTGCATCCCCGAATCTTGGGGCAGGTCTCCTGGGGTCATTGTTGCGCGCTGGCTGGGGTTAGCTGAGCAAGAGCTGTTTAAGTGCTGCTCAACCCTATTAGCGGGGGGCTAACGATGCCGGCGAATTGGCTGGTGAGCCTTCATTGTAGCGAGAAGCCCGTGGGGCCTTGTTTTTTTTAAATTTTAGAGTACCCAATTATTTTTTCCAATTAAGGGGCAATTTAGCATGGCCAATCCACCTAACCTACACATCTTTTGGGTTGTGGGGGTGAAACCCACGCAGACATGGGGAGAATGTGCAAACTCCACACGGACAGTGACCCAGGGCCAGGATTCGAACCCGGGTCCTCAGCGCCATAGGTGACAATGCACTGTGCCACCGTGCTGCCCCGTGGGGCCTTGTTAAGTGGACCAATTAACATTGAATTAAGTTGCCGGCCTCTGGGTCGAGCGCCAGGAAGCCCGCAGCAGTTCCCGATCGCGACCACACTTAGAAATCCTTCCTGAGAATCCCACCCTATATCCTCACTTTTTAGAAGAACTATTTAGAACAGTACAGCACAGAACAGGCCCTTCGGCCCTCGATGTTGTGCCGAGCCATGATCACCCTTCTCAAACCCACGTATCCACTCTATACCCGTAACCCAACAACCCCCCCTTAACCTTACTTTTTTTAGGACACTACGGGCAATTTAGCATGGCCAATCCACCTAACCCGCACATCTTTGGACTGTGGGAGGAAACCGGAGCACCCGGAGGAAACCCACGCACACACGGGGAGGACGTGCAGACTCCACACAGACAGTGACCCAGCCGGGAATCGAACCTGGGACCCTGGAGCTGTGAAGCATTTATGCTAACCACCATGCTACCGTGCTCTTTATATTCTATACCTCTGTCAATGAAGGAGAGCATTCCATATGCTTTCTTTACAACGTTGTCTACTTGGACTGCTGCCTTTAGGGGCCTGCGACTTGTATGCTAGGACCTCTTACTTCACCTACCCCCCTTAGTATATTCCCATTTATTGTGTACTCCCATAACTGTCTGACCTCCCCAAATGCATGACCTCACACTTCTCGGTGTTAAATTCCATCTGCCACTCTCTATCTTCGCACCAATCAGTAGGAGTTTTACTGACCGAGTTCAGTAACAATGAACAATAATTCACAATCGTTCATAGTATTCAGTCATAATGTTCAATGGCAAGGTTTAGTTTAGCAATACAACCAGTGACAAAATTCAGTAACACTTTCAACATGGAGAGTCCAGTAAAACCAATCAATAATATTGATCAGTATTACCTCTCGGTATAAGAATTCAGTCATACCCACCAGTTATACCTCCCTCCCCTGTTCTGGCACTCTGATTCCCAGCCTGTACTCACTGTTCCTCGTTGGCAATGCCTCTGGTTGAATGCGACACACAGTCCAATAATCCCGGTAAGTAATAGCAGTCCAGCCACCACAAAGCTGAGGCTGGCTGGCAGCAACAGGTAATCATTTCCTATGAAATGCCGATAGCTCCTGTTGATAAACAGCAAGAAGAGCCCTCCAAGGCCAGGAACCACTGCACTGCCCTAGAAACAAGAGACAAACAGGCAAGTGAGGACCAAGACAATATTCAGACAACCCGTTGCACTCCCAACTTTACCTCATATCAGCACAGCGGCCAGGTTAGCCGCCCAGCACTGAGCTTTGATAAGACAGCTGAAGGAAATGGAAGAAAGGTATGGAGACGAGGGTGGGTTCATGCAAGTTGGATATTGCTGGGCTTTCCGTTTCCCTCATCACTAAAACCTCAATCTGCACGGAGATAATGGGAAGCAGAAAGCTGACTCTTACCACCTGGAAAACCAACACCTCACGATAGGGAGGGAGATACAACCCTGCGAGAGAGAGTGAGAGAGAGCGCAAGCGCCTGGGGAAAGAAAACTTGGCCCAAAAGGAAAGAGAGAGAGGACAGCCCAAGGGGAGGGAGAGCGAGAGAGAGAGATCGAGGAGAGAGAGAGAGAGAGAGAATCAATCGGGGAGAGAGAGAGAGAGAATCAATCGAGGAGAGAGAGAGAGAGAGAGAATCAATCGGGGAGAGAGAGAGAGGGAGTTTCCAGGAAGAGAGAGAGAGAGAGAGAGAGAGAGAGCCTGGTCTGAGATCATAATCAAAGATCCCTCCCACCCGGCTTACTCACTCTTCCAACTTCTTCCATCGGGCAGGAGATACAAAAGTTTGAGAACACGCACTGACAGATTCAAAAACAGCTTCTTCCTCGGTGTTACCAGACTCTTAAACAACCCTCTTATGGACTGATCTGATTAATACTACACTCCTGTATGCTTCACCCAATGCCGGTGTCCATGTATTTACATTATATACCTTGTGTTGCCCTTTTATGTATTTTCTTTTCTTGTACCAAGTGATCTGTTTGAGCTGCATGCGGAAAAACACTTTGCACTGTACCTCAGTACACGTGACAATAAACAAATCCAATCCAATCCAAGAGAGAGAGAGAGAGACAGCCCGGGGAGAGAGAAAGCGAGCCTGGTCTGACAGGGCACTGAGGTAGGGAGCCTGGCCTATAGGGGGAAGAGAGCTGTGTCTGGCGAGAGAGCGAGTAAAAGAGTGGGGTAGAAGAGAAGAGAGAGGAGGAGAGGAGAGGAGAAAGACTGCTCCACCATTCAATAAGACCATGGCTGACCTTTTTGTGGACTCAGCTCCACTTACCTGCCGTAAGTTTTATTCCTTTACTGTTCAAAAATCTACCTCCCTTTGCCTTAAAAACACTTAACACGGTAGCCTCAACTGTTTCTCTGGGCAGGGAATTCCACAGATTTTGGGTGAAGAAGTTCCTCCTCGACTCCGTCCTAAATCTGCTCCCCCTTATTTTGAGGCTATGCCCCCTGGTTCTAGTTTCATCCGCCAGTGGAAACAACCTCCCTGCTTCTACCGTATCTATTCCCTTCAGAATTTTACATGTTTCAATCAGATTCCCCCTCAATCTTCTAAATTACAATAAGTATATCCCAGTCTACGTAGTCTTTCCTCATACTAATCCTCTCAACTCCGGAATAAACCTAGTGAATCTCGTCTGCATACGCTCCAGTGCCAGTACATCCTTTCTCAAATAAGGAGACCAAAACTGTACACAGTACTCCAGGTGTGACCTCACCAGCACATTATACAGCTGCTACATAACCTCCCTGCTTTTAAACTCCATCCGTCTAGCAATGAAGAACAAAATTCCATTTGCCTTCTTAATTATTTGCTGCACCTGTAAACTAACTTTTTCCCTATAACTGATGTTAGGCCAACAAGTCTACAGTTCCCCATTTTCTCTCCCCCTCCTGTCTTAAATAGTGGGGTTACATTTGCTACATTCCAATCTGCAGGAACCATTCTAGAGCATATAGGATTTTGAAAGATGATTGCCATCCACTATCTTTACAGCCACCTCTTTTAACACTCTGGGATGCAGATCACCAGGTACAGGGATTTATCAACTTATAGCCCCATTAATTTCTCTAGCACTACTTTATTACTAATATTAATTTCTTTTAGTTCTTCATTCTCACTAGGCCCTTGGTTCCCCAATATTTCAAAGAGATTTCTTGTCCCTTCCTCTGTGAAGACAGATACAAATTTACCAGTGTCAGACTGAAAACCGGCCTCTAGCTCCTCAGCTGCAGAGCTGAGTTTTCACTCCAGAGTTTCTGGCACTCAGTGCAAAGAGAGTCTCGGGGTGTGTTTTGGGCAGGACAGGGCCTGATAGAGGCGGCAATGGCGCTCCGCAGAGATTGGGACGCCCTTTAAAAGGCACCCCAATCTGCACAGAAAATAAACTATCCCCCCCCCCACCGTTACAAGCATTGTAACAATACCCCCCTCCCAAATCATCTACACGACAACCTACGGCATCGGCACATTCCCCCTCACCACAATCCTCCACCACACATAAGCCCCTACGGAGGTTCCCAGAGGGCCCACTCCAGCACTGCCACACCGATAGTGTTTCGTGCCAGCGCGATGCCAGGATGGTTGGGAAGATACATTGAGGGAGGGAGGGAGGAGCAGCGCCAAGCCTGCTAATGATATTTTAATGTATGCTGATATTTGTTAATCAATCTCGTGCCCTCCCTGGACAGAGTTTCCCATGGAGGCCCCAAACTGAAACCTCATCGCCCATTTTCAGCGTCTCGAGAGATTTAGCAGCCATTACAGGGATGGTGCCCACCGCGTCACCCAAGGTAGTTTAGTTTCTCTGCCATGTTTTCCATTGTAAATTTTCCTGCCTCTGTCTGAAATGGACCCAAGTTTGTCTTTGCTCATCATTCCATTTATCTGGGCCCAGACAAACTTTCACACTCTTGTTTATATCTCTCTGAATAGTTTGTTATTATATTTATTTTATATTCTATCTTCTCTTTATCAGTTTCCTGCACCTTTGCTGAAATCTATAAATTTCCCAATCCTTTGATAAATTTGCCAGCCTTTTGGCTCCAGCGGGCGGCTGGATCAACAGCAAAGTGACCATCCCCCCCCCCCCCCCCCCGGCCTTACCGACAACAGCGGCCCCACCACCGCCAGTAGCAGCTTGGAAATCCAGGCCGTGCTGCACATCCCGGAGCCGGCAGCGGGCCTCGATCCCCCGGAGCCGGGAGCCGGAAGCCGCGTTCGAGCGACAACTTCCCGGGAAACGGGGCGGCACTAGCCGGGCATGTGACCACGACGAGACGGATATCCCAGCGGCTCAACCCGCGGCCCCAAGTGCAGAGGACCCGAAATCCTCCGTCATCAGCCCCCCCCCCCCCCCCAAATCATCAACCCCCCCCCCATCATCAACACCCCCCCCCCATCATCAACACCCCCCCCCCATCATCAACACCCCCCCCATCATCAACCCCCCCCATCATCAACCCCCCCCCATCATCAACCCCCCCATCATCAACCCCCCCCCCATCATCAACCCCCCACCCCATCATCAACCCCCCCATCATCAACCCCCCCATCATCAACCCCCCCCATCATCAACCCCCCCCATCATCACCCCCCCCCCCATCATCAACCCCCCCCCCCATCATCAACCCCCCCCATCATCAACCCCCCCATCATCAACCCCCCCCATCATCAACCCTCCCCCATCATCAACCCCCCCCATCATCAACCCCCCCCATCATGAACCCCCCCCCCCATCATCAACCCCCCCCATCATCAACCCCCCCCCATCATCAACCCCCCCCCCATCATCAACCCCCCCCCATCATCAACCCCCCCCCATCATCAACCCCCCCCATCATCACCCCCCACCCCCCCATCATCAACCCCCCACCCATCATCACCCCCCCCCATCATCAACCCCCCCCATCATCAACCCCCCCCCATCATCAACCCCCCCCCCCATCATCAACCCCCCCCCATCATCACCCCCCCCCATCATCAACCCCCCCCATCATCAACCCCCCACCCCCCCATCATCAACCCCCCCACCCATCATCAACCCCCCACCCCCCATCATCAACCCCCCACCCCCCCCATCATCAACCCCCCCAATCATCAACCCCCCCAATCATCAACCCCCCCAATCATCAACCCCCCAATCATCAACCCCCCCAATCATCAACCCCCCCCCCATCATCAACCCCCCCAATCATCAACCCCCCCAATCATCAACCCCCCAATCATCAACGTCCCCCCAATCATCAACGTCCCCCAATCATCAACCCCCCCAATCATCAACCCCCCCATCATCAACCCCCCCAATCATCAACCCCCCCCCAATCATCAACCCCCCCATCATCAACCCCCCCCCATCATCAACCCCCCCAATCATCAACCCCCCCATCATCAACCCCCCCCATCATCAACCCCCCCATCATCAACCCCCCCAATCATCAACCCCCACCCCCCAATCATCAACCCCCCCATCATCAACCCCCCCCATCATCAACCCCCCCATCATCACCCCCCCAATCATCAACCCCCCATCATCAACCCCCCCAATCATCAACCCCCCAATCATCAACCCCCCATCATCAAACCCCTCCCAATCATCAACCCCCCCAATCATCAACCCCCCCCCAATCATCAACCCCCCCCAATCATCAACCCCCCCCCAATCATCAGCCCCCCCAATCATCAACCCCCCCAATCATCAACCCCCCCAAATCATCAACCCCCCCAATCATCAACCCCCCCCAATCATCAACCCCCCCCAATCATCAACCCCCCCATCATCAACCCCCCCCAATCATCAACCCCCCCCAATCATCAACCCCCCCCAATCATCAACCCCCCCAATCATCAACCCCCCCAATCATCAACCCCCCCCAATCATCAACCCCCCCAATCATCAACCCCCCACCCCCAATCATCAACCCCCCCAATCATCAACCCCCCCATCATCAACCCCCCCAATCATCAACCCCCCCAATCATCAACCCCCCCACAATCATCAACCCCCCCAATCATCAACCCCCCAATCATCAACCCCTCCCAATCATCAATCCCCCCACAATCATCAACCCCCCAATCATCAACCCCCCCATCATCAACCCCCCATCAACAACCCCCCCAATCATCAACCCCACCATCATCAACCCCCCACAATCATCAACCCCCCCAATCATCAACCCCCCCATCAACAACCCCCCCAATCATCAACCCCCCCAATCATCAACCCCCCCAATCATCAACCCCCCCCATCATCAACCCCCCCCAATCATCAACCCCCCCCAATCATCAACCCCCCCAATCATCAACCCCCCCAATCATCAACCCCCCCAATCATCAACCCCCCCAATCATCAACCCCCCACCCCCAATCATCAACCCCCCAATCATCAACCCCCCCATCATCAACCCCCCCAATCATCAACACCCCCAATCATTAACCCCCCCACAATCATCAACCCCCCCCAATCATCAACCCCCCAATCATCACCCCTCCCAATCATCAATCCCCCCACAATCATCAACCCCCCAATCATCAACCCCCCCATCATCAACCCCCCATCAACAACCCCCCCAATCATCAACCCCACCATCATCAACCCCCCACAATCATCAACCCCCCCAATCATCAACCCCCCCATCAACAACCCCCCACAATCATCACCCCCCAATCATCAACCCCCCCCAATCATCAACCCCCCATCAAACCCCCCCTCCCATCAAACCCCCCCTCCCATCAACCCCCCCATCAACCCTCCCCCCATCAAACCCCCCCATCAAACCCCCCATCAAACCCCCCCCCATCAAACCCCCCCATCAAACCCCCCCCCATCAAACCCCCCCATCAAACCACCCCCCATCAAACCCCCCCATCAAATCCCCCCAATCATCAACCCCCAATCATCAACCCCCCAATCATCAACCCCCCCAATCATCAACCCCCCCAATCATCAACCCCCCAATCATCAACCCCCCAATCATCAACCCCCCCAATCATCAACCCCCCCAATCATCAACCCCCGAATCATCAACCCCCCCAATCATCAACCCCCCATCATCAACTCCCCCCAATCATCAACTCCCCCAATCATCAACCCACCCAATCATCAACCCACCCCCAATCATCAACCCACCCCCAATCATCAACCCCCCAATCATCAACCTCCCCCAATCATCAACCCCCCCAATCATCAACCCCCCCCCCAAATCATCAACCCCCCCCAAATCATCAACCCCCCCCAATCATCTGATCCAGCAGAGGGCAGCAGAGCGGAGCTACTGATTGGCTGTTCGGGGGAGATTTTGCATACGTGCAGTGCGGTCAGCCTAATTTGAAGGTGCACCTGTGCAAGAGACCCGAGGTGTTTGAGTGAAGGCAAGCATCCAGCAGAGGGCAGCAGAGCGGAGTTACTGATTGGCTGTTCCGGGGAGATTTGCATATGTGCAGTGCGGTCAGTGTAATTTGAAGGTGGTTTGTGAAGGGGCTGTTGTCAAGTGACAGTTATTTGATACTATATTTGTAATCAGTTAAGGTAAAGGGTAAAAATGGCAGGAGATCCCAGACCCGTGTTATGCTCCTCGTGCGCAATGTGGGAGTTCAGGGACGCGGCCGATGCCCCTGGCTCCTTCATGTGCGGGAAGTGTGTCCAGCTGCAGCTCCTGTTAGACCGCATGACGGCTCTGGAGGTGCGGATGGACTCACTTTGGAGCATCCACGATGCTGAGGAGGTCATGTATAGCACGTTCAGTGAGTTGGTCACACCGCAGATTAGGATTGGTGAGGGAGACAGGGAATGGGTGACCAAAAATGGGTTTCCTCCGGGTGCTGCGGTTTCCTCCCACAGTCCAAAGATGTGCAGGTTAGGTGGATTGGCCATGATAAATTGCCCTTAGTGTCCAAAATTGCCCTTAGTATTGGGTGGGGTTACTGGGTTATGGGGATAGGGTGGCGGTGTTGACCTTGGGTAGGGGGTAGGATGCTCTTTCCAAGAGCCGGTGCAGACTCGATGGGCCGAATGGCCTCCTTCTGCACTGTAAATTCTATGTAAAAAAGGCAGAGAAAGAGCAGGAAGGCAGTGCAGGTGTCCCCTGCGGTCATCTCCCTCCAAAACAGGTATACCGTTTTGGATACTGTTGGGGGAGATGACTCATCAGGGGAAGGCAATAGTAGCCAGGCTCATGGCACCGTGGCTGGCTCTGCTGCACAGAACGGCGGGAAAAAGACTAGCAGGGCTATAGTCATAGGGGATTCAATTGTAAGGGGAGTAGATAGGCGTTTCTGTGGTCGAAAACGAGACTCCCGAATGGTATGTTGCCTCCCGGGTGCTCGGGTCAGGGATGTCTCTGATCGGCTGCAGGACATACTAAGGGGGGAGGGTGAACAGCCAGTTGTCGTGGTGCATATAGGCACCAATGATATAGGTTAAAAAAAAAGGGATGAGGTCCGACAATCAGAATTTAGGGAGTTAGGAGATAAGTTAAAAAGTAGGACCTCAAAGGTAGTAATCTCAGGATTGCTACCAGTGCCACGGGACAGTCAGAGTAGAAATTCAAGAATAGTCAGAATGAATACGTGGCTTGAGTGATGGTGCAGGAGGGAGGGGTTCAGATTTTTGGGACATTGGAACCGGTTCTGGGGGTGGTGGGACCATTACAAACCGGATAGTCTACACTTGGGCAGGACTGGGACCAATGTCCTAGGGGGTGCTTTTGCTAACACTGTTGGGGAGGTTTTAAATTCATGTGGCAGGGGTTGGGAACCAGATTAGGAAGTTAGAGGTCAGTAAAGAAGCAGCAACTAAAGCCAGTAAGGTACGAGACAATAAACTCAATGTGACTAAGGAAGAGATGATGAACGCAAAGGGACAGGTGGTCTGAGGTGCATTTGTTTTAATGTGAGAAGTGTAGCAGGTAAGGCAGATGAACTTAGGACTTGGATCAGTACCTGGGAATATGATGTTATTGGTATTACTGAGACTTGGTTGAGGGAAGGGCAGGACTGGCAACTGAATATCCCAGGGTATAGATGCTTCAGGAGGGATAGAGAGGGAGGTAGAAGGGGTGGAGGAGTTGCATTACTCGTCAGAGATGATATCACAGCTGTGATTAAGGAGAGCACGATGGATGATTCGAGCACTGAGGCAATATGGGTGGAGCTGAGAAATAGGAAGGGTGCAGTAACATTGTTGGGACTTTACTACAGGCCTCCCAAAAGCGAGCATGAAGTAGAGGTATAAATGTGCAGACAGATTATAGATAAATGTAGGAGCAATAGGATGGTTGTGATGGGAGATTTTAACTTTCCCCAACATTGAATGGGATTTGTGTAGTGTTGGAGGCGTAGATGGAGCAGAGTTTGTAAGGAGCATCCAGGAGAGTTTTTTAGAGCAGTATGTAAATAGTCCAACTCGGGAAGGAGCCACACTGGACCTGGTATTGGGGAATGATCCCGGCCAGGTGGTTGATGTTTCAGTCGGTGATTACTTTGGGAAGAGCGATCACAATTCCGTAAGTTTTAGAATACTCATGGACAAGAGTGGTCCGAAAGGAAGAGTACTAAATTGGGGAAAGGCAGAGTATAACAAAATTCGGCAGGAGCTAGGGAATGTGGATTGGGAGCAGCTGTTTAAGGGTAAATCCACATTTGAAATGTGGCAGTTTTTTAAGGAACCCCCCCAATCATCAACCCCCCCAATCATCAACCCCCCCAATCATCAACCCCCCAATCATCAACCCCCAATCATCAACCCCCAATCATCAACCCCCCAATCATCAACCCCCCAATCATCAACCCCCCAATCATCAACCCCCCAATCATCAACCCCCCAATCATCAACCCCCAATCATCAACCCCCCCAATCATCAACCCCCCCAATCATCAACCCCCCAATCATCAACCCCCCTCCCCAAATCATCAACCCCCCCTCCCCCAATCATCAACCCCCCAATCATCAACCCCCCCAATCATCAACCCCCCTCCCCAAATCATCAACCCCCCCTCCCCCAATCATCAACCCTCCCTCCCCAATCATCAACCCCCTCCCCCAAATCATCAACCCCCCATTCATCCACCCCCCAATCCTCAACCCCCCTCATCATCAACCCCCTCCATCAAATCACCAACCACCTCCCCAAAATGAACAATCCCCCACTCATCAACCCCCCCCACGTCATCAACCCCCCCCCAAATCATCAACCCCCTCCCCAAATCATGAACCCCCTCAAATCATCAAACCCCAAATCATCAAACACCTCCTCCAAATCATCAACCCCCCACATCATCAACTCTCCTCCCCCAAATCATCAACCACCCTAATCATCAACCCCCCACTCATCAACCCCCTCCCCAAATCATCAACACCCCACTCAATCCCCCTCCCCAAATCATCAATCCCCTTCCCTAAATCATTAACCCCACAATTATCAACTCCCCCCAATCATCAACCCCCCAATTATCAACCCCCCCAATCATCAACCCCCCCATCATCAACCCCCCCAATCATCAACCCCCCAATCATCAACCCCCAATCATCAACCCCCAATCATCAACCCCCCAATCATCAACCCCCCCAATCATCAACCCCCCAATCATCAACCCCCCCAATCATCAACCCCCCCAATCATCAACCCCCCAATCATCAACCCCCCTCCCCAATCATCAACCCCCTCCCCTATCATCAACCCTCCCTCCCCCCAATCATCAACCCCCCTCCCCCAATCATCAACCCTCCCTCCCCCCAATCATCAACCCCCTCCCCAATCATCAACCCCCCCAGTCATCAACCCCCCAATCATCAACCCCCCCAATCATCAACCCCCCCAATCATTAACCCCCCCAAACATCAACCCCCCCAATCATCAACCATCCCCCAATCATCAACCCCCCAATCATCAACCCCCCCATCATCAACCCCCCCATCATCAACCCCCCCAATCATCAACCCCCCCAAACATCAACACCCCCCAATCATCAACCCCCCATCATCAACCCCCAATCAACCCCCACCCCAATCTTCAACCCCCCCAATCATCAACCCCCCAATCATCAACCCCCCAATCATCAACCCCCCAATCATCAACCCCCCAATCATCAACCCCCCCAATCATCAACCCCCAATCATCAACCCCCCAATCATCAACCCCCCAATCATCAACCCCCCCAATCATCAACCCCCCAATCATAAACCCCCCAATCATCAACCCCCCAATCATCAACCCCCAATCATCAACCCCCAATCATCAACCCCCAATCATCAACCCCCCAATCATCAACCCCCCCAATCATCAACCCCCCAATCATCAACCCCCCCAATCATCAACCCCCCAATCATCAACCCTCCAATCATCAACCCCCCAATCATCAACCCCCCAATCATCAACCCCCCAATCATCAACCCCCCAATCATCAACCCCCCAATCATCAACCCCCAATCATCAACTCCCCCAATCATCAACCCCCCCAATCATCAACCCCCCAATCATCAACTCCCCTCCCCAAATCATCAACCCCCCTCCCCCAATCATCAACCCTCCCTCCCCAATCATCAACCCCCTCCCCCAAATCATCAACCCCCCATTCATCCACCCCCCAATCCTCAACCCCCTCATCATCAACCCCCTCCATCAAATCACCAACCCCCTCCCCAAAATGAACAACCCCCCACTCATCAACCCCCCCCACGTCATCAACCCCCCCCAAATCATCAACCCCCTCCCCCAAATCATGAACACCCTCAAATCATCAAACCCCAAATCATCAAACACCTCCTCCAAATCATCAACCCCCCACATCATCAACTCTCCTCCCCCAAATCATCAACCACCCCCTATCACCACCTCCCCATCATCACCTCATCATCAACCCTCATTGAGCCATCAGCATCCCCCATCACTCCCACATCATCAACCATAGCCTCAAGCTGTTTATCACCCCACTATCAACACACACCCCCTATCATCACCCCCATCATCACTCACCCATCATCACCCCCATCAACACACACACCCTATCATCACCTCCATCATCACTCACCCATCATCACCCCCATCAACACACACACCCTATCATCATCCCCCATCATCACCCCCTCATTGAGCCATGAGCATCCCCATCACCCCCACATCATCAAGCCCATCATCAACGCAACCCCCCATCATCACCCCACATCGTCACCCCCATTATCAACACACACCCTCCATCATCACCCCCTATGTTGCTAATAACCACAAGCTGCGAGTATGTTTCTTGTATTGACACAATGACCACACATCCAGTATGTTAGTTCAAGAGTTTATTATTAAACACAAGATTTATCTCTATGTGCAATGACGCACGCGGCTAGGCATTAAACTACACCTATCAAATACGATGACCTTTACTTAACTTCTGGATGACTTGCTCTGTGTGGGTAGATAAGGCCTTTATCTGAATCCCCAAATGTGTCGGCTGGAAGTCGTCAGGTTCGTCTCGAATCACCTCCTTGATCACCCCCCTTATCACCTCCATCATCACTCCACTTATCATCAGCCCCCTTATCATCAGCACCCCAACATCATATCCATCATCACCCCATCAACCTCCCATCGTCACCCCCCATCATCGCCATCCCATCATCAATCTCCCATTATCACTCCCACATCATCTCCCCCCATTATCATCCCCCTATCATCACCCCCCCACCATCAACCACATCATCAACCCCATCTTCACCCCCCATCACCGCCCCATCATCACCCCCATCATCATCCTCTGCATCATCAACCCATTATCACCCATCATCATCATACTCTATCATCACCCCAATCATCACCATACTCTATCATCACCCCCATCATCACCCTCATCAACCCATCATCATCCCCATCATCACCCCCAGCAACCCCTCATCAACCCCATCATCACCCCCACCAACCCTCGTCACCACCCTCCCATCATCACCCCCATCATCATGCCCCATTGAGCCATCAGCATCTCCCATCACCCCCACATCATCAAGCCCATCATCACCCCCATCATCAACACACCCCCCCCATCACCACCCCCCATTATCAGCCCCCTTAACATCAGCCCCCCAACATCACGTCCATCATCTCCCCCCCATTATCATCCCCCTATATCACCATCATAGAACATAGAACAGTACAGCACAGGCCCTTCGGCCCTCGATGTTGTGCCGAGCATTGTCCGAAACCAAGATCAAGCTATCCCACTCCCTGTCATTCCGGTGTGCTCCATGTGCCTATCCAATAACCGCTTGAAAGTTCCTAAAGTGTCCATCTCCACTATCACAGCAGGCAGTCCATTCCACACTCTAACAACTCTCTGAGTAAAGAACCTACCTCGGACATCCCTCCTATATCTCCCACCCTGAACCTTATAGCAATGCCCCCTTGTAACAGCTACATCCACCCAAGGAAATAGTCTCTGAACGTCCACTCTATCTATCCCCCTCATCATCTTATAAACCTCTATTAAGTCGCCTCTCGTCCTCCTTCGCTTCAATGAGAAAATCCCTAGATCCCTCAACCTTTCCTCATAAGACCTACCCTCCAATCCAGGCAGCATCCTGGTAAATCTCCTTTGTGCCCTTTCCAATGCTTCCACATCCTTCCTATAATGAGGTGACCAGTGATGTGTTGGGTGCTCTGTATCCGTGGAGACTGCGTTTCCCTCAGCAGCAACACATACAGGCTACCAACACTTGAAATAGTACAACACTATTTTATTAAGCTAGAAACTGTTGAACATACTGTCACTGTGGGTTAACACGATGTTAGATTAAACTAAAGACCTATGCCTATCCTAACCAGTCTATGCACTCAGCACATGGTGAAGATCTGTGCTGTAAGCTCTGTCCTTCTGAGAGGCTGCATCCCTAATGAACAGGAAAACTGATGCCATCTGTCTTTATAGTGAGTGTGCTCTAACTGGTGATTGGCTGCGGTGTTGTGTGTGTTGATTGGTCTTGCTGTGTGTCAATCAGTGTGTGTGTCTGCAGCATGATATACTGGTATATATTATGACAACCAAAACTGCACACAATACTCCAAATGTGGTCTCACCAGGGTCCTGTACAGTTGCAGCATAACTCAAGCACCCTGTTAATAAACGCTGACACACTACAGGCCTTCTTCACGACTCTATCCACTTGAGTGGCAACCTTCAGAGATCTGTGGACATGAAACCCAAGATCTCTCTGTTCCTCCACAAGTTCAGCACAACATTTTAGGCCGAAGGGCCTGTTCAATGCTGTATTTTCTATTCCTCAGAACCCTGCCGTTGACCCTGTAATCCACATTCAAATTTGTCCGACCAAAATGAATCACCTTACACTTATCGGGGTTAAACACCATCTGCCATTTTTCGGCCCATCTCTGTATCCTATCAATGTTTCTTTGCTGCCTACAACAGCCCTTCACCTCATCCACTACTCCACCAATCTTGGTGTCATCAGCAAATTTACTGACCCACCCTTCACCCCCTCCTCCAAGGCATTTATAAAAATCACAAATAGCAAAGGACCCAGCAGTGATCCCTGTGGTACACCGCTGGTAACTGGTCTCCAGCCTGAATATTTTCCATCCATAACCACCCTCTGTCTTCTATGATAGCCAGTTACTTCTCCAATTGGCCAAATTTCCCTCTATCCCACACCTCCTTACTTTCTCATGAGCCGACCATGGGGAACCTTATCAAACGCCTTACTGAAATCCATGTATACGACATCAACTGCTCTACCTTCGTCCACACAATTGGTTACCTCCTCAAAGAATTCAATCAAATTTGTGAGGTAAGACTTACCCTTCACGAATCCGTGTTGACTATCCCGGATTAAGCTGCATCTTTCCAAATGGTCATTAATCATATCCCTCAGGACCTTTTCCATTAACTTACCGACCACCGAAGTAAGATTAACCGGCCTATAATTACCAGGGTCATTCCTGTTCTCTTTCTTGAACAGAGGAACAACATTTGACACTCTCTAGTCCTCTGGCACTATCCCTGTGGACAGTGTGGACCCAAAGATCAAAGCCAAAGGCTCTGCAATCTCATCCCTTGCCTCCCAAAGAATCCTAGGATATATCCCATCTGGCCCAGGGGACTTGTCGACCCTCAGGTTTTTCAAAATTGCTAATACGTCCTTTCTCAGAACATCTACCTCCTCCAGCCTACCCGTCTGT
The DNA here is from genome assembly GCF_902713615.1 of Scyliorhinus canicula. Taxonomy (NCBI): domain Eukaryota; kingdom Metazoa; phylum Chordata; class Chondrichthyes; order Carcharhiniformes; family Scyliorhinidae; genus Scyliorhinus; species Scyliorhinus canicula. The sequence continues at coordinate 71,821,564 of NC_052163.1, read as the reverse complement.
ATCACACTCTCATCCTCCAAAACATGGCCCCTCTCCTTGGTGAACACTGAAGAAAAGTATTCATTCAATGCCTCTCCTATCTCTTGTGACTCCATGCATAAGTTCCCACAACTGTCCTTGACCAGCCCTAACCTCCCCCTGGTCATTCTTTTACTTCTCACATAAGAGTAAAAAGCCTTGGGGTTTTCCTTGATCCAACCGGCCAAGGACTTCTCATGCCCCCTCCTAGCTCTCCTGAGCCCTTTTTTTTTAGCTCATTCCTTGCTACCTTGTAACCCTCAAGCGACCCAACTGAACCTTGTTTTCTCATCCTTACATACTCTTCCTTTTTCCTCTTGACAAGACACTGAACCTCGTTTGTGAACCATGGTTCCCTCACACGGCCATTTCCTCCCTGCCTGACAGGGACATACCTATCAAGGACACGCAGTATTTGTTCCTTGAAAAAGCTCCACTTTTCATTTGTGCCTTTCCCTGACCCCCATCATCACCCCACTATCACCCCTCCATCATCACACTCCACAATCACCTCCTTGATCACCTCTATCATCACCCCACCAACCCCCTTATCATCAGCCCCCTTATCATCAGCCCCCCAACACCACATCTGTCATCACCCCATCAGCCTCCCATCATCACCCCCCATCATCGCCACCCCATCATCAATCTCCCATCATCACCCCCCCATCATCACTCCCACGTCATCACCCCCCATTATCACTCCCACATCATCTCCCCCCATTATCACTCCCACATCATCTCCCCCCCATTATCACTCCCACATCATCTCCCCCCATTATCATCTCCCTATCATCACCCCCTCCATCATCAACCACATCATCAACCCCATCTTCATCCACCGATTATTAACCTCCTATCTCTGCCCCATCAACCCCCCATCATCTCCCTCCACACACACCCATCATCACCCCCACATCAATCCCATCACCACCCCCAATGATCAACATCCTCGTCATCACCCTCCACAAGCCCACATCATGACACCCCATCATCAACCCCATCACAACGCCCAATTATCAACCCCATCATCATCCACCTCAATCACCAACCTACCATCATCACCCTCCACCCCCCCCCATATCGCCACCCCCCATCATCAACCTCCCTTCACACCCTCTACATCCCGCATCATCAACCCCAACTTTAACCCCTATCATCAACCTCCCATCACCGCCCTATCATCATCCCCCCATTGAGCCATCAGCATCCTCCGTCACCTCCATATCATCAACCACATCATCAAGCCCATCATTAACCCCCCCATCATCAACACACACACCCTATCATCACCCCCCATCATCAACCACATCATTAACCCCATCTTCACACCCCATCATCAACTTCCCATAACCGCCCCATCAACACCCCCACCATCACCCTCTGCATCATCAACCCATCATCACCCACTATTATCATACTCTATCATCACCCCCATCATCATCATCATCAACCCCATCATCACCCCCAGCAACCCCTCATCAACCCCATCATCACCCCATCAACCCCCTTTCACCCCCACCAACCCTCGTCATCACCCCCCCCCCCATCATCACCCCCATCATTACCCCATATCATCAACCTCCATAATCACCTGGCCCTGAGTCCATTGCCCCATCAAGCCCATCATCACCACCATTATTATTCCCATCATCATCCCTCATCATCACCCCCCCATCATCTCCCCTTCATCACAGTTCTTCATCATTATCCCATCATCACCTCCATCAAGCCGTCATCAACCCAATATCACCCCCATCATAACCCCCATCATCACACTCCATCATCAACCCCATCATCACTCCTCACCATCACCGCCCCATCATCACACTTCATCCTCACACCTATCATCACACCCCATCATCACCTCCATCAACCCCCCATTATCACCCAGCATCAGCACCCCATCATCACCTCCATCAACCCCCCATTATCACCCAGCATCAGCACCCCATCATCACCTCCATCAACCCCCCATTATCACCCAGCATCAGCACCCCATCATCATCTCCATCAACCCCCCATTATCACCCAGCATCAGCACCCCATCATCACCTCCATCAACCCCCCATTATCACCCAGCATCAGCACCCTATTATCACTCCCCATCATCACCTCCATCAACCCCCCATTATCACTCCCCATCATCATAATTACTCAAATTACCCAGAGATAGCACAATTAGTAAATTGTGTAATTATGTATACAAAAGCAACGTGTGCATGGCATGAAATACCTGAGTTAGAAATGAGTGACAATGGACCATGCTTTAACAGTAAAGAATGGTAGGAATTTGCATGGCAATATGATTTTGTTTTTAAATTTAGATGACTCAATTTTTTTTCCAATTAAGGGACAATTTAACGTGGCCAATCCACCCACCCTGCTCATCTTTGGGTTGTGGGGGCGAAACCCACACAAACAAGAGGAGAATGTGCAAACTCCACACGGACAGTGACCTAGAGCCGGGATCGAACCCGGGACCATGGCGCTGTGAGACAGCAGTGCTAACCACTGTGCCACTGTGCTGCCCCTGCAATATAATTTTAAGCATATAATGTCAAGTCCATTATACCCGCAATAAAATGGAAAGCAGAAAAAAGGGGTTCAGATAGTCAAGCAGCTACTGAAGAAGGATATGGACAGTAAAGGTGATCAATATTTAGCACTGCTAAGTTTTTGAACATCTCCATTAAGTTGTGGTTTATCGCCAGCAGCAATGTTGATGAATCAGAAACTACGAAAAATTATGCCATGCCATACCAAGCAAAGGCTGAATGAGAAGATAAAAGATCAAATGGAATCTCAGAAGAAGAAACAAAAGGAATATTATGTCAAGTCTACCAGGTGTCTCAAAGTGGGAGGAAGAGTTGGGAGAGGGTATGGAGGAGGATTTCTGGTGTGAGGTGCTCTGTGGAATCAGCGCCTCCATCTGATATAGCTGAAGGTGGTACATAGAGCACACTTCACAAGGGCGAGGATGAGCCGGTTCTTTGAAGGGGTAGAAGATGTGTGTGAATGTTGGGGGTGGGGGGGGACTTTGAATCATGTTCATATGTTTTGGTCCTATCCAAAGCTGGAAGATTAAATCCAAATTGATTTGGATCTGTAGTCCAGCAACTAAGGTAGACGATAGTCAGGACGCCAAAGCACGTAGTGATGCAGTGGGGAAGGTAACAATGACAAAGGAGAGTACTTGCAGGCAAGGAGATGGGTTGAAGTGTGTATACTTTAATGCAAGAAGCATCAGGAATAAGGTGGGTGAACTTAAGGCATGGATCTGTACTTGGGACTATGATGTGGTGGCCATCACGGAAACTTGGATAGAAGAGGGGCAGAAATGGTTGTTGGAGGTCCCTGGTTATAGATGTTTCAACAAGATTAGGGAGGATGGTAAAAGAGGTGGGGGGGGGGGGGTGGCATTGTTAATTAGAGATAGTATAATAGCTGCAGAAAGGCAGTTCGAGGGGGATCTGCCTACTGAGGTAATATGGGTTGAAGTTAGAAATAGGAAAGGAGCAGGCACCTTGGGAGTTTTCTATAGGCCCCCCAATAGCAGCAGAGATGTGGAGGAACAGATTGGGAAACAGATTTTGGAAAGGTGCAGAAGTCACAGGGTAGTCGTCATGGGCGACTTAAACTTCCCAAACATTGAGTGGAAACTCTTTAGATCAAATAGTTTGGATGGGGTAGTGTTTGTGCAGTGTGTCCAGGAAGCTTTTCTAACACAGTATGTAGATTGTCCGACCAGAGGGGAGGCCATATTGGATTTAGTACTTGGTAATGAACCAGGGCAGGTGATAGATTTGTTCGTGGGGGAGCATTTTGGAGGCAGTGACCACAATTCTGTGACTTTTACTTTAGTAATGGAGAGGGATAGGTGCGAGCAACAGGGCAAGGTTTATAATTGGGGGAAGGGTAAATACAATGTTGTCAGACAAGAATTGAAGTGCAGAAGTTGGGAACATAGGCTGTCAGGGAAGGACACAAGTGAAATGTGGAACTTGTTCAAGGAACAGGTACTGCGTGTCTTTGATATGTATGTCCCTGTCAGGCAGGGAAGTTTGGTCGAGTGAGGGAACCATGGTTGACAAGAGAGGTTGAATGTCTTGTTAAGAGGAAGAAGGAGACTTATGTAAGGCTGAAGAAACAAGGTTCAGACAGGGCGCTGGAGGGATACAAGATAGCCAGGAGGGAACTGAAGAAAGGGATTAGGAGAGCTAAGAGAGGGCATGAAAAATCTTTGGCGGGTAGGATCAAGGAAAACCCCAAGGCCTTTTACACATATGTGAGAAATATGAGAATGACTAGAGCGAGGGTAGGTCCGATTAAGGACAGTAGCGGGAGATTGTGTATTGAGTCTGAAGAGATAGGAGAGGTCTTGAACAAGTATTTTTCTTCAGTATTTACAAACGAGAGGGGCCATATTGTTGGAGAGGACAGCGTGAAGCAGACTGATAAGCTTGAGGAGATACTTGTCAGGAAGGAAGATGTGTTGCGCGTTTTGAAAAACCTGAGGATAGACAAGTCCCCCGGGCCTGACGGGATATATCCAAGGATTCTGTGGGAAGCAAGAAATGAAATTGCAGAGCCGTTGGCAATGATCTTTTCATCCTCGCTGTCAACAGGGGTGGTACCAGAGGATTGGAGAGTGGTGAATGTCGTGCCACTGTTCAAAAAAGGGAATAGGGATAACCCTGGGAATTACAGGCCAGTTAGTCTTACTTCGGTGGTCAGCAAAGTAATGGAAAGGGTACTGAGGGATAGGATTTCTGAGCATCTGGAAAGGCATTGCTTGATTAGGGATAGTCAGCACGGATTTGTGAGGGGTAGGTCTTGCCTTACAAGTCTTATTGAATTCTTTGAGGAGGTGACCAAGCATGTGGATGAAGGTAAAGCAGTGGATGTAGTGTACATGGATTTTAGTAAGGCATTTGATAAGGTTCCCCATGGTAGGCTTATGCAGAAAGTAAGGAGGCATGGGATAGTGGGAAATTTGGCCAGTTGGATAACAAACTGGCTAACCGATAGAAGACAGAGAGTGGTGGTGGATGGCAAATAGTCAGCCTGGAGCCCAGTTATCAGTGGCGTACCGCAGGGATCAGTTCTGGGTCCTCTGCTGTTTGTGATTTTCATTAACGATTTGGATGAGGGAGTTGAAGAGTGGGTCAGTAAATTTGCAGATGATACGAAGATTGGTGGAGTTGTGGATAGTGAGGAGGGCTGTTGTCGGCTTCAAAGAGACATAGATAGAATGCAGAGCTGGGCTGAGAAGTGGCAGATGGAGTTTAACCCTGACAAGTGTGAGGTTGTCCATTTTGGAAGGACAAATCTGAATGCGGAATACAGGGTTAATGGTAGGGTTCTTGGCAATGTGGAGGAGCAGAGAGATCTTGGGGTCTATGTTCATAGTTCTTTGAAAGTTGCCACTCAAGTGGATAGAGCTGTGAAGAAGGCCTATGGTGTGCTAGCGTTCATTAGCAGAGGGATTGAATTTAAGAGCCGTGAGGTGATGATGCAGCTGTACAAAACCTTGGTCAGGCCACATTTGGAGTACTGTGTGCAGTTCTGGTCACCTCATTTTAGGAAGGATGTGGAAGCTTTGGAAAAGGTGCAAAGGAGATTTACCAGGATGTTGCCTGGAATGGAGAGTAGGTCATACGAGGAAAGGTTGAGGGTGCTAGGCCTTTTCTCATTAGAACGGAGAAGGATGAGGGGCGACTTGATAGAGGTTTATAAGATGATCAGGGGAATTGATAGAGTAGACAGTCAGAGACTTTTTCCCCGGGTGGAACACACCATTACAAGGGGACATAAATTTAAGATAAATGGTGGAAGATATAGAGGGGATGTCAGAGGTAGGTTCTTTACCCAGAGAGTAGTGGGGGCATGGAATGCACTGCCTGTGGTAGTAGTTGAGTCGGAAAAGTTAGGGACCTTCAAGCGGCTATTGGATAGGTACTTGGATTAGGGTAGAATAATGGAGTGTAGGTTAACTTCTTAAGGGCAGCACGGTAGCATTGTGGATAGCACAATTGCTTCACAGCTCCAAGGTCCCAAGTTCGATTTCGACTTGGGTCACTGTCTGTGTGGAGTCTGCACATCCTTCCCGTGACTGCGTGGGTTTCCTCCGGGTACTCCGGTTTCCTCCCACAGTCCAAAGATGTGCAGGTTGGGTGGATTGGCCATGAAAAATTGTCCAAAATTCTATGATTAACCTAGGACAAAAGTTCGGCGCAACATCGTTGCAGCAGGGTAGCATGGTGGTTAGCATAAATGCTTCACAGCTCCAGGGTCCCAGGTTCGATTCCCGGCTGGGTCACTGTCTGTGTGGAGTCTGCACGTCCTCCCCGTGTGTGCGTGGGTTTCCTCCGGGTGCTCCGGTTTCCTCCCACAGTCCAAAGATGTGCGGGTTAGGTGGATTGGCCATGCTAAATTGCCCGTAGTGTCCTAATAAAAGTAAGGTTAAGGGGGGGGTTGTTGGGTTACGGGTATAGGGTGGATATGTGGGTTTGAGTAGGGTGATCATGGCTCGGCACAACATCGAGGGCCGAAGGGCCTGTTCTGTGCTGTACTGTTCTATGTTCTATCGTGGGCCGAAGGGCCTGTTCTGTGCTGTATTTCTCTATCTATCTATTTCTCTATCTATTACTGAAAGGAGGTTTTTAGGGCAGTTTCTAAAGTGGTGCACGTAAAACTAGATCCGGGCCCTCGGGAGGTCATATTCAGGGTATCGGACCAGCCGGGGTTGGAAATGGGTGCAGCGGCAGACGTTATAGCCTTAGCCTCGTTGATCGCCCGAAGGCGGATCCTGTTGGGATGGAGATCAACCTCTCCACCCTGTGCCCTGGCATGGTGGGGGATCTGTTGGAATACTTAACTCTTGAGAAGGTTAAATTTGAACTGAGAAGAAAGATGGAGGGGTTGTACAATTCATGGGCGTTATTCATTATGCACTTTCAAGAGAGATTACGTCGAACATGGGGGTGGGGGGTTGGGAGGGTTGGGGGGAGGAGACTACATGGGTTAATGGTGACTCTGGCTGTTTCCTGATCCCAAGATGTTTTTTGTTTATGTTAACATTCGGGCTGTTGTTTGGGGGTTTGGTGGGAGGATGGGATTGTTGTTGATAAGGAGATTATATTCGTTACTGCTTATTGTTCGTTGATGAGTGTACATTTGGAAATATTTTTTTAAAAAGTCTACCAGGTGTCCAAAACCTTTGAATCCAAATGACATGGTGAGAGTGGGGGATCCTGATGGCTGGTGAAAATGTGCTAAGGTATTGCAGAAAACAGGTCCAAGGTCCTATACTGTGATAACTGAGCAAGGACAGGTTTTAAGGAGGAATAGACGAGCAGTCCTCAAAGTGAAACAACCTGTTGCTGAACAGCAAGGTGAGGCAGAGCGGAGCCGCTGATTGGCTGTTGCGGGGAAAATTTGCATCAGTGCATTGCGGTCACTGTATCCAGAAGGTGGTTTGTGGAGGAGCTGTTGACTGTTAAACCCCAAACACTTCTTCTGTGTTTCCCTCCCTACCTCCTCCTCTAACCAAAAAAATAACAATCACTGTAGGGATCCCAGCCGAGTAAAGATCAAGAGGGAGACTCAAGGGCAGGTGGAAGTAGAAAGAAGTTGAACCGTGACGTCACAGCCAGCAGATAAGTGATTGGCTGGTGACTGGTAAGTAGTTTTTCTTTTCCGTGATTGGTTTTATCGTGTGATTGGTAACAATTTTTCTTTTTGTTTCCTTTTTAATTTATCTATTATTTGATGTGATAGTTGGATTAAATTAAGTTTAAGATTAAAAATGACAGGAGATCTCAGACACGTGTTATGTTCCTCTTGCGCAATGTGGGAGCTCAGGGACGTGGCTGATGTCCCTGGCTCCTTCACGATTGGGGTGTGTCCAGCTGCAGCTCTTGTTAGACAGCATGATGGCTCTGGACCTTCAGATGGACTCACTTTGGAGCATCCACGATGCTGGGGAGGTCGTGGATAGCACATTTAACGAATTGGTCACACCACAGATTAGGATTGCTGAGGGAGAAAGGGAATGGGTGACCAAAAGGCAGAGAAAAAGTAGGAAGGAAGTGCAAGTGTCCCCTGTGGTCACCTCCCTCCAAAATAGGTATATTGTTTTGGATACTGTTGGGGCAGATGACTCACCAGGGGAAGGCAGATGTAGCCAGGTTCATGGCACCATGGCTGGCTCTGCTGTACAGAAGGGTGGGAAAAAGAGTGGAAGGGCTATAGTCATAGGGGATTCAATTGTAAGGGGAGTAGATAGGCAGTTTTGTGGTCGAAAACAAGATTCCCGAATGGTATGTTGCCTCCCAGGTGCACGGGTCAGGGATGTCTCAGATCGGCTTCAGAACATTCTGAAGGGGGAGGGTGAACAGCCAGTTGTCGTGGTGTATATAGGCACCAATGATATAGGTAAAAAACGGGATGAGGTCCTACAAGCAGAATTTAGGGAGTTAGGAGCCAAGTTAAAAAGTCAGACCTCAGAGGTAGTAATCTCAGGATTGCTACCAGTGCCACGTGGTAGGCAGAGTAGAAATGAAAGAATAGGCAGGATGAATGCGTGGCTTGAGAGATGGTGCAGGAGGGAGGGGTTCAGATTTTTGGGACATTGGGACCGATTCTAGGGGAGGTGGGACTACTACAAATTGGACGGTCTACACCTGGGCCGGACTGGAACCAATGTCCTTGGGGGTGTTTTTGCTAACGCTGTTGGGGAGGGTTTAAACTAATGTGGCAGGGGGATGGGAACCAAATGAGGAGGATAGTAGACAGTAAGGAGGTAGTAACTAAAGCCTGTAAGGAACTAGATCATGAAGTCAGTGTGACTAAGGGGAAAAATAGGCAGGGAGCAGATGATGAATGCAAAGGGACTGGTGGTCTGAGGTGCATTTGTTTTAATGCAAGAAGTGTAGTAGGTAAGGCAGATGAACTTAGGGCTTGGATTAGTACCTGGGAGGATGATGTTATTGCTATTACTGAGACTTGGTTGAGGGAAGGGTATGATTGGCAACCAAATATCCCAGGATATCAATGCTTCAGGTGGGATGGAGAGGGAGGTAAAAGGGGTGGAGGAGTTGCATTACTGGTCAGAGAGGATATCACAGCTGTGCTGAAGGAGGGCACTATGGAGGACTTGAGCAGTGAGGCGATATGGGCAGAGCTCAGAAATAGGAAGGGTGAGGTAACAATGTTGGGGCTGTACTACAGGCCTCCCAACAGTGAGCGTGAGATAGAGGTACAAATATGTAAATAGATTATGGAAAGATGTAGGAGCAACAGGGTGGTGGTGATAGGAGATATTAATTTTCCCAACATTGACTGGGATATAAGAACATAAGAACATAAGTTCTAGGAGCAGGAGTAGGCCATCTGGCCCCTCGAGCCTGCTCCGTCATTCAATGAGATCATGGCTGATCTTTTGTGGACTCCGCTCCACTTTCCGGCCCGAACACCATAACCCTTAATCCCTTTATTCTTCAAAAAACTATCTATCTTTACCTTAAAAACATGCAATGAAGGAGCCTCAACTGCTTCACTGGGCAAGGAATTCTATAGATTCACAACCCTTTGGGTGAAGAAGTTCCTCCTAAACTCAGTCCTAAATCTACTTCCCCTTATTTTGAGGCTATGTCCCCTAGTTCTGCTGTCACCCGCCAGTGGAAACAACCTGCCCGCATCAATCCTATCTATTCCCTTCATAATTTTAAATGTTTCTATAAGATCCCCCCTCATCCTTCTAAATTCTAATGAGTACAGTCCCAGTCTACTCAACCTCTCCTCATAATCCAACCCCTTCAACTCTGGGATTAACCTAGTGAATCTCCTCTGCACACCCTCCAGCGCCAGTACGTCCTTTCTCAAGTGTCAGAGGTCGAGATGGAGCAGAATTTGTAAGGAGCATCCAGGAGGGTTTTCTAGAGCAGTATGTAAATAGTCCAACTCTGGAAGGGGCCATACTGGACCTGGTGTTGGGGAATGAGCCCGGCCAGGTGGTTGAAGTTTCAGTCGGGGATTACTTTGCGAATAGTGATCACATTTTCATAAGTTTTAGAATACTCATGGACAAAGACGAGAGTGGTCCTAAAGGAAAAGTGCTAAATTGGGGGAAGGCCAACTATACCAAAATTCGGCAGGAGCTAGGGAATGTGGATTGGGAGCAGCTTTTGAAGGTAAATCCACATTTGATATGTGGGAGGCTTTTAAAGAAAGGTTGATTAGTGTGCAGGACAGACATGTCCCTGTGAAAATGAGGGATAGAAATAGCAAGGTTAGGGAACCATGGATGACAGGTGAAATTGTGAGACTAGCTAAGAGGAAAAAGGAAGCATATATATGTCTAGGCGACTGAAGACCGACGAATCTTTGGAAGAATATCGGGAATGTAGGACCAATCTGAAATGAGGAATCAAGAGGGCTAAAAGGGGTCATGAAATATCTTTAGCAAACAGGGTTAAGGAAAATCGCAAATCCTTTTATTCATATATAAGGAGCAAGAGGGTAACTAGAGAAAGAGTTGGCCCACTCAAGGACAAAGGAGGAAAGTTATGCGTGGAGTCAGAGAAAATGGGTGAGATTCTTAACGAGTACTTTGCATCGGTATTCACCGAGGAGAGGGACATGACAGATGTTGAGGTTAGGGATAGATGTTTGATTACTCTAGGTCAAGTCGGCATAAGGAGGGAGGATGTGTAGGGTATTCTAAAAGGCATTAAGGTGGACAAGTTCCCAGGTCCGGATGGGATCTATCCCAGGTTACTGAGGGAAGTGAGAGAGGAAATAGCTGGGGCCTTAACAGATATCTTTGCAGCATCCTTGAACACGGATGAGGTACCGGAGGACTGGAGAATTGCTAATGTTGTCCCTTTGTTTAAGAAGGCTAGCAGGGATAATCCAGGTAATTATAGACCGGTGACCCTGACATCAGTGGTAGGGAAGCTGCTGGAGAAGATACTGAGGGATAGGATCTATTCCCATTTGGACGAAAATAGGCTTATCAGTGATAGGCAACATGGTTTTGTGCAGGGAAGGTCATGTCATGGCAGAGAGCAGGGATTGAGAGGATGGGAGATCTGTTCGAAGAGGAGCCTGTTCCCAGCCTGAGGGAGTTCGAGGAGAAATTTGAATTGACGGGAGGGAATGAGTTTAGGTACCTGCAGGCGTAGGACTTCCTGCGCAGGCAGGTCTCAACCTTCCCGCTTTTACCACCAAGGGGGATACAGGACAGGGTAGTTTCCAGAGTATGGGTTGGGGAAGGGAGGGTTTTGGACATTTATATGATTTATTTAGATTTCCAGAAGGCCTTTGACAAGATGCCGCATGTGAGATTGTTAAATAAGTTAAGAGCCCACGGTGTTAAGGGTAAGAACCTGGCATGGATAGAGGATTGGCTGACTGGCAGAAGGCTGAGAGTGGGAATAAAGGGGTATTTTCAGGATGGCAGCTGGTGACTAGTGGTGTGCCTCAGGGGTCAGTGTTGGGACCATTGCATTCCACAATATACATTAACGATCTGGAAGAAGGAACTGAAGACACTGTTGCTAAGTTTGCAGATGATACAAAGATACGTAGAGGGACAGGTAGTATTTAGGAAGCAGGGGCTGCAGAAGGACTTGGACAGGCTAGGAGAGTGGGCAAAGAAGTGGCAGATGGAATACAATGTGGCCTGTGTGAGGTTTTGCACTTTGGTAGGAAGAATGGGGGTATAGACTATTTTCTAAATGAGAAAAGGCTAAGGAAATCAGAAGCACAAAGGGACTTAGAGATCCAGTTCAGGATTCTTGTAAGGTTAACATGCAGGTTCAGTCAGCAGTTGGGAAGGCAAATGCAATGTTAGCATTCATGTTGGGAGGGCTAGAATATAAATGTACTTCTGAGGCTGTTTAAGACTCTGGTCAGACCCCATTTGGAGTATTGTGAGCAGTTTTGGGTCCGATATCTAAGGAAAGATGGACTGGCCTTGGAAAAGATCCAGAGGAGGTTCACAAGAATGATCCCTGGAATGAAGAGCTTGTCATATGAGGGACAGTTGAGTTCTCTGGATCTGTACTCGGAGTTTAGAAGAATGAGTGGCGTTCTTATTGAAACTTACAGGATACTGCGAGGCCTGGATAGAGTGGACATGGATAAGATGTTTCCACTTGTAGGAACAACAAGAACCAGAGGACATCATCTCAGTCTGAAGGGACGAACCTTTAAAACTGAGATGAGGAGGAATTTCTTCAGCCAGAGGGTGGTGAATCTGTGGAATGCTTTGCCGCAGAAGGCTGTGGACATCAAATCGCTGAGTGTCTTTAAGACAGAGATTGGTTCTTGATTAATAAGGGGATCAGGGGTTATGAGGAGAAGGCAGGAGAATGGGGATGAGAAAAATACCCGCCATGATTGAATGGCGGAGTAGACCCGATGGGCCGAATGGCCTAGTTCTGCTCTTATGCTGACTATCCTTGATTAATCATTTCCTCTCCAAGTGGAGATTAATTCTGTCCCTCAAATTTGTTTCAAATAGTTTCCCATGGAGGCTCAGTTTGGGTTCCGCGGTCACTCAGCTCCAAACCTCATTACAGCCTTGGGTCAAACATGGACAGAATAGCGGAACTCCAGAGGTGAGGTGACAGTGACTGCCCTTGACATCAAGGCAGCATTTGACCGAGTGTGGCATCAAGGAGCCCTCACAAAACCGGAGTCAATGGGAATCAGAGGTGTTGTAATTTGGAATAACACAAGCTGCCACTTGATGCAGTTTTGAGTAAAAGATGTTCCAGACTTTGAAGTGAGTTCAATGTGTTTTACCACTAGCACAGATCTCTGCTAATCTAAATGTAGTAACTCAGTCTAACTGAACCAGCCTTGCTCTAAGCCACGTGCTGGGGTGTGATGCTGAGGATACACCCTGTCTCACTCTGTAGATGTTGGTCTGTGGAAAGAGGTGGGGTGTGAGTGCCTCATCCCTTTTATAGAGAGATACCATCCCCGAGTGTCCTGACTGCTCATTGATCGTGTCCTATTCTATGTGTTCATTATCTGCATGTTTACATATCATGACATCTCCCCTTTTTTATGTTTTGTTGGTGTATGTGAATGTATTTACGTGTGAATGAGTCTGTCTAACGTGACTGACGGAGGACATCAGAACAGAACAGAACAAAGAAAACAAATGTTCACAAGTCCAGTCTCTGAGGCTTGCGTCTGATCCTGGTTGACCGCCGGAGAGGTGGCGGAGGGGATGACGGCACCTTGACAGGCGGGATGGAAACCTGACTGGTGGCCTCGTGGTGCGAGGTATCAGGAGGTGGCAATTCAACATATGGAAATGGAGGAGAAAGTGGTTGCAGGCAGGCAACTTTGCGCAGTGCCCGTCGCATCCTTTGCATGATGGAGCCATCAGCCATGCGTACAACATAAGAGCTGGGGGGGGGGGGTGGCTGTCGAACAACGACAGCTGGGGCAGACCACCCACCATCCGGTATCTTGATCCTGACAGTGTCTGCCGGGAATAGCACGGCCAGATCGGTGGCATGAGCCCTGCTTTTGACGGTCTCGGAGCTGCTGCATCTTCTGCAGCCCCGAGTGGTGATCCAGGTTGGGCAGGTGTATGGCTGGAAGCGTCGTCCGCAGGTCCCTGTTCATCAGGAGTTGAGCTGGCGACATGCCAGTCGACAATGGTGTCATCCTGTACGCGAGCAGTGCAAGATGTATGTCGGAAGCAGAGTCCTTAGAACATAGAACATACAGTGCAGGAGGAGGCCATTCGGCCCATCGAATCTGCACCGGCCCACTTAAGCCCTCACTTCCACCCTATCCCCGTAACCCAATAACCCTCCTAAACTTTTTGGACACTGAGGGCAATTTAGCATGGCCAATCAACCTAACCTGCACGTCTTTGGACTGTGGGAGGAAACCGGAGCACCCGGAGGAAGCCCACGCAGACACGAAGAGAACGTGCAGACTCCTCACAGACAGTGACCCAGCGGGGAATCGAACCTGCGACCCTGGTGCTGTGAAGCCACAGTGCTAACCACTTGTGTTACTGTGCTGCCCAAGTCCGCGGCCTTGCAGATTAGCTGTTTTACAATGTGCACCCCTTTCTCTACTTTTCCATTGGACTGCGGATAGTGCGGACTGGAGATGACATGCTAGAAATTGTATGACCTGGCAAACGTGGACCATTCTCGACTGGTAAAGCACGGGCCATTGTCTCTCATGATGGTGATTGGGATGCCATGCCTTCAGAACGTCTCCTTACAGGCTTTGATGACGGTCCGGGAGCTTCAGCACCTCAGGGTAATTCGAGAAATAGTCGATGGTCAATACGTAGTCGTGACCATTCGCATGAAAGAGGTCGATGCCAACCTTGGATCACGGAGAGGTCACTATGTCATGCTTTTGGAGTGTCTCCTTGGCTGGAACCGCTGACAGGTAGCACAGTTCAGGACTATGTTCGTGATGTCCTGGCTGATGCCGGGCCAGTAGACAGCTTGCCGGGCTCTGCGTCTGCACTTCTCAATGCCCAGGTGTCCCTCATGAATCTGGCACAGTACCAAGCTCTGGAGACTGAGCGGAATGACAATCCTGTCCAGCTTGAGAAGGATGCCATCGATCACCGTCAGGTCGTCCTTAACATTGTAAAATTGTGGGCACTGCCCTTTCTGCCAGCCATCGTGGATGACGCACTGCAAGAGGGGGTCTTTGGCTGTCTCATCACGGATGAGAACTACATTCTCATCTGTCGCCGGGAGAGTGCTAGCACACAGCTGCACCTGCGATTCGATGTGCTGGATGAGGTGACGGAGCGGGACAATGCATCAGCGATGATGAGCTCCTTGCCAGGTGTGTACACCAAGTGAAGTCACACCTCCTAAGTTTAAGCAGGATTCTTGTATCGATACGGCAGCGTGCCCATCCCGTTGAACACATCTGGATACTGGGCAAGGATGTCGTCGATGCGGGCCTGAAGATCCACATGGGAGGATGTTGTGTTGTAAACCCTTTGAATGAGGTTCAGCTGCTTGCGGGCGTGCGCACCTAGTAGGGTTGCCCTGTCCTGCTTAACAATTTCAAAGCGTAACCGTGCTTGTGTGTGTCGGTTGGATACGTACAGATGGCAGGAACCCAGTGCCGTGGTGGCATTCCCGTTGTAATCCAGGAGCTTTCAGGCAGCTGGAAGGACCGTGGGTGGCTTGTTAATGCGTCTGAAGTCTGTGAGAGGAGGTTGGCAGAGGCACCTGTGCCCAGCTTGAACTGGATGGGGCAGTGGTTGACCTTCATCACTGCTCGCCATTCGTCCCTGGAATCCACAGCTAGGATGGACTGGACTTGCAATGAGTCTGGTGTGGCATATTGACACATTGTAATAATGTCCACACAATAGGCGTTGTCCAGGCATTCATCATCTGGATCCGTTGCACTGCCGGGATCAGAATCCGGCGTTGTTGCACACTCTGGATGCGCCATCGTCGGAATTGGGAGCGCTGGCTCCTGACTGGTGGTGCAGATCTGCACAGGGCTGCATAGTGGCCTGGCTTCCCGCAGTTTAAACAGCGTCTGCCTCTTGCAGGTCAGTGTTTCTTTAAATGGGCGGTGCCACAGTTCGAACATGTCATGACGTCGGCGTCCTGATGCTCCGTGCATCGTTGCACATGCACAGTGGGGTTCTCAGACGTCTGCACCTGCGCAGTGCAGGTTTCGGCCGCTTCGTTATCCCGTTCGCATCACGTATGCATCAGGCCCCAGGAAGAGCCCACGAAATGGCCGCTTTCGTCAATGTTAGGCGCTGCATCCGGGAGATGGCCTGCACACTCTCCACCTCGTGGGAGGCTAGTTTATCATTTTCAGCCATTTTGTACTGGGAATAGCAATTTTCAGCATGCTCATGCACTGTGCATGTTTCAATCGTGAATGGCAGGGTCATATGCTTGATCTTCAGTAACTGCTCTCTCAGAGATCAGAGTGAACTCCAAAAACGATTTCGTCTCTGAACATGGAGTCAGTGAGATCACCGAAGTTGCAGGATTGTGCTAGCAGTCTAAGGTTAGTTAAATATGAGTTGAAGGATTCTTCTCTACCTTGCAATTGTTGCTGAAATATGTAGCGCTCGTCTGAACATAGAGTCAGTGATACCACTGAAGTTGCAGGATTGCACTAGCAGTCTAAGGTTAGTTAAATATGAGTTGAAGGATTCGTCTTTACCGTGCAATTGTTGCTGGAATATGACACGCTCGAAGATTTTGTTGGTGTCCACTACTAGGCGGGGTGTGAGTGCCTCATCCCTTTTATAGTGAGATACCACCCCTGAGTGTCCGGACTGCTCATGTCCTATTCTATGTGTTCATTAGCTGCATGTTTGCATATCATGATAAGGGGGAAACTCTGGTGGTTGGAATCATACCTGGCACAAAGAAAGATGGTTGTGGTGGTTGAAGGTTAATCACCTCAGCTTCAGCAGATCACTGCAGGAGTTCCTCAGAGTTGTGTCCTAGGCCCAACCATCGTCAGTTGCTTCATCAATGACCTTCCTTCCATTATATTTATTTGTATATTTGCTTTGTTTTGCCCCTTGTTCCGCACTGTAAACAATCACTGTTTATCGATGTACCATTTGTCAATGTTCTCTGTTGTTTATTCTTTTTGTCTACTATGTACGTAATGTGTACGTTCCCTCAGCCGCAGAAAATACTTTTCAATATACTTGGTTCATGTGACAATAAATCAAATCAATCAATCAATAATGCCAGATGTGGGGATGTTCGCTGGTGACTGCACAATGTTCAGCACCATTTGTGACTTCTCAGACACTGAATCAGCCCTTGTTCAAACACAGTAAGACCTACAATATCCAGGCCTAGGCTGACAAGTGGCAAATAACATTCATGCCCATATTTTCCAGGCGTTGAATATCTCCAGCAAGAAAGGATCTAACATCCTGTGGGGCGGCACACGGCACAGTGGTTAACGCCACTGCCTCATAGCGCCAGAGACTCGGGTTCAATTCCGGCATCGGATGACTGTCTGTGTGGAGTTTGCTTTCTCCCCGTGTCTGTGTGGGTTTACTCTGGGTGCTCTGGTTTCCTCCCACAGTCCAAAGATGTGCAGATTAGGTGGATTAGTCATGCTAAATTGCTCCGAGGTGGGGTTATGGGGATAGGGCCTAGGTAGGGTGCTCTTTCAGAGGGCCTGTGCAGACTTGATGGGCTGGTTGGCCTCTTTCTGTAATGTAGGGATTCTATGGATTCTGTCACCATCATCCCTTGATATTCAGCACCTTGACATTCAGAGGTTTACAAGAATGATTCCTGGAATGAGACTTGTCATATGAGAAGCAGTTGAGGACTCTGGGTCTGTACTCGCTGGAGTTAGAAGGATCAGGGGGGGTATCTCATTGAAACTTACAGAATACTGAGAGGCCTAGATGGAGTGCATGTGGATAGGATGATTCCACTGGTAGGAGGGATTAAAACCCAAGGGCACAGCCTCAGACTGAAGGGACGATCCTTTAAGACTGAGATGAGGAGAAATTTCTTCAGGCACAGGGTGGTGAATCTGTGGAACTCTTTGCTGTAGAAAGCTGTAGAGGCCAAAACACGGAGTGTCTTTGAGATAGACGTATATATGTTGTAGATTAATAATGGAATCGGGGTTATGGGGAGAAGGCAGGAGAATGAGAAACATATTAGCCATGATTGAATACAGGGCAGACGTGATGGGCCGAATGGCTTAAGTTTGATCTTGTATTTTATGGTTACATTCATCTCCCTTCACGCTTGAGTGACTTTGAAGTAGTCGTCTGTGAAACTAACTGCAATGTTTAACATTAAGCCTTGATGGGCAGCTCCTGGACCACATCAAAGGGCTTTAAGTGCTTTCTGTTAGTTTGACTGCTGACTACCTAAAGTCAAGTGTGAAGGGAGATGAGTGGAAAGACTTAGCTCTATTTGATGTGGTCCAGGAGCTGTCAATCAAAGTTTGATGTTTATAAGCAGCCTATCAAAGAAAATGAATGACTGGCTTGCAGATCAAAGATCCCAGGGGGTTTAAACCCAGCTAACTGGTTTTCTCATTCCAGGAATTGATAGGTGCTGCTTCCACTGCCTCAGCCAGCAGGTGAGTTTTAAATCAGTGATTTTTTTTTCCACTGCCGGTCTGGAATGTTTTCTAGCTTCCAGACAGGGGGTCCCACTTCTGGGTGGCTTGCAGACAGGGGTCGCTCTTCTAGGTGGTCTTTGGTGGGGTTGTCTTTAATTCGGGGGTCTCTGGGGTGCTTCTTTAATTATGGGGTCTCTGGTGTTGGCGGGGCTGTTGAGTCCCCCATACTCGGGGGAGGGGGTGACCCAGAAAATCCTGGTTTTGGGTGGGGGGGGGGCTCAATTGCGTTTGGAGGATGGGGAGGCTGAATTGCGTTGTGGGGGTCAAAATGGCAGCCCATTCCCTAGGGAATCCCTCGCCACGCAAAAATCTGCATGGCTAAGGATTGGAAATTGCTTCCTTATTCTCCCAGCATGAGCGCAAATTCAGCGCCAGTGGGTGAACAGTCTTCCAAACAGAGAATCTTGCCCTACATCTATTATCCATCCTGCTTGTTACATCTTCAAGGAACTGTCATAACTTCATCAAAAATCTTTTCCCTTTCACAAATGTTTGACTGATGGGGTCCAACATTGGGTGTCTTCCTCTGCCTATTTCTCATGCTGCTAGAAATCACTGACCAGTTGTTTTAGCTACATGCACTAATTTTATTAGAAAAACCCATATACAGCATTCTCTCTCAAACATTGGAGTTCTGCGCAATTGCGTGAAACATAATTGGGCAGCTTCCAGGTTTTTGTCTCGCCTTTGACAGTTTCAACGTCATCCAAGTTATTATTGAGAATGTTGCAGCATTCAATACTAGACCTGCATGCCCGCCAGACCCATCCTTCCTTCTCCAGACTGTGCCCCATGGCCTCCTTACACCAGTCATAGTATTGGTCCAGTACAGGAGGTGGCCATTTGTTCTGTCATGTCTTTGCCAGCTCTAAATGAGCAATTCCCACCTTCTCCCAATAACTCTGCAAAATCTTCCTTATCCATGTATGTCAATGCTCCTCACCCTCACAAATTCATCCTTCCTCCAGACTATGGTCCTGCCTATCTCTGGACCCAGGTTTGAAAGTTGCTTGTTGTAACAATTGGTCATTGGATGGGTTGCATTCTTCTGCTGTGCTTAGAGCATTTATTAATTGGTTGAGCTGACCACATTGACACTCCACTGGCCATTCAATGCTGGTGTTTCACCATTTTAGCAGATAACCAAAGAACTATGAAATACACATACAATCAAAACACACTTCCATTGTTTTCGTCTTACCATTTTACCAACCAATACTCAAATAATATTGAAGCTGACATACACGCACCATGTGAATAAGAGCACTGAGGCCAGATAGAAAACAAGGACTCATGAATCTGAAAAATGATTTCAAGCTGAAGACATTCAGTCTCATACAAGGTAATATTGGACTGCGGTGAGGAAGTACATCAGCTTATGAATGGACCACCAGGGATGGGAGGTGAAAATCTTGAACACTGAGGAAATAATTGAATGTTGCAGTGGGGAGATTTCAGGCCATCTCTGGATACATGAACTACGAGTCCAAAGAATCCTGACATGCAATGATCACACAAGCTAGCTTCTGCTGAACTAAAGGTGGATTGTCCTTGTTTCATTTTCCTGCAAAATATCTGCCCTCGCAACTATATTGAGTATTGATTGACCTTTTCTGAAGTGGCAATTCTAAATAGCAAGTAGCAATAGACATTCAATTATAATGGAATTCAATGCTAATCTCATTCAAATTCAGCGATTCTGGACAACGTACAAGTAGATTACTTCCTGAAACTGGGTGAATGGCAGTACTTCTACTTGCTCCCCTTCCCCTGGGCTGTAGGGCTTGGTGACTCACTATGTATAAAGCAGCTTTTTAATTAAAATGATCTGTAATTGAGGCAGAATTTATGAATGACATGTTTGGATACTCCGAAGATTGGAATGATCAGTTTTAAGAATCATTCATACATAATCTACACTAAATAAGTATCCATAATTCTAGACTGATTACCTCATGGGCCAAATCTAGACAGAATGGAAGCCTAGGCTCCAGGGTTCCTTCACAAGAATGTAAGACTATATCTGAAAACACTTTCAACATCAGACTATTATAAATCCAGAACCACAATTCCTGTCTGGAAGAGGTTATATTGAAGCCAAGTTTCTCTTTGCACCAACCAACAGTGGTCTGATCAGTTGGAAGACAATCCTGTAATGGTGAAGTTTTATTTCTTAATATAAACTGTACATTCAGAGACAAAAAATGCTGTTAATTGGCTGAACACAGCTCACAGAGAGCTGCTCATCTCTTTGCATGATTCTGTTATGAAATTCAGATCTGTTAGCAAGTCGTCTTTCAAAGATTCTTCATGGTCTCTCGCGGCACTTTTTTGATAATCCACAAGGTAGTTCTAAGCAAAACAAAACAAAAAAATCACTTTAGTCCAATCGAAAATCATCACTAGGAAAAATAATTGTAACTCGATATGTAACCAGAGCGTCAAAACTATGTATAATATTATGAGCATCTCCACATCTCTGTAACGAGGCTATATGCAGGAACCAAAGAAAACTAACTGAATTAACCCTCCCTTCAGTATCTAACAAAGTGGTATTAAGTTTAGTAGTACAATAAGAGGACAGACAGTCCACCTCTGCTAACCAGTGGGAGCCCTGAATGACTTATATACAGCCAGAGAGCAGCATGTAACAAATGGGATACTGACCCACAGTTTAAGCTTGAGGCAGGGTTATGCAGGAAGATCTAGATGGGCTGATAGAGGTCAAAGTATTTTCATGGTTCTTTGGCCTGTTTTTCAGCAGCTTCCAGTTGTCAGGTTGGTGGATTAAATAATTAGTACAAAAGCTTATAGGTACATAGGAATCAGGAGCAGAAGTGGGCAATTCAGCTCTTCAAGCCTGCTCCATCGTTCAATCAGATCATGGCTGATCTCTTCCTGTTCTCAAATCCTCCTCCCTAACTGTTCCCCATATCCTGTTAACCTGTTTTAAAATCAGAAATATATCTATGTCCTTCCTGAAACCATTTAATGACTCAGATTCCAACGCACTATGGAGCTGCGTGTTCCACAAATTCACCATGAGTAGGTCCTCCTCATCTCAGTTCTAAATCTACCGTCTCTCAACCTGTACTTGTGACCGCTTGGTCACAAGCTCTATTTCTGGAGCTTCTCCAGTGCAGTACAGAAATATTATTCGCCATATCATTTAGTAGTTTATTAAAAGACTTACTGACTCCGATTGAACTTTGATTCATGATGCTAACATGTACATCACTTCCAGCTCATTGAAGCCCAAGTCTAGTCAAACTCAAAAATTAAAATGTCATCTTTTCCTGATAAGTTAAGGAATTAGATATTGTTATGACACCATGGGCGAGTGTATGGTCAATTCCAGCCCCACAGACCCCGTAGCCCTAACAGAAAAGTGAATTAACCAATAATTTGCGTGTTTTGAGATCTTTGACCTTCTACTCCAATAAGTTGCAGGCACCCGATTTGTAAGTAAAACATTAACAAAACTGTTTAGTTATAACAAGAGTAAAAGATGAACATAGAACGGTAATAAATGGAACAACTGTCTGCTAATCTAATTATTCACAATCCCGTCCCACCCTCCACCCAAACAAGACAGACACATGGTGGAAGTAGGAAAGGTTCAGAAATAACAGGGATTAAAAGGAACGAGAGATTTGAGGATCTTCGCTGCTGGCTGAGGTCTTTGTAGGTGGTGATCTCTATAGAATACAAGATGTTTAAAAACATTGTTTGGATCTTCAAGCTGGCCACTCAGGCCAGTTTCTCAGGCTGTGGGATGCCCTCCAGGAACATGCTGAGTTCCTCAACGTGTTGAGCTGAGTCTAACCCACGGAAGATGCATTTCAGGTCTGTTCAGTTTCTGTTATGTGGTCAACTTCAGCAGACTCACGTACAGCTTCTCTCAGTTAAACAGAATATCAGAACAGCAATTTTCACGAGCCCTTTGAGTGGTCTGGCAACTTAATTGGGAGGGGAATGCGGAAAGATCCCCCTTCGCCAGCTCTATCTTCAGGTTTTGAATACTCACTAATTGCACTATTTATCTGAAGGGAGTTTCAGCTATGATTTGAGAGAAAATTCGACCCCTTTTGAGAGACAGATTTGAATGGATTCTGCCGAGTTCTGCAGCTCCAAACAGAACTGAAACCAGTCACCTTGCAGGGCATTCCAAAATAAAAAGCACCAAATCAACATTGAGGATCTGCTTAGCCCCAGGATTGCAATGGAATTGATTGGCTGCTAGCAAAGTCCATCAAAATGACATCATGGACTATGCCACAAAACATACTGAATCAAGGGATCTGCCCGGTCAGTCCAAATAGCAGCTTGCTCAGTTTGACAAAAGTCGGCAGTTTATAACAAAACCTGAAATGTTGTGCAGGGCAGAAATGAAAAAGAGAATCACGAAACAATCAAGGATTTATCCACTTTCTTACAATACATTCGATAAATAAACATGCTACACGAGTGGTTCATAGAAAGGTTCAAACAAATGATTCCACAATATGCACATCCCTCCTTATTGTATAACTGAAGGTTAATAATTCCTACCTCTACACTGGTGACATGTTGACTCATCGTATCCAAGCACAACTGTAACTTGTTTATTATTTTCCTCTTGGATTCTGTGGTCTTCTGCTCCACTTCATCAGATCTGAGGAGGAAAATATTGTACATTGTTAAAAATCTCTTTCTGACTCTGATCATTTGAAGTAGACATAGAATTTATAGTGCAGAAGGAGACCATTCGGCCCATCGAATCTGCACCCCACTTAAGCCCACAGCTCCGCCCCATATGCAACAACCCCACCCAACCTCTGGACACCAAGGGCAATTTAGCATGGCCAATCCACCCAGTGTGCACGTCATTGGACTGTGGGAGGAAACCGGAGCTCCCAGAGGAAACCCCAGACAGGGGGAGAAAGGGCAGACTCTGCACAGACAGTGACCCAAGCCAGGAATTGAACCTAGGAACCTGGAGCTGTGAAACAACAGTGCTAACCACTGTGCTACCATGCCGCCCAAGTGATACATTTTCTAGGAAGCAGCAGTGAAACAAAAGGCAGGGAGGCTTTTCCCAAAGGGGTGCGATATTTATATAAACTGCATTAAAGAAAAATCATAGAATTTTATAGGAAGAATTCCCGCTCTCATCCTCCACCCCCTTTCCACAGCACGGTAGCACAAGTGGATAGCACTGTGGCTTCACAGCGCCAGGGTCCCAGGTTCGATTCCCACTGGGTCACTGTCTGTGCGGAGTTTGCACGTTCTCCCCGTGTCTGCGTGGGTTTCTTCCGGGTTCTCTGGTTTCCTCCCACAGTCCAAAGACGTGCAGGTTAGGTGGTTTGGCCATGATAAATTGCTCTTCATGACCAAAAAGGTTTGAGGGATGATGGGGTTACAGGGGTAGGGTGGAAGTGAGGGCTTAAATGGGTCGGTGCAGACTCGATCGGCCGAATGGCCTCCTTCTGCACTGTACTTTCTATGTTCTTTCAGCTCTCCATTTTGGTACATCTTTTCTGTACCCTACGCACATTCACCAATCCCAAAATAACAGATAAACTAGGAAATTAAAGGCCAATCAATCAAATGTCTTTTTGGGGAAGTTAGTACAATCTGCTATCTACAATGTACTAGGGAGAATCTACTAGAGCATTTAGATAAAGATAAGTAATATCTAACAAATCTAGTTGATTTTTTTTGCGTTAGCTGACATGATTGATAGATATGGGATGGCATTTACATTTATGGATATTATTTACAAGGACTTCCAGACGGCATTCAACATGATTCCGCAGAGGAAACTTAATGAGAGAACATCGATTTGGAGGCAACCGATTGACATGGGTAGGGAATTTAAAGTAAGCTCCAGGTCAAATACAATAATGTGAAGAGAAATTCAACTGGCAAAGGGAGAGTATGAGAATGCAATGGTAGTCGACATAAAAGGAAACCCAAATATATATTTTTTTAATAAATGTTTTTTATTGGGCTTTTGAATAAAGTATATTTACCGTTATGTACACAAAATAGAATATATACACATACATAGAAGAGTAGGGAACACACACAAAAAACAACAAAAAGTTAGAATAAAATAACTGGTAAGGTATTATGTGCTAGCTCCACAACAGCAGCTCTGTACAATCGGCAATATTGTTTTTAGCACATAAGTAGGCATCTGTTGGCGGCATGTGGCACAGTGGTTAGCATTGCTGCCTACGGCGCTGAGGACCTGGGTTCAAATCCCGGCCCTGGGTCACTGTCCGTGTGGAGTTTGCACATTCTCCCCATGTCTGCGTGGGTTTCACCCCCACACCCCAAAGATGTGCAGGGTATGTGGATTGGCCACGCTATAAATTGTCCCTTAATTTGTAAAGAAAAATAATTGGCTACTCTAAATTTTTTTTAAAAAGTAGGCATCTGTTTGTGGGGGGGGGGGGGGCGGTACACATACATTTGGGCGCTGGGGAAACAATTAGAGGGCAATACACAAATGGATCTGGTGTTGTCGCTTGCTTCTCCCAGAAGGTTTTCGCTGCCATTGTCATCTCGCGATCACCTCCGCTTCAGCTGTTTTGTTCCGGATTTTCCTGGTTCTCTGCTCCTGTAGATGCCAAGTTTGTTATCGTTTCCCGTGCCCTCCTTCCGGCTGTAATTCCCTTGCCTCTTCCCCCCCCCCCACACCTCACTGGTTCCCCTCTATTGTTCCCTGTCTCCTCCCTCTCCCTCCCCCCCCTCCTGTGGTTCGCCTTTCTTTCTCTTAGGTTTAGCTACCATCTCCCCCCCCGGTCTATCCATCCCTCCCCCAACTCGGCTACTTTCCCCTGATTCTTCCGCTTGTTCGTTGGGCACAAAGAGGTCCCGGAACAATTGGGTGAACGGCTCCCACGTTCTGGAAGCCGTCGTCTGACCTTCCGATGGCGAATTTGATTTTCTCCATTTGGAGAGATTCTCGGAGGTCGGACAGCCAGTCTGCAGCTTTGGGTGGTGCTACTGACCGCCAGCCGAACAGGATTCTATGGCGGGCGATCAGGGAGGCAAAGGCAAGGGCGCCTACCCTCCTCCCCTGGAATAGATCTGGCTGGTCTGATACCCTGAAGACCACCACTTCTCAGGCATGGCTCCACCTTCATCCCCACCACTTTGGACATTGCCTCAAACAAGGCTGTCCAGTATCCCGCAAGTCTGGGGCAAGACCAGAACATGTGGGCGTGGTTGGCTGGGCCTCCTTTCACATCTATCCTCCACCTCCGAGAAGAACCTACTCATATGAGTTCTTGTTAAGTGGGCTCTATGTACCACTTTTAGTTGCGTCAGGATGAGCCGTGCGCATGTGGAGGTGGAGTTGACCCTATGTAGTGCTTCGCTTCAGAGTCCCCACCCTATCTCCATCCCCAGGTCTTCCTCCCTTTTCTTTCTTGTTGCGTCCAGTATGATGTATGACTGATTGGCCGACATAAGAACATAAGAACTAGGAGCAGGAGTAGGCCATCTGGCCCCTCGAGCCTGCTCCGCCATTCAATTAGATCATGGCTGATCTTTTGTGGACTCAGCTCCACTTTCCGGCCCGAACACCATAACCCTTAATCCCTTTATTCTTCAAAAAACTATCTATCTTTACCTTAAAAACATGTAATGAAGGAGCCTCAACTGCTTCACTGGGCAAGGAATTCCATAGATTCACAACCCTTTGGGTGAAGAAGTTCCTCCTAAACTCAGTCCTAAATCTACTTCCCCTTATTTTGAGGCTATGCCCCCTAGTTCTGCTGTCACCCGCCAGTGGAAACAACCTGCCCGCATCTATCCTATCTATTCCCTTCATAATTTTAAATGTTTCTATAAGATCCCCCCTCATCCTTCTAAATTCCAACGAGTACAGTCCCAGTCTACTCAACCTCTCCTCATAATCCAACCCCTTCAGCTCTGGGATTAACCTAGTGAATCTCCTCTGCACACCCTCCAGTGCCAGTACGTCCTTTCTCAAGTAAGGAGACCAAAACTGAACACAATACTCCAGGTGTGGCCGCACTAACACCTTATACAATTGCAACATAACCTCCCTAGTCTTAAACTCCATCCCTCTAGCAATGAAGGACAAAATTCCATTTGCCTTCTTAATCACCTGTTGCACTTGTAAACCAACCTTCTGTGACTCATGCACTAGCACACCCAAGTCTCTCTGAACAGCGGCATGCTTTAATATTTTATCGTTTAAATAATAATCCCGTTTGCTGTTATTCCTACCAAAATGGATAACCTCACATTTGTCAACATTGTATTCCATCTGCCAGACCCGAGCCCATTCACTTAACCTATCCAAATCCCTCTGCAGACTTCCAGTATCCTCTGCACTTTTCGCTTTACCACTCATCTTAGTGTCATCTGCAAACTTGGACACATTGCCCTTGGTCCCCAACTCCAAATCATCAATGTAAATTGTGAACAATTGTGGGCCCAACACGGATCCCTGAGGGACACCACTAGCTACTGATTGCCAACCAGAGAAACACCCATTTATCCCAACTCTTTGCTTTCTATTAATTAACCAATCCTCTATCCATGCTACTACTTTACCCTTAATGCCATGCATCTTTATCTTATGCAGCAACCTTTTGTGTGGCACCTTGTCAAAGGCTTTCTGGAAATCCAGATATACCACATCCATCGGCTCCCCGTTATCTACTGCACTGGTAATGTCCTCAAAAAATTCCACTAACTTAGTTAGGCATGACCTGCCTTTAACGAACCCATGCTGCGTCTGCCCAATGGGACAATTTCTATCCAGATGCCTCGCAATTTCTTCCTTGATGATAGATTCCAGCATCTTCCCTATTACCGAAGTTAAACTCACTGGCCTATAATTTCCTGCTTTCTGCCTACTTCCTTTTTTAAACAGTGGAGTCACGTTTGCTAATTGTCGCTACAATTCCCTTTATCTAGGATTCTTGCGTCCAGTAACTCTTCAGTAATGTCTGTCCTGGTGGTTGTGCATACGTCCTTGCCTCCTTTCGTAGGAAGTTTTTGAGTTGCAGGTACCTTAGCTTGTTCCCCCTGGCTAGCTGGAATTTCTCTGTCAGTTCGTCCATTGTGGCGATCCTGCCGTCCGTGTATAGGTCAGCAACTGTCAGTGTCCCTCCGTCCTGTCCCCACTTTTTAAAAGGTGGCGTCAGTCAGCGCTGGTGTGAACCTATGGTTGTTGCAGCTTTGTCCGACATTTTGGTCAGGCCAAATTGCTGCCGTAGTTGGTTCCAGGACTGGAGGGTGGCTATCACCACCGGGCTGCTGGAGTGTTTTTTGGGTGGGGATGAGAGTGCCACCGTGGCGAGGGCCCGGACGGAGGCCCCCTTGCAGGAGGCCTCTTCCGCGCGTACTGACTCGGCTTCTGGCTCCTTGATCCACCCCCTTATTCGCTCAGCCGTCACCGCCCAGTGGTAGAATTGTAGGTTTGGGAGGGCTAGCGCACCCCCTGGATTTTGTTTTATGTCGGACCTTCTTTGTGATCCTAGCATTCTTCTCTCCCCCCCCCCCCCCCACACACAATACGAACACCATAATTAGTTTGTCTAGTGCTTTGAAAAAGGCCTTCGGGATGTAGATCGGGATGGCTCTAAGTAGGAAGAGGTACCTGGGCAGCACGTTTATTTTGATCGTCTGGACTCTCCCTGCGAGGGGGAGTGGGAGTGTGTTCCATCTTTGCAGGTCCTTTTTTACTTCCTCTGTCAGACTGGTGAGGTTCCATTTGTGGATCTCTTTCCAGTCATGGACTATTTGCATCCCCAGGTAGCTGAATGTGTGACGGGCTCGTTTAAACGGCAGTCCCGTTAGTGCTGCCCCCCTCCCCCCTCTCTCCCCCCCTCCTCCTTGTGTGTGAATCAGGATGATCTCGCTTTTGCTCATGTTGAGTTTGTAGCCCGAGAAGGCACCAAACACTTTCAGGGGCGCGATGATTCCGTCCATGCTGCTTTGTGGGTCTGAAATGTAGAGGAGCAGGTCATCTGCGTAGTGAGACTCTGCTCTCTGCTGCCCCTTTGAAGCCCCCTCCAGCTTTTTGTTGCTCTGAGAGCAATTGCTAATGGTTCGATCGCGAGAACAAACAGCAGCGGGGACAGTGGGCATCCTTGTCTGGTGCCCCTGTGCAGCTGGAAGTACCGGGAGTTGGTGTTGTTGGTCCATACACTCGCCATGGGGATGTTGTATACGAGTTTTACCCAGGAGGTGAACCCTGTTCCAAGCCCGAACCGCTCCAGTACCTCTATGAGGTATTTCCATTCAACCCCGTTGAAGGCCTTTTCTGCATCTGGGGAGACAATCACCTCTGGTGTTCTCTCCCCGGATGGGGTCATTATCACGTTTGGCAGGCGCCCGATGTTTGAGGTTAGCTGCCTACCTTTGACAAAACCCGTCTGGTCCTCTGCGACCACCTCTGGTACGCAGTCTTCTAGCCTTTTGGCTCGGATTTTACCAGTATTTTGGCATCTGCGTTCAGCAGTGAGATGAGTATGTATGACCCACGTTCCATTAAGTCTTTATCTTTCTTGAGTAAATGCGAGATTGAGACCTGTGCGAGGTGGCAGTGTGTCCCTAGCCAGCAAGTCTGTGAACATCTCCCGCAGGTGCGGGGCCAGTGCTATCGCAAATTGTTTGTCGAAGTCTACCAGGAATCCGTCTGGTCCTGGCCCCTTCCCCGCCTGCATGGAGCTAATGCTGTCCATATCTCTCCCAGTGCTAGTGGTGCTTCCAGGTCCCGTTTTCTGCCCTCCCCCATGACTGGTATGTCCAGTCCATCAAGGAACCGTTTCATCTCAGACTCCCCCATTGGGGGCTCCGAGGTGTACAGCCCTTGGTAGAAGGCCTTGAAGGTTTTGTGAGTTTTTCTGCTTCTGTTTTCCCTGATTTGTGCAATTTCTCTGGTGGCTGCCTGCTTTCTCAGCCGGTGTGCCAACAGGTGGCAGGCTTTGTCTCCGTGTTCGTATAGGGTCCCACGTGCCTGGCAGAGTTGGTGCACTGCTTTCCTGGTGGAGAGCAGATCAAAGTTCCTTTGTAGCTCTTTCCTCTTCGTCAGGAGCTCTACGGTCGGTGCGTCGGAGTATTTACGGTCTACCTCCAGTATGGAGTCGACCAGCTGCTGCCTAGACGCCTTTTCTTCCCCATCTCTTCGAACTTTGAAAGCGATAATTTTCCCGTACTACGGCTTTTTGCGCTTCCCAGAGCATGGAGGGTGAGACCTCCCCGTTTTGGTTGTTCTCCGTGTACTCTGCTATGGCCTGTGATATCCTTTCATTGATGGCCTTGTCTGCTAATGGGGCACTGTCCAACTGCCAGGTGGGGCGTTGGTCCCTGCCCGTCTCCAGTCTCACGTCCATGTCGTGTGGAGCGTGGTCGGATATCACAATTACGGAGTATTCCACTTTGTCTATTCCTGGAAGCACCGTTAAACCCAAATATTTTTGACCAGCATATAAATAACAGTAATTGGTGGAGCAGATGGTGTTTGGTACAGGAAGGTTGATGGTTGAGTTGTACAGCACAGAAAAGACCCTTCAGCCCATCGAGTCTGCACCGAAAATAACTACCCCATATCTCGTCCGAATCCCACTTACCAGAACTTAACCCATATCCTTGAATGTGATGGTGTTTCAAGTGCTCATCCAAGTGCTTTTTAAAGGTTGGTAGGTTTCCAGCCTCCACTATCTTCCCAGGCTGTGCATTCCAGATTCTCACCACCCTCTTCGTACTCACCATTCTCCCGTACCGGCCTCCCCGAACAGGCGCCGGAATGAGGTGACTAGGGGCTTTTCACAGTAACTTCATTGAAGCCTACTTGTGACAATAAGCGATTATTATTATTACCCTTGAGTAAATTTCTCCCCCCCCCCCCCCCCTCAAATCCCCTTGGAATGTCCTGCCCCTCACCCTAGAACTATGCCCCATGATGATTGATCCCATGATGATTGATCCCTCGACCAAAGGCTTTTTATTTACCCTGTCCAAACTCCTCAATCTTATACACCTCAATCATATTCCCCTCAGCCTTCTCTGCTCTAAAGAAAATAATCCAAGCCTATCCAGTCTCTCTTTATTGCTCAGATGCTTCATCCCAGGTAACATCCAGGTGAATATCTTCTGTACTCCCTCCAGTGCAAACACTTCCTTCCTATAGTGAGGCGACCATAACTATAATAATAATCTTTATTGTCACAAGTAGGCTCACATTAACACTGCAATGAAGTTACTGTGAAAAGCCCCTAGTTGCCACACTCCTGTTCAGGTACACAGAGGGAGAATTCAGAATGTCCAATTCACCTAACAGCACATCTTTCGGGACTTGTGGGAGGAAACCCATGCAGACACGGGGATAATGTGAAGCTTCCGCACAGACACTGACCCAAACCGGGAATCGAACCTGGGACCCTGGTGCTGTGAAGCAACAGTGCTAACCACTGTGCTATCGCCATCCACAGTACTTAGATGTGGCTTAACCAACATTCTGCATAGCTCCATCATAACCTTCTAGGTCACAACTGATAAAGGCAAGTGTCCCATATGCCTTAACTACCCTATTCACCTGCTCTGTCGCCTTCAGGGATTTGTGAACAAGATCCGTCTGTTCCTGAGTTTCCTAGTGTCCTGCCATTCATTACATACTCCCTTGTCCTGTTTCTTCTTCCAAAGTGCATGACCTCGCACTTAACAGGGTTTTCTTTTAAATTTAGAGTACCCAATTCTTTTTTTTTTCCAATTAAGGGGCAATTTAGCTTGCTGGCATAGAGGTGAAGGGACAGTAGGGTGGCCGGAAGGCTGAGAGGAAGAACAACAGTGCGATTCGCCAGCGGTCAGGTTTGGATCCTTCTGACCCTGGGTACTAACTCAGGTGCAGCCATTTTGCCTCGTCCCACCATCACCCAGCAACATCCTCAGCCCGGTGACATTTCACCATCGGATGCCGGACCCGGCGACACTTCTGCACAGGCCCGTGGGTGGCGGTAGTGAGGTTCGTGACCTAAAACCAGAGGGTGCTCTGTCCCAGTCACAAATTCTGGAGAGAAGCATTGAGGGACAAGGGGTCAGCCTGGAGGGGCCTCCAAAGATAGAGGTGCGACCCTCTCCCCCGCAAACATGGTCACTCCAGGTTCGCTCCATAGATGTCACGGCCAGACCCCGAAAGAAAAGAGGCGGGGGTATAGTGAGGTAGTTTGGAAGACCCTTTGTCCCAACCGCTGTCTTCGGGCACCTCTGCCACCATCCCAGACCTGTTTTCGGGGGCTTCCGGTGATCAGGTGGCAAGGACGGAACAGGCATCTGCACTACCGCCTCCCGTTTGGCCCGGGACCAGAGCATGAGGAGATCCCGCCTGTCAATGATTCCGGTAGCAGGATCAAAGCAGGACCTCGGTTGGTTGGTCGCCCGCCGCACTCAAGTGTGGTGGAGGATACGGGTCCTGGGGGCGACCGTCCAAAGGCTGTCGGCAACCCAGTGTTGGGAGCGGAGGGTACTCATGAGGCTCTCTGGGCAGAGCTCTCTCATGCCTGACAGTTGTCCATTACCCCCTCTGGGGGAATTCCCGGAATCTGGCACATCATAATTGAAGGTTCTTTTGTTCTGTCCTATTGCCCCTACCCAACCGCCCCCCCTCCCTCCACCAGCACCCTGACTCCCTCCGTCCCCACCAAAAAACGGGAAGCCTTTCCCCAACACCCCCGCTCTTTTCCCTTCTGTTGGTACAGAGGCGAGGGCATCTAGTCTCTCCAACGCAAAGTTTAGTTTGTGTACCTTTTTTTTAGTACAACGGTGTTGTGAACTGTTTTAATAATCAGAGTATCCTAGCACCGCCCCCAAGCTATCCACCAACCTATCAGAGTTAGATGCCATCTCTGCTCTGCCCATCTGCAGTTTCCTGTAACCCACTACCCTCTTCTTCACTGTTAACCACCCTACCAATCTTGGGGTTGTCTGCAAACTTCCTAATTAAAGAGGAACCACTTCAGATACTCATTTATTTTGTATGTTTGTGAAGTAACAAACATTTTTTGACTTAAATAGGCTGTGTTTTTGGAGCATTTGAATAGATGACAGATGCAACACAGCATTATATGGTGCTGGCAGACTGGGTTGGGTTCTCACTTATTGATTAACTTGTGTAATTTGGGAAAATGTGAATTGTCCATTTTGGCAGGAGCCAAGACGGAGCGATATAATTCTAGATATTCAAGATATTAGGGGATATAGGGATAATATAGCAAAGTCACATTGAGGTAGGAGACGAGGCACGATCTGGTTGAATGGCTGAGCAGACTTGGGATCAAATGGCCTACTCCTGCTCTTATGTTCCCAAGCCATCAGATCCTGGAAATTTGTTACTTTTTCTCTGCTGATATTAATTTCCTCATTTGTTTTCGCCCCTCAGTTACCCTCTGCTTCTGGTATGAAACTTGTGTCGCTTGTTAAACCTTGTTAAGCTCACATCTCCATGAAGTGTTAATGTTAATGGATCTCTTCTGTTCACTTTTTTCACACTGTCTCAATATAATACAACAGTAAATCAAAATTGGAGAGATAGGAATGTAGGAATTGCTAGATGAAAAAGTCCCAAGGTCCATCAGTTTTTTTTCCCACCCAGTCAGAGTACTTCCCTTCCCAGGTGTCTGTTCAAAACCTCCCGCTCGGCTCTGCTCCCGATGTTTCGGTTTCACCTTCTCCCAGTTTTACTTAACTCCTGTTTTTCACCCAACTCCAAAGCACTCTTAGTGCTACCTTTGCTATCAGGCTCAAAAGCCTCGCAGAAGTCCAAGTAGACTGTGTCAAATGCATTTCCCTCCTCTGGTCACCGCTTCAAAAAATTCAATCAAGTTGGTCAGACATGACCTGCCCTGAACAAAATCATGTTGACTGTTCTTGATTAATCCCTGCCTCTCCAAATGCAGATTAATCTGGTGGCTCAAAATTGCTTCCAATAGTTCCCCCACAACTGAGGTTAGACTGACTTGTAGTTTTCTGGTTTATCCCTTGAATAATGGTACCACATTGGCTATCCTCCTGTCCTCCGGCACCTCTCCTATGGCCAAAGAGGAATTGAAAACTATTGCCAGCACATCCGCTATTTCTCCCTCGTCTCACTCAGCAGCCTCAGAAACATTCCATCTGGCCCTGGAGTCCAAGCCCCCACGGACACAAATTATTCATTTAGAATCCTGCCCTAAGCTCTCCGGCCTCACACACAAATTATCACCATGGTCCTAAATGGGCCCTACTCTTTCCCTAGTTATCCTTTTACCCTCAATGTAGGATTTTCCTTTATTTTACATGCCAGCATCCTTTCATGTTTCTGGTCGGCACGGTGGTTAGCACTGTTGCCTAACAGCACCAGGGAGCCAATTTCGATTCCCAGCTTGGGTCACCGTCTGTGCGGTGTCTGCACGTTTTCCCAGAGTCTACATGAGATTCCAGGTGCTCTGGTTTCCTCCAAGAGGTCCCGAAAGACGTACTGTTAGGTGAACTGGACATTCAGAATTCTCCTTCAGTGTACCCGAACAGGTGCCCAAGTGTGGCGACTAGGGGCTTTTCAGGGAAAAGCCTACGTATGACACTAAGATTATTATTTTTGCGCTCCTAATGACCTTTTTAAGTTCCCTCTTGCACATTCTATACTACTGTATGGCTTCTGCTGTTTTAAGCCCTCAGTATCTGTCATGAGTGCCCCTTTTGTTCTTGATTCAATGCTATATATCCCTCAATATCGAGGATTCACTGGATTTTTAGTTTCACCCTTTTTCTCTATTGTAACATGTTGGCCCTGGATTCTCCCAGTTTCTTTCTTGAATGCGACCCACTGTTCTGTCTTAAATTTACCTAAAGGTGTCTGTGGCCAGTTGACTCTGGCCAAACCATATCTGATCTTATTAAAAATCAGCTTTCCCCCAGTTTAGAACTTTGATTTCAGGTCCATCTTTATCAGTTTCCATAATAATTTTGAATTTAATGGAGTTATGATCTCTGTTTACAAAATGTTCTCTCACTGATAATTCGGGGGGGGGGGGGGGGGGGGGGGGGAGAGAGAGCAGTGTAGTGGTATTGTCACTGGACTAGTAATCCAGAGACCCAGGATAATTTTCTGGGGTCCTGGATTCAAATGGTAAATCCCAGATGGTAAAATTCTGGAATTGAAAGTCTAATAATGATCATGAAACCATTGTCAAATGTTGTAAAAACCTATCTGATTCACTAATGTCCTTTAGGGAAGGAAATCTGCCATCCTTACCTGGTCTGGTTCTACCTGTGACTCTATAGAACATAGAACAGTACAGCACAGAACAGGCCTTTCGGCCCTCAATGTTGTGCCGAGCCATGATCACCCTACTCAAACCCACGTATCCACCCTATACCCGTAACCCAACAAGCCCCCCTTAACCTTACTTTTATTAGGACACTACGGGCAATTTAGCATGGCCAATCCACCTAACCCGCACATCTTTGGACTGTGGGAGGAAACCGGAGCACCCGGAGGAAACCCACGCACACACGGGGAGGACGTGCAGACTCCACACAGACAGTGACCCAGCCGGGAATCGAACCTGGGACCCTGGAGCTGTGAAGCATTTATGCTAACCACCATGCTACCCTGCTGCCCAGATACGCAGCAATGTGGTTGACTCTTAAATGCCCTCTGAAAGCCTAGCAAGCCACTCAGTTCAAGGTCAATTAGGGATGGGCAACAAAATACCAGCCCAGCCAGTGGCAGACAATCCCATGAATGAATTAAAAAAAAGCTTCAAAAATTGCCTGGCTTTGTTTTTTAAAATTAAAGCTTATTAGCTTTCAGTAATTTATGAACAAGGACATTCAGGTCCCTTTGGACATCAACACTTCCCAATCCCTCACAATTTAATAAATACTCAGCATTTCTTGACTTCATATTTTCCCACATTATATTCCATTTACCACATTCTTGCTTACTCACTTATCCTGTCTAATGTTCATAGAAGCCTCTGTTCATCCACCTCACATTTACAAGTTTTGCGTCATCAGCCAACTTGGAAATAATTGATTCTATAATTAGGGGGAGATTCTATAATTAGGGGGATTGACAGAACCCTTGTAAGCAGGATCAAGAATTCCGCATGGTTATGTTGCCTGCCCGGTGCCAGGTTGAGGGACATCTCGGACAGCTTGAAAGGATATTGGAGCAGGAGGGGGAGGATCCAGTTGTTGTGGTCCACATTGGGACAAACAACATAGGCAAGACCAAGGACCTGCTGGGGAATTATCAGGTGCTAGGAACCAAATTAAAACAGGTCCTCAAGGGTCATAATCTCTGGACTACTACTCGAGCCGCGAGTGAATTGGCATGGGGATGAGAAAATTAAGAAAGTAAAAACATGGCTAAAGGAGCGGTGCATGGGGCATCGGCATCAATATTGGAACAGGAGGGATCTCTACCGTTGGAACGGTCTGCACCCGACCGGGGCCTGACGGGATATATCCAAGGTTACTACAGGAAGCGAGGGAGGAGATTGCTGCGCCATTGGCGATGATCTTTGCGTCCTCCCTCTCTACTGGAGTAGTACCGGATGATTGGAGGGAGGCGAATGTTGTTCCCCCGTTCAAGAAAGGGAATAGGGAAACCCCTGGGAATTAGAGACCCATCAGTCTTATGTCTGTGGTGAGCAAAATATTGGAAAGGATTCTGAGAGATAGGATTCGTGATTATTTAGAAAAACGTAGTTTGATTAAAGATAGTCAGCATGGCTTGTGAGTGGCAGGATGTGCCTCACAAGCCTCATTGAATTCTTTGAGGATGTGACGAGACACATTGATGAAGGTGGATATGGATTTCAGTAAGGCATTTGATCCCCATGGTAGGCTCATTCACATTGATGAAGATCGGGCAGTGGATGTGGTGTATCTGGATTTCAGTAAGGCATTTGACAAGGTTCCCCATGGTAGGCACATTCAGAAAGTTAGGGGGCATGGGATACAGGGAAATTTGGCTGCCTGGATACAGAATTGGCTGGCCAAAAGAAGACAGCGAGTGGTAGTAGATAGAAAGTATTCCGCCTGGAGGTCAGTGACCAGTGGTGTCCCACAGGGATCTGTTCTGGGACCTCTGCTCTTTGTGGTTTTTATAAATGACTTGGATGAGGAAGTGGAAGGGTGGGTTAGTAAGTTTGCCGATGACCCGAAGGTTGGGGGGAGTTGTAGATAGTGTTGAGGGCTGTTGCAGGTTACAACAGGACATTGACAGGATGCAGAGCTGGGCTGAGAAGCAGCAGATGTAGTTCAACCTAGATAAATGTAAAGTGATTCATTTTGGAAGGTTGAATTTGAATGCTGAATATAGGGTTAAAGGTAGGATTCTTAGAAGTGTGGAGGAATAGAGGGATCTTAGGGTCCACGTACATAGATCCCTCAAAGTTGCCACCCAGGTCGATTAGGTTGTTAAAGAAGGCGTATGGATACAGCTTTCATTAACAGGGGAATTGAGTTTAAGAGCCACAAGGTTTTGCTGCCGCTTTATAAAGCCCTAGTTAGATGATATTTGGAATATTGTGTCCAGTTCTGGACACCTCATTATAGGAAGGATGTGGATGCTTTAGAGAGGGTACAGAAGAGATTTACCAGGATGCTGCCTGGAATGGAGGGCTTATGTCTTATGAAGAAAGATTGAGGGAGCTAGGGCTTTTCTCATTGGAGCGAAGAAGGAAGAGAGGTGACTTGATAGAGGTGCACAAGATGATGAGAGGCATGGAGAGAGTAGATAGCCAGAGACTTCCCCAGGGCGGAAGTAGCGGTCACGAGGGGACCTAGTTTTAAGGTGATTGGAGGAAGGTACAGGGGAGATGTCAGAGGTAGGAGGAAAATGATTTGGAGGAAAACTTAATTGGTCTGATTAGTAAGTTTGCGGACGACACAAAGGTTGGTGGAATTGTTGATAGCGATGAGGACTGTCAGAAGGTACAGCAGGATTATAGATCATTTGGAGACTTGGGAGGAGAGATGGCAGATGGAGTTTAATCCAGACAAATGTGAGGTAATGCATTTTGGAAGGTCTAATACAGGTAGGGAATATACAGTGAATGACAGAACCCTCAAGAGTATTGACAGTCAGTGAGATCTAGGTGTATAGGTCCACAGGTCACTGAAAGGGGCAACACAGGTGGAGAAGGCAGTCAAGAAGGCATACAGCATGCTTTCCTTCATTGGCCGGGGCATTGAGTATAGAAATTGGCAAGTCATGTTGCGGCTGTATCGAACCTTAGTTAGGCCACATTTGGTGTTCAATTCTGGTCACCACACTACCAGAAGGATGTGGAGGCTTTCGAGAGGGTGCAGAAGAGATTTACCAGGATGTTGCCTGGTATGGAAGGCATTAGCTATGAGGAGAGGTTGAATAAACTCGGTTTGTTCTCACTGGAACAAAAGAGGTTGAGGGGCAACCTGATAGAGGTCTACAGAATTATGAGGGGCATAGACAGAGTGGATAGTCAGAGACTTTTCCCCAGGGTAGAGGGGTCAATTACTAGGGGGCATAGGTTTAAAGTGCGAGGGGCAAGGTTTAGAGGAGATGTGCGAGGCAAGTTTTTTTTTTTTTTTTTTACACAGAGAGCAGTGGGTGCCTGGAACTCACTGCCAGAGGTGGTGGAAGCAGGGACGAGTGACGTTTAATGGGCATCTTGACAAATACATGAATAGGATGGGAATAGAGGGAAACGGACCCCAGAAGTGCAGAAGATTTTAGTTGAGACGGGCAGCATGGTCAGCGCAGGGCCTGTTCCTGTGCTGTACTTTTCTTTGTTCTTTGTAAGTTCTTTACACAGAGTGGTGGGTGTGTGGAATGCGCTGCCAGCAGAGGTGGTGGAGTCGGAGTCATTAGGGACATTTAAGCGTCTCTTGGACAGGCACATGGACAGCAGTAAATTGAAAAGGTGTAGGTTAGGTTGTCCTTAGATTAGGATAAATGGTCAGCACAACATAGTAGGCCAAAGGGCCTGTACCATACTGTACTGTTCTACGTACAATGGGATGAGGGAGGAGTTGGCTCGGGTAGATTGGGAGCAAATATTTTGTGGTGGGACAAGTGCTAGAGGAATGGAGTTTAAAAGCAGGGAGGTTATGTTGCAGCTGTATAGGGTGCTGGTGTGGCCACACCTGGAGCATGCAGAGCTCTCAGATGAAAGGGGATGGATGCCCTGGCCTTCGCCTCACTGATCGCCAGGCGGAGACCCCTAGCATGGAAGTCAATAGCGCCATCTATGGCCTCAGATTGGCTCTCAGACCTCGCCAGGTGTCAAAGACTAGAGAAGAGAAAATTCTCTATCAGAGAGCCCGAAGAGAGATTCCACGATACGTGTAAGAAGTTCACAAACCTCTTGTAGGGCCTTTTCGCGACCAGCATCTAACTTGGGGGGAGGGGGGGGGGGAGAGAGAGAGAGAGAGAGAGATGGAGGGATGGATAGGAAGGGGAAGGGCAGGGTGTACCGCTGGGATGAAAGGGAGGAAGGTCACTCGCTGGAGGATATAGATCTCTTCCACACTTGAGAGGTTGCGACAAAGTAGACAGGAGGAACCCCTTTGCTTTGGCAGAGTTCAAAAACCAGTGGTCATAGATTCAAGGTAAGTGGTAAACGGATGAGAGGGGACACGAGGAAAAACCTTTTTACCCAGAGGATGGTGTGGTGTTCACTGCCTCAGGTTGTGGGAAGGCAGTGATTCTAAACCTTTTTAAAAAAAAGTACCTGGATCTACACCTTAAGCGCTGTAAGTTGCAGGGGTATGGGCTGTATGGGGTACGGGATTAGAAAGGACGCCTGGATGTCTCTGGGTTGGTATGGGCAAGATGGGCCTAATGGCCCCCTTCTGTGCTGTATCATTTCTATGATTCAATGAGCTGGGGATAATATGAATAAAGGATTGGATAATGGGATGGAAACTGAATTGGATTATTGTCACGATTATTATATCGAGGTACAGTAAAAAGTATTGTTCTGCGTGCAGCTCAAACAGATCATTCCGTACATGTCATGAAAATACATAATAGGGTAAACATAAAATACACAATATTAATACATAGACACAGACATTAGGTGAAACATATAGGAGTGTAGTACTACTCAGTAGAGAAGGTGTGAAGAGATCCAATCAGTCCGCAAGTCCATTAGAGGGTCGTTAACCTGGGTCCCCGTCGCTGTGGTAACAGCGGGGAAGAAGCTGTTTTTGAATCTGTTAGTGCATG
Organism: Scyliorhinus canicula; assembly: GCF_902713615.1. Lineage (NCBI taxonomy): Eukaryota > Metazoa > Chordata > Chondrichthyes > Carcharhiniformes > Scyliorhinidae > Scyliorhinus > Scyliorhinus canicula. The sequence goes on along the minus strand of NC_052163.1, from coordinate 71,782,152 downwards.
TACAGACTTTTGTATTTCATTGTAAACTTATTCAAACAAACATTTTCAAGTTAGGCTGGCACTAGTGGAGTGGTGCAAGGATCAGTGCAGAGGTCTCTGCTATGTAAATCTACATTAATGACTTAGAACGCAGGCACAGGGGTTCGCACTACAGCCTCACAGCGGCAGGTACCTAGGTTGGAGTTTGACCTCGGGCGACTATGTGGAGTTTGCACATTCTTCCAGTGTCTGCATGTTTCCCCTCCGGGTGCTCCGGTCTCCTCCCACAGTCCAAAGATGTGCAGGTTAGGTGGGTTAGATATGCTAAATTGTCCCTAGGTTGGGTTACAAGGATAGGGTGGGGACATGGACCTGGGTGGGGTGCTCTTTCGGGGGGTTGGTGCAGACCTGATGGCCGGGTGGCCATCTTCTGCACTGTAGGGATTCTGTGAAAGAGAGTAATGTATCTAAGTCATCTTTTCCCAAAGGTAGAGGAGTCTAGAACTAGAGGGCATAGGTTTAAGGTGAGGGGAGAGATACAAAAGAGACCAGAGGGAAAATTTCTTCACAAGAGGGTGGTGAGCATCTGGAATGGGCTGGCAGAAGTGGAGGCGGGTACAATTCTTTCCTTTAAAAAGCAGTTAGACAGTTACATGGGCAGGTTGGGTACAGAGGGATATGGGCCAAATGCTAGTGGGACTAGCTTAGTGATAGAAATTGGGCGGCATGGACAAGCTGGGCCGAAGGGCCTGTTTCCATGTTGTAAACATCTACGACTATGTGCTGATGGTACCAAACTAGGTGGAACGCTAAGGTTTTGGGAGGACACGGGCTTCAAAGAGAGATAGACAGATTCAGTGAGTGGGTAACAAAATGGCAAATGATGTACAATGTGGGAAAGTGTGAAGTGTCATGGATTTGCCTAGTAACATAAATTTAACAAGACATAATAGGATGCGACCTGCCCAGCAACAGGTAAAAATCTGCCTCGCGATAGCAATGTCCATAAAATCCCTCCAATGTAGGAGGACATTCAGCCCATCATGTCTGCACCAACCCTTTGAAAGTGCATCCTACCTGTGCCCACTCCCTCACCCTATCCCTGTAACCCCACCTAAACTTTAGACTGGGAGGAAACTGGAGCAAATCCACCTTATCTACGCCTCTCAATGTTTTTTAAAATAAATTTAGAGTACCCAATTCAGTTTTTCCAATTAAGGGGCAATTTAGCGTGGCCAATCCACATCTTTGGGTTGTGGGGGCGAAACCCATGCAAACATAGGGAGAATGTGCAAACTCCACATGGACAGTGACCCAAGGCCAGAATTGAACCTGGTGTCGTGAGGCAGGAGTGCCACCCATCAGCCAGTATTCAAAAGGCTGGATGAGATGCGTCTCTCCCAGTAACAGGATTAGAAGTCATTTAAATAGAATCAGAGGTGAATAGCGCTTTAGTAGAAACAGCTTAACTAGACAATTTGGGAGATCAATGAGGTACACACATGCTAATGTCTAGAGTCAAGGAATTTGAGAGGGGCAGATAGCCAAATACACAGAAGGCCCAATCAAAGGGATAGATAGATAGAAAGATAGAAAGTAAGTATGGCTAGTTAGACTGGGGGTGGTTTTCCTTGGAGCAGAAAAGGCCGAGGGGGCGGGGGATCTGATTGGGTGTTAAAATTATGAGGGGCAGCACGGTGGCGCAGTTGTTAACATTGCTGCCTCACGGCGCCAAGGTCCCAGGTTCACTGTCCGTGTGGAGTTTGCACATTCTCCCCGTGTTTGCGTGGGTTTCACCCCCACAACCCAAAGATGTGCAGGTTAGGTGGATTGGCCATGGTAAATTGCCCCTTAATTGGAAAAAATGAATTGGGTACTCTAAATTTATTAAAAAACCATTATGAGGGGCGTAGACAAGGTGGACAGGAAGTAACTTTTCCCCTCATCGGTGGGGTCAATAACCTTTACCTATAGATTAAGGTACGGGCAGAAAGTTTAAAGGAGGTGTGAGGAAAAGTAGTCTTTAATAATTGTTACACGACAATTGGGCTGATTATTCTCACTGGGGTTTCACTTGACGCCTCACACCTATACACCCCCACGAGCTAGTGTTCCAAGTTGAGAAACTCTCGCAGATAACATCAGCGTGGTTTGTGACAGAAGCTGTTCACTTTGGTTGAACAAATAGAAAAGCTGAATTTTTTGTTTAAGTTGTGAAACATGTCAATTTTCATGCTCAAAGGAACTTGGTTATGCAAATACAAGGAAAGCAGAAAATTAGTATTCAGGCATTTAGGGAGGGAAGGAGCATTTAGGCCTTTACCGCAAAGGGATTGGAGTACAGAAATAGAGTCTTGCTACAATCGTAGAGAGTTTTGGTAAGACCACATCTGAAGTACTGTGCACAGTTTTGGTCTCTGTATTGGAGGTGGTATAGCGAAGGTTCACTAAATTGCTCCATTGGAATGCCCCATGATGAACGGTTGAGTAAATTGGATGTATATTCATTGATAGATTAGGGTCATGGAAGATTTTGGTGGATAGTTTTGCTGTCTTCAAAATATAGCATTTGTAATTGTCAGAAAACCATGCTAATATGTTCTGGAGATTTGTCCTGGCAGTAGTGACCCTTTCTCAGAATATTTCACAGCACTTTCCAAACCCGCCAACACTACCAGCAAATGCATGGGAACACCACAAGCTGCTCTCCAAGGCATACACCACTTTGGCATGGAACTATAGCACTGTTCCTTCACTGTCACCAAGTCCAACTCCCAGAGCTTCCTTCTTCAGAGAACTGGGTTAAAGTCCAACAGGTTTGTTTGGAATCACTAGCTTTCGGAGCGCCTTTCCTGCAGCGTATGAGGTAGACAACATTAGTCGAGTTGCACGAGTATGCACCACGTACCTGGTGGGTGGTGTTCTCACATGTAATGGTAGCATCTATGTCGATGATCTGGCATGTCCTGCAAAGGTTGCCATGGCAGGGTTGTGTGGTGTCGTGAACGCTGATCTCCTGAAGGCTGGGTAGTTTGCTGCAAAAAATGGTCTGTTTGAGGTTGCACGGTTGTTTGAAGGAAAGTAGTGGGGGTGCGGAGATGACTTTTGCAAGATGTTAGTCAATTCAAAGAGACCGTAAACAGATGAACCTCAAAGGATGTCCCGAGGCATTGTACATTGGCAAGACCATGCAGATGCTGCGACAACAGATGAATGGACAACGTGCAACAATCATCAGACAGGAATGTTCCCTTCCAGTCGGGGAACACACCAGCAGTCAAGGGCATTCAGCCTCTGATCTTCGGCTAAGCGTTCTCCAAGGCAGCCTTCAGGATGTGCGACAACGTAATCGACGAGCAGAAACTGGTACTCGTTCTGCACACGAGTACAGCCTCAACTGGGACCTTGGATTCATGTCGCACTACATTCACCCTCCATCATCTGGCCTGGGCTTGTGAAATCCTCTCAACTGTCCTGGCTTGAGACCGTTCACACCTCTTTAACCTCTGATTATCCCTCCCCTCAGTTGCACCGCCCTGACTTGTAAAGACTTAATTACCTGCAAAGACTCGCATTCAAAGTATCATCTTTGTCTATACATGTGTTTATGGAACCCACCTCTTCACTCACCTGATGAAGGAGTTGCGCTCCGAAAGCTAGTGATTCCAAACAAACCTGTTAGACTTTAACCTGGTGTAAGACATCTCACTGTGCCCATCCCAGTCCCACGTTGGCATCTCCATCGCTTGAGAACTGGTAGGTGTAGCTATAACACATGGACTTTTTTCATTCTTTCATGGGATGTGGGCATCACTGGCAAGGGCAGTGTTTGTTGGCCATCCTCAATTACCTTTGAGTCAGTAATGGTAGAGAGCCATCTTCTTGAAACCACTGCAGTCCAGCTAGTGCCATGAGCAAATTAAACAAATTAATGAAACTGCCTGGTTTTGAAAAGCTGAAGTACTTGCACAATCTGTGAATCCTGCAACAATTATCAAATGTAACCTACCCACATAAGAGAGACCAACCTAAAGAAAGAGGTGTGATAAGAGAAGCAGGAGCTCATTTTTATACTTGGGAAATATGGAAATGGAGCAATGATGCAACCGTAAGATTTTAAACAGACACAGGAAGGTGCCCATGACAAAATTATGTTTGCACCACCCAAATAAAGCTCGACTTGCTTCGTTATTCTTCGCTACAATTTGGAAGAAGTGACAAAGGAAGGACACCATGGATTAGATTTTTTTTAAAATCGAACTTCTACATACTGATATTTAGCGATTTTCAGGTGTCCAACTGCTTCATCTAATTCTTCATTCAGATGCTTCTGCAACCGTTTTCTCTGGTTTTCCAGAGATTCACGCTCCTGGACTTGTTTTGCTGCTTTTCGATCATCATCCTAAAAAATAATTTGGATTATTAGGTGTCCACGAGTTAAAACTATTTTTAAATAACTTAAGAATCTGGGAAAACATAGCAATGTTGTGCACTACATCATTAATTTGCCTAAATTCACTCTGTATACACCAGTTAACTGAACAATACAGATAGGTTCGACCCACCCAAAACCCCACACAAGATCCTCTAGATTTAGCCACAGTTGCTTGGAGAGTTTTCTAAAGCTGAGGCACAAAGCAGAAGGCAGCATTTTATCCATAAAGCAGAAACCTGGAAGAGGTCCCCATGTTTAAACTTGAAAAGGATTCAAAAGGATTTATAAAACTGAACCCAAATAACAAATAAAGATTGTAAGCATGTGTTTGGATTAGATTATCCCAATGGTCCCTTGTTGGTTTCCTGTCTTTCACCCTTCAGAAATGTCTGTTTATTCAAAATTCTGCTATCCATATCCTGGGCTGACAAGTGGCAAGTTACATTCGTGCCACACAAGTGCCAGGCAATGACCAACTCCTAGAAAAGAGGATTGAACCATCTCCACTTGACATTCAATGACATTACCATCGCTGAATCCCCCACAATCAACATCCTGGGGGGGTTACGATTGATCAGAAACTGAACTGGACTAACCATATTAATACCGTGGGACTACCAGGGCAGTTCAAAGATTGGGAATCCTATGGTGAGCAACTCACCATCTGACCACCCAAAGCCTGTCCACCATCTACAAGGCACAAGTCAGGAGTGTAATGCAATACTTTCAACTTGCCTGGATGAGTGCAGCTCCAACAACACAAAAAGCTCAACACCATCCAGGACAAAGCTGCCCGCTTGATTGCTCCCCCTTCCACAAACATTCAAACTCTCCACTACCGACGAACAGTGGCAGCCATGTGTACCATCTACAAAATGCACTGCGGTAACTCACCAAGGTTCTTTGACAGCATCTTCCAAACCCACGACCACTACGATCTAGAAGGACAAGAGCAGCAGATATCTAGGAACCCCACCATCTGGAGGTTCCCCATCAAGTCACTCACCACCTTGACTTAGAAATATATTGCCGTTCCTGGGGCAAAATCCTCGAACTCCCTACCAAACAGCACAGTGGGTGTACCTGCACCTCAAGGATTGCGGCGGTTCAAGAAGGCAACACACTGCCACCTTCTGAAGAGCAACTAGGGATGGGCAATAAATGCTGTTCTAACCAGCGACACCCACATCCCGCAAATTAATTAAATAAAGACACCAAAACCCATTCACCCCTGATCACATTGACTAACATTAACTCCCAGTCTGGAAACACTGATTTTAAAATAGTCATCCTGGTTTCAAATCCCTCTTAGCCTTGTCCCTCCCTTTCTCTAATCTCCTCCATCCCTACAATCGTCAGGGATCGTTTGCTCTTCCAAATCTACACTTTTGCACACCCCCTATTTACATTGCACCACCATTGGCAGCCTGGGACTTAAACTTGGAATTCTCTCCCTAAATCTAGCAACTTTCGTTGAGATTCCCTCCCCCAAAATGTCCCACTTTGACCAAACATTCAGTCACCTGACCCAATATCACCATATGTAGTTCGATGTCAAACTTTGGTTGATACTTATAACAGTTACCATGTTTAATAAATACAAGTACACTGAAAGGCCTCACATCTTTTTCTTGTTCAATTGTTTCGTCCACTTTCCGAATTTGTTCTTTTAACATTTTCACATCATTTGCTTTGTCATCTATCATGGTCTGAACCTAGGAGACAGGATAGTTATCTTCAGCATACAAATAGCATTTTACAGGTCCATTTTAGACAAGGGCAGCACGGCGGCACAGTGGTTAGCACTGTTGCCTCATGGCACTAAGGTCTCAGATTCGATCCCGGCTCTGGGTCACTGTCCGTGTGGAGTTTGCACATTCTCCCAGTGTTTGCATGGGTTTCGTCCAGATGTGCAGGGTAGGTGCATTGGCCACGATAAATTAATTGGAAAAAATGAATTGGGTACTCGAAATTTTTTTTTTTTTTTTTTTTAAAAGGAGACATTTAGCTGCACTATATTTCCAGCATTGATTATTTCCAAACCTGTTCTCTGGCCTCTTGCACACTCATCTTCTTATGCTTTAGATGTTCAACGTCATCATTTATTTGCTTCAGTTGGTTTATTAAGGCAAGCTGTAGAAATGAAACCAGGTCAAGTATTGGTCACATGAAAATGAGATACAAAACAGGTACAAGAATTACAATCATCAGCTGCTGCTCAAGTGGCTCCCTATTCTTTTCCTCTTCTTGGAAAGCACCTCCCATCTACCCCACACCCTATTTTAACCCATTTATCTGGAATCTGTGGTGACAAAGGCTCTCACTCACCACCAGGTACTTACTTTATAAAAGTGTGTTATCAGATCAATATCCTATACTGGATCTAGAAGTTAGAGATCAACTATCGTTGGAAATAACAAAAGTCTCCTTTGGATGGAAGTGTTTCTTTAATGCAAAGTGGATAATGAAGCAGCAAGTGGACTATAGTATAATTTAATATGACAGATAATGCTGTCTGACATAATGGGAGAAAAACACAGGGCATTGAATTACAGCAGATAACTTCATTTGGAAAGCAGTCACCAGCTTACACAGGTCAAAGCAAACAGTCTTTCTTCAATGTTGTGATTTCTAGGATTCTGTAAAAGCCCTGGGAATTGTTGCAAGCATGGATCTGTCAGGCAGTGATTCAGGGAGACTTCCCAACTTATCCCCTGTATTCCTATAATGTTGACAAACAGACTGACTGTGCATTTCCAACATTCCCATTTCAGATGGTCAACATTCAGAATTTTTGCCTGTTTGACAGCTAACTTCATCAATGTATGAGGATTCAGTGAAAGCAAGCATTCTGCAACTAGATCATCCAAAGTGTAAATGGCAATCACACACGGCGATTCTCTGTGTCCTTTGTGGGTTGTTTTGTGGCCGTGTAGGCGGCCCACCATTGGCCGGCGGTAGGATCTTCTGTGGGTTTGGCGACTTTGGAACCCTGTCTCAGAAGGCGGTGGAAGTGGGGTCACAGAATATTTTTACAGCAGATTGATTTGCTTGCCTAATTAGAATCTAACGTTATCGCGGGTAGATGGGGAATATGGAATGCAACACACCGATTAGCTATGATCTTATTGATGCCAGATCATGTTTGACGGCCCAAATGACTTACATTTGCTTCCATTTTGTATGTTTGTATGAGTATCACCAAGGTAATGTTACAGCATAGCAGAGTAACTTGAATAGCAAGTAGCAGATTTCTGCATTTAACTGCATTTGTGGACTAGAAGTTGCTGTTCCATTTATTCCAATGAACCTTAGCTTCATAGTTATTCTCAACAAAAAATGCAGGCCAAAGGATTCACCTAGAATTGGAACAAGGACTTTTTGTCTGGCAAAATAAGAGAAAGGAACTTCAAAGTTCAACAACTGGCTCAAGTTACTATACAGCAACTCAATGCATTATTTAAAAGGGAATAAAAGTAATCCAACTCATTAACGATAATTTTCATTGGAAATTGCTGGCTACATAAATATTTTCAGTTGTTAATGTTAAATCGGAGATAGATATATATTTGTTAAGGGATATGGGTCAAAGCAGGTATATGAAGTTCGGTCACAGATCAGCCATGATCTCATTGAACGGCGTGTCAGGCTCGGGGGGCTGAATGGCCTACTCCTGTTCCTATGTTCTAAATTCCTATTATAAAATTTAAAAACACGATGCAGTTTAAAAAAACAATGTTTCACCTTTATTTTTTCAGTGTTTTGTGAAGTCCTTTTCCCTGAGACAATATCGAAGAGGCTTATCTCAAAGTTTTGCGCTTGAGCATTTGCAGCAGCTTTAGGAATTAGCTTGAGTTTCCGAGCCATCGTGTGATAGTCCTGTAGTCTGACTTCCAGCTAAAACAATTAAAACAAAAGGTGATCGAGGGGCAGTCTATAAATCAGTATAAATGGGTGAGAGAAAAAAATTCAGCATCTTTATAATAGTCAGCAAATCAGTTAAGTCTATGAATAAAACCTTCGATTCCCAAAGTGAGCCACAAGATTAACCTGCCCCTTGCAGAATTTTCTCCACCTCATAGAAGTCGATGGTTCATCCCGTCTGCGCCAGCCATAAAACAAACCATGTAGCCTATTCCCATATTCCAGCATTTGGTCTGTAGTCCTGCAGGTTTCTGCACCCGAGGCGAATATTCAGAAAACTTTAAATGAGTTGAGGATTTTTGCCTCTACTATCCTTTCACGCAGTGACTTCCAGATCCCCACAACCCTCCAATAGAAAATGAGAGATGAGGAAATTGTTTTCACCCTATCATTTTACATCAATGCCAAGTCATTTGTAAATAAAGTAAATAGGTTCTTCCCAGGCACTGTGTCCAAGCCCCTCATAAGTTTGTACATCTCATTCAAATCTCCCCACAGCCTCCTGTGTTCCAAAGAAAACCCCAGCCTATCCAATCTTCCCTCATTGTTGCAATTTTCCAACCCTGATAACATCCTCGTAAATCTCCTCTGTCCCCTCTCGAATGTAATTACATCCTTTCCGTGATACGATGACCAGTACAGCACACAGTACTCGTCTAACTAGCGTTTCATACAGCTCCAGCATAATCTCAAGGTTAGAACATACAGTGCAGAAGGAGGCCAATCGGCCCATAGAGTCTGCACCAATCCACTTAAGCCCTCACTTTCACCCTATCCCTGTAACCCAATAACCCCTCCTAACCTTCTTGGTCACTAAGGACAATTTATCATGGCCAATCCACCTAACCTGCACATCTTTAGACTGTGGGAGGAAACCAGAACACCCGGAGGAAACCCACGCAGATACGGGGAGAACGTGCAGATTCCGCACAGACAGTGACCCAGCAGGGAATCGAACCTGGGACCCTGGCGCTGTGAAGCCACAGTACTAATCACTTGCGCTACCATGCTGCATGTGCTTACATGCTATGCCTCAGCTAATAAATGAAACAATTCCATATGTTGTCTTAACCTTATCAATCTGTCCTGCTATTTGTAGGGATCTATGTACATTCACTCCAAGATCCCTCACATCCAGTACACTGCTCAAGTGTCTTGCCATTTATTGTATATTTCTTTGTTTTGTTAGCCTTTCCCAAATGCGTCACCTCACACCTCTCTCGGTTAAATTACATTTGCCACTGTTCTGCCCACCAGTCCATTGATATCTTTGTGCAATAAATTAAAATTAACTTCGGCAGCAGCATCAGCATTCGTCATCTTGAAACTGAGTTAGTAAAGTCTAGTCTCCAAAAACTCCACTTTTAGTTTAAATCTAGAAAGAACCCTCTCCTTCTCTATCACTTCAACATTAATTCTTAGCATTGAAGGAAAAAGCAAAGCACATTGCAGAAAACAAATACAACTGTGAAGTAATACAACTTCAGCACTATCATATAAAAGGAGAAAGGCAGTAAACTTAGTTGGCACCCTTAGGTTATAGGAAGGGAAAGGTCAGAGATCTTGAGCATCAAAGGGAAAATCATTTCTACAAATTTTGGTTTGTTTGATCTACCACCCACCACAATGCAATATTTAATTTACTTAAATTGACACATAGCTGTGGTTTGATGCCAGATTTATTCTCTGGACAGTGATGTCCATTCTGTAAGTAGAGTGCTAAAAGTCAGGGGGAAAAAAAGTACTGCAAATGGTGAAAACCTAGTGGAGATCCAAAGAGACATGAAGATCCAGATAAATAAATAGTTAAAATATGAACAGGTACGGAAAATAAACAAATTGGCTTCTTGAAAGCTAAGACGAGCAAGGAGGGGACATGAGAAGTCTTTGGCAGGTAGGATCAAGGAAAACCCAAAAGCTTTCTATAGGTATATCAGGAATAAAAGAATGACTATGGTAAGAGTAGGGCCAGTCAAGGACAGTGGTGGGAAGTTGTGTGTGGAGGCTGAGGAGATAAGCGAGATACTAAATGAATACTTTTCGCCAGTATTCACTCAGGAAAAAGATAATATTGTGGAGGAGAATGCTGAGACCCAGGCTATTAGAATAGATGGCATTGAGGTGCGTAGGGAAGAAGTGTTGGCAATTCTGGACAAGGTGAAAATAGATAAGTCCCCGGGGCCTGATGGGATTTATCCTAGGATTCTCTGGGAAGCCAGGGAAGAGATTGCTGAGCCTTTGGCTTTGATTTTCAGGTCATCATTGGCTACAGGAATAGTGCCAGAGGACTGGAGGATAGCAAATGTGGTCCCTTTGTTCAAGAAGGGGAGTAGAGACAACCCCGGTAACTATAGGCCGGTGAGCCTAACGTCTGTGGTGGGTAAAGTCTTGGAGAGGATTATAAAAGATACGATTTATAATCATCTAGATAGGAATAATATGATTAGGGATAGTCAGCATGCTTTTGTGAAGGGTAGGTCATGCCTCACAAACCTTATCGAGTTCTTTGAGAAGGTGACTGAACAGGTAGACGAGGGTAGAGCAGTTGATGTGGTGTATATGGATTTCAGTAAAGCGTTTGATAAGGTTCCCCACGGTCGGGTATTGCAGAAAATACGGAGGCTGGGGATTGAGGGTGATTTAGAGATGTGGATCAGAAATTGGCTAGTTGAAAGAAGACAGAGAGTGGTGGTTGATGGGAAATGTTCAGAATGGAGTTCAGTTACGAGTGGCGTACCACAAGGATCTGTTCTGGGGCCGTTGCTGTTTGTCATTTTTATAAATGACCTAGAGGAGGGCGCAGAAGGATGGGTGAGTAAATTTGCAGACGACACTAAAGTCGGTGGAGTTGTAGACAGTGTGGAAGGATGTTGCAGGTTACAGAGGGACATAGATAAGCTGCAGAGCCGGGCTGAGAGATGGCAAATGGAGTTTAATGTGGAGAAGTGTGAGGTGATTCACTTTGGAAAGAATAACAGGAATGCGGAATATTTGGCTAATGGTAAAATTCTTGGTAGTGTGGATGAGCAGAGGGATCTCGGTGTCCATGTACATAGATCCCTGAAAGTTGCCACCCAGGTTGATAGGGTTGTGAAGAAGGTCTATGGTGTGTTTGCCTTTATTGGTATAGGAATTGAGTTCCGGAGCCATGAGGTCATGTTGCAGCTGTACAAAACTCTGGTACGGCCGCATTTGGAGTATTGCGTACAGTTCTGGTCGCCTCATTATAGGAAGGACGTGGAAGCTTTTTTTACGCAAAGAGTGGTGAGGCCGTGGAATGCCCTACCTGCAACAGTAGTGAACTCGCCAACATTGAGGGCATTTAAAAGTTTATTGGATAAGCATATGGATGATAAGGGCATAGTGTAGGTTAGATGGCCTTTAGTTTTTTCCATGTCGGTGCAACATCGAGGGCCGAAGGGCCTGTACTGCGCTGTATCGTTCTATGTAAGCTGGCCTTTAGATCTAGAAGACTGGAAAACATAGCGGTAGAAATTATACTGAAGGAATACAAAGCCTTAGTTAAACCCACATCTGAAGTATTCAGTTCTGAGAGTTTACACTGGCTTTGGTGATAGCATTTATCAGAATGAAACCTGGACTCCAATGATTAAATTACAAGAAGAAATTACATATTCTATGGATGCAATTCCTTGAATTTAGAAAGTTAACAGGCAATTTGATTAACCATTTTAAGACAGATGGAGAGAAGTCCAAAAGGTAGAAAGATATATTTCTGTTGGTTGGGTTGTCTAGGATTGGGGACAGTCAACATTATAGAGCTAGATCTTCCAGAAGCGAAATTAGGAAACACATCACACAATGAGTGCTAGAAGCTGATGTTGGATCAATAGTGAGTTCCAATTCGGATTGAGAAGATTACCGATATCAAAGGTGATAAAGGACAAGTTTTTAAAAATTATTTTGCATGATTTGGGCATCACTGGCTCGGCCAGCATTTATTGCCTGTTCCCAGTTGCCCTTGAGAAGGTGATGGTGAGCTGCCAGGTGTGTGGATGGAGTTAGGTTACCGATCAACTATGATGTCACTGAATGGTGGAAAAGGCTTTAAGGGTCTAAATGGCCTACTCCTAGAACATAGAACAGTACAGCACAGAACAGGCCCTTCAGCCCTCGATGTTGTGCCGAGCAATGATCACCCTACTCAAACCCACGTATCCACCCTATACCCGTAACCCAAACAACCCCCCCTTAACCTTACTTTTTAGGACACTACGGGCAATTTAGCATGGCCAATCCACCTAACCCGCACATCTTTGGACTGTGGGAGGAAACCGGAGCACCCGGAGGAAACCCACGCACACACGGGGAGGACGTGCAGACTCCGCACAGACAGTGACCCAGTCGGGAACAGAACCTGGGACCCTGGAGCTGTGAAGCATTTATGCTAACCACCATGCTGCCCCTGTTCCTAGAAGTTTAGTCTAGGCAAACTATAGAATCCTGTGCTCCTTATTTATCAGCTGCAAGTTTAACTTAAAATTAAATTAAACAATTCATCATCTCATTACAGAGCACCCCATACCATTTCCTTGGCCTTTGTCACTTTTATCTCTTCATTCCACATCCTCTTTTCTGCATCTTCAAGGTTTTTGTTCAGGAAAATTATTGCCTGCTGCAGTTCATTTTTCTCATGATTGATTTTCTTAACATCAACAGCTGAGACTTCCTGTACATCATATATCTGCTGTAATTTGTTGTTCTCCTCTTTAACTGCATCTAATTCCAATTCTTAAGAAAAAGGAACACAACATATACATGATTCAACATTCACCCTTATATTAAGGTTTTGAAGGGAAATAAATAAGCAATCCCTTTGTCCAACAGTTGACATTACACTTGGCACAAATAATAATACGACTGCACTGCAGACTTGTCAGTAATTCTATCATTGCTTTACATGAAATAAGTCATATGCATTAATCTGATTTGTATTCCATAGAATTGATTAATCTGCAAAATAATTTAGTAAAAAGCAGCCAGCATTATTCAATAGGAATCACACTTTATTAAGACACACTCAAATGGATTATGGATACACATGGAGGCTCGAAGCATGGCTGAGGTATTCAATGAATACTTTGTATTTGCCTTTACCAAGATAATAGATGTTACCCAGGACATAGTGAAAGACGAGGAAACTCTTGTCATTAGAAAGATTCAAAATTGCTAAAGGGGTAGTGTTGAATAGTGTCAGTACAAAAAGGCACCGGAACTGGATGAGATGCATACAAGAATACAGAAGGAAGTGAGAATGCAAATTTCAGGAGTGCTGGCCATAATCTTCCGTCGACTCAGGGTGCTGCCAGAGAACTGGAGAATTGCAAACATTATACCCTTGCTCAAAAACGGTTGTACAGATAAGGCCAGGAATTACAGGCCAATCAGTTTAGCATCAGTGCGGACAAGCTTCGAGGAACAATTATTCGGGATAGAATTAGTAGTCACATGGAAAAATGTGGGCTGATTAGGAACAGCCAGCATTGATTTCTAAAGGGGAGATCATCTTTAACTAACTTGCTGGGTGGCGCAGTGGTTAGCACTGCTGCCCCACGGCACCGAGTTCTCAGGTTCGATCATGGCCCTGGTTCACTGCCCGTGTGGAGTTTCTACTTTATTCCTGTGGCTCAACAATCTTGTGAGAAATGTTATAGCTCATGAAATAAAAAGGACAGCAGCAACTTGGGTACAAAATTAGCTGAATAATAGAACGCAGAGAGTGGACATTTCTCCTGCTGCTGGAAGGGTTCGAGGGGTGCTCCCCAGGGGTTGGTAACGCCACACAGACATTACCCAATATTTGAATAGAAGCAATATGCAAGGGTCTGGAGATAAGGCAGAGGAATGGCACTAAGTCATAATACGGGCCAGAGTTTAGAGAACCCCAAAGTATATCATGGAGTTCACCTGACCTACAACAAATGGGCCCCTTCTGCGTCGTGACAATTCTGTGAAAATGAAGGACCGGGAGTAGCCAAAGACAAAAGAAATCCGAAAACGCATGTGTGACAGGGAATCATGTTTTATGATCTGTAGTGGAATGCAACTCCTTCAAAGGGATGGAATTATTAGATGAGTGGGTAAAATCCTTTGTTTTTCTGTTCGTTTCCTTTCTATTTTGGGTTGATTTAAATTACTATTTTTAAGTTGATTTAGAGATTTAAATAACAGTTTTAATTAAATAACTATTTAATTTATTGTAAGATCAAGCAAGATAAATAGTCTGGGATAAAGCTAATTAAATAGTAAACGGGCAATGGATTTAAGCTGACACAAAAACATCTTTCTCAAGTTTAATTTTAAAGGTTTAATTTAAAGGAAAAATTCATGGCAGGACAGCTCCAAGGAGTGGTGTGCTCCTCTTGCTCCATGTGGCAGGCTGGGGACAATTCCAGTCCCCATGGTCAGCATGTGCGCCGGAGGTGTCTCCAGTTACAGCTCCTGGAAGCTCAAGTTTCAGAGCTAGAGCGGCAGCTGGAGACACTGTGGAGCATCCGCGAGTCGGAGAGCATTGTGGATAGTAGGTATGGAAAGGTGGTCACACCGCAGGCTCAGGCTCCATAGGCAGGAAGGGAATGGGTGACCACCAGACAGAGCAAGAGAGCGAGGCAGGTAGTGCAGGAGTCTCCTGTGGCCATTCCCCTGCAGAACAGATGAACCACTTTGGATACTGTTGAGGGAAATGGCCTCAGGGGAAAACAGCAACAGCCAAACTTGTGGCACCACGGTTGGTTCTGCTGCAGAGGGGAGGGGTGATAAGTGTGACAGTGCAATATTTATATGGGAATCAACTGTAAGGTGAATAGACAGGCATTTCTGTGGCCGCAAACGAGACTCCAGGATGGTATGTTGCCTCCCTGGTGCTCGGGTCAAGGATGCCTCGGAGCGGGTACAGGACATTCTGGAGGGGGAGGGTGAACAGCCAGTGGAGCTAGGAAGGAAGTTAAGAAATCGGACCTCAAAGGTTGTGATCTCAAGATTACTACCGGTGCCACGTGCTAGTCAGAGTAGAAATGACAGGATATATAGGATGAATATGTGGCTGAAGGGATGGTGTCAGGGGGAGGGTTTCAGATTCCTGGGGCATTGGGACCGGTTCTGGGGGAGGTGTGACTTGTACAAACTGGATGGGTTACACCTGGACAGGACTGGAACTGATTTCCTATTTGCTAGAGCGGTTGGGGAGGGTTTAAACTAATGTGGCAGGGGGATGGGAAACGATGCAGGAAATCGGAAGGTAGTAAAACAAGGGCAGAAACAAAAGGCAGTAAAGGAGAAAGTGGAAAGCAAAGAAGCCACAGTCAAAAATCAAAAAGGGCGACAGTACAAGGTACAGTGACTGAGGGGCGCTTAGTGAATAGGCCCAGTAATACTAAAAGGAATAAAACAGGAAGTAAAAACATAAATGGAAAGCGGTGCGGCAGGTTGTTACATGAAGGTATGGGTTCAACAACAAGGAAAATTAGGAGAAATGTGAAGAAGAAAAATAACTTAGGAGAGTTTACTGATCAAGGTGCTAAGATTCAAAACACAGGTATAAAAGCCAACACAAGTGTACTTTACCTGAATGCTCGTAGTATTCGGAATAAGGTAAATGAGTTGATGGCGCAAATCATCGTGAACTACTATGATTTAGTGGCCATTACTGAAATATGGTTAAAGGATGGTCACGACTGGGAGTTAAATATCCACGGGTATCAAACTATTCGGAAGGACAGAGTGGACGGTAAAGGAGGTGGTGTAGCTCTGTTATTTAAGGATGACATCCAGGCAACAGTAAGGGATGACATTGGTACTATGGAGGATAAGGTTGAATCCATTTGAGTGGAAATCAGGAATAGCAAGGCGAAAAAGTCACTGATAGGAGTAGTCTATAGGCCACCGAACAGTAACATTATGGTGGGGCAGGCAATAAACAAATAAATAACTGATGCATGTACATAGAACAGTACAGCACAGAACAGGCCCTTCGGCCCTCGATGTTGTGCCGAGCAATGATCACCCTACTCAAACCCACGTATCCACCCTATACCCGTAACCCAACAACCACCCCCCCCCAACCTTACTTTTTAGGACACTACGGTCAATTTAGCATGGCCAATCCACCTAACCCGCACATCTTTGGACTGTGGGAGGAAACCGGAGCACCCGGAGAAAATCCACGCACACACGGGGAGGACGTGCAGACTCCGCACAGACAGTGACCCAGCCGGGAACTGAACCTGGGACCCTGGAGCTGTGAAGCATTTATGCTAACCACCATGCTACCGTGCTGCCCCAATGTAGATATGGTACAGCAGTTATCATGGAGGATTTTAATCTACATGTTAATTGGTTTAACCAGGTCGGTCAAGGCAGCCTTGAGGAGGAGTATAGAATGTATCCGCAATAGTTTCCTAGAACAGTATGTAATGGAACCTACGAGGAAACAAGCGGTCCTAGATCTGGTCCTGTGTAATGAGACAGGATTAATTACTGATCTTAGTTAGGGGTCCTTTCGGAAGGAGTGATCATAATATGGTGGAATTTAAAATACAGATGGAGGGTGAGAAGGTAAAATCAAACACTAGTGTTTAGTGCTTAAACAAAGGAGATAACAATGGGATGAGAGAAGAACTAGTTACGGTAGACTGGGAGCAAAGACTTTATGGTGAAACAGTTGAGGAAAGGAGAACCTTCCAAGCGCTTTTTCACAGTGCTCAGCAAAGGTTTATACCAACAAAAAGGAAGGACAGTAGAAAGAGGGAAAATCGACCGTGGATATCTAAGGAAATAAGGGAAGAGTATCAAATTGAAGGAAAAAGCATACAAAGTGTCAAAGATTAGTGGGAGACTAGAGGACTGGGAAATCTTTAGGGGGCAACAGAAAGCTACTAAAGAAGAGTAAGATAGATTATGAGAGTAAACTTGCTCAGAATATAAGAACAGATAGTAAAAGTTTCTACAAACATATAAAACAATAAAGAGTGGATGAGATAAATATCGGTTCTTACGGGGATGAGAATGGAGATTTAATAATGGGAGATGAGGAAATAGCTGAGGAACTGAACAGGTTTTTTGGGTCGGTCTTCACAGTGGAAGACACAAATAACATGCCAGTGACTGATGGAAACGAGGCTATGACAGGTGAGGACCTTGAAATGCTTATTAAGGAAGTTGTGATGGGCAAGCCAATGGAACTAAAGATAGGCAAGTCTTCTGGCCCTGATGGAATGCATCCCAGAGTGCTAAAAGAGATGGCTAGGGAAATTGCAAATGCAGTGATAATTTACCAAAATTCACTAGACTCTGGTGTGGTCCCAGCGGATTGGAAATTAGCAAACGTGACACCTCTGTTTAAAAAAAGGAGGTAGGCAGAAAGTGGGTAATTATTGGCCAGTTAGCTTAACATCAGTAGCAGGGAAGATGCTGGAATCCATCATCAAGGAATAAATAGCGAGGCATCTGGATGGAAATTTTCCCATTGGGCAGACGCAGCATGGGCTCATAAAGGGCAGGTCATGCCTAACTAATTTAGTGGAATTTTTTGAGGACTTTACCAGTGCAGTAGATAACAGGGAGCCAATGGATGTGGTATATCTGGATTTCCAAAAAGCTATTGACAAGATGCCACACAAAAGATTGCTGCATAAGATAAAGATGAATGGCATTACGGGTAAAGTAGTAGCATGGATAGAGGATTGGTTAATTAATATAAAGCAAAGAGTGGGGATTAATGGGTGTTTCTCTGGTTGGCAATCAGTAGCTAGTGATGTCCCTCAGGGTTCAGTGTTGGGCCCACAATTGTTCACAATTTACATAGATGATTTGGAGTTTGGGACCAAGGGCAATGTGTCCAAGTTTGCAGATGACACTAAGATGAGTGGTAAAGCAAAAAGTGCAGAGAATACCGGAAGTCTGCAGAGGGATTTGGATAGGTTAAGTGAATGGGCTAGGGTCTGGCAGATGGAATATAATGTTGACAAATGTGAGGTTATCCATTTTGGTAGGAATAATAGCAAAAGGGATTATTATTTAAATGATAAAATATTAAAACATGCCGCTGTGCAGAGACCTGGGTGTGCTAGTGCATGAGGCGCAAAAAGTTGGTTTACAGGTGCAACAGGTGATTAAGAAGGCAAATGGAATTTTGTCCTTCATCGCTAGAAGGATGGAATTTAAGACGAGGGAGGTTATGCTGCAATTTTATAAGGTGTTAGTGAGGCCACACCTGGAGTATTGTGTTCAGTTTTGGTCTCCTTACTGGAGAAAGGACGTACTGGCACTGGAGGGTGTGCAGAGGAGATTCACTAGGTTAATCCCAGAGCTGAAGAGGTTGGATTACGAGGAGAGGTTGAGTAGAGCGGGACTGTACTCATTGGAATTTAGAAGGATGAGGGTGGATCTTATAGAAACATATAAAAGGGAGTAGATAGGATAGATGCGGGCAGGTTGTTTCCACTGGCGGGTGAAAGCAGAACTAGGGGGCATAGCCTCAAAATAAGGGGAAGCAGATTTAGGACTGAGTTTAGGAGGAACTTCTTCACCCAAAGGATTGTGAATCTATGGAATTCATTGCCCAGGGAAGCAATTGAGGCTCCTTCATTAAATGTTTTTAAGATAAAGATAGATAGTATTTTGAAGAATAAAGGGATTAAGGGTTATGGTGTTCGGGCCGGAAAGTGGAGCTGAGTCCAAAAAAGATCAGCCATGATCCCATTGCATGGCGGAGCAGGCTCGAGGGGCCAGTGGCCTACTCCTGCTCCTAGTTCTTATGTTCTATCATTGTTTTTTGAAGAAAATATTTTATTAAGGCATTTACAATTTTAAACATCAGGTCTCAACAAGAACACAATACAACCCCCCCCCCCCCCCCCCCCCCCCCCCCGAACAAACCCCAGCCAAAATGGCTTACACAAACAGGACCACCTTCCTCAGCCACACTAGATTTGCTGCCGTTACTCGACCCCATACCTCCTCCTCTCCCACACCCCGATAGCTTAATCTTTCTCCAAGAAGACGATGAACAGCTGCAACCTATGGGCAAACCCCTGCAGCGATCCACTCAAGACAAACTTAATTTTCTCGAGTCTGAGAAACACCGGGATTCAGAGTCCCTCCAATCGAGTAAGATCCCGGTGAGGTTACTGGTTTACGGGGATAGGGTGGAGGTGTGGGCTTAAGTGGTGTGCTCTTTCCAAGAGCCTGTGCAGAACTGATGGGCCGAATGGCCTCCTGCTGCACTGTAAAGTCTATGAATCGAAGTGGCAAGGCTTGAATATTGAATGGCAAATTGTCCAATGTACAAGAGAGCTCAGCTTTCAGAAAGCTTAACATTCAACACCATTGGAATGGAAAACTCAAGCTTTACAAAAATGTCAGGGAACAGGCTGATATGATGTTCCAGGTGCGCGACCCCCACAACCATCATTTGAAAAGCATCAGACATGGAACTGTAAAATTACTCTGAAATAGTGCTCACAATGCAAACAATTGTCAATATACCAGCTGCACCTCGTGAGAACCCAGATGATGAGAAATTAATAGAGCTGCTTGAACCACTCCAGATCAATAGCTCGAAAGGCTCTCTCACTCTGATAGAAGCTCATTAATGGACGTAGGCTCATTTATGGGACATCCAGGTTCACCCATTAACCAGCACCTCCTTTACGGGAGGCCCAGAACTGAATCGTCAACCCATTTCTCACCTTTTTTCAAAAAAACGGGCTGTACGCTTATCCAGGCTGACGCTGCAAAAAGCTGAACCAAGGACCCAGAACCCTTGGGTAGCACAGTGGTTAGCACAGTTTATTCACAGCTCCAGAGTCCAGGTTTGATTCCCGGCTTGGGTCACTGACTGTGCGGAGTCGGCACGTTCTCCCAGTGTCTGCGTGGGTTTTCTCCAGCTGCTCCGGTTTCCTCCCACAGTCCAAAGATGTGTGGGTTAGGCAGATTGGCCTTGATAAAATTGTCGTTACTGTCCAAATAGGTTAATTGGGGTTACTGGGTTACAGTGATAGGGTGGAGGTGTGGGCTTGAGTAGGGTGCTCTTTCCAAGAGCCGGTGCAGACCCGATGGGCCTCCTTCTGCACTGTAAATTCTATGATAAACCTCAGGAACATTGACATCAGAGGGATCTGGACGTTCAGGTCCATAGTTCCATGGAAGTGGCAATGCAAGTCGATAAGGTGGTCAAGAAGGCATACAGCATGCTTGCCTTCATCGGCCAGGGCATTGAGTACAAGAGTTGGCAGATCATGTTACAGTTGTATAAAACATTAGTTAGGCCAAATTTGGAATATTGCGTGCAGTTCGGGTCGCTACACTACCAGAAGGACGTGGACGGTTTGGAGAGTGCAAAGAAGATTTACTAGGATGTTGCCTGGACTGGAAGGGTTAGCTACGAAGAGAGTGAATAAACTTGGGTTGTTTTCGTTGGAAAGACGAAGGCCAAGGGTGACCTAATTGAGGTCTACAAAATTGAGAGGTATAAACAGGGTGAATAGTCAGAAGCTTTTTTCCCCAGGGTGGAAGCCTCAATTACAAGGGATTCAGGTTCAAGGTGACAGTGGGAAAGTTTAGCGGTGATGTGCGGGGAAACTTTTTCATGTAGAGGGTGGTGGGTGCCTGGTATGTCTTACCAGTGGAGGTGGTGGAGGCAGGCACAATAGCAACATTTAAGATGCATCTTGACACCTGAACAGGTGGGGAATGGAGGGACACAGGTCGTTTGGGCAATAAGTAGTATGTCTAAATAAGGAATCTGGATCGGCACAGGCTTGGTGGGCCAAAGGGCCTGTTCCTGTGCTGTTTTTTTGATGAAATTGGCTTAAAGGCAGAAAAAAAAAAATCATTAGCTGTTTACATAAACAACTTGGATATTGGAATTCAGAGTAAATTTTCATAATTTGGCAATGATTCCAAACTTTGAGGATGATGCTAATCCAATGGAGCAGAATGACAGACAAGTGGCGTGGAATTTAATACAGCAAAATGTGAAATGATGTACTTTGACAGAAGAAAAGGGAGAGGCAATACAGACTAAATTTCACAGTGCTAAGAAGTGTATGAGTCAGAGGGACTTGAGGGTTCACTTGTATAGGTCATTGAAAGTGACAATGTCTTGAGAGAGCAGTTTACAACACATATGGGATCTTGGGCTTCATAAATAGGAGGTTTCAAGTACAATGTAGGGAAGTTATGCTTCCCTGTATCAGGTTCACAAGAGTATTGTCCAATTTTGCCCACTACACTCCATAAGAACTAGGAGCAGTAGTCAATAAAGCCCCTCGAGCCTGTTCCGCCATTCAATACACAAGAACATAAGAACTAGGAGCAGGAGTAGACCATCTGGCCCTTCGAGCCTGGCAGATCTTTTTGTGGACTCAGCTCTACTTACCATCTGCTTGCCTTTTCTGTTCAAAAATCCATCTTTGCCTGAAAAACATTTAACAAGGTAGCCTCAACTGCTTCACTGTGCAGGGAATTCCACAGATTCACAACCCTCCGGGTGAAGAAGTTCCTTCTCAACTCAGTCCTAAAGCTGCTCTCCATTATTTTACGGCTATGTCCCCTAGTTCCAGTTTCACCCGCCAATTGAAACAACCACCATGCTTCTATCTTATCTATTCCATTCAGAATTTTATATGTTTCTATAAGATCCCTCCTCATTCTTCTAAATTCCATGCAGTATAGTGCCAGTCTACTCAGTCTCTCCTCATAAGCCAATCCTCTCAATTCTGGAATCAACCTAGAGTATCCTCTGCACCCCCTCCAGTGCCACTACGTCCTTTCTCAAGGAGACCAAAGCTGTACAGTACTCCAGGTGTGGTCGCACCAGCACCCTACGCAGCCTCAACATAACCTCCCTGTTTTTAAATTCCATCCCTCTAGTAATGAAAGACAAAATTCCATTTGCCTTCTTAATTACCTGCTGCGCCTGCAAACCAACCTTTTGCAATTCACGCACAAGGACACCCATGTCCCTCTGCACAGTAGCATGCGGCAATTTTTTACCATTTAAATAATTTAAAAAATGATCAAGACTGATCTCATCTCGGCCTCAACTCCACTTTTCTTTTTAAAAAAAAATAAATTTAGAGTACCCAATTCATTTTTCCAATTAAGGGGCAATTTAGCATGGCCAATCCACCTAGCCCACACATCTTTGGGTTGTGGGGTCGAAACCCACGCAAACACGGGGAGAATGTGCAAACTCCACACTGACAGTGTCCCAGAGCCGGGATCGAACCTGGGACCTCAGCGTCGTGAGGTAGCAGGGCTAACCCACTGCGCCACCGTGCTGCCCAACTCCACTTTTCTGCCTGCTCGCCATAACCCTTCATCCCATTACTAATTAAAAATCGATCAATCTCCTTCTCAAATTTATTTAATGTCCCAGCATCCACCGCAGTCTGGGGTAATGAATGCCACAGATTCACAACCCATTAAGAGAACATAGAACATAGAACAGTACAGCACAGAACAGGCCCTTCGGCCCTCGATGTTGTGCCGAGCAATGATCACCCTACTTAACCCACGTAACCGGTATACCCGTAACCCAACAATCCCCCCATTAACCTCACACTACGGGCAATTTAGCATGGCCAATCCACCTAACCCGCACATCTTTGGACTGTGGGAGGAAACCGGAGCACCCGGAGGAAACCCACACGCACACGGGAGGACGTGCAGACTCCGCACAGACAGTGACCCAGCCGGGAATCGAACCTGGGACCCTGGAGCTGTGAAGCATTGATGCTAACCACCATGCTACCGTGAAGTAATTTCTTCTCATCTGTTTTAAGTCTGCTACCCCGATCTTAAAATAGATTGCTGCAAAAGAGGAAACATCCACTTTGTCAATCCCCTTTAGCATCTTGTATATCTCAATTAGATCTCCTATCATTCTTCTAAACTCGAGAGGGTCTAGGCCAGTGGATCTCAACCGGGGGCCACATGGACCCTGGGGGTCCATGTATCATTACTGGGGGTCCACACAAAAAAAATACCGAATTGGGGGTCCACGGTGATATTTTAGTGGTCCATAGAGCAATTCTACTTCAGAACAATTGTTATTACTGAGAATCAAGTAGAAGAAGAAAAATGTTTGTTTTCATGATGAATAATTCACCTTTCTCTCTCTCTCTCTTTAACACAGTAATCACTAGAAACTGTGTATATTTGATATGAATTCGGGCAGCAGGGTAGCATGGTGGTTAGCATAAATGCTTCACAGCTCCAGGGTCCCAGGTTCGGTTCCCGGCTGGGTCACTGTCTGTGTGGAGTCTGCACGTCCTCCCCGTGTGTGCGTGGGTTTCCTCCGGGTGCTCCGGTTTCCTCCCACAGTCCAAAGATGTGCAGGTTAGGTGGATTGGCCATGCTAAATTGCCCGTAGTGTCCTTAAAAGTAAGGTTAAGGGTGTGGGGGGTTGTTGGGTTACGGGTATAGGGTGGATACGTGGGTTTGAGTAGGGTGATCATTGCTTGGCACAACATCGAGGGCCGAAGGGCCTGTTCTGTGCTGTACTGTTCTATGTTCTATGAATTGGTTATTTTTAGAGTAATTTAATTCAATTTAGTCAGTAAAAAGTTTTTTTCATTACTTTTCATATTAGAATAAGTTTGGCAACGTACGAAAATACCGCTAATCCGTTTCCAACCCTCACGGTAAGGTAGATGGACTTTAGGATTAGTTTACCACACATATAGGAAGCTTTTTTTTCTGTGGAATGGCTATGGGGATCCACAAAAAAACATTAAGAGGAAAAGGGGTCCATGGGTTAAAAAAGGTTGAGAACTCCTGGTCTAGGCCTAAACTGCTACCTCTCTTCACAAGAAAAACCCCTTGTCTCTAGAATCAATCGAGTGAACCTCCTCTGAATGCAACTCCAATGCAACTACATCCCTATTATCTATTTCGCAATAAATGCCAAAATTCCACTTGCTTTCCTTATTACCTGTCTGCTAGTTTAGTGATTCACGCACGAGGCCACCCAGATCCCTCTGCACCAAAGCACTTTAAAGTTTCTCTCCACTCAGATGGTAAGTTGCCTTCCTATTTTTCCTACAAAAATGGATAACCTAACACATACCCACGTTAAACTCAATTTGCCAAATTTTAGTTCACTCACCTAACCTATCCATTTATAAATTTATTTCTTTATTACAACTTACTATCCCACCTATTTTAATGTCATCTGCAAATTTGGCTGCAGAACATTATATCCCTACCTCCCAGACATTAATATAAATTGTAAATAGTTGGAGCCTGAGGACTGAACACTGGTACCCCACGAGTTACATCTTGCCAACCAGACAAAGACCCATCCCCACTCTCTGCTTTCTGTTGATCAGCCAGTCCTCTATCCAAGTTAATTAATTACCCCTAACCCCATGTGATGTGTGTATTACCTTTTGTATGGTACTTTATCAAGTGCCTTCTGGAAATCCAGGTTTACTACATCTACAGGATCCCTATTATTCATTTTGCTTGTTACATCTTCGAAGAACTTGAGCAAATCAGTCAAACGCGATTTACCCTTCATAAACCCATGCCGACTCTGATGGATTGCATTTTGACTTTCCAAATGTCCTATTATTTTGTTAATGGATTTTAGATGTTAACTGGTCTATAGTTTCTTATTTTCCACCTCCCTTTCTTTTTGAAGGATGTCATATTCGTTAGTATTTTTAGGTTGTAGGAGCTGGGGTTATTCTTTGAACAGCACGGTAGCATGGTGGTTAGCATAAATGCTTCACAGCTCCAGGTTCGGTTCCCGGCTGGGTCACTGTCTGTGCGGAGTCTGCACGTCCTCCCCAAGTGTGCGTGGGTTTCCTCCGGGTGCTCCGGTTTCCTCCCAGTCCAAAGATGTGCGGGTTAGGTGGATTGGCCATGCTAAATTGCCCGTAGTGTCCTTAAAAGGTTAAGGGGGGGGGGTGTTGTTGGGTTACTGGTATAGGGTGGATATGTGGGTTTGAGTAGGGTGATCATTGCTCGGCACAACATCGAGGGCCGAAGGGCCTGTTCTGTGCTGTACTGTTCTATAGAAAAGGAGTTCAGGGGAGATTTGTTTGATGCGTACGAAAGATTATGACAGGTTTGCCTAATGTAGACAATAATAATCTTTATTAATGTCACAAGCAAGCTTACATTAACACTGCAATGAAGTTACTGTGAAAAGGGACGCTGCTCCTGTTAGCTAATGGCATAAGGACTAGGGGACACAGGCTTAGGCAAAAGATGGAGAGGTGGGATGTGAGGAAGAACTTGTTTTTTATGAAATGAGTGGTAACAACCTGAAACACACTCTCTATAAGGCTCCTGGATGCAGAATCAAATGTTTTTCGAAGGAAATTGGATGGGCACTTAAATGAAATAAACTTCAAGCTATGGTGTTCAAGGTGAGTGGGACTAATTTGGTTGTTCTACAGAGAGCAGACATGGACTCGACGAACCTAATGGCTGACTCATCTGCTTTAATGGTTCTGAAATATGACCAATGCAAAAAGGAAAAAGGAGACAGAGCTATTTTGCAATTGCCTCAGTAAGAATAGTTTAAAATTCTGATACACAGTTATTGGACAAAGTTGCAAATTTGTCACTAATTATTCTGCAGTGGAGATGCAACATTTTACAATCAATGTTCAACAGTTCCTTCCTTTCCAAAATTCTAATTTGAACTATCGAGATCAATACCTGCAGACTCAATTTCCTCTTTGATCCCTTTGGCTCTCTGCTCTAGAAGAGTTTTGTGCTGCTCCATTTCTTCAAGGTATTTCTTATATTTCTGTTGGTCCTTTTGCAAACTTGCTCTGGTTTTCTCCAGTGCCTGAACCCGGTCCTGAAATCAAAAGTTAATGAAGAAATTCCTCCTTTATGCACTTTCTTCACTTGGCTTAATAATAATAATCTTTATTATTGTCACAAGTAGGCTTACATTAAAACTGCAATGCAGTTATAGTGAAAAGCCCCTAGTTGCCACACTCCGGCACCTGTTCGGGTACACAGAGGGAGAATTCAGAATGTCCAATTCACGTATCAGCACTTCTTTCAGGATTTGTGGGAGGAAACTGGAGCACTTAGAGGAAACCCACGCAGAGACAAATGAGAACTTCAAGACTCCACGCAGACAGTGACCCAAGCCAGGAATCGAACCTGGGACCCTGGAGCGGTGAAGCAACAGTGCTAACCACTGTCCTACCGTGCCGCTTAACCCTCACATCCAACAACAGGGCAATGTTTACAATAATTAATACATTTTAAAAATCAATGAATGTAAGCATTGCTTAGTTCCTCGCAAATGTGCACTACCTTGGACAATGTACAAAACCAAACTTGTTTTTCTATAGAAATGTTCAGGCTAAGGGCTAGGAGACAGGAAAAGGCACCGTACTGTGCTTTGTAATACAGTGCATTGAGATCATCTTTGGAAACTTGGTATCCTGTGCCTCATGGGCATCACCACACAAAGTACAGAACTAAATCATAAATAATTGTAATGATATTGAACTTGCAGTTTCCAATGCAAGAGCAACGGTTTCACATTTAGTATAAAAGCTACAAAAATTAGCTTCAAGCTCTGAACACCCAATCAAAACCCAGCTCTGAAAACCCCTTCAAAACAGCCTGTAATACACCCATGGGATGGGGAGAGAGAAGCAGCGTGGGAGACTTTCAAAGCAAGACAAAACAGTAGTGTTGTTAAACAAAATTTGACACCGAGCCACAGAGATTGTAGAGCAGATGTGCAAATGTTTGGTCAAAGAAATACGTTTTAACAAGTGTTGGAGAGAGAGAGAGAGAGAGAGAGAGAGAAGAAGAAAAAAGGCAGCGAGGATTAAGGAGGAATTCCACAGCTTAGAACCTTGGTAGCTGAAGGCACGTTCACCAGCAGTGGAGAGATTAAAAATGAGGGCTATCGCGTAGTCAGAATTGGAGAATCTACAAATATCATCATTAAGTGATAGGGCAGTGTCACGCTCAGCACAAGTATATTATTTTAACTTGTGAAAACAAATCACTGAGGGTAAGGAAATGCACACATTTTGTAAATAATCATCCTGATGAAAGACTGGTGCATGTTAGGACACAAGCAGATTTTTGGATGATATCATGTTCAAAGGTAGAACGTGACAGGTTGCTTGAACAATCAAATCTAGAGATACAGCATTGAACATAGAACATACAGTGCAGGAGACCATTCGGCCCATCGAGTCTGCACCGACCCACTTAAGCCCTCACTTCCCACCCTATCCCCGTAACCCAAAAATCCCTCCTAACCATTTTTGGTCACTAAGGGCAATTTATCATGGCCAGTCCACCTAACCTGCACGTCTTTGGACTGTGGGAGGAAACCGGAGCACCCGGAGGAAACCCACGCAGACACGCGGAGAATGTGCAGATTCCTCACAGTGACCCAGCGGAGAATTGAACCTGGGACCCTGGTGCTGTGAAGCAACAGTGCTATCCACTTGTGCTACCGTGGAAAGTTTTAGTGCTGAAGAGAGATTGGATAGACTTGATAAATACATGAATAGAATAGGAATAGAGGGATGCGGACCCCAGAAGTGTAGAAGGTTTTATGTAGACAAGCATCAGTGGGACAGATAGTATTGAGGAAGCAGGGATGGCTGCAGAAGGACTTGGACAGGCTGGGAGAGTGGTCAAAGAAGCAGATGGAATACAGTGTGGAAAACTGAGGTTATGCACTTTGGAAGGAGGAACGAAGGCATAGACTATTTTCTCAATGGGGAAATGCTTCGAAAATCAGAAGCACAAAGGGACTTGGGAGTCTTTGTTCAAGATTCTCTTAAGGTTAGCGTGCAGATTCAGGCGGCAGTTAAGGCGGCAAATGCACTTCCGCTTGTGACCATGGGGTGATTAGTCACAGTTCCTGTTCAAAGTCACAGAAAAGGGCTCTTTTTATCCAGATCCCCATGGAATTTTGATGAAAAGGCGTAGGTGAATGTGAGAGGAGTAGTTTACCCCTGGAATGGTATGTCTTCTGATCACCAGAAAACAGAGTTTGGCTGGAAAGTTGAAACAGTCTTGTGCTTCACAGATAGTCTCTTCCAGCATGCAGGCGGGGGAGGGGCAAGCTGCAAGGCCCCAGATACAGGAATTGATTACTTTTATCAAGGAGGAATTCCATAAACAGAGGAAAGAAATGCACGAGGATCATGGAAAGGCCACTGCAGAAGCTGTGGTACCCCTGAAGAGTACTTTGGAGCGGATGGAGAGGTGTTTGGAGGTGCAGGGGTCACAGAATCGGGAGATTGAAGGAGTGATCTCGGACCACAGCGATCGCGTGGTGGTTCTGGAGGCGGAGTTGGGGCTCCCAGGAGACCTTTGTAAAACGCTGAGGGCAAAGGTTGAGGAGCAAGAGAATACCTCGAGATGACAGAACCTGCGAATAGTGGGCCTGCCTGAAGGAGTGGAAGGTGCGAGTGCCATGAGGTACGTCTCGAGGATGCTGGCGGGACTGGTGGCAGAAGGGGTGCTAGATAAGGCACATGAAGTGGACCGAGCGCATAGGTCTCTGAGGCAAAAGCCCAGAGCTGGGGAGCCGCCGCGGGCGGTGATTGTGAGACTCCATAAAATTGTGGAGAAAGAGAAAATTCTACGCTGGGCCAGGGAGAAGCGTAGCTTCGACTGGGAGGGAAATTACGTCCGGATTTATCAGGACATCGGAGCCGAGTTGGAAAAACAGGTTTCAACAAGGCAAAGATGGTGCTGTACCGGCCGATCAGATTTGGGGTGCTCTACTCGGCGAAATTATGGGTGACGTTCGGAGGCCGGGAGCATTATTTAGAGACCCCAGAAGCGGCTGAAGACTTCATTAAGGAGCATAACTGGGGGAGAACTGAGTGGACAATGCTTGGGAACCGAGGTGCTGGCACTACGTAATGGTCGGGAGCATGTTTGAAGCGGGTGTAGGGATTGGGGGCTTTTTGCCTTTTTGGGGGGGGTTTCTGTTCAACGTTGATATTGCAGGAGTGAAAAGTTTATGTGGGGGTGGATGTTCCCATTCCCCCCTCCTGTTTTATGGGACTGTTTGTGTTTAACATCTGTTTGTTTGCTTTTGGAGAAGGATACCTGGAATTCAGGAGAAGTCCTTGTTTGGGTGGGGGAGGGTAAGGCCAGCAGGAGGCCTTCTTATTTGAGCTGAGTGGGGGGGGGGGCGGGATATGGGGGATGGAGGGGGAGGTCATTAGAATGTGCTTTTGGGCAGGGGCAGCCGCGCCAGCAGGTTATGCTGGTGAACTGAAGTGAGGTGGTGGGGATTTTAACTGTGTCCTGGAGCCGAGGGTAGATAGATCGAGCCCCAGGTCGATGGGTAGGGTACGAATGGCAAGGGAGCTAGGGGATTTATGGAGAGGATGGGTATGGCGAATTCATGGCGCTTTCAGAACCCAGGGGGAAGGGAGTATTCCTTCTTTTCACACGTCGATAAGGTGTATTTGAGGATTGATTACTTTGTAGTGAGTCGGGAGATTTTGGTTGGGGTGGAGGGGGCAGAGTATGTGGGGATAGTTACCTTGGACCATGCACCCCACTGGCTGGATATTCAGTTCAGTACGGGACGAGAGCAGAGGCCGCGGTGGAGGTTTGACTCGGGGTTGTTGGCGGATGGAGGTTTTTGTGATAAGGTGCGGTTGGCGATTAGGGATTATGCGGCGTTCAATCAGAATGGGGAGGTGTCGGCGGGCATTTTTTGGGAAGCACTGACGGCAGTGGTCCGGGGAGAAATTCTCTCATTTAGGTTAGAGCGAATAAGCAAAGGAGGGTGGAACATGACCGCCTAGAGAGCGAGATAGTGAAGGTGGACAGGGAATATGCGAGTGTGGCCACCGTGGAAGGATTGGCGAGGAGGAAAAAGTTGCAGGGGCAATATGACAGGCTAACAATGGGGAGGGCAGTAGGGCAACTACGTAGGGCAAGAGGGGTGCTATACAAGTATGGGCAGAAGGCGAGCCGCATGCTGGCGCACCAGCTGCGGAGGCAGGCTGCGTCCAGGGAAATATTGAAGATCTGGACTGGAGCTGGGGATGTGATGTCAGAGCCAGGGAAGATAGACGAGGCATTTAGAGAGTATTACCAGGGACTTTATGAGGCAGACCTAGGAGGAGAGGAGACGGACATGGGGTGGTTTCTGGCCGAGCTGGAATTTCCCCAGGTGGAGGAAGCAAAGAGGCAGGTGCTGGAGGAGCCCCTGGGGCTGAGGGAGGTGCTGGATAGTATCAGGGGTATGAAGTCGGGGACGGCCCCTGGGCCGGATGGGTACCCGCCAGAATTTTATGAGGAATTTGCGGCGGACCTGGCACCACATCTGTTGGGAGTGTTTAATGAAGCACTGGAGAAGAGCGAGTTGCCGGAGACGATGAAGCAGGCAGCAATCACATTAATCCCAAAAAAAGGGAAGGATCCGGTGGAATGTGGGTCCTGTAGACCCATATCATAATTGAACACGGATGTGAAAGCATTGGCTAAGTTGTTGGCGGGGAGGATGGAGGATTGTGTCCTGGGGGTGGTTGCAGAAGATCAAACAGGCTTCGTGAAGGGCAGGCAGCTCATGAGTAATACAAGATGGCTGTTGAATGTGGTGATAAGTCCGTCGAGAGCTCTGGACCGGAGGTGGTGGTGTCCATGGACGCGTAGAAAGTATTTGATTGGGTGGAGTGGCGGTACTTGTTCGAAGTTTTGGGAAGGTTTGGGCCGAGATTTGTGGCATGGGTGCGGTTGCTGTATGTGGCGCCGAGAGCGAGGGTGAGGACGAATGATATGAGCTCACGAAGCTTTGACTTACACAGGGGTACGAGGCAGGGGTGCCCGCTGTCGCTGCTGGCCATAGAACCATTGGCTATGGCTCTCAGGTGGTCAGCAGAGTGGGAGGGGACAGAGGGAGCACCGGATGTTGCTCTATGCCGATGACCTCTTGCTGCATGTTTCAGATCCGTTGGAGAGTATGGGGAGAATTATGGGCCTGTTGGGGAAGTTTGGAGGGTTCTCGGGAGACAAGCTGAATGTAGGGAAAAGCGAGGTATTCCCGGTGAATGGGGTGGCACAGCAGGCTAACATTTACGGTAGCGAGGGATAGGTTTAGGTATTTGGGGATTCAGGTAGCGGGCTAACATTTACGGTAGCGAGGGATAGGTTTAGGTATTTGGGGATTCAGGTAGCGAGGGAATGGACGGGGCTCCATAAGTGGAACTTAACAAAGCTGGTGGAGGAGGCCAGGGAGGATCTTAAGAGGTGGGATACACTGCACTTAACGTTGGCAGGGAGGGTCCAAGTGGTGAAAATGAATATTCTGTCGAAGTTCTTGTTTATCATTCAGGCTCTCCCGATCTTTATACCAAAGGCCTTTTTCAGAAAGTGGACACTATCATCTCTGACTTTGTATAGGCGGGAAAGGTGCCGAGGGTGGGGAGGGCCCTGCTGCAGAGGCAGAAGGGGGGTTTGGCGTTGCCAAACTTGCTTCATTATTATTGGGCGGCAAATGTGGACAAGGTGCGGCGTTGGTGGGAAGGAGAAGGTGTAGAGTGGGTTAGGATGGAGGAGGAATCTTGTAAGGGGTCTAGTTTGAGGGCTATGGTGATGGCAGCATTGTCAATGGCTCAGAGTAGGTATTCAGGGAGCCCAGTGGTGCAGTCCACGGTGAAGATATGGAATCAGCTGAGGAGGCATTTTAGAGTGGAAGGTATGTCGGTTCTAACGCTGCTGTGCGAGAATCATGGGGTTTGGGGGGGGGGGGTGGGGGGGGCGGAATAGTGTATACAGGAGGTGGAGGGAAGTGGGGCTGGTCAAGGTGAGGGATTTGTATTTGGAGGAAGGGTTCGACAGTCTGGAGGAGCTAAGGAGAGGGTGTAGAGCTGCCGAGGGGTAGTGAGTTCAGGTATCTACAGGTCAGGGACTTTGCACGAAAGGTCTGGAAGGGGTTCCCTAGATTGCCGGGATACACCCTGCTGGAGCGACTGCTGCTTCCGGATGTGGAAGGGGAGGGATGTATTGGGGATATATATTAGTGGCTGGGGGAGCAGGGAGGCGAGCGGGTGGTGAAGATCAAGGAGAAATGGGAAGCGGAGTTGGGAATGGAGATCAATCGGGGAGTATGGAGTGAGGCACTGCGAATGGTAAACGGGACCTCCTCTCATGCAAGGATGAGCCTTATGCAGTCTAAGGTGGTGCACAAGGTGCATATGACTCGGGCGAGAATGAGTGGGTTCTTTCAGGGGGTAGCAGATGAGTGTGAGAGGTGTGGGCGGGGGCCAGCGAATTATGCGCACATGTTTTGGGGTTGTGAAAAATTGGAAAGATTCTGGGCGGAAGTGTTCGTGGTCTTAGCCAGGATAGTGGAGGAGGGAGTGGACCCGGACTCTTTGGTGGCGAAATTTAGGGTTTCAGAGAAGCCGGAGCTCATGGAGAGGAGGAAGGCCAATGTCTTGGCCTTCGCCTCTCTGATTGCACGGCGACGAATTTTGCTGCAGTGGCGGTTGGCATCGCCACCAGGGGTAGCAGCATGGTTGGGTGACCTGTATGACTTCCTTCAGTTAGAGAAGATCGAGAAGATAAAGTATGAGTTAAAGGGCTCAGCAGGGGAGTTTGAGAAAAGGTGGGAGATGTTTGTGACTGTGTTTGAGGAGCTGTTCGTTGCGGGAGGGGGGGGGGGGGGGGGGGGGGGGTAAAAAAGGAGAAAAACCTGTACAAAAAGAATGTTTCCCGGGGTGTTTATTTGCTGTAACCTACTTTGATACAAGTTTGAATAAAATGCGTTTAAAAAAAGAAAAAGGCAAATGCAAAGTTAGCATTCATGTCGAGAGGGCTAGAATACATGAGCAGGGGTGTACTGGGGAGGCTGTATAAGTCTCTGGTCAGACCCCATTAGGAGTATTGTGAGCAGTTTTGGACTCCACATCTAAGGAAGGACATGCTGGACTTGGAAAGGATCCAGAGGAGGTTCACAAGAACAATCCCTGGAATGAAGAGCTTGTCGTATGAGGAACGATTAAGGACTCGAGTCTGTATTTGTTGGATCTTAGAAGGGCAAGGGGGGATCTTACCGAAACTCACAGGATACTGCGAGGCCTGGATAGAGTGGACGAGGAGAGGATGTTTCCACTTGTAGGAAAAACTAGAACCAGAGTACACAATCTCAGACGAAGGCGATGATCCTTCAAAACTGAGATGAGTAGAATTTCTTCAGCCAGAGGGCGGTGAATCTGTGGAACACTTTGCCGCAGAAGGCTGTGGAGGTCAAATCACTGAATGTCTCTAAGACAGCGATAGATAGGTTCTGATTAATAAGGGGACCAGGGGTTGACAGTGAAAGAGCACGAGGAGAGCGGCGGGGACAGAGTGAAAGAGCTCGAGGAGAGCGGCGGGGACAGAGTGAAAGAGCGCGAGGAGAGCGGCAGGAACACAGTGAAAGAGCGCGAGGAGAGCGGCAGGGAGACAGTGAGAGCGAGGAGAGCGGCAGGGATACAGTGAGAGCGAGGAGAGCGGCGGGAACACAGTGAAAGAGCGCGAGGAGAGCAGCAGGAACACAGTGAAAGAGCGCGAGGAGAGCGGCAGGGAGACAGTGAGAGCGAGGAGAGCGCCGGGGACACAGTGAGAGCGAGGAGAGCGGCAGGGATACAGTGAGAGCGAGGAGAGCGGCGGGAACACAGTGAAAGAGCGCGAGGAGAGCGGCGGGAACACAGTGAAAGAGCGCGAGGAGAGCGGCGGGAACACAGTGAAAGAGCGCGAGGAGAGCGGCGGGAACACAGTGAAAGAGCGCGAGGAGAGCGGCGGGAACAGTGAAAGAGCGCGAGGAGAGCGGCGGGGACAGAGTGAAAGAGCGCGAGGAGAGCGGCGGGAACACAGTGAAAGAGCGCGAGGAGAGCGGCAGGGAGACAGTGAGAGCGAGGAGAGC
Source organism: Scyliorhinus canicula (assembly GCF_902713615.1). Classification (NCBI taxonomy): domain Eukaryota; kingdom Metazoa; phylum Chordata; class Chondrichthyes; order Carcharhiniformes; family Scyliorhinidae; genus Scyliorhinus; species Scyliorhinus canicula. Next base: position 71,747,902 of record NC_052163.1, on the reverse strand, counting down.
GCCGGGGACACAGTGAGAGCGAGGAGAGCGGCAGGGATACAGTGAGAGCGAGGAGAGCGGCGGGAACACAGTGAAAGAGCGCGAGGAGAGCGGCGGGAACACAGTGAAAGAGCGCGAGGAGAGCGGCGGGAACACAGTGAAAGAGCGCGAGGAGAGCGGCGGGAACAGTGAAAGAGCGCGAGGAGAGCGGCGGGAACACAGTGAAAGAGCGCGAGGAGAGCGGCGGAGACACAGTGAAAGAGCGCTATCCCCGCAACTCAATAACCCCTCCTAACCTTTTTGGTCACTAAGGACAATTTATCATGGCCAATCCACCTAATCTGCACATCTTTGGACTGTGGGAGGAAACCGGAGCACCCGGGAGGAAACCCACACAGACACGGGGAGAACGTGCAGACTCCACACAGACAGTGACCCAGCGAGGAATCGAACCTGGGACCCTGGCACTGTGAAGCCACAGTGCTATCCACTTGTGCTACCGTGCTGATTACATGGGTATGTAATCAGGAGTCTGACTCAGCCTCTGAAAGAGGGACAGAATTAGTGGCTGGGACTGAAGCAGAGAAAGGAAATTACTTGTTGTCCCCACATTTTTCAGAAATGGATGTCAGGCAAACAATCAAGACATTTAAGAGACAGTGGATAACATGGACAAATAGGGGCAGTAGCAGACAATTTTGGCCTTTTGATTGGTGGTGTGGAGGGGGCAAGAAGGAGAGAGAGGCCGTGGGGTGGGGGGTTGGGAAAGGGCCACGCAAGGGATGGGGGGGGGGGGGGGGGGGGGGGAAAGAAAGAGCCCCCAAGGGAAAGGGGAGGGGGGAAATCCCACAAAGTTTTGCAAGTGATGCTGCTGAGTGAACAGGTCAGAGTGGTGAGGGGGAGGGTTGGAATTGGTGTCCTCTGCTGTTGAGAAATTAAAACTTGCAGTTTTTCGGCTGTTTAAAGTTGATGTTATTTTATATTGGTTCAGTGAGAGGCGGCAGTGGTTAGCAATGCAGCCTCACGCACTGAGGACCCAGGTTCGAATCCCAGCCCTGGGTCGCTGTCTGTGTGGAGTTTGCACATTCACCCCCACAACCCACAGATGTGCAGGTTAGATGGATTGGCCACGCTAAATTGCCCCTTAATTGTAAATAAAATAATTGGGGACTCTCAATTTATAAAAAGAAAAAAAATATTGGTTCAGTGAATTAATATAGAAATGTTGAAAATAGAAGCAGGATGCATTCGACCATTCGAGCCTGCTCCGCCATTCAACACAGCACAGGAACAGGCCCTTCTGCCTTAAAGTTACGATCACGGCTGATCATCAAGTTCAATACCCTGATCCCCCCCCCCCCCCCAAATATCACTTTAGCCCCAAGAGCTATATCTAACTCCTTCTTGAAGTTACACAACACTTTGGCCTCAAATATTTTCTGTGGTACCGAATTCCAGATTCACCACTCTCTGGGTAAAAAAAGATTCTCCTCACCTCAGTCCTAAAATGTTTACCGCATATCCTCAAACTATGACTCTAGTTCTGGACTCCCACACCATCGTGAACATTCTGAATCTACCCTGTCTAATCCTGTTAAGAGTTTTGTAAATTTCTATGAGATCCCCCCTATCTTCTAAACTCCAATGAATATAACCCTAACAGATTTACTTAGTCTCTCCTATCACAGTCCCGCTGTTCCAGGAATCAATCTGGTAAACCTTCGCTGCACTCCTTCCACAGCCAGAATATCCTTCCTCAGATAAGGACACCAAATCTGCACACAATACTCCAGGTCAGGCCTCACCAATGCCCTTTACAATAGCAGCAAAACATTTATTTTTCCTATACGCAACAGGCAAGTTTAAAATGTAGATTAAGTAAACATGGAAAAATACAAATGAGCAAACTAACACTGAACATCACTAACCGGTTCATTCTGTTTCTCTTTCTCCAGCTTTTCCAGCTCCTCTCTCAATCTCCGGTTTTCTGCAGTCACAGCTTCAAACTGGGCTTCATCCACCCCAAAATACTGCTCTACAATGCACAAAATTGATATTTATCATTAAATCATGACAATTTAAGCTAGAAGCCTCAGTTATTGCTGGTTAAATTTTAAAGGTACAATTACAAAAAATACTTCCATTTTCAATAAGCACATGGCCAAGAATGCCAGCCAAACCATACCTCAGAATACCATTTCTGGTCTCAAACAAAAGGATTGCATCTAAGGAACATTTCAACGTATTAATCACTCCAACAATGGGCTGAGTGTCCAAGATCAACTAGGTCCCAGACAAGATATCTGGTCTGAGGTAACCAGAGACCAAAAGCAAAGTCATGGTCCAGGTTATCCCAGAAATGCAGAAACATTGACGGAATACATAAAAAGGTTCAACACCTTTGGGGTAAAGGGGAAGGGAAGGCTGCCGAAAACTCAGGAGTTGTAGTGATCCTGGTATACATAGCCACCCTTTGATGCAGATTTAATTTGGATAAGAGGGAAATGCCTGGCCCCGTCATACTTTGAGTTCATTCAGCAATAGTTTCTCAGCATGCAGCAAGAAAATAATCCCTCTAAAGAAATACCAATAAACGATGTTGGTGTAGAAAAACATTTATACTTGTTATTCGTAGGCAAAAGCTCTTCCTTTTGAAGGTATATAAATGCATTTCTCTATTGGTTATTTATCAGAATGGCAAAAATGTTTGGGGCAGCACAGTAGCACAAGTGGATAGCACTGTGGCTTCACAGCGCCAGGGTCCCAGGTTCGATTCCCTGCTGGGTCACTGTCTGTGAGGAGTCTGCACGTTCTCCTGCGTGGGTTTCCTCCTGGTGCTCTGGTTTCCTCCCACAGTCCAAAGATGTGCAGGTTAGGTGGATTGGCCATGATAAATTGCCCCTCAGTGTCCCAAAAGGTTAGATGGTGTTATTGGGTTACAGGGATAGGGTGGAAGTGAGAGCTTAAGCGGGTCGGTGCAGACTCGATGGGCCGAATGGCTTCCTTCTGCACTGCATTCTCTATGGTGATGTGAAATGATGATACGCAGGCACTTCTAGGCAGGCATTGCAATTATCTTTTGTGAAACATTTTGCCACTTCCTTCAAACATGTACTTTGCAGCAGCATCATTGCATTTAAAAAACAAGATCTACTGCCTTGCAAAAATGCACTTAAAATAGCTTTAACTCTGATCAGGGAGACGTGCATATAGTATGGAGCTTCAAAAGGGCATAGATAAGTTGGTAGAGGGGGCAGAAAGCTGGTAGATGAAGATCAATGCAGGAAAATGTGAAGTGATTAATTTGGGTAGGAAGAAAATGGGGAGACAATATAAACTATATTCAACTGGACTTGGGGGCATTTGTGCATAAGTCATTGAAGGTTAAGATAGTAGAAAAAACAAATTTAGAGTATTCAATTGTTTTTTTTTCCCAATTAAGGGGTAATTTTGCGAGACCAATCCATCTACCTTGCACATCTTTGGGTTGCGGGGGGTGAGACAACCCCAGACACGGGGAGAATGTGCAAACTCCACACGGACAGTGAGCCAGGGCTGCGATCGAACCTGGGACCCCAGCGCCGTGAGGCAGCAGTGCTAGCCACTGTGCCGCCCAGGTTAAGAGAGTAGTTAATAAAGCATCCAGTAGGATTTATTAAAAGGGTAACACAGGTAAAAAGCAACGGGTTATGCTGAACTTGTATAAGATACTTGAGGAACTTCAACGGCAGTACTGCATTCAATGCTGGCTGCCACATGAAGCATTGGAGTGGAGAGATGATTCATGCGAATGGTTCCAGAGATGAGGAACTGGTTATGAAGATAGACTGGAAAAGTTTTCCTTGGAAAGAGTATAAGAGAAGATTCTATAGACGTTTTAAAAATCATGAAGCATGTGGACAGCGTTGATAGGGAGAAACTGTTCCAGTCATGAAACAATCAAGAATGGAAGGGCACAGGTTTAAAGTGCAATTCAAATCACACTGAAAGCATATATTTCCAGGGGAAGCAGTGATTCGCTTGCACTACTTTAAATTTAGTGTATTGTATTTGCTGCTCACAATAGAGTCTCCTATATAATGGGGAAATGAAATGCAGACTAGAATTTGTTTTTAAATTTGTTTTTTCTACTATCTTAACCTTCAATGACTTATGCACAAATGCCCCCAAGTCCAGTTGAATATAGTTTATATTGTCTCCCCATTTTCTTCCTACCCAAATTAATCACTTCACATTTTCCTGCATTTCCTGCAGACCATTTTGTGGCACACCTTCGCTCACACCGTAAGGATGATCTTCCACTTTATTTCACCACCTTGTTCTCATGCTCACATTTCTGTCCTTGGCCTGTTACAAAGTTCCAGTGACGCGCAACACAAGCTGGAGGAAAAACACACCATCTGAGTAGGCACTTTACAGCCTCTGGACTTAACATCGAGTTCAACAACTTCAGACAATGAACTCTGGGCTCCATTTTGAATTCTGCCCTACCCACCACAATGGTTGCCTGCATCTTGTTTTCAGATAACACAGACCCTCTTTTCTGATATTAACATGTTTTGCTATTGCTTTCAGACAATGCTGGTGTGAGGGACTAAGATCTCATCTGTATATATTTTTAAATAAAATATATATGGATATGTTCATTGCTATCTCCAAAAATTTAAAACTGAACAAATTCTAAAATGGCTTATACAACGTCTGCCTGTGACCCTCGAAGAAAAGAAGCTATCCGGCAGGACCAGGGAAACTCAAACATCATTATCTCTTAAGAGCCACTAACGACACATTCTACTGCACACACTAAATACAAGGCTATCTGAATGTCATATCCCAGGAGTCTGCTCATCTGCCGAGACAAAAGACTCCACAACCTACCTTTCATTTCTTAAGGGTTGAGACATTTAACAAATTCTGGGACCCAGACGATGAATACAATTCCTTCTCAAACCAGAGAGATGGAGGTCAAGTGACTTGGACCTCAAGCTTCTGAAACCAATAATATTGCCTTGTGGATCTGCAAAGTCAGTGATGTGCCATCAATTGTACGAGAGGCGAGTGCTTTACAAAAGTCAGGCTTTAATAAACTAGAACACAGCTCTGCGATCGTCTACAATGGAATGGGCGATCGCCGGGCGTTTGTCTATTCATACCACGGTAATGGAGACGTGGTTAACTCAGCCTCTCGGTCGAGAGGCACATGACCGACCAGGGCCAATGGTAAGCCGGTGTTCTGCCCCAATAGCAGACAGGTATGCAAATCATATCACATTCACCCCTTGCGGAGAAGGAAGTCCGGGGAGGGGGGGTTATGAACGAGAGCCGGGGTGGGGGGGGGGGGGGGGGGGAAAGAGAACTGATGATATGAGTAGCAGCCGGGAGGATAAAATTTTCCCTCCTTTCTCTTAGCGAATTTGGGTGCTTCCCACTGGCCCAGACAAGAAGCGATATGTACACAAAAGTCCATGGAGCTGTCGAAATTTAGAACGATTCAATCAGTCTTTTTGTGGCCCGTGACGTTCTGGCAGACCGCCGCAGTGGAGGAGTTGACGTCAGGTCGGCCGATGGTGGTGGTTCCGCTGAAGTCCTGGAGCGATGGTCCTTGAACAGTCTCCGTCACCCGAGCTGGCTGTGGAGACGCCATGAATGGGGAAGGGGGAACCTGAGTGGGGTGCTGGGGGGAAAAAAAACAGAGGGGGGGGTCGGGGGAAGGCCGCACGCCGGCGGGTGCCAGGTCACGGAGGGAGACCATATCCTGTTGACCATCGGGGTACTCCACATACGCGTACTGCGGGTTAGCGTGGAGTAACTGGACTTGTTCCACTAACGGGTCGGACTTGTGCACCCGCACATGCTTCCGGAGCAAGATGGGTCCGGCGGTGACCAGCCACGTCGGGAGAGGGGATCCGGAGGATGACTTCCTGGGGAAAACAAGACGACGTTCATGGGGTGTCTGATTAGTTGCGGCACAGAGGAGTGAGCGGACAGAATGTAGGGCATCGGGGATCACCTCTTGCCATCGGGAAATAGGGAGATCTCTGGACCGGTGGGCCAGTAGTATGGTCTTCCAGATGGTACCATTCTCCCGCTCGACCTGTCCGTTACCCCGGGGGTTATAGCTGGTCGTCCTGCTAGAGGCAATGCCCCTGTCGAGCAGGAATTGACGCAGCTCGTCGCTCATAAAGGAGGACCCCCGATCGCTGTGAATGTACGTGGGGTAGCCGAACAGGGAGAAGACGGAGAGGAGTGCCTTAATGACGGTCGATGTGGTCATGTCGGGGCAGGGAATGGCGAAGGGGAAGCGGGAGAATTCGTCAATTACCGCCAGGAAGTAAATGTTGCGGTTGTTAGAGGGAAGGGGCCCCTTGAAGTCAATGCTGAGACGTTCGAAGGGGCGGGATGCTTTGATCAGGTGTGCGTGCTCGGGGCGGTAGAAGTGCGGTTTGCACTCAGCGCAGATGTGGCAGTCACGGGTTACTGACCTGACGTCCGCGATGGAGAAAGGCAGGATGCGGGCCTTAATGAAATGGTAGAGGCGGGTCACCCCTGGATGGCAGAGGTCCGCGTGGAGGGAGTGAAGGCGGTCTATCTGCGCGCTGGCGCAGGTACCGCGGGACAGGGCATCAGGAGGCTCATTGAGCTTCCCAGGACGATACAAGATATCATAGTTGTACGTGGACAACTCGATCCTCCACCGTAAGATCTTGTCATTCTTGATCTTGCCCCTTTGTGCATTATCAAACATGAAGGCTACTGACCGTTGGTCTGTAAGGAGGGTAAACCTCCTGCCGGCCAAATAGTGCCTCCAATGTCGCACGGCTTCGACTATGGCCTGGGCTTCCTTTTCCACAGAAGGATGACGGAGTTCGGAAGCCTGGAGAGTTCTGGAGAAGGCGGCCACGGGTCTGCCCGCTTGGTTCAGGGTGGCCGCCAGAGCAACTTTTGATGCGTCGCTCTCGACCTGGAAGGGGAGGGACTCGTCAATGGCGCGCATCGTGGCCTTTGCGATGTCCGCTTTGATGCGGCTAAAGGTCTGGCAGGCCTCTGTCAACGGTGGGAAGGTCGTGGTTTGAATGAGGGGACGAGCCTTGTCCCCGTAGTTGGGAACCCATTGGGCGTAGTATGCGAATAACCCCAGGCAGCGTTTGAGGGATTTTGGGGTATTGGGGAGAGGGAGTTCCATTAGGGGGCGCATGCGTTCGGGGTCGGGGCCTATCACTCCTTTCCGCACTACGTAGCCGAGGATAGACGTTCGGTGCTAAACACGCACTTATCCTTATTGTATGAGAGGTTAAGGAGTGTAGCGGTCCGGAGGAATTGCTGGAGGTTGGCGTCATGGTCCTGATGGTGACATTATCAAGATACGGGAAGGTAGCCTGTAATCCGTAACTGTCGACCATTCGGTCCATCTCCCGTTGGAAGACCGAGACCCCATTTGTGACACCAAATGGAACCCTAAGGAAGTGGTAGAGGCGCCCATCAGCCTCGAACACGGTGTACTTGCGGTCACTCGCGCGGATGGGGAGCTGGTGATAAGCAGACTTAAGGTCCACAGTGGAGAAGACCTTGTATTTCACGATCTCGTTTACCATGGTGGAAATACGGGGGAGAGGATACGCGTCCAGTTGCGTAAACCGGTTGATGGTCTGGCTATAGTCGATGACCATCCGGTTTTTCTCCCCAGTCCGGACCACCAGCACTTGGGCTCGCCAGGGACTGTTGCTGGCCTCGATGACCCCTTCCGTCAGCAGCCTCTGGACCTCGGACCTGATGAAGGACCAGTCCTGAGCGCTATACCGTCTGCTCCGTGTCGCGACGGGTTTGCAATCGGGGGTGAGATTAGCAAACAAGGAGGGGGGGTCCACTTTGAGGGACGCGAGGCTGCAGACAGTGAGGGGGGGTATAGAGCCGCCGAATTGGAAGGTCAAGCTCTGCAGGTTGCACTGGAAGTCCAGTCCTAGGAGTGCCGGTGCACAACGACGGGTTTGCAATCGGGGGTGAGATTAGCAAACAAGGAGGGGGGGTCCACTTTGAGGGACGCGAGGCTGCAGACAGTGAGGGGGGGTATAGGGCCGCCGAATTGGAAGGTCAAGCTCTGCAGGTTGCACTGGAAGTCCAGTCCTAGGAGTGCCGGTGCACAACGGTCGGGGAGGACAAGGAATTTATAATTTTTAAAAACCTTCCCCTGGACCGTGAGGTCCGCGATGCAGCACCCGGTGATGTGGACGGAGTGTGAACCTGAGGCTAACCCGATTTTGTGTGTTACCGGATGGACAGGGAGCGCGCAGCGTCTTACCATGTCAGGGTGAACAAAGCTTTCCGTACTCCCGGAGTCCAGCAGGCAGCCCGTCTCGTGGCCGTTGAGGTGGATCAGCGTTGTTGTTTTGACGAGCGTGCGTGGACGTGACTGGTCGAGCTGAATGGCCGCGAGCCGTGGAGAAAATCCGTGTCCGTCGTCGCCGTCCGAGTCGATGTTAGAAGAACCTTGCGTGCCAGTCCTGGAAGGCGGTGGCCAGGATCCGCACGTGGAGTCGGGATCCCAAGATGGCAGCGCCCAGGACACGCACGTGGAGTCGGGGCCCCAAGATGGCAGCGCCCAGGACCCGCACGTGGAGTCGGCGCCCCAAGATGGCGGCGCCCAGGACCCGCACGTAGAGTCGGCGCCCCAAGATGTCGGCGCCCGTGGGGCCCTCGTGGTCGGTGGGGACGGGGCTAGCGGTGCCGGCGAGCCGAGTGGAGCGGCTGCGAGCGGGGGAGGTGAGGCGCGCAGGCCAGGCGCGCGTGGGGGGGGGGGGGGGGGGGGGGGGAAGGAGACTCGCGCGGCGGGCAGGTATGGACCGGAGAGGTGTGCAGGTCGGATGCCGGGGGCGGCAGTTTGGGAGGAGCGGCCCCGGGGGGAGGGAGGGAAACGAGCAGGCCAGGCGCCGGGGGGAGAAAAGAGAGAACACGCGCGCGGCGGGCAGGCAGGGCCTGGAGAGGCGCGCTGGTCGGGCGCTGGGGCCTGGGGGGGGGGGGGGGGGGGGGGGAGAGAAAGAGGCCTGCGCGGTGAGCCGGCAGGAACCGGGATGGCCCGGAGAGGCGCGCTGGTTGGCCGGCCGGGGGGGGGGGGGGGGGGGGGGGGGGGGGGGGGGGGGGGGGGGGAGGGGAAAGACGGAAGAGTGTAAGAGTGTTGCGCGGTGGCTAGGAGGGAACCAGGAGTGCCCGGAGGAGAGAGAGAGAGGCGCACAGGCCAGTTGCAGGGCCCTGGGGGTGGGAGAGCGTTGCGTGGCGTCCAGAAGGGCCGCAGCCACCGTTATGGATTGGCAGACCATGGAGTAGTCTTACAGAGGGCGGAGCGGGATGGGCAGCGCGGGCGAGGGTGTTTTGCGAACCCGCAAAAGTAGCAGCGGGGCCCCGCGGACTTGTCGGGGCGTCCCGCGGCACAGGCCTGAGGGAGGTCGGGAGCGGCGGATGGGAAGCGTGCCAGGAGGCTTGGCTGGGGTCATAGAAGCGGGCGTTTTGATCAGAGACCTCCAGAGAGGAGGAGAGAGTCAGTGTCTCAGTTAAGCTGAGGTCGTCTCTCGCCAGCATCCGCTGGCAGATAGTGGTGGACTGCATCCCAGCCACGTAAGCGTCTCTGATCAGTAGTTCCATGTGCTCCGTAGCTGAGACTCCGACGCAGGAGCAATTCCTCCCCAGGGTATGGAAGGCCCGGTAAAATTGGTTTAGTGACTCACCGGGGAGCTGCCGTCTGGTGGCCAGCAGATGTCGGGCGAATACCCTGTTGACTGGTTTGATGAATTGTCCCTTTAGCTTTAGTATAGCTTCATCATAAGTCGTTTCTTCTTTGATTATTGCGTAGGCGTCGATACCCACGCTGGAGTGGAGGACGTGCAGCTTCTGTGCCCCGGTTGGGGGGGGGGGGGGGTGGTTGTAGATGCAGGAACCCTTCGAGGCATGTCAGCCAGAGTTGGAAAAGTTCTGCAGAGTTCGGAGTTTGCGGGCTGATGCGGAGGCATTCGGGCTTGATCCGGAACTCCATCTTCAAAGTCGTAGTTTATTAAATTGATGTGCCATCAATTGTACGAGAGGCGAGTGCTTTACAAAAGTCAGGCTTTAATAAACTAGAACACAGCTCTGCGATCGTCTACAATGGAATGGGACGATCGCCGGGCGTTTGTCTATTTATACCTCGGTAATGGAGGCGTGGTTAACTCAGCGTCTCGGCCAATCTTCTTTCTTCTGCCCTCTTTTAGGAGTGCTCAGGAGTCAATGTTGCCACCTATCTCCTGCATTTTGAGTGCGCAAATAATTTAATTTCAACTCATCTCAAGATTGCTGTAGAGTTATTAATAAAAAATTACAACACACCAGAACGGAGGGATGGGAAATACTTATAAAGGGGGAAGCAAATTAAAAAAACATTTGTTTACAAACAGGTGGCGAGAGGAGAAATTAATGCCCCTTAAAAAAGCTGACCATTATTGTTCTGTGAAGAACTTCTGAGTTCATTATTCTAATTTGTCTACAATGTAGACATGGATAGCGGCCGTGAGAGAAATTCCATTTGAAAATCACCAAGCCATACTCACTCAGCAAAGTCAAGTTCTCCAAGTTCAAGTCTTCACAGTCGTCAATGCCAGAAAGGTAACGTGAATAACACTTACTTGCATAGTCAATGAACAGCTATAAAATAAGCAAACAAGAGTTCAAAATACATTTCAGTTCCTTTAGAAAATATTCTTTCCAGAACAGTAAATGAAAGATAAAGAAAAATCCATAATTTCTCATTAACTGGCCCCCATAACAAAGGTCGGAATTCTCCAATCAGTGCGATTCAGGGAGAGAGAGAGAGAAGGAATCCCACTGTCAGCGAACAGTGCGCCGCCGAGAAACGTGGCTGGGGGAACCGGAGAATCTCACCTCAAAGTATTTTAACAACTTCTATTTAATGCCTTTAATGTAAAAAACTGACCAACATAAGGAAACATTAGGTCAGAAACCAAAAGCTTAGTCAAGAAGTAGGTTTTAATGAATGTTTTGAAAGAGGAAAAAGTGAGGAAGAGGGGCAGAGAGGTGTATGGATGTAATTCTACTGAATAGGGCCCAGATATTAGGATTAGAGATAATTTATTAGCTTGGATAAAAGACTGGTTGACAGACAGAAGACAGAGAGTCAGGATAATTGGGTCTTTTTCTGGATGGAATGATGGAACTAGTTGGGTGCCACAGGGTTTGGTCCTTGGGCCCCAGCAATTTACAATCTATGTAAGTGACTTTCTATGTAAGTGACTTTCAGGGATAGAAGGTTCCACCGCCAAATTTGCAGACAACACAAACATAGTTGTAATAGTAAGTTGCAATGAAATGAATGAAATGAAAATCACTTATTGTCACGAGTAGGCTTCAATGAAGTTACTGTGAAGTTACCTAGTCGCCACATTACGGCGCCTGTCCGGGGAGGCTGGTACGGGAATCGAACCGTGCTGCTAGCCTGCTTTAAAAGCCAGCGATTTAGCTGAGTGAGCTAACCAGCCCCTAAAGAGTAAACTTTCATTCCCTGACCGGGAATGAGGAAATAAGTACAAATGGGTACAGATAGGTTCGGAGAGTGGGCCAAAATGTGGCAGATGGGATTTAATGTGTGTGAGGTCATGCATTTTGGTCGGAAAAATGGGACGGCAACCTATTATTTAAATGGGGAGACGCTTCGGGATGCTTCATTGCATTGGGATCTGAAGGCCCTTGTTAATGAGTCACAGAAAACTAGCATGCAGGTTGTGGTAGTCTGTGTAGAGGTATTACGGTACCTAGCAATGCTGGAACACCATTGGTAGATAATGTATGCTTTCTATTGGTCGAGCCTGTATGGTAGCTCCGCCCTGCAAGGCGGGGTATAAGAGCCCGTGCCACCCCAGCAGCTTCCTTTCTGTATCCGAGCTGCTGGGGGAAACATCTAGCTTATCAAAGCCTTCAGTTGTACTACAACCTGGCTTTAGTAGTCATTGATTGTGCATCAATTTAATAAGTTAGATTTAAAGAATGGAGCTCCGAATCAAGCCGGAGCGTCTGCAACTTAGCCCCCACGCAGTAAACTCGGCGGCGACTTTCAAGCACTGGCTAGCGTGCTTCAACGGCTACCTCGGAACGGCAGAAAACACACCAACAAGAGAACAGAAACTGCAGATCCTGCACTAGAGGGTGAGCCCAGAAGTCTACACCCTCATCGAGGACGCGGGACGGCTTTGATGCCGCGATGGAGTTGCTGAAAGGACATTACATTCGCCCTGTGAATCAGATCTACGCCCGGCATCTACTAGCAACGAGACGACAAATTCCTGGTGAGTCACTAGAAGAATTCTACCGTGCGCTCCTAGTGTTGGGGAGAAACTGCAGCTGCTCGCAAGTTTCAGCAAACGACCACACTGAACTGTTGATTCGGGACGCTTTCGTTGCGGGTATGCTGTCCTCTCAAATCCGCCAGCGTTTGCTGGAGAAAGAAACTCTAGGCCTCAAGGAGGCACGGGCCCTTGCCGGCTCCCTGGATGTGGCCTCCCAAAACACCCGCGCCTATGCCCCTGACCGCGCGGCAGCCTCCTGGGCAACGTGGAAACCCTCTGCAGCCGACTCCGAGGCAATGCCCTGTACTCCCCCACAAGCTTGCGCTGCAAGACGGCCCAGCAACCCCGGGGGGGCCCGCTGCTATTTTTGCGGGCAAGCCAAACACCCCCGACAGCGCTGCCCAGCCCGTTCGTCCACCTGTAAAGGGTGCGACAAAAAGGGCCATTTTGTGGCGGTATGCCAGGCCCGGGCGGTCATGCGGTCTCTGGAAGCGAATGCAGACCGCTACTACAACCCTCTCCATGGGCCCCTTGCGGCCAGCGAACGCCGCCACCCTCCTCCTCCAGGGCCACATGTGGCCTCCGGGTGCCGTCATTTTGTGCACCCACAGCCACGTGCGACCAGTGGGCGCCGCCATCTTGGATGGACTCCCAGGACCTCCGCGCAGATGACCACACACTGCCCGACGAGAACACCCAGCTGCTGCCACGATTAGCCTCGGTGACCCTGGACCAGTCTCGGCCTCGAATACTCTCGACTGCTACTACAACGGTGCTAATCAACGGACATGAGACGTCCTGCTTAATCGACTCTGGGAGCACGGAGAGCTTCATACACCCCGACACGGTAAGGCACTGTTCTCTTCCCGTCCACCCTGTTAATCTAAAAATCTCCCTGGCCTCCGGTTCCGACTCAGTAGAGATAAATGGGTTCTGTGCAGCAAATCTCACGGTCCAGGGAAGGGAGTTCAAAAATTACCGGCTCTACGTCCTTCCCCACCTCTGCGCAGCCACACTCCTAGGGTTAGACTTCCAGTGCAACCTCCAAAGTCTAACTTTCAAATTCGGCCGCCCTATACCCCCCTTTCACTGTCTGCAGCCTTGCAACCCTCAAGGTCAATCTGCCTTCCCGGTTTGCGAACTTCACCCCGGATTGCAAACCAGTTGCCACCAGGAGCAGACGGTAGTGTCCACGACCGGATCGTTATTAAGTCAGAGATCCAACAGCTACTGAGGGAAGGAGTTATTGAAGCTAGCAACGGTCGCTGGAGAGCTCAAGTAGTGGTGATAAAAACCAGGGAGAAGAATAGGATGGTCATCGACTAGTCAGACCATCAACAGGTTTGCGCAGCTGGTTTAGCACACTGGGCTAAATCGCTGGCTTTTAAAGCAGACCCAGGCAGGCCAGCAGCACGGTTCAATTCCCGTACCAGTCTCCCCGAACAGGCGCCGGAATGTGGTGACTAGGGGCTTTTCACAGTAACTTAATTGAAGCCTACTCGTGACAATAAGCGATTTTCATTTCATTCATGTGGTAGTCTGTGTAGAGGTATTAGGGTACCTAGTAATGCTGGAACACCATTGGTAGATAATGTATGCTTTCTATTGGTCAAGCCTGTATGGTAACTCTGCCCTGCAAGGCGGGATATAAGAGCCCGTGCCGCCCCAGCAGCTTCCTTTCTGTACCCGAGCTGCTGGGGGAAACATCTAGCTTATTAAAGCCTTCAGTTGTACTACAACCTCGCTTTAGTAGTCATTGATTATGCATCACAGGTACAGCAGATAATAAAGAAAGCATATGGAACATTGGTATTTATAGCTAGAGGAATAGAGCATAAATGTAAGGAAGTCTTGTTGCAACTACAAGGCATTGATGAGACCACACCTGGGGTATTGTGCAGTTTTGGTCCCATGGTCAGGAAATATGTAGTGTCATTGGGGCAGTTCAGAGGAGGGTCACTAGGATGATTCCAGAGATGAGACAATAAGACATAGGAGCAGAATTAGGCCACTCTGCCCATCACGCCTACGCTTCCATTCAATCAGGCTCATTTTTCTCATCCCCATTCTCCTGCGGTCTCCCCATAACCCCTGATCCCCATATTAATCAAGAACCTATCTCTGTCTTAAAACAGTAATTTGGCCTCCACAGCCACAAGTCTGAAGAGAGATTGAACTCCAGAGTAGAATGAGGGAGATCAAATGGAGGTATACAAGATGATAAAAAGTACAGAGCAGATGCTTCCTCTTGTGGGACAATCTAGAATGAGGTCATAGTCTTAGGATAAGAGGGGCAAATTTAAAACAGTGAGGAGAAACTACTTCTCCCAAAGGGTTGTGAATCTGTGGAATTTGCCACCTAAGAGTGTGGTGGATGCTGGGACAGAGTAAATTTAAGGAGGAGTTAAACATTTTCAATTGGTAATGGCTTATGGAGAATGGGCAGGACGTTGGAGTTAAGGTCAGGATGGGATCATCCATGATCGAAGGATGGAGCAGACTCAATGGGCCAAATAACCTAATTCTGCTCCTATATCTGAAGAACTATGGTAGCGGAAAATGGAGCAATTCAAATTGGGGATTTGCGAGAGGCGAGGGTGTACTGGAGGAAAGCCAGGGTGAGCGAGTGAGTGAGAATAATAGGTCGAGGTGATGGTGTGGTTGAGCAAATCAGTCCCTACAAAAATATGGTGGCAAATGCAGGACCAAAGATAAGGCAATTGGAATTTTGAAAGTGCAGGTTATGAGTGAATTGCATCAGGGCAGCATGTGGCACAGTGGTTACCACTGGGACTATGGCACTGAGGACCCAGGCTCGAATCCCAGTCCTTTTTTAAAAAAAAAAATCTTTGTTGTCACAAGTAGGCTTACATTAACACTGCAATGAAGTTACTGTGAAAAGCCCCTAGTAGCCACACTCCAGCACCTGTTCGAGTATGCTGAGGGAGAATGTCGAATTCACCTAACAGCACGTCTTTCGGGACTTGTGGGAGGAAACTGGAGCACCGGAGGAAACCCACGCAGACACAGGGAGAACATGTAGACTCCGCATAAACGGTGACCCAAGCCGGGAATCGAATCTGGGACCCTGGCACTATGAAGCAAGTACTACCCACTGTGCTACCGTGCAGCCCCTGGGTCAGTGATTGTGCGGAGTTTGCACATTCTCCTCGTGTCTGCATGGGTCTCACCCCTACAACAAAGATGTGCAAGTTAGGTGGAATGGCCACGCTAAATTGCCCCTTGATTGGAAAAAAATTAAAATAATTAGGTACTTTAAATGTATAAAAAAGACAAAAAAATAAGTGTTGGATCTTAAATGGATCTAAGCCATATGGTGAAGTACAAACTTATTTTAGCAGGTTCATTCACTGTATGCAGCATTCCAGATCACCTCTTCATAATTACTAATCAGCCCAACAGTCCCTTTTTAACAGTGCCTCAATAAATCAATAATGACAACCCATTTACTTTTTTTTTTTAAGTAATTTTATTTTCATTTACAACAAACAAATAAAATATAATCAAAATACACAACAGCAACATGAAGAAACAGATCTTTACAAAGTACAGCATGCGAGATAAAAATGGATGGAAATTCATCAGTTTGCAGGGCAATCTTACCATCATGCTGCTTGGAGATATCTGCTTGGAAGTGCATCAAGGTATCCTTCCAGTGGCATTTTTCACTCAGGTTGTGACATCCAAACCAATATCTTCCCTGTTTCCTTTGCTTTCTCCGTGATGGAATAACCTGATTCAATTGATATGAATATCACCCTCAGGGCTGACCATATCTCAACCTGTAGTGTGTACGCAATGGGCATCCCAAAGAAAGCTTTTCAGATGCTACCAGACCTGCCCAGCTTGTTCAGTGTTTTCTGTTCTTATTTATAATTATTTTGATTGTGAAACTAGACTTACCATTGGAGCTTGGATTATTTGTCTTGTTATAGAGACTTGCAAAATTATAACACTGCGGTGTGTTTGTATTTGATTGGTTGTTTAATGTGCTGGTGCTCATATGAGCGATTGCACTATTGCGTATGAAATCAAACCATTTGTTACTTCTGCCCGTTCAGTTTGATCTTCTCTCCAGTTTTTTTTTTGAAGGCGAATATGGCTCATCATTAACCCTCACCCCCAGGTAGGCATAACGTTACAGGAGGTAACACGTCTTATAATTTTATATATGAAGCCCCTTGAAGATGTATGTGTGCCAAGGGGCCAAGCCCACATGGGTTTGCTTAAAGTGGACCCCATGTTGCGAATCCCTCGCCCACCACTGGGTTAATACCAACAGAGGTGGGATTAGACCCTGAAGTAGCATTAATTACCATTTAAAGTGCCCCAATTGGTAACTGAGTGATAAGGCCATCTAAGCACATTTCTACCACGGACTTAATGGGAGTGAAGCGGGAAGGAGATAGGGTCTCTACCCTTCCGCCCGACGAGATGCACCTCCACCACCAATCTTGCCTTGGGGGAATGCATTGAATTCCGCTGTTCGTTTCAAAGTGAATTACATAGAAAATAGAGCAGAGAAATAAGCCACTCAGCCCAACAGGTTTATGTCAGTGTTAACCCTCCGCACAAGTTTCCTCCTGACTTCGTCTCATTCTACAAACTAATTCTAATCCTTTCTTTGTCATTTTCTTATCTAGTTCTTCCCTTAAAAGTATCAACGCTATTAGTCATAACCACACCATGTGGTAGCGAGTTCCACATTCCCACCAATTTAGAGTGAAAAATTTGTGCCTGAATCCCTCAGTTGATTTATTAGTTCATCCTTAAAAGCCTAGCAGAACAAAAATGAGGAAAATGTAAACACCAGCAGAAAATAATGTGTCAAGAAAAATGCAGATAAACAAAAGCCAACCTTGCAACCAAAAATTAATTAGTTTGAAGTCACTTTTAAAAAACCTACTTTGTCAATTTGGACTAGTTCCACAGTGCTGCACTTTCAAGTAGAACCTCATTTGTCAAATATTACTCATTTGTTCGCGGAAGCCAATGTAATTGAAGCAATCTCCAAGATTTAAGCAGAACATGTTGAGCGAACGCAAGAACGAGAAAACATAAAACGGGAGCTCTCACAATACAAACTTTCATGGTACCTTCGGGTATTGCAAGACATTTTTATGACGACAGTCAATAATTCAAGCTAAAATTAAAGATGGAGTTGGCTTTGAAGCTCCACAAACTTGAATTTCATGCCTGTTGACTGTCTGGTATTCCCAGCTTGCTGTACTTACCAAAGTGTGCAGATTCTTCAATCTTGCATGAATCAGGAAGTAACCATATGTTATGCAGGTACGGTGCAATATAACTTTATACATCAAACCCTTTAATGATGCAAGTATGCCAAGGGTACCAGTGGTGTTAGTTTGTCTCATTTGACAACACTCATCTCTGGGAAAGAAACTCATGACTTAAAGATATACTCCGAAACTTAAACACAAGTTCTGGACTGACACCTCAGTGTGATATTGAGATTGTGCACCATGGTCAGAGATGTTACAACAGAGACTCAAACTGCAGGGGAGGCATGATTACACAGTGGTTAGCACTGTTGCTTCACAGCTCCAGGGTCCCAGGTTCGATTCCTGGCTTAGGTCACTGTCTGGGCGGAATCTGAACGTTCTTCCCGTAACTGCGTGGGTTTTCTCCGGATGCTCCGGTTTTCTCCCACAGTCCAAAGATTAGCCATGTTAAATTACCTTTAGTGTCCCCCAAAAAAAGGGTAGGTAGATCAATTCAACCATATTGTTCCACCAAACAAGATGCTGTAAAAATGTCAGAAATGGAAAAAGCTATAACCAGACATATAACAAGACCGATCCACAGTAGGTGTTACTGAGATTTTGATTAGGAGACCAGTGTTCCAGAACCTTTGTTTTGAGCTTATTTTCAAAACCATTTTCAATGAAAGTGGTCAGGGAAAGGACCTAGTCACAAGTGCTTAGTCTTCACTGGAAGCCAGCTTGTTCAGTTTTCATGATTTTCTTCACCTCTAGCACTGTCCCCCTGAAAGACTTTGCAGCACAGAGATAATAATGGTCGGTAGCTTGAATCTTGCCTGGTTTTGGGAGGCTCATTGACATGCGCCAGGGTCTAGGCAGTCTTCCATCAGAAAACCTTTGAATAATTAGGCCAGGCAGCGGAGGGCACATGTGCCAAGGTGTTTGAGCAAATCAGGAAGAAAGTTGTCATAGTCGGCAACAGTGCCAGGCTAGGCTTGATCTTTTTGTAGCATGTTGTCCAACTCACTGCAGTGAAGGATTCAGGGCATGGTGTGAAATTGTAATTTGAAAGGCTGTCCACTCAGTCTTTATTTGTTATTTCACTTTTTTCTTCTTAGGGGCACCTTTCCCATATGGAGAAGATAGATCACTACTTTGTCGGGTTGGCGCTAGGTGTTGCTCCCAGGGTGGTGTAGGAGCCTCCAGCATTTCTGGTTGGAATGGGTGAAATTCAAGTCTCTGGTAGTCTTTTCCCATCTAGCTTCCCAGGCAGAGTCCAAGGACTCCATCAAGGCATCAGCTACTTCTCGGTTTCCTCGTGGTGTTGAAGGAAAGAAGCACATTCCTCTTTGAAACAGGAGGCACATATTGGACGAAATCCCCAAGAGATGGATTAGTTGCCGCTTTGTAGACGGCTTTGCAGAAGCGGCTGTATGCCTGCTTTATGGGGATATGGCAGGGCGGTATTACCAGTGATGCTGGTTCCCATGCCTTGCAGTTGGCTTTGCATAGATGAAATGAAATGAAAATCGCTTGTCACGAGTAGACTTCAAATGAAGTTACTGTGAAAAGCTCCTAGTCACCACATTCCGGTGCCTGTTTGGGGAGGCTGTTACAGGAATCGAACCATGCTGCTGGCCTGCTTGGTCTGCTTTCAAAGCCAGCGATTTAACCCCGAGCTAAACAGCCCCAGATTCCACCACTATTACTTTACGTTGGTGATGATGGCTAGTTTAAGGCCGATATGGGTCAGAGTTGGTCTGTGTGGAGAAACTACGCGAGACTTAGTATGAGTTTGGGAGTGGGCTGCCATGTGTTGACCTGAGCCAGCAAAGATCAGGCGAGTTAGTCATGCCTCCATCTCGCAAAGTGGAAAGTTCCTGGCTGTTTGGGGCCATGGATAAGATTATCGTCATTCTGTGCGGCCCAATTTACAAATTTTATACCATCAGTGCCAATCACACTGTAGCCCCAGTCTGTGTAATGGCTGTTGATGTCTCCAAAATAGACTGCTGGGTGACATAGGGCAGGAAGAACAAGTTTGTCCTAGCTGGTGCTGGGGTGGTTTGTAGACATTTGCTATCTTGAAGGTGACAATCTTGATTACATCAAACGTTCAGTAGAAGAGAAGTAGGCTATGCCTGTCATGGTCTATTATGTGGCCCACCCATGTTTGGGTGGGCAGCATGACATATCAGGTCAAAGCCATTTATCTTATTGGATTATTCCAGCTTCATTGGATTGTGTGTTTCTTAGATACAGATCACATTAGTTGCGTGTTACTGGGTGAGTGTGCTGATTGGTTGTCACTTTCCGGCAGTTAACCTATTCCGATCACAAACAGACCCCAACAGCGGCTAGGATACTGGACAGAAACCCCAATACTTTATTTTAATTTTATAAGACTGAGGAAAGGATACCTCACTCCAGGAGTGATTTCACAAATAAAAAAGGATATGGTATATGAAAACAAACTTCATTACTAACACAGTATTAAATATCTTTATCATCACACAAGAAAATAGCTTACCCCTTAAACAACGTTAATCAATAGTGACACAATAACCCTTAACTGCTATTGTTATTTCCACTCAAACAACAAAACCACTTCAGGTCACAATCCACTTTTAAATACAGTTAGCAAACTGAGGAATAATTGCTATAAACAAATGTCTTGGACACACAACCTTCAGAAATAAAGATCTTTTCAGAATGCTTAAAGGAAAGAGACCTGCCACTTAATTGAAGCCTTCTCAGCTCCCCTTCCAACCAAAAACTAAATCTGAAAAGCTTCAAGCCCTAGCCCATCCCTTTAACTACATCCACAGAATCCCTACCATGCAGGAGGAGACCGTTCGGCCCATCCCGTTAGCACCGATCCACCAAAGAGCACCCCACCCAGGCCCAATCCCCCACTATCCCCATATCTTTTGACACAAATAGGAAATTTTGAATGGCCAATCCACCCCGCCTACACATCTTTGGACTATGGGAGGAAACCGGAGCACCCAGAGGAAACCCACACAGACACAGGGAGGACGTGCAAACTCAGCAGTCACCCAAGGTGGGAATCAAACCCGGAACCCTGGTGCTGTGAGACAGCAATGCTGTCTCACTGTGCTGTCCATCATCGTTTTAAGGGGAACACAATGTCTCTAATCAACTCCTCCCCATAGAGTCTTAGTAGAAATAAAAGTCAATTAGTCCAAACTTTTACGATACTTTAATTGCACTGCTTGCTCCAAAAAGCCTCGCTGTCTTTCAAACCAGGATTTTTTAAAACACTAACTACAGCAGTCACATGCTAACCCAGGCTTTCACTGAACCAAATACATATAGTACAATATATCTGAAATTACTACATTCATCAGAAGACCCTCAACGTTGAGTTGCAGGTTGCAGAGTTCAGGTCTGATGGAGAGGAATCTACAGGAATTCATATTGCTGACGGATTTAGGCGTGATGATGCAGGATTCTTAGATCAAAAGCCCCATTGAGTCTTTTCTGCCATTCAATCATGGCTGATATTGTTCTCATCCCCATTCCCCTGCCTTCTCCCCATAACCCCTGATCCCCTTATTAATCAAGAACCTATCTATCTCGGTCTTAAAGACACTCAGCAAAGACTTCTGCAGATTCATCACCACCACACTTTGTCTAACTCTGATTTGTCAGACATGACCTCCCCTTGACGAAGCCATGCTGACTCAGTCCTATTTTATCATGCATTTCCAAGTATTCCACGATTTTATCATTAAATAATGGACTCTAAAATCTTACCAACAACTGAAGTCAGGCTAACCGGCCTATCATTTCCCGTCTTGTGCCTCCCACCCTTCTTAAACAGTGGTGCTACATTAGCCACTTTCCAGTCCTCTGGGACACTTCCTGCATCCAGTGATTCCTCAAAGATCATCATCAATGCTTCCACAATTTCCTCAGCTATCTCTTTTACGACCCTGGGGTGTAATCCATCCGGTCCAGGTGATTTATCCACATTCAGACCTTTCAGTTCCCCCAGAACCTTCTCCTTCGTGATGGTCACTGCACTCATCTCTTCCCCGATTCTCCTGGAGCTCTGGCATACCACTGGTGTCTTCCACCATGAAGACTGATGTAAAGTAAGAATTCAGTTCCGCCATTTCTTTATTTCCTATTATTACTTCTCCAGCCACATTTTCCAGTGGTCCAATGTCTATTTTTGCCCCTCTCTTATCTTTTATATATTGAAAAAAATCTCTTCCTATCTTCCTTTATATTACCAGCTAGCTTGCACTCATCTTTCATCTTCTCCCCCTGTATTGCTTTTTTTCTCTGCTCACTTTTAAAGGCTTCCCAATCCTCTGTCTTCTCACTAATCCTCACCACTTTGTATGCTTTTTCTTTTCTTTTATGTTGTCTTTGACTTCCCTCGTCAACCATGGATGCCTGGTCCTCCCCTTAGCACGTTTCTTCTCCTTGGGATGAATTTCTGTTGTGCCTCCCGAATAACCCCCCAAAACTCCTGCCATTGCTGTTCCAGTGTCTTCCGTGCAAGGCTCTTTTTCCAATCAACTCCAGCCAGCTCCTCCCTAATGTCTTTGTAGTTACCCTTATTTAATTGTAATACCGTTACATCGGATTCCAGTTTCTCCCTCTCAAACCGCAGGCTAAATTCTATCATATTGTCATCACTGCTCCCTAAGGGTTCCTTCACCTTAAGTTCCCTAATCAAGTCTGCCTCATTACACATCACCAAATCCAGAATTGCCTGTTCCCTAGTAGGCTCGTGTAACAAGCTGCTCCAAAAAAAAAACATCTTAGACATTCCACAAATTCCTTTTCTTGGGATCCATTACCAACCTGATTTTCCCAGTCCATCTGCATATTGAAGTCCCCCATGATTATTGTAATATTGCCTTGAAAATGAAAATCGCTTGTCACGAGTAGGCTTCAAAGAAGTTACTGTGAAAAGCCCCTAGTCGCCACATTCCGGCGCCTGTCCGGGGAGACTGGTACGGGAATCGAACCGTGCTGCTGGTCTGCTTGGTCTGCTTTAAAAGCCAGCGATTAGCCCAGTGAGCTAAACCAACCCCTTTTTTACATGCCGTTTCTATCTCCCGATTTATTCACTGCCCCACATTCTGACTACTGCTGGGGGGCCTATACATAACTCCCATCAGGATCTTTTTACCTTTGTGATTCCTCAACTCTACCCGCAGAGATTCTATGGTTTCTGATCCGATATCGATTCGTGCTATTGATTTAACCTCATTCCTTACTAACAATGCAACACCGCCCCCTTTGCCTATCCTTTCGATGGGACACATATCCTTGTATATTTAGACCCCAGCCCTGATCCCCTTGTAGCCACGTCTCTGATGCCCACAACATTGTATCGGCCAATTTCAATGAGCGCAACAAGCTCATTTACGTTCCTCTGTATAGATATCCATTTTGGCAGGAATAACAGCAAAAGGAATTATTTAAATGATAAAATATTAAAACATGCTGCTGTGCAGAGAGACCTGGGTGTGCTAGTGCATGAATCGCAAAAAGTTGGTTACAGGTGCAACAAGTGATTAAGGCGGCGAATGGAATTTTGTCTTTCATTGCTAGAGGGATGGAGTTTAAGACTAGGGAGGTTATGCTGCAATTGTATACGGTGTTAGTGAGGCCACACCTGGAGTATTGTGTTCAGTATTGGTCTCCTTACTTGAGAGAGGACGTACTGGCGCTGGAGGGTGTGCAGAGGAGATTCACTAGGCTAATCCCAGAGCTCAAGGGATTGGATTACGAAGAGAGGTTGAGGGGACTGTACTCGTTGGAATTTAGAAGGATGAGGGGGGATCTTATAGAAACATATAAAATTATGAAGGGAATAGATAGGATAGGTGCAGGCAGGTTGTATCCACTGGTGGGTGAAAGCAGAACTAGGGGGCAAAGCCTCAAAATAAGGGGAAGTAGATTTAGGACTGAGTTTAGGAGGAACTTCTTCACCCAAAGGGTTGTGAATCTCTGGAATTCCCTGCGCAGTGAAGCAGTTGAGGCTCCTTCATTAAATGTTTTTAACATAAAGATCAATAGCTTTTTGAAGAATAAAGGGATTAAGGGTTATGGTGTTGGGGTCAGAAAGTGGAGCTGAGTCCACAAAAGATCAGCCACTATCTCATTGAATGGGGAGCAGGCTCGAGGGGCCACATAGCCTACTCCTGCTCCTATTTCTTATGTTCTTATACTGCGCACATTGAGGTACAACACCTTCAATCCTTCATTGACCACCTCCCTTCTCACACTTATCACCTTTTTTGCTCTGCCTGAGGATGATGTTGTTCTCTTATTTTGGTGCTCTATTTCCCTTCAGTTATTAGACCTCCTAAGGTAACACTCTGGTTTCCACCCCTCTACCATACTAGTTTAAACCCTCGCGAGTGACTCTAGCAAACCTCCCAGCCAGGATATCGGTGCCCTTCCAGTTTCAACGCAACCGGTCCTTCTTGTACAGGTCTCAGAGTGGCTGCAGGACATTCTAAAGGGGGAGGGTGAACAGCCAGCTGTCGTGCTACATATAGAACATGGAATATAGAACATACAGTGAAGGAGGCCGCCATTTGGCCCATCTAGTCTGCACCGACCCACTTCCACCCTATCCCTATAACCCAACAACCCCTCCCAACCTCTTTTTGGACACCAATGGCAATTTAGCATGGCCAATCCACCTAACTGGCACGTCTTTGGACTGTGGGAGGAAATCGGAACACTCGGAGCAAACCCACGCAGACACGGAGAGTCCCCGCAGGGAATCGAACCTGGGACCCTGGCGCTGTGAAGCCACAGTGCTACCGTGCTGCCCAAATAGGCACCAATAATATAGGTAAAAACAGAATGAGGTCCTACATGCTGAATTTAGGGAGTTAGGAGTTAAACTAAAAAATAGGACCTCAAAATTAGTAATCTTGGGATTGCTACCAGTGCCATGTGCTAGTCAGAGTAGGAATGACAGGATAAACAGGATGTTTGCGTGGCTTGAAAGATGGTGCAGGAAGGAGGGATTCAGATTTTTGGGACATTGGAACCGGTTCTTCAGGGGGTGGGACCATTACAAATCGGACGGTCCACACCTGGGCAAGTCTGGAACCAATGTCCGAAGAGGGTTGCTTGCTCGCGCTGTTGGGGAGGGTTTAAACTAATGTGCCAGGGGGCTGGGAACCAATGCAGGAAGTCAGAGAGCAGTAAAGAGAGGATAGAAACAAAAGTCAGGAAGGAGAAAAGTGAAGGCAGAGAAACAGATTGAACTGCATTTATTTCAATGCAAGAGACCTAATGGGCAAGGCAGATGAACTCAGGGCATGGATAGGTACATGGGACTGGGATATTATAGCTATTATATAAACATGGCCAAAGGAGGGGCAGGACTGGCAGCTCAATGTTCCGGGTTACGGATGCTCTAGCAAAGATAGAACCGGAGGTTTGAGAGGAGGGGGGAGTTGTGTTTTTGATTAGGCACAGTATCACGGCAGTAGAGAGAGGGGATATCATAGAATTTACAGTGCAGGAGGCCATTCAGCCCATCGAGTCTGCACTGGCTCTTGGAAAGAGCACCCTACCCAAGGTTAACACCTCCACCCCATCCACATAACCCAGCAACCCCACCCAACACTAAGGGCAATCTTGTACACTATGGGCAATTTTATCATGGCCAATCCACCTAACCTGCACATCTTTGGACTTTGGGAGGAAACCGGAGCACCCGGAGGAAACCCACGCACACACGGGGAGGATGTGCAGACTCCGCACAGACAGTGACCCAAGCCGGAATCGAACCTGGGACCCTGGAGCTGTGATGTAATTGTGCTATCCACAATGCTACCGTGCTGCCCAAAGGTATATCCGAGGCTATATGGGTAAAACTGAAAGATAAGGAGGGCGAGATCCATTTGATTGGACTGTACTATAGGCCACCAAATAGTCAGCGGGATATTGAGGAGACTATATGTAAAGAGATTACAGATAGCTGCCGGAAAAATAGGGTGGTAATTGTAGGGGATTTCAACATCCCCAACATTAACTGGGGCAGCCATAGCACTAGGGTTTGGATGGAGAGAAATTTATCAAGTGTATTCAGGAAGAATTGCTCATTCAATATGTGGATGACCCAACCAGAAAGGGGGCAAAACATGACCTCCTCTTGGGGAATAAGAAAGGGCAGGTGACAGAGTGTCAGTGAGAGGTCACTGAGACCAGTGAGCATAATTCCAGTAGTTTTAAAATAGCTATGGAGAATGATCGGTCTGGCCCAAAAATTAAAATTCTAAATTGGGGCAAGGCCAATTTCGAGGGTATTAGGCGGGAACTTTCAAAAGTTGATTGAGGGAGTGCTTTTGCAGGCAAGGGGACAGCTGGTAAGTGGGAGTCTTTCAAAAAGGTGTCAACTAGGGTTCAGGGTGGGCACATTCCTCTTAGAATGAATGACTCGGGATATTGATGATGTGGAGATGCCGGCGTTGGACTGGGTTGAGCACAGTAAGAAGTCTTACAACACCAGGTTAAAGTCCAACATGTTTGTTTCAAACACTAGCTTTCGGAGCACTGCTCCTTCCTCAGGTGAGGAACTCGTCAGATTAAAAGATCCTGCAGCTAAAGCAGTTTGTTATTCCCATTAATTACATCATCATCTAGATCTCATTATGTTCCATAACCCACTTAGCTAGGATTAAACACCACTCCCCCATAATTTATCGACATTCCAGGGAATCATCAGCATTAACAATGGTGCATTAGGCATCTCTCTGTAAACAAGTTAAGGGTTAAAATTGATCATGACCTCTTAATTTAATGACCTCTTAATTGCAGCTTAAGCAATCAGAGTAGGGATAAAAATAATGTTTATTCTATGAACCCAGCTAACATTTTATAAACACACAGTAAACATCCACACACTTAACCCCACAGATAGAATACTCTATAGGAAACCCGTAAAACCTTTCCTAGCTACATCCATAAGTTAAACCCTTTTTTAACAAAGACAGCAGGTTTAAATTATGTACAGAAACAGGTTTACTTTCAAATCAAGTGAGCTGAAGACGTTCTTTAGCTTGTAGAGATCATTACACATCTGCTTGCTTTGAATACAGCTCTCCAACTTTGAAAACGAAATGAAAAACAGAGTCACAAAGCAGCTTTACAGCTCAAAACGAAAGTAAAAAACAGACAGACAGACCAGCTCCACCCACACACTGACATAACAAAAACAAAGAACAAAGAAAAGTACAGCACAGGAACAGGCCCTGCGCCGACCATACTGCCCGCCTAAACTAAAATCTTTTACACTTCCTGGGTCTGCATCCCTCTATTCCCACCCTATTCATGTATTTGTCAAGATGCCCCTTAAATGTCACTATTGTCCCTGCTTCCACCACCTCCCCCGGCAGCGAGTTCCAGGCACCCACTACCTCGAGTGTAAAAAACTTGCCTCGTACATCTCGTCTAAACCTTGCCCCTTGCAACTTAAACCTATGCCCCCTAGTAATTGACCCCTTTACCCTGGGAAAAAGTCTCTACGATCCACTCTGTCCATGCCCCTCATAATTCTGTAGACCTCTATCTGGTCGCCCCTCATCCTCCTCCGTTCCAGTGAGAACAAACTTGAGTTTATTCAACCTCTCCTCATAGCTAATGCCTTCCATACCAGGCAACATCCTGGTAAATCTCTCCTGCCTCTCTAAAGCCTCCACATCCTTCTGGTAGCGTGGCGATCAGAATTGAACACTATATTCCAAGTGTGGCCTAACTTAAGGATCTATACAGTTGCAACATGACTTGCCAATTTTTATACTCAATGCCCCGGCCAATGAAGGCAAGCATGCCGTATGCCTTCTTGACTACCTTCTCCACCTGTGTTACCCCTTTCAATGACCTGTGGGCCTGCACACCTAGATCTCTCTGACTGTCAATACTCTTGAGGGTTCTGCCATTCACTGTATATTCTCTACCTGTTTCAGACCTTCCAAAATGCATTACCTCACATATGTCTGTATTAAACTCCATCTGCCATCTCTCTGCTCAAGTCTCCAAACGATCAAAATCCTGCTGTATCCTCTGACAGTCCTCATCGCTATCCGCTATTCCACCAACCTGTGTGTCGTCTGCAAACTTACTAATCAGACAAGTTACATTTTCCTCCAAATCATTTATATATACTACGAACAGCAAAGGTCCCAGCACTGAACCCTGCGGAACAGCACTAGTCACAGCTCTCCAATCAGAAAAACACCCTTCCATTGCTACTCTCTGCCTTCTATGACCTAGCCAGTTCTGTATCCATCTTGCCAGCTCACCTCTGATCCCGTGTGACTTCACCTTTTGTACCAGTCTGACATGAGGGACTTTGTCAAAGACCTTACTGAAGTCCATATAGACAACATCTACTGCCCTACCTGCATTAATCACCTCCTCAAAAAACTCTATTAAGTTAGTGAGACATGACCTCCCCTTCACAAAACCGTGCTGCCTCTCGCTAATACGTCCATATGCTTCCAAATGGGAGTAGTTTCTGTCTCGAAGAATTCTCTCCAGTAATTTCTCTACCACTGACGTAAGGCTCACCGGCCTGTAGTTCCCTGGATTATCCTTGCTACCCTCCTTAAATAATTGAACAACATTGGCTATTCTCCAGTCCTCCGGGACATCACCTGAAGACAGTGAGTAGCCAAAGTTTCCTGTCAAGGCCTCAGCAATTTCCTCTCTTGCCTCCTTCAGTATTCTGGGGTAGATCCCATCAGGCTCTGGGGACTTATCCACCGTAATATTTTTCAAGACGCCCAACACCTCGTCTTTTTGGATCTCAATGTGACCCAGGCTATTTACATACCCTTCTCCAGACTCAACCTCCACCAATTCCTTCTCTTTGGTGAATACTGATGCGGAGACATCACTGCAGCTATTTGATAAACATCCATTTCTTAAAAGGTACATCCACCTGATATATATACGCACCTTAACCCAGGCTTTTAATAACATTACTGCAACACAATAGTAAAAGAAGTGGGTCCCATAAGGGATGAAAAAGTGGGAATTATGCATGGAGGCAGGGCATGGCTGAGGTGTTAAATGAATACTTCGCATCAGTCTTTACTGAGGAACAAAATGCTATGCGACTCATGGTGAAAGAGGAGATAATAAAGAACTTGAATGATTTAGAATTGATACGGTTGTGGCATTGGATAAATGACATGTATTTAAGAGTTTATAAATACAGGACTGGATGGGATGCATCCAAGGTAACTGAGACAAGTATTCATGTCAAGAGGGTTAGAATACAAGGACAGGGATTAACTTCCAAGACTTTATAAGACTCTAGTTAGGCCCCATGTTGAGAAATGTGAGCAGTTTTGGGCCCGTATCTAAGGAAGGATGTGCTGGCCGTGGAAAGGGTTGAGAGGAGGTTCAAAAGAATGATCCATAGAATGAGGAGTTTGTCATGAGGAGAGGTTGAGGACTCTGGGTCTGTATTCATTGTAGTTTAGAAGGATGGGGGGGGGGGGAATCTTATTGAAACTTACAGGATACTGAGAGGCCTAGATAGAGTGGACGTGGAGAGGATGTTTCCATTAGAACAAAGAGCAAAACAGCACAGGAAGAGGCCCTTCAGCCCTCCAAGCCCGTACCAGTTATGATACCACCCTTGCCCAAAGCCCTCAGCACTTCCTAGTGCCGTATCCCTCTATACCCATCCTATCCACATACTTGTCAAGATGCCTTTTGAATGGCGTTAATGCATCCGCTTCCAGAACCTCCGCCGGCAGCGCGTTCTAGGCACTCACCACCCTCTTGTGTAAAAAACACCTGCCTCGCACATGTCCTCTAAACTTTGCCCCACGGCCCTTAAACCTAGTGACTGGCCCCTCCACCCTGGGAAAAAGAGTGCCTGCCCATCCATTCTATCCATGCCTCTTTTAATCTTGTAGACCTCTAACAGGTCATCCGTCAAACTCGGAAAGAAACAGTCCAAGTCTATTCGGCCTCACCATGTAGCTAACACCCTCCAGACCAGGCAACATCCTGATAAATCTTCTCTGCACCCTCTCCAAAGCCTCCACATGCTCTGGTAATGTGGCAACCAGAATTGTGCGCAATATTCCAAGTGCGGCCATACCAAGGTTCTATACAACTGGAACATGACTTGCCAGTTTATATACTCGATGCCCCGTCCAATGAAGGCAAACATTCCATATGCTTTCTTGACTATCTTGTCCACTTGTGCTCCACATTCATGATCTCTGACTTTCTGTATTCCTAAGAGTTTAGCCATTTATGGTATATTTCCCCTCATGTTAGACCTACCAAAATGCATTACCTCACATTTGTCCAGATTAAACACCATTTGCCATTTCTCTGCCCAACTCTCCAACCTATGTCATGATGTATCCCTCTAACAATCCTCAACACTATCTCCCACTCCATCAACCTTGGTGTCATCCATGAACTTACTAATCAGACCAGCTACATTTTCCTCCAAATCGTTGATGTATAATACAAACAACAGAGGCCCCAGCACCAGTTCCTGTGGAACACCACTAGTGACAACCGAGCCACGAGGAGGAAAAACTAGAACCCAAGGGCACAGCCTCAGACTGAAGGGACGATCCATTAAAACTGAGATGAGGAGGAATTTCTTCAACCAGAGGGTAGTGAATCTGTGGAACTCTTTGCCGCAGAAGGCTGTGGAGGCTGAGTGGCTTTACGACAGAGATAGATATGATTAATAAGGGGATCAGGGGTTATGGGGAGAAGGGAGGAGAATGAGGATGAGAAACATATCAGCCATGATTGAATGGCGGAGCAGATTCAATGGGCCGAATGGCCTAATTCTTCCCTTATGTCTTATGATCTAAGTGAAAGTGGAAACTGTGATGGCACTGGCCAAGATTTTTCAGTCTTCTTCAGACTTGGGGACGGTGCCAGAAAACTACAAAATTTCAAATGTTAGACCCTTTATTGGAGCGAAGATGTAGAGAGAAGCCCAGCAACTATACGCCAATCTGTTTAGCCTCAATGGTGGGAAAGCATCTATAGTAGTAGGCAAAATTAATTGTCACTTTGGCAACTGCGAGTTAATTAAAGAAAGCCAATACAGATTTGTTCTGGGCAAATCATGTTGAGCTAACCTATTGATGTTTTTTTTGGACGAGGCAATTATTTTGATGTGGTTTACATGGGCTTTCAAAAGTGCCACACAACAGACAATGTTAGATCATGGAATAAAAAGGGACAAAAGCAACATGAATATGAAATTGGCTAGTGGAACAGCAAACATCAAGTAATGGTTAATGGATGTTTTTGGTACTGCAGAAAGGTTTGCTGTGAAGTTTCCCCAGGGATTTGGTCCTCCTGATACACATTAATGACCATGGTGAACAGAACACAATTTCAGAATTTGCAAATGATGCAAAACTTGGAAGCATTGTGAACTGTGAGAAGAGTAAGTAGAACTTCAAAAGCACAGATAGATTGGTGGAATTGGCAGATAAATGGCAATTGCAATTTAATAAGTATGAAATGATTAATTTTGGTAGGACGAACGTGACGAAACAATATGAAATAAAGGGTGTGATTCTAAAAGTGTGTGCAGGATGGAACAAAGACCTGGGTGTACATGTGCATAAGTTATTGAAGGTGGCAGGACAGGTTGAGAACAGTTAATAAATCATATAGAATCCTGGGCTTTATTATCAGAGGCTTGAAGTATGAAAGCAAGGAAGTTACATGAAAACTAGAGTTTACTGGTTCAGTCTCAACTGGAATATGGAGTCCTGTTCTGGGTGCCTCATGTTACATAAGAACTAGGAGCAGGAGTAGGCCATCTGGCCCCTCGAGCCTGCGCCACCATTCAATGAGATTATGGCTGATCTTTTGTGGACTCAGCTCCACTTTCCGGCCCGAACACCATAACCTTAATCCCATTATTCTTCAAAAACTATCTATCTTTACCTTAAAAACATTTAATGAAGAAGCCTCAACTGCTTCACTGGGCAAGGAATCTCCCTATTATGTTAGGAAAGATGTGAAGATATTGGACAGCACAGACAAGAGAATGGTCTCTAGGACCATCCACCTGTCTTTTGGCACTACATCACTTCTAACAAATGACATATGCAGCCTTGGCTATCTATTTTTTTTTTTTTTAAATACATGGATGGAATCTAACTGGGGCAAGGTGTTTTGTCCCCAAGAGTTTGATTAGATTATTGAATACATCCCTCTTTTTATTTTAACTGTACTTATTCCATCGTCCAATGTCACATTTATCTCTTGTATCTCAATACCAAAATGATCCAATTATTTACCATCTCCCTATTATCCAATAGGCCTACGCCTATTCCCATCACAGCCTTCCATTTTTAATGCTGTGCCATGAAATATTTTACTATTTTGCTTTATGCTACTTTTATAATTTAATTTCATGCTTCCAAATTGTTGTTGGTTTTATCTCCTAATCTTTGTATTTTCCCTTGGCATGCACTCCTCTGCTGCCTATGTACTTATTGGATGCCCATTTCTTTAATCCTCAATTGTTCCCTTAAATATTTGGATTCGGATTGGTTTATTGTCACGTGTAAAGTATTATTCAGCGTGCAGCTCAAACAGATCATTCCGTACATGAAAATACATAACAGGGCAAACATAAACAATATAAATATATAGACAAGGGGGTGGGCAAACGTTTCCGTGCAAGGGCTACATTCAGAAATTCACAATTTTAAAGGACCGCATAGTATATTAAGTAAAATAATTAATATTTAAAATAGCCAAAATAAAAGGTTTTTAAAGAAAAAAAAGCAATTAATTTTTATTAATTAATATTTTAAAGTAGAAACTTCAGATGAAACACATGTTGTGCCGAACAATGATCACCCTACTCAAGTCAACGTATCCACCCTATACCAGTAACCCAACAGCCCCCCCCCTCATTAACCTTAAAATTAAAAAAAAATGTTTTATTTTTTAATGACTTGATCTTGGTGGGCCGCATAAAGACCTTTGGTGGGCCGCAGTTTGCCCACCCCTGATATAGACAGACATCGGGTGAAGGTGTGTGAAGAGATCAGATCAGCCCATGAGTCCATAAGAGGGTTGTTTAAGAGTCTAGTAACAGTGGTAAAGAAGCTGTTTTTGAACCTGTTAGTGCGTGTTCTCAGACTTTTGTATCTCCTGCCCGATGGAAGTTGGAAGAGTGAGTAAGCTGGAAGGGAGGGATCTTTAATTATGCTGTCCGCCTTCCCAAGGCGGTGAGAGGTGCAGACAGAGTCAATGGGTGAGAGGCGGGTTCATGTGATGGACTGGGGTGTTCACGACTCACTTCTGGTGTTGGGCCGAGCAGCTGTCACACAGGCTGCGATGCAGCCAGATAGGATGCGCTCTCTGGTGCACCTGTAAAGATTGGTAAGAGTCAATGTGCACATGCCGAATTTGCTTAGTTTCCTGAGGAAGTCGTTGTGCTTGCTTGGTCGTAGCGTCGACATGGGTGGACCAGGACAAATTTTTGATGATATGCACACCTAGGAATTTGAAGCTGTCAACCATCTCCACCTTGGCCCCGTTGATGCACAGTACTTTGCTTCCTGAAGTAAATGATCAGCTCATTTAGTTTTGCTGACATCAAGGGAGAGATTGTTGTCGTTGAGGTTCTCTGATCTTCCTCCTGTATTCTGACTCATCGTTGTTCGAGATCCGACCCACTACAGTTGTGTTGTCAGTAAACTTGTAGATGGAGTCGGAACCAAACTTTGCCATGCAGTCGTGCGTGTATAGGGAGTATAGTGGGGGGCTAAGTGCGCAGCTTTGCAGGGCCCCGGTATTAAGGACTATCGTGGAGGAGGTGTTGTTGTTTATTCTTACTGGTGGTGGTTTATAGTTCAGTAAGTCACAGATCCAGTTGCAGAGTGAGGAGCCAAGTCCGAGGTTTTGGAGCTTTGATATGTGCTTGGTTGGGATTATGGTGTTGAAGGCAGAGCGGTCATTAATAAATAGAAGTCTGATATAGAACACAGAAAAATACAGCACAGAACAGGCCCTTCGGTAGGAGCCCTTGTTGTCGAGATGCTCCAGGGATGAGTGTAGGGCCAAGGAGATGGCATCTGCTGTGGACCGGTTGTGCTGGTATGCGAATTGTAGTGGATCTAGGCATTCTGGGAGTATGGAGTTGATGTGCCTCATATGCAACCTCTCGAAGCACTTAATTACGATTGATGTGAGGCCCCCGTGCAATAGTCATGGAGGCACGCCTGGTTCTTCTTTGGCACCGGTATGATGGTGGTCTTCTTGACCTCGGAACAGAGAAGGGAGATGTATAGATGTCCGCCAACACATCTGACAGCTGCTCCGCGCAGGATCTAGGTGCACGACCAGAGACCCCGTCCGGCCCCATCGCTTTCCGAGGGTTCACTTTCAAGAAGGCCGATCTGACTTTGGAGGCTGTGATGGTGGATGTGGGTGTGTCTGGAGCTGCTGGGGTAGTCGACAGCGGTTTGATGGCTTCTTGCTCGAACCAAGTAAAAAATGCATCGAGTTCA
This sequence comes from Scyliorhinus canicula, assembly GCF_902713615.1. Taxonomy (NCBI): domain Eukaryota; kingdom Metazoa; phylum Chordata; class Chondrichthyes; order Carcharhiniformes; family Scyliorhinidae; genus Scyliorhinus; species Scyliorhinus canicula. The sequence continues at coordinate 71,713,810 of NC_052163.1, read as the reverse complement.
TCAGGGAGAGTTGCGCTGCTGCCAGAGATTCTGCTCGGCTTCACTTTGTAACCAGTTATGTTGTTTAAGCCTTGCCACAACCGACGAGAGTCTGTAACGCTAGTCTGTGGCTCCAGCTTGTTTTGATACTGTCTCTTGGCATCCCGGATGACTTTGCGAAGGTCGTACATGGATTTCTTGGATCAGTCAGGGTCACCTGACTTGAACGCCTCTGACCTGGCCTTCCGTCAGGCGTCAATCTCCGGATTATGCCATGGTTTCCGGTTGGGAACGTACATACTACTTTAGTAATCTTTCTTAATCTGTGGAGTCTCACTAGTGTTTAGCTTGTTCTTTGCTTTTGGCAGAATATACTTTTCTTGCATTCTGTTGAACACTGCCTTGTTCCCATCGTTTTTAGCCAATTTGTCCATGTTATTTACCCAAGTCCTTTTCTCAGCTCCTCAAATTCAGCTTTTCACCAATAACCTGGATTTCATCCTACTTACGTCCTTCTTGAACATCTTAATACATATTATAGATTTCATAGAATTTACAGTGCAGAAGGAGGCCATTCGGCCCATCGAGTCTGCACTGGCTCTTGGAAAGAGCACCCTACCCAAGGTCAACACCTCCACCCCATCCCCATAACCCAGCAACCCCACCCAACACTAAGGGCAATTTTGGACACTAAGGGCAATTTATCATGGCCAATCCACCTAACCTGCACATCTTTGGACTGTGGGAGGAATCCAGAGCACCCGGAGGAAACCCACGCAGACACGGGGAGGATGTGCAGACTCCGCACAGACAGTGACCCAAGCCGGAATCGAACATGGGACCCTGAAGCTGTGATGCGATTGTGCTATCCACAATGCTACCGTGCTGCCCCTGCATTATACTATGGTCACAACTGCTTAGATGTTCCCTTACATTTACATCTGTTCTGCTTCATACTCCATTAATAGATATAAATGAATCGACTCTGGTCGGGTGTTTTGCATATTGGGTTAGAAAGGCATCCTGTATATATTGTAGGAAGTAAATTCCTTTATCCCCTTTATCTACCTATTCTGTACAATAAATATCAGGGAAATTGAAATCTCGTGATTATTTTATGTTGTTTACTCAATTCCTTAATTGTGGCTACTCCACCTCCCTCTCTACCTTTCCAAAATTGTTATCCCCTGCAATGTTTAATTCCCACTCCTGATTTTTCTATATGTGTTTCATTGATCCCTATGTTGCCGTTTCAGCGGATGATTAACCCCCCCCCCCGGTTCCCATTTTATTACAGACACTATGTGCACTGCACTGACATTTTAATCCTTTTAATACAATTTCTTGCAACTTTGTTTACAATTATCTTTTTAACGACTGTTCTATAACTCTATTTATTGCCTTGCCATCAATGTCCTCCCTTTTATTCTCTCCTTCCCCCAGAGGCTTCTTTCCTACCCTGACACAATGTTTGGAGGAGGCTGATGAGAATAATAGTCTCAAAGGCTGCAAACAGGGTGCAAAAAGATAGTTTGTCTTTGTCACAGTTCACAGAGAGAGAAATAAAATTGGAAATGAAAGACTACATTGAAGATAGAAATGGAAAGAAAGACTTTAAGTAGTTTTTTTTAAATCCTCAATTCCCAAATTCAAAACCAGACACAACAGTTGTGGAAGTCAATTTTGGATGCAACCTCAATGACCAGGTGTCACGTTGTGGCAGCTTTAAAGGAACTTACTGCATTTTGCCCATGAAAGAAAACATCGGAGCCTAGTGGTAGATGCTATTTTTGCAAATTTAACAAAAGGTGAAGCAGCACAATTCAAATGGCAATTTGCAGACTATTTGTATTTAACTAAGATGTGGAGATGCCAGCGTTGGACTGGGGCGAGCACAGTAAGAAGTCTTACAACACCAGGTTAAAGTCCAACAGGTTTGATTCAAACACGAGCTTTCGGAGCGCAGCTCTAGTTTTCATGTAACTTCCTTGCTTTCATACTTTCACCTGAGGAAAGAGCTGTGCTCCGAAAGCTCGTGTTTGAATCAAACCTGTTGGACTTTAACCTGGTGTTGTAAGACTTCGTACTGTATTTAACTAAGCATTTGTTCTTCCTTATTAATAGGACAGCAAATAACTCGGTGATTAAAAATGTATTTTAATTAAAAGAACAATATTATAATTGTTATTTACAATGTGTACATTGGATTAGGGTAACCTTTTAACAGCAAAAGGAAAACTGATGAATTGCATAAATTGTTAGACGATAATTAGTGATTACGTACCCTATTATTGTGAACACCGTCATTAGTCACATTCTCTACTCCATCCCAGTCCTTATCCCCACCAAAGAGGATCTTATCTGGATCAACGGATTTCAACAGCTGTGGGAAAAGTAAAGAATAATAATTGTTAGAGTCAAAGTTGCAAGGGAGGTGGGTAGAGGGGGTGATGATCGTGTTTTTTGGGTTAGGGCCTGCAGGTGAGAGTCGCCATGCCAGCAGGAAATGCTAGTGAACGGAAATGAAGTGGGTCCGGGGTGGTGGTGGTGGTGCGGTGGGTGGCCTGTCTAGAAGGTGCGGGGAGAGGTGACATGGCAATTATGGAGAGCGAGTTTAGTCATGGATGGGAGGGGGCAGCCAACTTGGGTGGGTGGAACCCAAGGGTGATGATCATGGAGTCTAGGGGGGGGGGGGGGAGGCGGAAGCCTCCGGTGAGAATAGTGGCTAAATGGGCCATTATGCGGCCGCAGGTGTTCGCGCAGTTGAAAGGTTTGTGGGGGGGGGGGGGGGGGTCACCATACTGATGAATAAGAAAGCAAGATTTACGGGGGAGTTAGGGAGGTTTGTAATAGCGAGTGGAGATCTAGTGCGGACTCCAGTGATATTGGTAAACGTGTATGCACCTAATTGGGATGATGCCGGATTCATGAATAGGCTATTAGGGGCGATCATGGATTTAATAATGGTTATGTGTGATTGGAGAGGGGGGCATTTAATTGTGCATTGGAGTTGCTGGTGGACAGGTTGAACAGTAGGTTGATGGGGAGGTTGGAACTGCCACGAGCGATGGGAGGGTTTGAGAGGATGGGGATGGTGGATCCGTTGGAGGTTTGGGAGCCGCGAGAGAGGGAGTACTCCTTCTCGCATGTGTATAGAGTATATTCACGGATTGACATTTTTGTGGTGAGCTGGACGGCGCTGATGGGGGCAGAAGGTGCTGGAATAGTGATTTCAGACCAAGCCTCGCATTATCTGGATGTGAGACTTCGTTTGGGTCAGGCACAGAGGTGTCATTGCATGCCAATGACCTGTTCCTGATGCACCCATTAGAAAGCATGGCAGAATCATGGGCTTACTGGAGAGGTTTGGGGCCCTTTCCGGCTATAAATTGAATGTAGGGAAAAGAGAGGTGTTCCTGGTGAATGCAGCGGGGTGGGGGCGAATCTGGGGGCTGTCATTTAAGGTGGTAAGGGAGCGATTCTGGTACCTGGGGATTCAGGTAAAGGACGAGTCGGCCACGATGCATAGGTGAAATTTTTTTTCCTGAAATCTTTATATTGATATTTTCAAAATTTATAAAGTTATGCACATTGTTGGCAGTGTTTATTTACTATAGAACATACAGTGCAGGAGGCCGCCATTCGGCAGCCCATCGAGTCTGCACCGATCCACTTAAGCTCTCACATCCACCCTATCCCCGTAACCCAATAACCCCTCCTAACATTTTGGACATACGGGTAATTTAGCATGGCCAATCCACCTAACCTGCACATCTTTGGACTGTGGGAGGAAACCGGAGCACCCGGAGGAAACCCACACAGACTCGGGGAGAATGTGCAGACTCCGCACAGACAGTGAAACAGCGGGGAATCGAACCTGGGATCCTGGCGCTGTGAAGCCACAGTGCTAGTCAATTGTGCTACTGTTCTGAATAGTATACAGAAAGGTTTGTCTTGTCCTTCCCTCAATCTATCGTATTTACATTCTGCCGCCCTCTGGCTCGGCATGTGGTCCCTCCTGCCCCCCCTTTCTGTCCCCCCCCCCTTTCTTTTCTTCCCCCGTCAACTTGTGTTTCTTTCTCCCTCCCACATTGTTCCCTTTTGTGTCTCTCCAGCCTTTTGTCCTCTTCCACCCCCACTCCCCCCAGGTTCCACGTTCCTATGGTTCCCCCAGTCTTTATTTTTCTTTTTCTACTCCCTTTTCTTTCTATCTTTCCCGTTTCCTCATCTTACTCATTGTCGCTGGCCTCGAACAGGTTCCGGAACAGGTCGACGAACTGCCCCCATGCATTTAAGAAGCCTTTTCCCGGCCGTCGGATGTCATACTTAATCTTTTCCAGGTGGAGAAATTCTGTCAGTTCAGCAAGCCAGTCTGCAGCTGTGGGTGATGCTGCTGATCGCCAGCCGAGCAGGATTCTTCAGCGTGTGACAGGGAAGTGAAAGCGAGGGTGTCGGCCCTCTTCCCAATGTGCAGCTCTGGTTGCTCCGATGCCCCGAAGGTTGCCACAATTGGGCATGGCTTCACCCTCACAACCTTGGACATTGCCTCAGAGAAGGCTGTCCAGAACCCTGCAAGTTTGAGACAAGCCCAGAACATGCGAGTGTGGTTGGCTGGTCCCCTCTGGCACTACTCACATTTGTCCTCCACCTCGGGAAGAACCTGCTCATTCAGGTTCTGGTCAGGTGTGCTCTGTGCACCACTTTGAGCTGCATGAGGCTGAACCTTGCGCAGCAGGAGGTAGAGTTGGCCCTGTTCAGTGCCTCTCTCCAGAGTCCCCACCCCACTTCTGTCCCCAGTTCATCCTCCCATTTCCGTCTGGTCTCGTCCAGTGGTGTTTGGGCTCTGTCCAGCAGCTGTCCATACAATTCCCATATAGTCCCCCTTCTTTACTGCCGTGCATCAGGCCCTCTAATAGTGTAGTTTCTGGGGCCCCGTGGTACCCTACTGTCTCTTTGCGGAGGAAATTTTTTATTTGCAGGTGCCCCACTCCTCCGTCAGTTTGTCCTAGTCTGTGTCCTACGTATAAGTTCCTAACTGTCAGTGTGCCTCCTATCCATCTGCATTTCCTGAAGGTAGTGTCTAGCATGGCTGGGGGGGAATTTGTGATTGCCGTAGATGGGAGCCATGGGGATATCGTAGTCAGCCCGAAGTGCTGTCAATTGGGCTCACGTTTTCAGTATGGCCATTACCATTGGGCTTGATATATATTTTGCCGAAGGGGATGGGACTGCTGCTGTAGCCAAAGCCCAGAGGGTCATCCCCTTGCAGGAGTCTTTTTTCATCCACACCCACTTTGAATTGGGTTTGTTTACCCATCCCCTCACTCGTTCCGCTATTGCTGCCCAGTGGTAGTACTGCAGGTTTGGTAATGCCACCTTTGATTTTCCTGCTTTGCAGTGTTGGTTTGGGAATTCTCGGGTTCTCACTCCCCACACAAAACGCCGTGATTAAACTGTATATGTTTTGGAAAAAGGCCTTGGGGATGAAGACCAGTTTGGATCTAAACAGGAAGAGGAACCGCGGCAGCATGTTCATCTTGATCACCTGCACTCGCCCCACCAGGGAGAGTGGGAGTGGGCCCCACCTCTGTAGGTCGTTTTTGACTTCCTCTATCAGGCTGGTCAGGTTCCACTTGTGGATCTGCATCCAGTCTCTGGCTATTTGGACCTCCAGGTATCAGAATCTGTTCCGGGATGTTTTAAATGGGACATGCCTCCAGCTCTGCCCATCCCCCGTTTAGGAACACTGTGAACACCTCGCTTCTGCCCAGGTTAAGTTTGTAACCCGAGAAGGTTCCAAACTCTTTCAGGATCTGCCTTCAATCCTGCGGCTTCAAGACATACAGGTCATCCGCATAGAGTGAGACTGCTCTCGGTTTCCTCTCGAGATGACCTTCCAGCTTTTTGCGTCCCGCAGGGCTATCGCCAGGGGTTCTATTGCTAGTGCGAACAAGAGCGGGGACAAGAGGCATCCTTGCCTCGTGTCTCTTTGTAGCTGGAAGTATTCAGAGCAGGTGATGTTGGTTCGAACGCTCGCCTTGGGAGCATTGTACAGGAGTCTCACCCAGACGGTGAATCCTGCTCCTATCCCAAACCGTTCCAGTAGCTCAAGGAACTCTGTCGAAGGTATTTTCTGCATCCAGAGAGAGGATTACCTCTGGTGTTCTCTCCCTAGGGGGTGTCATTATTACATCCAATAGCCACCTGATGTTCGCAGTGAATTGCCTACCCTTGACAAAGCCTGTTTGGTCCTCTGCGACCTGCTCTGGTAACCAGCTTTCGGTCAAGACCATTGCGAATATTTTCGCATTTACATTCAGCAGTGAAATGGGTCTATATGATCCGCGCTCCATAGAACATAGAACAGTACAGCACAGAACAGGCCCTTCGGCCCTCAATGTTGTGCCGAGCCTTGATCACCCCACTCAAACCCACGTATCCACCCTATACCCGTAACCCAACAACACCCCCCCCCTTAACCTTACTTTTATTAGGACACTACGGGCAATTTAGCATGGCCAATCCACCTAACCCGCACATCTTCGGACTGTGGGAGGAAACCGGAGCACCCGGAGGAAACCCACGCACACAGGGGGAGGACGTGCAGACTCCACACAGACAGTGACCCAGCCGGGAATCGAACCTGGGACCCTGGAGCTGTGAAGCATTTATGCTAACCACCATGCTACCCTGCTGCCCTCCATCTGCCCTGCTGCTGCTCCATCGGGTCTTTATCCTTTTTGGGCATCAGTGTGGCCTGCACTAGCTTAGGAGGCAAAGTGGCCCTTGCCCGTGAACTTTCAAACATGTGCCTTAGCTCTGGGGCCAAGGCTGGCACAAATGTTTTAAAGAAGTCCGCTGGGAATCCGTTGGGTCCCGGTGCCTACCCGCCTGCATGGAGCTGATGCTCTCCATGATTTCTCCCAGATCTATTGGTACTTGCAGCCCCCGCCATCGGTCTCCCCCCACGACTGGGAACTATTCCATCCCCGCGTCCCCGTCGGGGCGCTCATAGGTGTACAGTCCTCGATAGGTCTCGAATGCCCGATTGACCCCTTTTGATTCTGCTATCAGTCTGCCTCCACTGTTCTTTCGGTCAAGACCATTGCCTGCGCTATTTCCCTTGTGGCTGTCTGCTTTCTCAGTGCTCATAAAAGGTCCCCTGTGTCTGGCAGAGTTGGTGCACTTAGTCCATTTGCAGATTTTTTCTTACCCAAACAGCTTTATGGTCGGGGCCTCGGAGTACTTTGTCGACCTCCAGAGTGGAGTGAACCAGCTGCTGCCTGGCCGCGCTCTCTTCCCTACCTCTGCATGCCTTGTAGGCTATGATCTCTCTTCTAATCACAAACTTCAGTGCCTCCCAGAACGTGGAGGGTAAGACCTCCCCATTTGGTTGTTATTAACGTAATCGCCTATGGCTCGCAATGTTTATTGGCAGAAGGTCTTGTCGGCCAGGTGGTCCGTGCCCAGTCTCCATGTGGGGGGGGGGCTCCAACCTCACATTCATGGGATGTGGAGCGTGGTCGGAGATGACAATTGCAGAATATTCCGCTCCTATGATTCACAGGAAGCACGTATTTTGCTGGCTTTTAAAGCAGACCAAGGCAGGCCAGCAGCACAGTTCAATTCCCGTACCAGCCTCCCCATACAGCACCGGAATGTGGAGACTAGAGACTTTTCACAGTAACTTCATTTGAAGCCTACTTGTGACAATAAGCTATTTTCATTCCATTCCATTTCATTCATTTCTCTACTGCAAAGACGTTGATGCGGGTGTACACCTTGTGCACCTGAGAAAAGAACGAGAACTCCTTTTCCCCTCGGGTGTAGGAACCTCCATGAATTGTCTACAGCTCCCATCTGCTCCATGAATATTCCCAACTCCCGAGCCATGCCTGTCTTTCTCCCAGTTCTGGGGTTAGATTATCCATCAGCAATCAAAGTTCCCATAATCAGTCGGTGTGTGTCGATGTTGGAGATTTCCACCATGATCTTTTTAATAGATTTTTTTGTCTTCCCAGTGGGGCATACACATTCACCAGTACGACTGGTGCCCCTGCCAGGACACCGATGACCATAACATACCGTCCCCCTTGGTCTGTAACCGTCTTGGTCTCCATAAACCTCGTCCTCTTGCTGATCAGTATGGCTACTCCCCTAGCCCTCGTCCCGTAGCATGAATGGTCGTCTGTCCCACCCAAATATTCCTTACCAGCAGTCGGTCCTTCTCCCTCAGGTGCGTCTCCAGTAGGTAAATTATGTCAGCCTTCAGGCTTCTTAGGTGGGCGAAGATTCTGGATCTTTTCACTGGGCCGTTGAGTCCCCTTACATTCCAGGTAACAATGCTGGTGGGGGGTTGCTGACCCCCCCCCCCCCCAAAAAGGGGGCACCCAACATGGCCGCCAACTATGTGTATGCCACATGGGTGCGCCCCTGCACTCCGGAGACTCCCTTTGCCCAGGGGTCCTCCCGAGTGGTTGCTTGCAACGCCATCTTGGTTCCGTGCCCTGCTCCATGCCTGCCAAGGCATGTGACTGTCTTGTTGCATATCCATACCACCCCCCCCCCCCCCCAGCCAAGTGTTCCCTCTCCCCAGAGATGTGTGCCGCAGCCTCCCTTATGTCTGCCGTCCCGTGCTAGCCCTCCTTGCTAGTGCGGTGGCTCCCCTCCCAGTGCTGATCTAGCCCTGGCCCTGTTTTATCTACTCATCTCCACCCCCGTCTACTTACTTCCCCTATTCTTGCTCCCCTTTCCCCGTTTCCCCTCTTCAAAACAGAGAAGAGACGAACACGAAAACGAGGCAGCATAGTCCCAGGCAAAAACATAGTCCATATGATAGTTTGTTGTCGGTTCGTCCTCCACTCTCATTCCCTTTCTTCCTCTGTCCCTGCCTCACGCTGCCGCCGCGGCTCGCCCTCCAGGTTGTTCGTTTTTAACGAACTCATCGGCCTCCGTCGGGGTGCCAAAGTAATGTTCTTCCCCCTGGTATGTCACCCAGAGTCTGGCTGGGAATACATGCCAAATCGCACTCCTTTTTTGTAGAGGGCCAATTTCGCGCTTTTGAATTCAGACCTCTTTTTTGCCAGGTCTGCCCCAATGTCCTGGTACACCCTGATTCTGTGCTTTTCCCTCGACTTGCATAGGTGAAATTTGACAGGGTTGGTGGAGGTTAAGGGGGACCGTAAAAAGATGGGACATTGGCAGGGAGGCTGCGTGGTGAAGCTTAACATACTGCAAGATTTCGGTTTGTGGTTCAGTCTCTCCCGATTTTCCTCCCACAGCCTTTTTATCGGAAAGCGGATGCGTTAATCTCAGAATGCAGATGCGTTAATCTCAGAATGGGCTGGGAAGATACCGAGGGTGAAGAGGGCTATGTTGCAAAGGCAGAGGTGAGAAGGTGGGATAGTACTCCTGAATTTGCTGCATTACTGTTCGGCAGCGAATGTAGAAAAGGGGAGACGATGGTGAGAGGGAGCAGCTTGGGTCAAGTTAGAGGATTCGGGTGTGCGGGACTTTGCACACAGGGAGCTGCCTTTGTTCCCTCAGGTGCTGGAGTATATGGAGAAAATGGTGCACCCGGAGAGAGAGAGCGAGAGCGAGAGCGCGAGAGCGAGAGCGCGAGAGAGAGAGCGCGAGAGAGAGAGCGCGAGAGAGAGAGCGAGAGAGAGAGAGCGCGTGTGTGTGTGTGTGTGTGTGTGTGTGTGTGTGTGTGTGTGTGTGTGTGGAAGAGGAGAAGAGTAGTCAGGTTCACAATCACAGCGAGTACAGCAGAGAAACAATTGCAAAATAATTACAGATTGGAATGTGATGAAGGAGCAGCGCTCCAAAAGCTTGTGCTTACCAATAAACCTGTTGGACTTTAACCTAGTGTTGTGAGACTTCTTACTATGCCCACAATAGGGTAGATAGAAAGACTTGTACCGCCTAGCTGAGGGATCAATTACCAGGATTTAAGGTGATTGGTAGAAGGATTAGAGGGGACACGAATAAAGAAGAATGCAGGAACAGACTCTTTGGCCCTCCAAGCCTGCACCGGCCACGATACCAACCTTTTCCAATTCTTGTGCCATATCCCTCTAGACCCATCCTATCCATGTGTTTGTCAAGATGCCTTCTGAACACCGTTAATGTATCTGCTTCCACAACCTCCCCTGGCAACGCGTTCCAGGCACTCGCACATCTCGTCTAAACTTTGCCTCACGGACCTTAAACCTATGCCCCCTGATGACTGACCGCTCCACCCTGGGAAAGAGTGCCGGTCCATCCACTCTATCCGTGCCCCATAATCTTGTAGACCTCTTACCAGGTCACCCCTCAACCTCCGTCTTTCTAATGTAAACAGTCCAAGTCTATTCAGCCTCTCCAAATAGCCAACACCCTCCAGACAGGGCAACATTCTGTTCTGGTATACGTCCTCTGCACTCTCTCCAAAGCCTCCACATCCTTCAGGTAGTGTGGTGACCAGAATTGTGTGCAATATTCCAAGTGTGGCCTTACCAAGGTTCTATACAACTGGAGCATGACTTGCCAGCTTTTATGCTCGATGCCCCGTCCAATGAAGGCAAGCATTACATATGCTTTCTCGAATACCTTGTCCACTTGTGTTGCCACCTTCAAAGATCTGTGGACATGCACGCCCAGATCTCTCTGACTATTGATATTCCTAAGAGGTTAGCCATTTACGATATATTTCCCTCTATGTCAGACCTACCAAAATGCACCTCATATTTGTCCGGATTAAACTCCATTTCCCATTTTTATGCCCAAGTCTCCAACCTATCTGTGTCCTGCTGTATCTTCTAACAGTCCTCAACACTATCTGCCACTTCACCAACCTTGGTGCCATCTGCGAACTCACAAATCAGACCAGCTACATTTTTCTCCAAATCGTTTATGTACACTATAAACAACAGAGGCCCAGCACAGATACCTGTGGAACATCACTAGTCACAACCTTCCATTCAGGTTGCCTTGTGACCTAGCCAGTTCTGTATCCATCTTACCACCTCATCTCTGATCCCGTGTGACTTCACCTTTAGTACCAGTCTGCCATGAGGAACCTTTACTGAAGTCTATGTAAACAACATCCAACACCCTCCCCATATCAATCATCTTTGTCACTTCCTCAAAAAACTAGATCAAGTTAGTGAGGCACGACGTCCACTTCACAAAACCATGTTGTCTATTGCTTATGAGTCTATTTGTTTCCAAATTGGTATAAATCCTGTCCCTGAGAATTCCCACCAATAATTTACCTACTACCGATGAGAGGCTCACCGGCCTACAGTTTGCAGGATATCCCTGCTACCTTTCTTAACAGCGGTACCACATTCGCTATTCTCCAGTCCTCTGGGATCTCACCTGTAGCCAATGAGGATACAAAGATGCCAATGGCAAAGCAATTTCCTCCTTTGCTTCCTTCAGTATTCTGGGGTAAATCCCATCCGGCCCAGGAGACGTATCAACCTTAATATCCTTTAAAAGACCCAATACCTCCTCCTTTCCAATGTTAACATGACCCAGACTGTCCACACACCCTACCCAGGAATCATCTTCCACAAAGTCCCTTTCTTTAGTGAACACTGATGCAAAGTACTCATTTAGTACCTTGCCCATTTCCTCTGCTCAACACTGATTCCCACCACTGTCCTCAAGTGGTCCAATCCTTTCCCTGGCCACCCTCTTGCTTTTTACAAATTAATAAGAAGCTTTGGGATTCACCTTAATCTTACTTGCCAAGGACTTTTCATGACCCTCTTCTAGCCTTCCTAATTTTCTGCTTCAGTACCTTCCTACTTTCTTTATATTCCTCAAGGGTTGACTGTCCCCACCCTTCTAGACCATTCTTTTTGACGAGATTCACAATATCCCCCATTATCCAAGGTTCCCTTAACTTCCCACCTTTGTTCTCTCAGGAACGTGACTTTCCTGAATCCTAATCAACTGTTGCTTGAAAGACTCCCACATGTCCGATGTTGATTTACTATCATTTAAGGAAAACCTTTTTCACTCAAGAGGGTTGTGGTCATCTGGAATCACTGCCTAAGTTCGTAGCTGAGGCAGAAACACTCAACACATTTAAAAGGTGCCTGGATGTGCTTAAGTGCTGCCATATTAATACTCAGGCTACTAGTGTATGTCAAAGGCGAGGCATCCTATGGCGAGTAACTCACCCCCTGACCCCACAAAGCCTGTACATGATCTAGAAGGCACAAGCCAGGAATGTAATGGAATACTCTCCACTTGCATGGATGAGCATAGCTCCAAAACCACTCAAAGAGGCTTAACATCATCCCGGGCAAAGCGGCCCGCTTGATTGCTGCCAGCCCGCCACCCCTAAACAAGTAGGGCGGCACGTGGCATTGCTGCCTACGGCGCTGAGAACCCGGTTTTGAATCCGACCCTGGGTCACTGTCTCCCCGGGTCTGCGTGGGTTTCACCCCCACAACCTAAAGATGTGCAGGGTAGATGGATTGGCCATGTTAAATTGGCCCTTATTGGAAAAAAATAATTGGGTACTCTAAATTTATGGGGCTGGTTTAGCACAGGGCTAAATCGCTGGCTTTGAAAGCATATCAAGGCAGGCCAGCAGCACGGTTCATTTCCCGTACCAGCTTCCCCGAACAGGCGGCGGAATGTGGCGACTAGGGGCTTTTCACACTAACTTCATTTGAAGCCTACTTGTGACAATAAGCGATTTTCATTTTTCATTTCATTTCACTTTCAATCCCTCCAGCATCGACGAACAATGGCAGCCGTATGTACTATCTACAAGATGCACTTCAGGGGTTTGCCAAGATTCCTTACACAGCATCTTCCAAACCCATGACCATTACGACCCAGAAGGACAAGAGCAGCAGATATCTGGGAACCACACCATCTGACGGTTACCCTTCAAGTCACTCACCACCCCAACTTGGAAATCTATTGCCGTTCCTTCAATGTCGTTGGGTCAAAATCCAGGAACTCTCTCCCTTACAGCACTGTGGCTGTATCTACATCTCAGGGATTGCAGCAGTTCAAGGCGGCAACTAACCACTAACTTCTGACAGGCAACTAGGGATGGGTAATAAATGCTGGTCTAACCAGCAAAGCCCACATCCTGGAAAAGAACTTTTAAAACCTGCAAGACTATGAACCAGGTGCTAGAAACTAGGATTAAAACAAGCGACTAAGTTCGTTTTCTCTCTCTTTTTTGGCCAGTGCAGACATGATCGGCTGAGTGGCCTCTTTCGGCACTGTAACACTCCCATGGTTCTCTGATACACACAAGGCTTGGCTCAGCTGCTTCAAAAGGTTTAAAGCGCATTGTGTTGGTGAGAATGGAGTCACTTATAGGCAGACCAGGTAATAAACTACTTGGATTCCACAATAATTCAACAATTTCATGGTCATTTTTACTCGTGCCAACTTAGTTATAAGTTTGTTTTTTCAAACTGGTGTGCAACTGACAGTTCACAATTTTGCTACAGTAGCCCAATGTATCAGTGCACATCTGAAATACAAAGGTTTCCTTGCTCACAGGCCCAATTTGCAGTAACAAGCTTCCTTTAAATGCATACACTTGCAATCTTCTTTTCATAAGTTATGATTAGAGATTCTTACCTTAATCTGATCCATCAACCAAACCAATGCACCAAGAATCAGTGGCCAAGTGTGTGGGGCTCCGACTGTATACATTGAGCTTTTTGACAATGGAAAGGGATACCTTAAACAAATAACAAAATCAGTCACCAATGATAGAGATATAAACTTAATTTCATTGACATTATCTTCTGCACACAGTGTAATATTGTTCTGCCAAATGTATAGCAACTAAAGTAGGCATATGAAACATCAGATCACTGAACTGCTTCACTGTTCCTGGCTATTGTTCTGTAAACATTATCTAATCTCAACTCACGAAAGTCTTATTAACTGTAGATTGGCATCTGTAATGGAGGGAAATTCAAGAGGAATGCAGAGAATGGTTATTCACTGAATGTATGGCTATTATTTTATTCCAGTTTGGCCTGCAATACAGATCCCGGGGGGACGCCAAGTCACATCCTTCAGCAATAGCAAAGCCAACATTTAGTGCTCTTCTTGCCAGTGAAGGAGTAGTGATGAGCCATATTATTGAGCTGCTGCAGTCAGTGTGATGTTGGGATATCTAGTATTGTTAGGGCTCTTTCTCCTAATCAATAAGCTGCCTCCAACTCCACATCACACTCTCAGACAGTTCATTCTAGATCCTAACCAGAGGCTGCATAAAAATATTTTCATTATGTTGCTCATCACCTTAAATCTGTGCCTCTGGTTATCAACCTTTACATAAATCCATCTACTGTCTACCCCCTTTACGGCGTAGAGCACCTCTACCAAATTTCCTCTCAAACTTTCTTTCCTCCAAGAAGAGCTGCCGCTTCTTCAATCTATCAATCTTCAAAATATGCAAGGAGATTACAGATAAGTGTTGGAAAAATAGGGTGGTAATTGTAGGGGATTTTAACTTTCCCAACATTAACTGGGACAGCCATAGCACTAGTGGTTTGGATGGAGAGCAATCTGTCGAGTGTATTCAGGAAGAATTGCTCATTCAATATGTGGATGACCCAACTAGAGAGGGGGCACAACTTGACCTCCTCTTGGGGAATAAGGAAGGGAAGCTGACGGAAGAGTTAGTGACGGATCACTTTGGGACCAGTGACCGTAATTCCATTAGTTTTAAGATAGCTATGGAGAATGATAGGTCTGGCCCCAAAGTTAAAATTCTAAATTGGGGCAAGGCCAATTTCGATGGTATTAGGCAGGAACTTTCAAAAGTTGATTGGGGGAGCCTGTTCACAGGCAAGGAGACAGCTGGTAAGTGAGAGTCTTTCAAAAGTGTGTTAACTAGGGTTCAGGGTGAGCACATTCCTCTTAAGAGTGAAGGGTAAGGCTGGTAGAAGTGGTGAACCCTGGATGACTCAGGATATTGAGGCCATGGTCAAAAGGAAGGAGGCATATGACATGCACAGGCAGCTGGGATCAAGTGGATTCCCTTGAAGAAAATAGGGCTCGTCAGAGTAGAGTTGAGAGAGAAGTCAGAAGGAAAAAAAAGGGGGGCATGAGAATGCCTTGACAGATAAGGCAAAGGAAAATCCAGAGAGCTTTTACAGACAAATTAAGGGTAAAAGGGTGACTAGGGAGAGGGTAGGGCCTCTTAAGGATAAAGAGGGTCATCTATGTGCGGATCCACAAGGATGGGAGAGGTCCTAAATGAATATTTCTAGTCAGTATTTACTGTTGAGAAAGGCACGAATGTTAGGGAAATAAAACTGAAGTCTTGAGGACTGTACATATTACAGAGAAGGTGGTTATGGAGGTATTAAAGCACATCAGGATAGACAAACCCCCGGCAGCTGATGAAATGAATCCCAGGCCATTGTGGGAGGCTAGGGAGGAAATTGCCAGTCCCCGGCAAAGATATTTAAATCATCGACAGCCACTGGGGCAGTGCCTGAAGATTGGAGGGTAGCAATATGTTTTGCCCTTGTTTAAGAAGGGCTGTAGGGATAAGCTTGGGAACTACCGACTGGTGAGTCTTACTTCTGTAGTGGGCAAGTTGTTAGAAAGTATTCTGAGGGTCAGAGTCTACAGACATTTAGACAGGCAAGGGCTAATTAAGGAATGTCAGCATGGCTTTGTAAGGGGAAAGTCATCTGTCTCACAAATTTGATTGAGTTTTTTGAAGGGGTAACCAAGAAGGTAGGCGAGGGCAGTGCAGTCGACGGTGTCTACGCGGACTTCAGCAAGGCCTTTGACAAGGTACCGCGTGGTAGGTTGTTGTAAAAGTTTAAATCTCACTGAATCTAGGGCGAGGTAGCCAATTGGATACAAAATTGGCTTGATGACAGAAGCCAAAGTGTGGTTGTGGAGGGTTGCTTTTCAAACTGGAGGCTTGTGACCAGGTGTGTCTCAGGGATCGGTGCTGGGTCCACTGTTGTTTGTGATATATACAAATGATTTGGATGAGAATGTAGGAAGCATGGTTAGCAAGTTTGCAGATGACATCAAGATTGGTGGCATAGTGGATAGTGAAGAAGGTTATATAAGATTGCAACAGGATCTTGATCAATTGGGCTAGTGGGCTGAGGAATGGCAGATGGAGTTTAATTTGGATAAATGTAAGGTGATGCATTTTGGTAGATCAAATCAGGGCAGGCCCTATTCAGTTAATGGTAGGGAGTTGGGGAGAGTTACAGAACAAAAAGGTCTAGGGATACAGGTTCATAGCTTCTTGAAGGTGGAGTGGCAGGTGGACAGGGTGGTTAAGAAGGCATTCAGCATACTCGGTTTTATTGGTCAGAATATTGAATCCAGGAGTTGGGACTTCTTGTTGAAGTTGCACAAGGCATTGGTAAGACCACACATGAAATATGGTGTTCAGTTCTGGTCACCCTATTATAGGAAGGATATTGTTAAAATGGAAAGAGTTCAGAAGAGATTTACAAAGATGCTACCAAGACTTGATGGTCTGAGTTATGAGGAGAGGCTGGGACTTTTTTTTCCACGGATCGTAGGAGGCTTAGGGGTGAATTTATAGAGGTCTATAAAATAATGAGGAGCATCGATAAGGTAGACAGTCGATATCAATTCCCAAAAGTAGAGAAATCTAGCACTAGAGGGCATAGGTTTAAGGTGATGAGGAGAGAGATACAAAAGAGACCAGAGGGGGAATTTCTTCACACAGGGGGCGGTGAGCATCTGGAATGGGCTGCCAGAGGCAGGTACAATATTGTCCTTTACAAAGCAGTTAGACAGTTACATGGGCAGGGTGGGTATAGAGGGATATGGGCCAAATGCAGGCAAGTGGGACTAGCTTAGTGATAGAAACTGGGTGGCATGGATCAGCTAGGCCTGTTTCCATGCTGTAAACATCAATGTCTCTATCAGAGTAATTCATATCCCACATTCTTCAATCTTTTCTGTACCATCTCTTAAGCCTTCACATCATTCCTAATGTGCAGAATTAGTCAATACTCCAATGTAGGCTCAACCAGTGTTTTAAAGTTCACCATGTCTGTGTTTTGCCTCTATAAACCCAGGATTCCAAATGTCTTTCAGCACTTTGGCAACTTGCCCTGCCACCTTCAATGGTGCGTGTGCATATAATCTCCCAGGTCCCTCTGATGCCAAATCCTCAACAATTGCACCATTTTATATTGGTAATCCTCATTCTTCTTTCCAAAATATATCACTTCACATCTCCCCACACTAAATCCCATTTGCTTCTTTCTCAGCCATTTCACCAGCCTATCTATGCCCTCTTGAAATCTATTACTCTCCTTTACTTTGCCCAAGTTATGGCTCATCTCCAAATTTTGAAATTATACTCTGTGCACTCAAGTGTAGGTCATGTAGTGATATGCATCACTGTATATACACAAGGGGTTAATGTAAATACACTATAACTAAGTAACCACTAGAGGAGCACCATATGGACAAACAGGAAGTTAAGACACTCTTCACAGGAACGGCAGCTGGTGAGCAGGACACAGACAGGCAGCTCAGAAGTAACATAGTGTAAACGCTGGAGAGAACACAAACTCATACAAATAACGCATCTACTTAAACTGCAAGATTACGAGCTTTATTCAGACACAAGGAATAATACATGGTACCAGGATACTTCAGAATGCTTACTAGAAAGGTTACACAAGATGCAGACAAAGCAAGATCGAAAACAGAAGAAAACCTGTACTTGGGGAGACTTCACAGTCAATGAAACTCGTTGGAACTCCACCGCAGCTGGAAACAACCAGTATTCCAAGTTATAGATGGAAAATCTTTAAACAAACGTTCAAACTATGTATCGTAGCTAACAAGTTAAGCACGGCCTCAGAATAAATGAAATAGCGCTTCTACTAGCAGGACATGAAGCTAGAGAAATGTATAACTGGTTTAATTACTTGAAAGGTGAAGACTACACCGAATTAGAAGTAATACAGTTAAAAAAATTTGAAGATCACTGTAACACCAGTAACAATGCTTTTTCAAGACATTCAATGCTCGGAGACCAAATTTCACAGGGAATGAGTGATGTAAAATACAAACAACGATTATCAGAACAGAAAGGTTTAATGCTGGAAATCGCGATTGAAAAGTGCAGATCACAAGAAAATAAATTAACATAAGTTTTTAACAAGACGGCATCAAAGTTCTTTTCCACGGGTCTAAAGAAATTAAAATGTGTCTGAGCACATTTTAAACTGCTCGGGGAACAAAAGATGCAAATCTGAGTCTGCGCATGCGCAGGAAACTGAAGCCGCGCATGCGCAGTTATAAACAGCCGTTTTGGAAGCAGATTGTTCTGCACATGCGCAATTGAAATAATGTTTTGCCGCAGGTCGTTCTTGCGCAATCCCTGCATGCGCAGCCAAAAGATTGAACACCATTCGCCAACGGATCTGCGCATGCGCATTTGGACAAAGAGCGCACAGTTCGAAGAGGGATCTGTGCATGCGCAGTTTATGGAAAAGCGCACAGTGAAGAAAAATTGATTCGCACATGCGCAATCGATTCCTACGCTTTACGTCACAAGGTCAGATGACGGCCACTTAAAGCAACACTGATGAAAATTAAAAGTAAGAGTTTTAAAAGGCACAAAACCAACAAATTTAACCTCAAAAGGCACAATAGTGTCTGAACTTTAACCAGCACTTGAACATAACTTTGCAACACCCTGGAACAAGCAGTTTGCACCACCGAAAGTGAAGAGCATAATGACAAATCTGAAACCAAAGAAGATGATTTGTTCATTCAACATGAAGAGGTCAATAACATCCGAAACAAAAAAGGATGAGTTGTTTCTCAAAAAATACTCAGACATGACCGAGTTATTCGGATATCATAAAAGCATCAGCGCCACGGTTGAAAATCTCAACACGACTCTACTCATGGTAGATTAACCCAATACCGTGATGCAATGGCAGATCATCGATACATTGGAGGACAGCAACCTGTCAAATACCCAAGAAAAAACGACGCCACACAGCGAGTACTGAACAACTCCATTTAGAGAGCACAGAGCGACTCCACAGAGGGAACACTGCACGACTCCACACAGAGAGCGAAGCAAGTCTGCAGAGAGCTCGTTGACTGACTCCAAAATGGAAGTAATTGAAAACTCCATAGCGAACGCCATGCATGATCAAGATCATGAAGGTCCATCCACCCCATGTGAACAAGAAAAAGACTATGAAAGTCGACCCAGCTCACAATCAACAAGACAATGCAAATCTGCCCACTATATGTGAAAACAGCGACAACGTGATCACAATTGACATACAGGGTATGCAAGATCACAGCGAGACTGACAGATCTCAGCTTGTCTATACAAAAGAACTTGACAGTCAACGCACAACCACTCGTGAGTCTAGTGAGACTGCATCAATTGAAACCTCATCTACTCTAAACTACCCACAAGAAAATGAAATCTTGAAGATTTTGACTCCAGAAGACAAGCACCAAGGAACCAAAGATGATTCAAATGAACCAGAAATAACTCCAGAAGAGCACCAAGGAAACAAAGAAGAGGAATCAAATCCACCACAAATGACTGATGTCAGCAAGATCAATGCAACATCAGATCATTCCCACAATCCTCAAGAAGAAACGCTCAATGAAACATCAGATAGCACAAAGGACACTGACATCAATAAATTTGAGACTGCCTCAAATTATCTACACGGAACAGTCATTAAGCGCACCAAGAACAACAAAAGCCACAAGAAGCACAACAGAAACAAGAACAAAAACCACAAGAAGAACAGAAACAAGAACAGCAGCAACAACAAGCATAACAAAAACAACAGCAACAAGTACAACAAGGTACAACTCTGCACATGAAGGACAATGCAACAGCACACTCCAAAACAATGACAAGACTAGAAACATACCATGGCATGACAACGAATCTCACAAATTCACATTTAGAACATAGAACATAGAACAGTACAGCACAGAACAGGCCCTTCGGCCCTCAATGTTGTGCCGAGCCATGATCACCCTACTCAAACCCACGTATCCACCCTATACCCGTAACCCAACAAGCCCCCCTTAACCTTACTTTTATTAGGACACTACGGGCAATTTAGCATGGCCAATCCACCTAACCCGCACATCTTTGGACTGTGGGAGGAAACCGGAGCACCCGGAGGAAACCCACGCACACAGGGGGAGGACGTGCAGACTCCACACAGACAGTGACCCAGCCGGGAATCGAACCTGGGACCGTGGAGCTGTGAAGCATTTATGCTAACCACCATGCTACCCTGCTGCTCCGGAACAAGCAAGCACACCAGCTTTCAAGGCAGGTGACACACTAAATCGATACCACAAGCACAGAAAAAAGTCCACATCAGTCAACATCAGTGGTTCGACCATTCGAACACCTTGTGATGATTTGTTGCTAACACTGACGACATTCACAAAGAAATTCAGAATACCAATATCACGTCAATAAAAAAAACTCAAGCGAACAAATTCAAGTTTGGACTCAATTTTTTAAAATTAAGATTCAACTCATAAATATTAATTGACTTTGTATAATCATCAATATCACCACAACATGTACATATCATTTATCTACTTGTTTTGTACAATTTTCTTTAACAAAGTACAAAAAATAAGAAAAATGGGGGGGGGGGGGGGGGGGGATGTAGTGATATGCATCACTGTATATACACATGGGGTTAATGTAAATACACTACACTAGACAAGCAGGAAGTCAAGACACTTCACAGTAATGGTAGCTGGTGAGCAGGACACAGACAGGCAGCTCAGATGTAACATAGTATAAGCGCTGGAGAGAACACAAACTCATACAAATTAAGCATTTACTTCAACTGTAAGACTACGAGCTTTATTCAGGCACAAGGAATAATACAGGTCATATATTAAGAAAAGCAGTGGCCCTTCTGTCACCACCTCGGGAACCCCACTATATATCTTCCTCCAGTTTATAAATTAGTCACTATTCAGTTTGCTGCTACTCAGCCAACTTTGTATCCATGCGGTCACCGCCTCCGTTATTCCAGGAGCTTTTGCTGGTGTGCATTTTACGTGGAACTTTATCAGATACATTTTGGAAGTCCATATCCACTGCATCATACTGATCAACCCACTCTGGTATTTCAAAAAAAATCTATTAACTTAGTTCATTTTGGGAAGAACAGAGTATTATTTAACTGGAGAAAAACTGCAACACAAGAGAGACCTGGGGGTACTTGTGCACAAAACAGAGAAAGCTAGCACACAGGTGCAACAGGTAATCAGGAAGGCTAATGGAACGTTGGCCCTTATTTCAAGGGGGTTGGAGTATAAGAGTAGGGACGTCTTGCTGCAACTGTACAAGGTACTCGTGAGACATCTGGATTACTGCGAGCAGTTATCATCCACTTATTTAAAGAAAGATATTATTTAATTGGAGACGTTCAGAGAAGATTCACGAGGATGATCGTCAGTATGGAGGGCCTGTTTTATGAGCAAAGGTGAAACAGGTTGGGACTCTATTCATTTGTATTTAGAAGAATGAGGTGATCTCATTGAAACACATCGGATTCTTAAGGGGCTTGACAGGGTAAAGGCTGAGAGGATGTTCCCCTCATGGGAGGGTCTAGGGTCAGAGGGCATAGTCTCAGAATAAAGGGGTGTCAATTTAAGATTGAGATGAGGAGGAATTTCTTCTTGGAGGGTTTTGGGTCTTTGGAACTCCTTGCCGCAGGGAACTGTGGTGGCAGATTCCTTATGTATATTTGAGGCCAGGATATATAGATTCTTGATCAGTAAAGGAATCAAGGGTTACTGGGAAAGGGCAGGAGGGTGGATGTGGGGAATGTCAGATCAGCCATGATTCTATTGAATGGTGGAGCAGGCTTGAGGGGCCAGATGGCCTACCCCTGTTCCAATATCTAATGGTCTTTGTATAAATGTGATTTGCCTTTAACATAGAGCTTCTCAAACTATAGGTTTTGGAGCTCAAAGGAGTCACAAGGTCAGAGGAAACAGTAGCTGCCATGGAGCGCAGAATTAATGTTAACAGCTGCTAGGCCTCTAACTCCTCGTGCTTTTCCCATTAGACTTTTTTCTCCATTATGGTCAGTATCTCCACAATTTCCTCAGATTCTTCAGTATCCTCAAATATACCTAATTCACTGCTGGTCACTTTTTGATTTGATTTATTATTGTCACATGTATTAGTATACAGTGAAAAGTATTGTCTCCGGCATGCTATACAGACAATGCATATCGTACATAGGGAAGGAAGGAGAGACTACAGAATGTAATGTTACAGTCATAAAAAGATAGAATTAGAGGGTATGCTGGGCACAGCTTGTAAGAAGCTCCATCACCATCTTGGATTTTTTAAATCCACTTTATGTGCAACCTAACATTGGTCAATCCCGACCCAATTTTAGTTTATCTAGTCTCAACTATATCTTTCATTATGATTTTGGCAGCATCGTCCTCCTTAAAGAGTGACAACTCTTCACCTCTAATTTCCTTCAGAATTACTTCTCTTTTTCACTATTTGGTGACAGTGTAATAAAGAATAAAGAAAAGCACAGCGCAGGAACAGGCCCCGAGCCGACCATGCTGCCCGTCTAAACTAAAATCTTCTACACTTCCAGGGTCCGTATCTCTCTATTCCCATCCTATTCATGTATTTGTCAAGATGGCCCTTAAACGTCACTATCATCCCTGCTTCCACCACCTCCTCTAGCAGAGAGTTCCTAGGCACCCACTACCCTTGTGTAAAAAAAACCCAAAAAAACCTAACTAAGGTTCTATGCAGCTGCAACATGACTTGTCAATTTTTATACTCAATGCCCCGGGCAATGAAGGCAAGCATGCCATATACCTTCTTGACTACCTTCTCCACCTGTGTTGCCCCTTTCAGTGACATAATGATATCGTTTTTTTTTCTTATGAACCAAGCAGATTCTGTCCTTGACCGCTCTCCAGGTCTGCAATATTCTCCTTAAATATTGTCTATCCTTGGCTTACTTTCCTGAACCCATCGTCATAGAACCAATGGCACAGAAGGGGGCCATTTGGTCCACAATCCATGTCAGCTCTTTGCACGGCAATCCAGTCCATCCTCTTAACCCACACTATCCCTGTAGCCATGAAAAACTGTTTGTCTCAAGTGCCTATCCAATTTTCTTCAGAAACGTAGATCACTGCCCCTTCCATTATCCTCAGGCAGCAAGTTCCAGGTCATTACCAACCACTGCGTAAAAGGTTCTTCCTCACATTCCCCTACATCTTTTGCCTTAACTCTTAAATCTGTGTACCCCAGTCCTGGTGCCACCAGCTTTTTGTGTCTACCTTATTAAAATCCTTTACAAACTTGTATGCCTCTATCAGAAACGTCTCAATCTCCATTGCTCCAAGGAGAACCCAGCCTCTCCAGCCTAATTTTGTAGCTAAAATCCCTCATCCCGAGGACTATTCTATTAATCTCTGCACCTCCAGGACCTCAGAAGTGAGGAGAACCTTCACTCCCCTCCTAAAATGTTGTAGTCAGAACTGGATACAATACATAGTTGTGGCCAGAGCTCTATTTTCAAAACTATGCTTTGGTAATCACTCCCCGAATCATCCTGCCACTTCCAAAGATCTATGCATATGTACCTCCCAGGTCACTGTTTAAAAAAAGTGCCTCTCCTTAGCAATTCTCCAAAAATACATCCCCTCACACTTCTGCATTTAAATTCCATCCCCATCTTATCTGCCCATTCCACTAGTTTATGCCCAGCCCTAATAGATTAGTATCATTGTCACTTACCACACCTCTAACTTTACTATCATTGACATATTTTGAAATTAAACTTTATATTCCAATATCAAAGTAATTTACATTGATATACTTTACAAAAAGCAGTGGTTCTAATAATGACGCTTGGGAAATATCATTAACTATCATCCACTGATCTGAAAACAATCATTTACCACAACGTGCAACTTTCTGTCTTTAATCAAATTATCCCCCCCCCCCCCCCCCCCCCCAAAAGAGACACTGACCCTCCTATTCAATGGTCCTCAAATGTTGTTAATTGGCCTTTATGAGGTACTTTCTCAAACACCTTAAATCCTTGTAGACAAACTCACCGACATTCCCTTCATCAACCTTCTGTTGCTTCATCAAAACATTAAATTAATCAAACATGCCTTACAAAAATCCTTGTATCCAGGAATATTCAGTACCCAGTCTTCCCCTTTCTCTTGAATCGATCTCCATTGCTGCCACATTGCAACCTGATATGGTCTGCAACCACAACTCCCACCATCTGGATTTATCATGCTTTATGAACATCAATCTTACCCTCCCTCAGTCTGACTGCACCTGATGTGTCTTTGCCTCTATTTATCACACTGCTCTGCCTTCTCCAATCCTTTGTGCACCTTATTTCTCGTTTTAATATTACATTCTGCTTCCTCTCCCACCTTCACACCTCCACCAATTTAGCTTAAAACTAATAGCATTGGAAAACCAGGCCAGTTTCTAGGTCGGTTGATGTTCAGGTAGACTGTATCGGTCCCACCTCCAAAAGAACTGCTCCCAGTGTCTCAGGAATCTAAAGTCCTCCCTCCTGAACCATCTCTCCAGCATACATTCAATGGAGTTTAAGACTAGGGAGGTTATGCTGCAATTGTATAAGCTGTTAATGAGGCCATACCTGGAGTATTGTGTTCAGTTTTGGTCTCCTTACTTGAGGAAGGTCGTACTGGCACTGGAGGGTGTGCAGAGGAGATTCACTAGGTTAATCCCAGAGCTGAAGGGGTTGGATTACGAGGAGAGGTCGAGTAGACTGGGACTGCACTCGTTGGAATTTAGAAGGATGAGGGAGGATCTTATAGAAACATTTAAAATTATGAAGGGAATAGATAGGATAGATGCGGGCAGGTTGTTTCCACTGGCGGGTGAAAGCAGAACTAGGGGACATAGCCTGAAAATAAGGGGAAGTAGATTTAGGACTGAGATTAGGAGGAACTTCTTCACCCAAAGAGTTGTGAATCTATGGAATTCCTTGCCCAGTGAAGCAGTAGTGGCTCCTTCATTAAATATTTTTTAAGATAATAGATAGTTTTTTGAAGAATAAAGGGATTAAGGGTTGTGGTGTTGGGGCCGGAAAGTGGAGCTGAGTCCACAAAAGATCAGCCATGATCTCATTGAATGGTGGAGCAGGCTCAAGGGGCCAGATGGCCTACTCCTGCTCCTAGTTCTTATGTTCTCACTACTGACTATCAAGTGGCACTGAAAGTAAACCAGAGAATACCTGTACAACTGCTCTGCCTTTGTACAAGCTCTCCCATTTCAATTGATACAATCCGTTTGTTGATTGTAAATACAGCTCTTTCCTTTTCGTACTTATTTTCAAACACCTCTCCCGCTAATCCATTGTTTTGTTGTTAATAATTTTGCCCATCTGTGGTGCCAATTCCCACCTCATCACTCCTAAATTTAAAACCTTGGTTCTAATTTATTATCTAATATCTGATCTAACATCACACTTAATTTAGTTTAATAATCTTTATTGTCACAAGTAGGCTTACATTAACACTGCAATGAAGTTACTGTGAAAATCCCCAAGTCGCCACACTCCAGAAACTGTTCGGGTACACAGAGAGAGAATTCAGAATGTCCAGATTACAGGACTTGTGGTAGGAAACCGGAGCACCCGGAGGAAATACACAGACATGGGGAGAACATGCAGACTCCGCAGTGACCCAAGCCAGGAATCGAACCTGGGACCCTGGCACTGTGAAGCAACAGTACTAACCACTGTGCTACCACATCTGTTTAATGGGTGAAGGATTTATGTAATCATCATAATCTGAAAATATTATTTTGGGTCATTCCCAATTTGCCGCAGTCCAAAGGTTTCAAATATAACAGCCAATCTGTGCACATCAAGATTCCATAACATCAAATGAGACAAATCACCGGTTAGAATATTTGGTAACCCTGGTTAAGGGCAGTATCCCGCTCTTCCATGAAAAATGCAACTTTTGGTTAATTTTGATCCAAGCCATTGCAGGCAGACTACTTCAACATCTACTTTCAGGGATAATACTTCTGACATTCAAGAAAGTACCAAAGAAATGCTACACTGTCAGCCTGGACCACAGGTTCAGCTTCTCCGGGGGAACTTGATTAACATCTTGTAACTCTAAAGACAATATCGTACCAATGGAGCAAAGCTGACGAATACACTATAGATCTGCAAAAATAGTAACTTCGATATTTACAGTCTTACCCAAGAGATTTAAAGACCCTGGGAATCTCTTCTTCAAACTTTGAATCAGGCATCTGGTAAGATTGATCAAGCAAATTATACAAAAAGGAGAAGATCTTCAGAAATTCTTTGGCAGTGGGTGATTGCAGACTCTTTGTTGAGATAGAATGTGGATAACTGTATTCCCCAAGGAACTGAAATTAATATGGCAAAATAATTTTTAAAACATTTTTTAAATCTCAAAAAAAATCACAGAATTCTGATTTAACATATATTCATGAGAATTTCATGAACCAGACATTTTTTTTTTTTTTTTTTTAAAAGAAGCTATTTGAACACCCACCATTGTGTTGGAGAGAATGGAGCAGAAGAATCTAATGACATATGCACGAGTTTCCACATCCTTACGAAGAAACTTTAGCTTTTACTGGGTCTTGCATCACATCACAAACCATAGCAGAAAGAATCAGGACGCTGTAGCCTCACACTGTCTAATAGCACTAGTTACTCATTCTCACCTGACAGATTACATTCAATTTTTTTTTACCCACTGTAAGAGTAAATATTATAGTGACTATTTCCAACATTGTGCAAATCATCAGATTTTCAAGACCATGGCTCCCTTTCAAAATAAATTTTATAAACTCATTTATTTTAGATGCTATTTTATTTAAATTTTTTTTTAAATGTTTAAATCCAAGGTACCCTACTGTCTCTTTGCGGAGGAAGTGCTTTATTTTCAGGTGTCTCATCTCCTGTCCCGTCAGCAGTTCCTATGTCCACAGTTGCTTCACAGCTCCAGGGTCCCAGGTTAGATTCCCTGCTTGGGTCATTGTCTGCGCGGAGTCTGCACATGCTCCCTGTGTCTGCGTGGGTTTCCTCCGGGTGCTCCGGTTTCCTCCCACAGTCAAAGATGTGCAGGTTAGGTAGATTGGCCATGATAAATTGCCCTTATGGTCCAAAAAGGTTAGGTGGGGTTACTGGGTTGCGAGTGGGCCTCACGGTAGCATGGTGGTTAGCATCAATGCTTCACAGCTCCAGGGTCCCAGGTTCGATTCCCAGCTGGGTCACTGCCTGTGTGATGTGCAGGTTAGGTAGATTGGCCATGATAAATTGCCCTTATGGTCCAAAAAGGTTAGGTGGGGTTACTGGGTTGCGAGTGGGCCTCACGGTAGCATGGTGGTTAGCATCAATGCTTCACAGCTCCAGGGTCCCAGGTTCGATTCCCAGCTGGGTCACTGTCTGTGTGGAGTCTGCACGTCCTCCCCGTGTGTGCGTGGGTTTCCTCCGGGTGCTCCGGTTTCCTCCCACAGTCCAAAGATGTGCGGGTTAGGTGGATTGGCCATGCTAAATTGCCCGTAGTGTAAGGTTAATGGGGGGATTGTTGGGTTACGGGTATACAGGTTACGTGGGGTGATCATTGTTCGGCACAACATCGAGGGCCGAAGGGCCTGTTCTGTGCTGTACTGTTCTATGTTCTATAGGATGGAGACGTGGGCTTAAGTAGGGTGCTCTTTCCAAAAGCCAGTGCACTCGATGGGCTGAATGACCTCCTTCTGCACTGCAAATTCTATGGTTCCTCTGTCAGTTCGTCCAGTGTCGCCAGTCTGTGCCCTATGTAAAAGTCCCTGTCACTGTGTCCCCCCCCATCCCATATCCTAAAGTAGTGTCCAGCATGGCTGGGGAGAATTTGTGGTTGATGCAGATGGGAGCCACGGGGACATCCTAGTCAGCCCGAAGTGCTATCTTAATTGGGCCCACGTTTTCAGTGTAGCCGCTACCACTTGATGTGTATTTTGCAGAGGGGATGGGAGTGCTACTGTAGCCAAGGTACGGAGGGTTGTCCCCTTGCAAGAGGGCACCTTAATCCGCACCCACTCTGAATTGGGTTGGTTTACCCATCCCCCCACTCTGAATTGGGTTGGTTTACCCATCCCCCCACTCTTTCCGCCGTTGCTGCTCAGTGGTAGTACTGCAGGTTTGGTAATGCCAGGTCACCTTTGATTTTCCTCCTTTGCAGTGTTGGTTTGGGAACTCTCACACCCCCACACACAAGTGCCATGATTAAGCTGGCTACATTTTGGGTGAAGGCCTTGGGGGATGAAGATTGGTATGGAACTAAACAGAAAAATCGCCTCGGCAGCATGTTCATTTTGATCATCTGCACTCCCCGCCAGGAGAGTGGAAGTGCGCCCCATCTCTGCAGGTCCTTTTTAAATTCCTCCACCAGGCTGGTCAGGTTCCACTTGTGGATCTGTGTCCACTCTTTGGCTATTTGGATCCCCAGGTATCGCAATCTGTTTTGGACAGTTTTAAATGGGTGCCCCTCCAGTGTTTGGGTTCACTGGGAACGCCACACTTTTGCCCTTGTTGAGTTTGTAACCAGAGAAGCAGAGAAGGTTCCGAACAATTTCAGGATCTGCATGATTACCTTCATTCCTTCCTGTGGTTTTGTGACATACAGGTGCAGGTGCTCCGCATAGAGTGAGACTTTGTGCTCTCAGTCTCCTCTCTAGATGCCCTTCCATCTTTTCACGTCCCACAGAACTATCGCCAGAGGTTCAATTGTTAGCGCGAACAGGAGTGGGGACAAGGGGCATCCTTGCCTCGTATCTCTTTGCAGCTGGAAGTATTCAGAGCTGGTGGTGTTGGTTCGAAAGCTCGCTTTGGGAGCGTTGCATAGGAGTCTCACTCAGGTGGTGAATCCCGCACCTAGCCCAAACCGTTCTAGTACCTCAAGGAGGTA
Organism: Scyliorhinus canicula; assembly: GCF_902713615.1. Lineage (NCBI taxonomy): Eukaryota > Metazoa > Chordata > Chondrichthyes > Carcharhiniformes > Scyliorhinidae > Scyliorhinus > Scyliorhinus canicula. The sequence goes on along the minus strand of NC_052163.1, from coordinate 71,684,818 downwards.
CTTCCATTCAACTCTGTCGTCGGCCTTTTCTGCATCCAGGGAGACTATCACCTCTGGTGTTCTGACCTCCCGGGGGGTGGGTGGGTGGGGGGTTGGGGGGGGGGGGGGGGGGGGGTGTCATTATTACATTCAGCAGCTGCCTTGTGCTCGCAGTGAGTAGCCTACCCTTGACAAACCCGTTTGGTCCTCCACGACCACCTCTGGTACGCAGCTTACCAGCCTTTTGGCCATGACCTTTGTGAGCATTTTCACATCTACATTCAGCAGCGAAATGGGTCTATATGATCAGAATTCCGTCGGGTCTTCGCTCCTATGTTAGCGCAGGCCACAATCTCACTGATACCCAAAAAAGATAAAGACCCGACGGAATGTTGATCATATAGACTCATTTCGCTGCTGAATGTAGATGTGGCCCTTGCCAGCGAGTCTGCGAACATGTCCCTTAGGTGTGGGGCCAAAGCTGGCGCAAATTTTTCATAGACGTCCACCGGGTTGATGATTTCTCCCTGATAGAACATAGATTTAATTTTTAGTCAGTCAGACTACAAACGGACACCTGGTTATTTTAATTAGGAGACATTGTGCAAATCATGTAGAATTTGCTATGAATTCATATACCACCTGTAAACAAGGCAGACTGACAATTTGCACATTTTCTTGTGTCACTAGGCATTCCTTGTTCCTCCATTGGAAAAATTGGAAAACTGCAAGACACATGCTAAATACAGGTTTTCCAGTTTGGATTACCAGTTCCTACTGCCGCACCCAGCTATGCTTTTGTATCATTAGATATTGGAAGGTATAACCCAAGTCACTCAGGCCATTGATGAGAATGACAAACTTCATCACATGAGAGATTATCCAAGATGGGCTCAAAACTTGTAGCACACCTATGTACATCATTGCCCCACAAACAATCATTTGAGATTATACCAACTAAAAGTGAAAATACCTCACAAAGCTGCCGAATGCACTGTTGTACAAAAGCCTTATCGTGAAGCGGTCTAGGGTCTTTTATCTTTTCCATGCCTCCACATGCTCCAATGCTACTTGTTCTACAATAAACACAATCAGTTTAGAACAAATATCTTTAAAGCCGATTGCTCAATACCAAAGAGGAAGGGGAAAAATAAGCAACCCCAGCCCCCACAAACAGCAATGTTATAACCAGATAATCTGTTTTTTTTAATGCCGATCAAGGAATGAATATTGACCAGGACATCAGGGATAACTCCCTTACTCCAACAAGGTGTAAGCAGTGGAATGATAAAATGATCTTAACTTGACCCTGTGCCATTTATAATCTATATCAATAACTTAGATGAAGGGCCAAGTGTTAATAAATTAAAGTTGACTGATGATACAAAGCTAGGTATGAAAGTAAACTGCGAGGAGGCGGCAAAGAGACATGGGCAAGAAGAGAGAGATAACATGAGAAATTTAGAATTATCCACTTTCGAAAGAAGAATGGAAAAGCAGATTTTTCTTAAAAAGGTACAAGACTAATAAACATTGGTGTTCAGTTGGAGGTCATACAATCATGACAGTGCAATCATGACAGTGCAGAAAGAGGATATTCAGCCCATCGAGTCTGCTCCACGCCTCAGAAAGAGAACGCTATCTATCCCCACCTGCCCCGTAACCCAATATCCCCACCTAACCATTTAGACACTAAGGGGCAATTTAGCATGGTCAACCCACCTAACCTGCACATCTTTTGGACTGTGGGAGGAAGCTTGAGCACCCAGAGGAAACCCACACAGACACGAGGAGAACATGCAAACTCCACACAATGTCCCACGGCTGGAATTGAACCCAGGTCCCTGGAACTGAGGCAGCAGTGCTAACCACTATGCCATTGTGCCACCTCTGTCCTTGTACATGGACCACAAAGTTAACATGTAGGTTCTGTAAGCAGTTAGGAAGACAAATTACTTTTATTACTGAGTGTCTAGAGCACAGGACTAATTATATAGGGCTAGGAAGAGATGGCACTATGAATACTGTGCTGTGTACAGGTTCTGTCTCCTTACCCAAGGAAGGCTATAAATTGTCTTGGAAAGAGGGCAAAGGTGCTTAGGATGAGGGCTGTCCCATGAGGAACAAAATTGCCTCAATTATTTTGAAAAATAGAAGAACAAGAGGTGATATTCTTCAAATAAGTAACGGTAATTAAACAAATGATTGACAGGAGATATCCATTACCCCTAAAATAGGGTGTAAAAACAAGTAGTTGAGCAGCCAGAGGGGTTGATCACTTTAGGTGTATGCTAGGCTTGGCTTAACATCTCAGCTAGCTTGGCAGATGATAGAAGAAGAAACCATCACTGCAGGTTAGGGTGGACAGGGCAGAGTATGCGGGGATAGTTATCTCGGACCATGCACCTCACTGGCTGGAGATTCGCTTTAGGTCGGGGCGAGAGCAGAGGCCGGGTGGAGGTTTGACTCGGGGTTGTTGGTGGATGGAGGTTTTTGTGATACGGTACGGGCGGCAATTAAGGAGTATGTTGAGTTGATTCAGAATGGGGAGGTGTCGGCGAGCATTTTTTGGGAAGCACTGTAGGCAGTGGTCCAGGGAGAAATTATTTTGTTTACGGCCCATACGGGCGGAACATGACCCCCTAGTGAGCTAAATAATGGAGGTGGACAGGGAATGTTAGAGGGTGCCCACCGTGGAGGGATTGGCAAGGAGGAAAAAGTTAGAGGTGCAGTTTGACAGGCTGACAACAGGAAGGTGGTAGAGCAATTGCTTAGCACAGAGCTAAATAGCTGGCTTTTAAAGCAGACCAAGGCAAGCAAGCAGCACGATTCAATTCCCGTGCCAGCCTCCCCGAACAGGCGCCGGAATGTGGAGACTAGGGCCTTTTCACGGTAACTTCATTTGAAGCCTACTTGTGACAATAAGCGATTTTCATTTCGTTCCAGGGAAATATTGAAGATACGGACTGGGGCTGGGGGTATGGTGTCGGAGCCAGGGAAGATAAATGAGGCATTTCGAGAGTACTACCAGGGACTTTACGAGGCGGACCCGGGGGTGAGGAGGGCGACATGTGCAGCTTCTGGACGAGCTGGAATTTCCCCAGGTGGACAAAGGAAAGAGGCAGGCTTTGGAGGAGCCCCTATAAGGAATTTGCAGTGGACCTGGCACCATATCTGTTGGGGGCGTTTAATGAAGCACTGAAGGGGGCGTTGCCAGAGACGATGACGCAGGCAGTAATCACACTAATCCCCCAAAAAAGGGAAAGATCCGGTAGAATGTGGGTCATATAGATCCATATCACTATTGAACACTGATGTGAAAGTATTGGCTAAGTTGTTGGTGGGGAGGATGGAGGACTGTGTACTGGGGATGGTTGCAGAAGATCAAACAGGCTTTGTGAAGGGCATGCAGCTCGAGTGTAATATAAGACGGCTGTTGAATGTGGTGATGAATCCTTCAGAGGCTCTGTTACCGGAGGTGGTGATGTCCATGGATGCTGAGAAGGCATTCGATCGAGTGGAATGGCAGTACTTGTTCGAAGTTTTGGGAAGATTTGGGGAGAGACATGTGGCATGGGTGCGGTTTCTTTATGGGGCACCAAGGGCAAGGACAAATGATATGAGCTCATGAAGCTTTGACTTACACAGGGGTATGCGGCAGTGGTGCCCACTGTCGCCATTGCGGTTTGCGATGGCTCACAGGGGGTCGGCGGAGTGGCGGGGGATTATGAGGGGACAGAAGGAGCATCGGGTGTCGCTCTGCGCCGATGACCTCTTGCTGTATGTTTCGGATCCGTTGAAAAGTATCGGAAGGATTATGAGCCTGATAGGGAGGTTTGGAGGGTTCTCGAGATGCAAATGAAATGAAATGAAAAAATGAAATGAAAATCGGTTGTCACGAGTAGGCTTCAATGAAGTTACTGTGAAAACCCCCTAGTCGCCAGAGTCCGGTGCCTGTCCGGGGAGGCTGGTACGGGAATCGAACTGTGCAGCTGGCCTGCTTGGTCTGCTTTAAAAGCCAGAGATTTAGCCCAGTGAGCTAAACCAGCCCCTCGTGAGCTAAACCAGCCCCTCGTGAGCTAAACCAGCCCTTGTAGGGAAAAGCGAGGTATTCCCGATGAATGAGATGGGACAACGGGCTAATTTAGGGGGGGGGAATGCCATTTAGGCAGCCGGGGATAGGTTTAGGTATTTGGGGATTCAGGTAGCGAGCGAATGGACTGGGCTCCAAAGGTGGAACTTAAGGAAGCTGGTGGAGGAGGCCAGGGAGGATCTTAGGAGGTGGAATACACTGCACGTAACATTGGCGGGGAGGGTCTAAGTGGTGAAAATGATTATTCTACCGAGGTTCCTGTTTATCTTTCAGGCTCTCCCGATCTTTATACCAAAGGTCTTTTTTCGGAGAGTGGACATGATCATCTCGGACTTTGTATAGGCGGAGAAGGTGCCGAGGGTGGGGTGGACCCTGCTGCAGAGGCAGAGGCAGCAAGAGGGGTGGCGTTGCCGAACTTGCTTCATTATTATTTTGCAGCGAATGTGGACAAGGTGCGGCAGTGATGGGAAGGAGAAGGGGTAGAGTGGGTAAGGATGGAGGAGGAATCTTGCAAGGGGTCTAGTTCGAGGGCTATGATGACGGCAGCGTTGCCGATGGCTCCAGGTAGGTATTCAGGGAGCCCAGTGGTGCAGTCCACTGTGGATATGGAATCAGCTGAGGAGGCATTTTAGGATGGAAGGGATATCGGTGCTAACACCGCTGTGAGAGAATCATGGATTTGAGACCCGGTTTTGGGGGAGGGGGGGGGGGGGGAAAGAGATGGGTAGTGGATACAGGAGGTTTAGGAAAGTGGGACTGGTCAAGGTGAGGGATTTGTATTTGGAGGAAGGGTTCGCCAGCCTAGAGGAGCTAAGGGAGAGGGTAGAGCTGCCGAGGGGTAGTGAGTTCAGGTATCTGCAGGTCAGGGACTTTGCACGAAAGGTCTGGAGGGGGTTCCCTAGGTTGCCAGGATACACCCTGCTGGAGCGACTGCTGCTTCCAGATATGTGGAAGGGGAAAGAAAAATTGGGGATAGATACAAGTGGCTGGGGGAGCAGGGTGGTAAAGATCAAGGAGAAATGGGAAGCGGAGTTGGGAATGGCGATCAATTAGGGAGTATGGAGTGAGGCACTGCAAAGGGTAAATGGGACCTCCTCTTGTGCAAGAATGAGCCTGATACAGTTTAAGATGGTGCACAAGGTTCATATGACTCGGGCGAGAATGAGTGGGTTCTTTCAGGGGTTAGCAGATGAGTGAGAGAGGTGTGGACGGGCCCAGCAAATCACGTGCGCATATTTTGGGGTTGTAAAAAAATTGAGAAGATTCTGGGCAGGAGTGTTCCAGAGGAGGGGGCCCAGACCCTTTGGTGGCAATATTTGGGGTTTCAGAGAAGCCGGAGCTCATGGAGAGGAAGGAGGCCGATGTCGTGGCCTTCACCTTTGATTGTACGGCGACTAATTTTGCTGGAGTGGTATTCGGCATCGCCACAGGGGGGTAGCGGTACAGTTGGGTGACCTGTACAACTTCCTGCAGTTAGAGAAGATTGAATAGGAGTTAAGGGGCTCAGCAGGGGAGCTGGAGAAAAGGTGGGGGATGTATGTGACCGTGTTTGAGGAGCTGTTTGTCGCAGGGGAGGTGGGGGAGGGTGAAAAAAGGGAAAAATCTGTACAGACTGTATAGTTGATTGTTGGGATGTATGTTTCCCAGGGTGTTTATTTGCTTTAATCTGCTTTGATACATATTTGTAATAAAATACATTTAAAATAAATAAATACAAAGACCCAGCCTTCTCTATTTTCTGGGGAAGAGAATTCCATACACCAAAGAGCCCTTTGGGAGAAAACATTTCATTGTATTGCTGTCTTAAAAAGGAGACCTCATATTTTGAAACCCTGTTCCCAAGGCTCTCCTCTTAGGAGGAAACATCCTCCGAGTATCCATCCTATCAAGTCGCCTTGATTCAATAAGATCACCTCTCAATTTTCTAAACTCCAATGTGTAAAGGACTAACCTGTTCAAACATTCCTCACAAGATAACCACTTCAACCCAGGAATGAGTCCAGTGAACCTGGGGCAGCAGTGACACAGTGGTTGGCACTGCTGCCTCACCGCACTAGGGTTCAATTTTGGCTTTGGGCGACTGTGGAGTTTGTACTTTCTCCCCGTGTCTGCATGGGTTTCATCTGGGTGCTCCGGTTTCCTCCCACAATCCACAGATGTGTAGGATAGGTGGGGTTATGGGATTACGAGGATAGGGTGCTCTTTCAGAGGGTTGGTGCAGACTTGATCGGCCAAATGGCCTCACCCACTGTAGGAATTTTATGGTTCTCTGAACAGCTTCTAAAGCAATATCTTCTTTTAAAATAAGGAAACCAAAATTGCACACAGTATTCCAGAAGTGGTTTTGCTGAGGCCATGCTACTTTTATATTCCATTACTCTTGCAATAAACGTGAACATTCCATTTGCCTTCCTAATCAGTTTGTTCTGTGTCTCAAATAGGTCTGGAGGTTTAGTATCGTTGAACATCAAGTGTTTTTTAACAACTCATGTACATCCCACTTCATACTGGCTTTTGCCAGACTACCATAACTTGGTCCACTATCATGGGACTCTCTACATCATACTGTGGGTGGTACAGGTTTCACAGCACCATGTTAACCCTTGCAATGGGGCAGCACGATGGCAAACACAGCGGCAGGGACCCAGGTTCAATTCTGGCCTTTGGTGGCTGTGTGGAGTTTGAATTTTCTCCCCGCTTCTGTGTGGGTTTCCGCCAGGTGTGTCGGTTTCCTCCCACAGTCCTTTAGCCCAACGCTAAATTTAGCACAACGCTAAATTGCTGGCTTTGAAAGCAGACCAAGGCAGGCCAGCAGCACGGTTCGATTCCCGTAACAGCCTCCCCGAACAGGCGCCGGAATGTGGCAACTAGGGGCTTTTCACAGTAACTTCATTTGAAGCCTACTTGTGACAATAAGCGATTTTCATTTTTCATTTAGCCTTGCTAAATTGATTGTTATAAAGATGTGCAGGTTTGGTGGAGTTATGGGATAGGGCATGGAGTGGGCCTAGGTAGGGTGTTGTTCAGAGGGTTAGTGCAGTCTTGATGGACCAAATGCTCCCCTTCTGCGCTGTGAAAATGGTTCTATGCAAACACTACTGCAGGCACAGATTTAAGGTAATTGGCAAAAGCAGCAATTGTCTGTTGATTCCCTTTTTTCCAATTTATTTTATTTTGTCGTTATCATTTTTGATCCATGGATGTTTAATGGACATGTCCCATTCAGCTGAACAGAGGAAGTGAGGAACTCAGTTACAAAATAGTACACTGTGCTAGCTTCTGAACAGCAGAACGCAGACTTTTAGCGCCCGAGAGACTGGACAGACTCGGTTCGATTTGTTGGCTGGTGGCCAATGAATTGGCCAAAAAGCCTTATTCTGCCTGGCGACAGGCAGTGATTGGGTCCTACCCTAGTGGGATGGTTTTCAGAGAACCAAGGAAAGGACAGTCGGGTCCTGGACATTCAGAGAAGAGGCTTTGAGAGTCTCTTTCTCTAGAAAAGTTGCATAGCTGCTGTATTTCTGAACCTACAGAGAACATGGATGAATCTATAATGAAAACCATTTTAGACTGAAAGCAGAAACCTTGAGCTGAAAGTTTAAACTAAAAGGAAGGTGTGCCAGAAGAAAACCACCTGAAACAAAGGCTGTTACCCTTGTTACTTTCATCATTATTTCTCTTTTCCCCACTGTATTTGTTTGTCGTGTGCAAAGGTTTTAGTTTAGATTGGCATAATGGTCAGCACAGAGTTGAAGGGCCTGTTCCTGTGCTGTACTTTTCTTTGTTCTTTGCATGTGTGCGCTATGTACACATGGGAGATGCAAGAGAAGATGAAACTTTTTCACATATCAAGTGATTAAGATCTGGACTATGCTGCCTCATCACGTGAAGGTTAAATCGAGGCATTCAAGAGGGAATTGGGTTGTGCGGCCGCAGCGCAAAGAGCTCCCGCCGGTGGCCATGAGTCGCAGCGATTTCGGGGAAGTCCCCGAGTTTCAACGCACTCCCCGGACTATTGCCGGCCTCTGGGGCCGTCGCGGGCAGCCAACGGGGCTGGTTTAAAAGCTGCCGAAGAACCTCATGCGGGTGCCGGGGGCTGAGGCGCTGGGCCCACCGCAGCGTCAGGGCCAGAGCAGCGGGGCAGAGCTACAAGGAGCAGCAGGCCCGAATCCAGGGCACAATGTAAGTGGGGTGTCCCACATCGGATAGCTCCCACGTAGGAGGAAGAAAGAAGGCTGAAGCCTGGTCCCAGGGGGAGCTCTGGATGAATGCAGGGGAGAAAAAAAAGAAGATTTGAAGATTTAAGGAAGTTTGGTGAAGGTTTTTTTTTTTCTTCCCTTTTTTTCCCCCAAAAGAAAAAAAGAATAATTCAGATTGATGAAGGACAGGAGGGTGGAGGGGGAGAAAGAAAGTAAAAAACAATAAGCTGCTAAAGGATGCGAAAAGCAGCGTCGAAGAAAGGAGGAAATGCGGGTTCGCCGCTGAAGGAGAAAACAAATAAAAGTGTTGACAGGATGGCGGAAGCCGAACTGCAAAGCTTACGGTGGAGAAGGTGACCGAGGTGATGGCGGTGGAGCTGGAAAAACAGTTTGCGAGGCACATGGAGGTCTTGAGGAAGGAGACGGCGGTCGTATTGAAGTCACTGGTGGAGGAGGCAAACGCCCCGGTGGAGGTGGCGGTGGCAAAGGCATTGGCCGAAGTGAGAGAGCAGGCCGAAAAGATGAAGGAAGTGGAGGAAGCCGTGTCAGGACACAGCAATCAGGTCAACTCAATGGGGGATGAACTGCGGAGGGTTGTGGAGGTTATCAGAGGACTCCGAGCAAAGCTTGAAGACTTGGAAAACTGCTCAAGGCGGCACAATTTGAGAATTGTGGGCTTGCCCGAAGGGACAGAGGTTCCAAGGCCAACACAATACTTTGCCAAGAAGTTGGCAGAGCTGATGGGGGAGGGCGAGAACCGCTCCCGCTACGAGCTAGACCGAGCTCATCGGTCATTAAGGCCGAAGCCCAAAGTGAACGAGCCACCAAGGGCAGTAATTATCTGCCTCCATAAGTTTTGCATGAAGGAGAAGGTATTAAACTGGGCGAAGCAGAAGCGGGAGGTACTATGGAATGGTACTGCGGTTCGGATCTACCAGGACTTGACGGTGGAGTTGGCAAAAAGACGACCGGCGTTTGGGCGAGTGAAGGAGACGTTGTATAAGAAGGGGATGCGATTTGGTATGGTGTACCCAGCGAGGTTGAGCATAACGTATCACGGAAAAGATTTTTATTTTGAGACAGCGGATGCGGCTGAGGCGTTTGTGAAGGCAGATGGCTTGGGACAGACGTGAAGAGCGGAACTGGAAGAGAGACTGTGGTCTGTGTTTGAACAGCCGGAAAATGTATAACATTCTTTTTACGGATTTGTATTGTAACTTACTTCTCTTTGCAGTGTTACAGAGTTCAAGTTAAAGGTGGATTGATTGGCGTTCTGTGTTGCGACGGTTAAATGTTATATTAGTGAATTGTAGGCATTGGATTGTTGGGTTTGTTTTGTTTCTTTCTCTGGGACTGGGAGGAAGAGGATGATATATCTTGGGGGGGGGGGGGGGGGGGGGGGGGGGGGGGGGGAGAGCCACCCGCACTAGCTAGCTAAAGTCAGCTAGTGAACGGAGGTGAGGGGAGAGGAGGGCTGCGGACGTTGGAGCCTGGATAGCAGGCTTCAATAAGCCTACGAGCCCCGGGGGGGGATGGATGTTGGGGGATGTTGTTTAAGGGGAACTGTTGGGGGGTGGGGGTTCAATGTTAACAATGGACAGTGGCGGGTCAGGCTTATGGGGCAGGGCCTGGGGGTATGATGATGGTGGATAAGAAAGGTGGGGATAGTCACGTGGAACGCGAGAGGGCTAGGAGGTCTGGTCAAGAGGTCAAGGGTGTTTGCGCATCTTAAAAGTTTGAAAACTTTTGTGGCAATGCTGCATGAGACTCACTTGAGGGTGAAGGGATGGGTTAGCCAAGTGTTTCACTCTGGATTTGATGGAAGGGCTCGAGGGGTAGCGGTGTTGGTCAGCAAAAGGGTACGCTTCTAGATGGAGAAGGTGGTGGCAGATTAGGGGGGTAGATATGCGATTGTGGCAGGGGTGCTGGAGGGGAGATTAGTGGCGCTGGTAAGTGTATAAGGTCCCAATTGGGACGATGTGGGATTCGCGAGGAAGGTGTTTGGGGCCATTCCCGACTTGGACACACACAAGCTGATTGTGGGGGTACTGGAACTTGGTACAGGAGCCATGGTTGGACAGATCACGGCCACGCTGGCTGGTCCCATCGGGGGGCGAAGGCGCTGGCTGGACTAATGGTGGAAATGGGAGGGGTGGACCCTTGGAGGTTCCTGCACCCAAGGGACAGGAGTACTCGTTTTTTCCGGCAGTCCACAAGGTATACTCGCAGATCGACTTTTTTGTGGTGGGAAAGGCTTTGCTGGCTGGAGTCAAGGGGTCGCAATACTCTGCAATTGCTGTGTCAGATCACGCTCCACATTGGGTGGATATGGTGTTGGAGAAGGGGGTAGCGCAGAGGCCGGGGTGGAAACTGGATGTGGAGCTTTTGGGGAACCAAGTATTCTGTGAGAAAATTAAAAAGGTAATTAAGGAATATGTAAGATTCAACTGTATGGGTGAGGTGTCGAAGGCAGTCGTCTGGGAGGCTCTAAAGGCAGTGGTGAGGGGGTGAGGTAATTTTGTTCAAGGCCAGGGTGGACAAAGAGGTTGGAGCGGCAGAGGGTATTGATGAGATGTTGAAGGTAGATAGGAGTTATGCAGAGGATGGGGACCCAGCGAAGCTGGAAAAGAGGAAGGAACTACAGGCGAGCTTCGACCGACTATCCACCAGGAAGGCGGTGCGCCAACTGAGACGAGCAAGGGGTGCAGTTTATGAACATGGAGATAAGTATGTTAGTAGGTCAGCTCCAGAGGGAGGCAGCGGCACGGGAAATTCTTCAGGTAAGGGATAGGGCCGGGAAGTTGGTGATGGCTCCAGAGCTGATTAACAAGGTTTTTGAGGAGTTTTACGAGCGGTTGTACAGGTCAGAGGCACCCGGGGGAGACCGTGAGATGCTGGAATTTCTAGATGCGTTGGAGTACCCGAGGCTAGGGAGGGGGACAGGGCTACATTAGAAGGAGCAATACTGGAGCAGGAGATAAAAGATGCAATTGGGAGGATGCAATCGGGGAAGGTGGCAGGGTCGGATGAGTTTCCGGTGGAATATTCTAAAAAAATGTAAGGGTAGGTTGGCACCCCTGATGGTGGGGATGTTTGAAGAGGCGATAGGGAAGGGAGTGCTGCCGCAAACCTTAGGGCAGGCATCAATTTCACTGTTGCTTAAAAAGGATAAGGACCCGACGGAGTGTGGGTCGTATAGGCCCATATCACTCCTGAATGTGGACGCAAAGGTATTGGCTAAGGTACTGGCGGGAAGGCTGGAGGAATGCCTCCTGAAGATTATAGGTGAGGATCAGACGGGGTTCGTGAAAGGGAGGCAGCTGTTTTCGAATATTAGGAGGGTTTTGAACATCGTTATGGCACCGGCGGAAGGGAACGAAACAGAGGTGGTTGTGGCATTGGATGCCAAGAAGGCGTTTGATCGGGTAGAATGGGGGTACCTGATGGCAGTGCTGGAGCGGTTTGGGATTGGACCAAGATTTGTGAACTGGGTAAAGCTATTATGCAAGGAGCCGAAGGCGAGTGTCCGCACGAACAATATCAGTTTGAGATACTTTTCTCTCCGCCGTGGGACGAGGCAGGGATGTCCTATGTCCCCCCTCCTGTTTGCACTTGCGACTGAGCCGTTGGCCATCGCATTAAGAAGTTCGGGAGCATGGAAAGGAATAGTGAGGGGGGATAGAGCATAGGGTGCCCTTATATGCCGACGACTTGCTGCTGTATGCGTTGGAGCTGAGTGCGTCGATAGGAGGAATATTGGAGTTACTGCGGGTATTTGGATCTTTCTCGGGGTACAAGCTGAACCCGGACAAGAGTGAGTATTTTGTGGTGTCTCGGCCAGGGGTGGGGGTGCCATTCCATAGGACAGGGACTCACTTTAGATATTTGGGGGTGCAGGTTGCCCGGGAGTGGGGAAGGCTTCGCAGATACAACATCACTAGTTTGGTGGGGAGAGTGAAAGCCGATCTGGCAAGGTGGGATGGTCTCCCTCTGTCACTGGCAGGTCGGGTACAGGCGGTTAAAATGAATGTGTTGCCGCGATTTCTGTTTATTTTTCAATGCCTACCGATTTTCCTGCCAAAGTCTTATTTTAGGGAGATTGAGGGAAGGATTACCTCATTCATATGGGGAGGAAAGGTGGCCAGAGTGAGGAAGGTGCTGCGACAGAGGGGAAGGCAGGCAGGGGGTTTGGGTCTCCCGAACGTGATGTACTACTACTGGGCGGCGAATATGGAGAAGATGCGGAGCTGGGTCAGAGGGGTTGATTCCCAGTGGGTCAGATTGGAGGAGAGTTTGTGCAGGGGGTCGGGGCTGCAAGCACTAGCAACAGCGCCGCTCCCGATAGCTCCGGGGAAATACTCAGGAAGTCCAGTAATAATAGCTTCATTGAAAATCTGGAGGCAGTTTCGGGTTGGGGGCAGGGTCGAGGGAAATGCCGATTCGGGAGAACCACAGATTTGAGCCAGGGAGGTGGGATGGAAGCTTTCGGAAATGGGAGGAGAAGGGGATTAAGACGCTAAAAGATTTGTTTCTTCGGGGTCGATTTGCAGGATTGAGGGAGCTGGAAGCGAAGTAGCGGCTGGAGCAGGGAGAAGTAGAACATAGAACAGTACAGCACAGAACAGGCCCTTCGGCCCTCTATGTTGTGCCGAGCAATGATCACCCTACTCAAACCCACGTATCCACCCTATACCCGTAACCCAACAACAACCCCCCCACCCCAACCTTACTTTTTTTAGGACACTACCGGCAATTTAGCATGGCCAATCCACCTAACCCGCACATCTTTGGACTGTGGGAGGAAACCGGAGCACCCGGAGGAAACCCACGCACACACAGGGAGGACGTGCAGACTCCGCACAGACAGTGACCCAGCCGGGAATCGAACCTGGGACCCTGGAGCTGTGAAGCATTTATGCTAACCAACATGCTACCGTGCTGCCCACATTTAAAAAAAAAAATTTTTAATTAATTTTTTTCCAATTAAGGGGCAATTTAACGTGGCCAATTCACCTAACCTGCACATCTTTGGCTTGTGGGGGCAAAACCCACGCAGACACGGGGAGAACGTGCAAACTCCACACGGACAGTGACCCAGGGCCGGGATCCGAACCCGGGTCCTCAGCGCCGTAGGCAGCAATGCTAACCACTGTGCCACCGTGCTTTAGATATATGCAGGTTCGGGACTTTGCCAGGAAGGAGATACAGAGCTTCCCGGAGGAACCGGCTTCCACGTTGCTGGAGGAGGTGCTGACGACAAGGGAACTGGAGAAGGGGGCAGTGTCAGCAGTGTACGGAGCTATGTTGGAAAAGGATAAGGCACCACTGGAGAAGATCAAAGCAAAGTGGGAGGAAGAGTTGGGAGAGGTTATAGAGGAGGGGGTCTGGTGTGAGGTGCTTCAGAGAGTGAATGCCTCCACCTCATGTGCGAGGTTGGGGCTGATACAGCTGAAGGTGGTGTACAGAGCACACCTCATGAGGGCGAGGATGAGCCAATTCTTTAAAGGGGTAGAAGATGTGTGTGAATGTTGCGGGGGGCGGGGGCTAATCACGTTCATATGTTTTGGTCCTGTCCAAAGCTAGGGGAGTACTGGAAGGAGGTGTTTCAGGTAATTTCCAAGGTGGTGCGTGTGAAACTAGACCCGGGTCCCCAGGAGGCCACATTCGGGGTGTCGGACCAGCCAGGGTTGGAAACGGGTGCGGAGGCAGATATTATAGCCTTCGCCTCGTTGATCGCCCGAAGGCGGATCCTGCTGGGATGGAGAGCAGCCTCTCCACCCTGTGCCCTGGTGTGGCTAGGGGACCTGTTGGAATACTTGACCCTTGAGAAGGTTAAGTTTGAACTGAGGGGAAGCTCAGAGGGGTTCTACAAGTCATGGGCACTATTTATTATGCACTTTCAAGAACTGGATAACATCGAACATTAGTTTGGGGGGGGGGGGGGGGGGGGGGGGGGGGGGGCTGTCTATATTAAAGATGGCTATGGGTAATCCCGGATTCCTTTTTTGTCATTTGTTTATGTTAACATGCGGGCTGATGTTTGGGGGTTGGTGGAAGGATGGGATTGTTGATATTGTTAGGGAGTTTGATATATTTGCTGTTGATTATTGTTTGTTGTTGGTGGGTGTAAATTCGGGAGAAAAAATGTTAAAAAGGAGAATAAAAATATTTCCAAAAAAAAAGTGGGAATTGGGTTTTATTTGAAAAGGAAGAAAATCCAGTGCTGGAGCAAGGCGGCAGCAAAATGACAGTTATTGAATTACTCAAAGAGCAGGTTCGTCGACACAACTAGGCTCAATAGCCTCCAGCTGTGCAATAACAATTCTGGAGATTCTGAAGAGATACAACTCCCCTTGTATCTATATGTAACTACTCAACTATCCTTGTTAAAGAAAGAGTTTGACTGTAATAGTTGGTTATGTTGAATTACACAGTACAGAATGGAGCTTGTATCTGCAATGCCTCTGAATTAGATATTTTGTGTAGGTGTCGAGTGCAGGAAGAAGGAAAGAGAAATAAATCAAATAGAACAATGCAATCTTGTAAAACATTCTTAGGAGTAGGGGAAATTAAATGCTGCCAATACCTTCTTCCAAAGGAGCTGGTGATTCTCTCAGAGGTTCCTGGACGAAACACACTGTGAACAAACAAAGTTTAGCAGAAGATAAATCTCATGCAATCAGTTATCAAACATAAACACACAATGTCCCCTCCCTGTCGGAACGACAATCACTTTCCACCTTTCAGCCTTTGCATTCAAAGGATCATTCTCCACCTCCAGTAAGATGCCACCAAATACACCTTCCCCACCCTGTCAGCATTCTGAAAGAACCACTTCCTCAATGACACCTTAGTCCACTCACCCACAACATGTCATCCTGATTCAAAGGCATCGCAGGAAGTGTAACACCCGCCCTTCTCCTCACTGTTCACTTTTTTCAGCAGTCTCCTCTACAATGGGAAGACCCAGGTACACTGGGTGACCACTTTGTGGAACTCCTCCACTCGGGTGCAAACGGGATTGCCATTTCAATTCATTATCATGCTCACATTTCTGTCCTCTGCCTGCTAAAATGCTCCAATGAGGCACTTTATAGCCTCTGAACTCAACATTAAGTTCAACATCATCAGAGCTCTGTCTTCCATTTTGATTTTCACACCACCACTACCATTGTTTGCTTTTTGTTCCTTTTTTAAGTTAATAAATGTTGGGCCAGAATTTATTGTTCATCCCTAATTTAAACACTCAACCACTAGAGTCACAAGTAAGGATGACAGATTTCCATCTCTAAAGGATATTAGTGAACTACGTTTCTATGACAATGGCAACAGTTCCATTGTCATCATTAATTCTCAATTGTTTTATGGAGTTCAAATTGCACCATCCAGAGCATTACCCTCAGTCTCTGGATTAGAATAATAGCATTAATACCACTACCCCTCTGACTCTCTAGGTCATCTCCCCACCCTGTAACCTGTTTCTTCTTTTTTAATAAATTTAGAGTACCCAATTATTTTTTTCCCCAATTTAGGGGCAATTTAGCATGGCCAATCCATCTAACCAGCATCTTTGGGTTGTGGGGGTGAAACCCATGCAGACACGGGGAGAATGTGCAAACTCCACACGGACAGTGACCAAGGGCCGGGATTCAAACCCGGGTCCTCAGCGCCACAGTCCCAATGCTAACCCATCACATTTCTCTCTTCATTTTCAAATAAGAATGAAAATGGATTCTCAACATGAACTATTTCTTTCTCACAGATGCTGCCAGACCTGTTGGGTTTTTCCAGCACATTATTTTTTTTTGGATTGCCAGCATCCGCAATGCTTTCCCTTTATAAAGAATATCCAATCATGCAAAAAATTAAAAACAAAAACAGATTTAAAATGATATCTCTACAGTGCAGGTCTCTATTGCCCTGCGCAGAATCGTAGAATTCAGCAGGTCATATCTGTGCTGGTTCTCTGCAAGTTCCCTTGCTCTTTCATTTGCCAACGCCCTTCAAATTTCACGTCAGACAATTATCCAGTCTATTATCAAATTATCCTCAAAAGCCTGTCACTATCGTTTTCACAACTCAAAGTATTTCAAAATTGTGTGTCTGGAAACTTGTGCCCTACACACCCAAGTCAAGGCAGCACGGTAGCACAAATGGTTAGCACTGTGGCTTCACAGTACCAGGGTCCCAGGTTCGATTCCCTGCTGGGTCACTGACTGTGTGGAGTCTGCACATTCTCCCCACTTCTGCCTGGGTTACCTCCGGGTCTTTCGGTTTCCTCCCACAGTCCAAAGACGTGCAGGTTAGGTGGATTGGCCATGCTAAATTGCCCTCATGTCCAAAATTAGGAGGGGTTATTGGGTTATGGGGATAGGGTGGAAGTGAGGGCTTAAGTGGGTCGGTGCATTGCACTGCATGTTCTATGTTATTAATATATATCAAGAAAAGCAGTGGTTCAAGTACCAAACTCCTGGGGAAATCAATTTATCTCCTTCACTAGTCTGAAAAACATTTGTTTACCATTACTCGGTCACTCAGCCAATGTTGCATCTTGGGTCTCTTATTCCATGGGCTTAAACGCTGCTGACGAGGGCAAATTGTGTTTCACTAATTGGATTAACTAATCCATGTTGGCTTTCTTTTACTCTACTTGCCCAAATTAATGAAATAATATTGTCCCAGGGCCAGCATGCCATATGCCTTACCCACTTGTGTTGCCACTTTCAGTGATCGGTGGACATGCACACCCAGATCTCTCTGCCTGTCAGTACTCACAAGAGTTCTACGATTTACTGGGTAATTCTTACACGCGTTGGACCTTCCAAAGTGCATTACCACACACTTCTCCGGATTAAACTTCCATCTACCATTTCTCCGCCAAGACTCCAACCAGTTTATATCTTGCTGTATCCTGACAATCCTCTTCATTATCCGCAACTCAACCAATTTTTCTGTCGTCTGCGAACTTACTAACCAGACCAGCTACATTTTCTTCCAAATCATTTATATAAACTACAAACAAAGGCCCCAGAACTGATCACTGTGGAACACACTAGTCACAACCTTGCATTCAGAAAACTACTGCTTCCAGTGCTACCCTCTTTACGTGCCCACGTCAGTTCTGTATCTAACTTGCCAGCTCTCCTCTTATCCCATTTGAAGTTCCAGAGGACTGGAGAGTATTTTCGAGGAAGTGACAAAGATTATTTATTTATCTATCTTATCCCATATGACTTCACCATTTGTACCAGTCTACCATGAGGTACCTTGCCCAAAGGCTTTACTGAAGTCCATATATACAACATCTACTGCCTTTCCCTCATCCATCATCTTTGTCACTTCTGGGGCAGCACGGTGGCGCAGTGGGTTAGCCCTGCTGCTTCACGGCGCCGAGGTCCCAGGTTCGATCCCGGCACGGGGTCACTGTCAGTGTGGAGTTTGCACATTCTCCCCGTGTTTACGTGGGTTTCACCCCTACAACCCAAAGATGTGCAGGGTAGGTGGATTGGCCACGCTAAATTGCCCCTTAATTGGAAAAAATGAATTGGTAATCTAAATTAAAAATAAATAAATAAATAATCTTTGTCACTTCCTCGAAAATCTCGATCAAATTAGCAAGGCACAACTTCCCCTTCACAAAACCATGCATCTGCTTTATTGTGAATGCTCACGTCTTTCAGTTCGTCTTTTTAACATGACTTGTTTCGCTCCCAATATTTCTCAATGTTGCCCTGTTTGAATCTGGCCTTTGGTTTCTCTGCCTATCACTTACTTTTCTTATTCCCCTTTCTGCCTTTTGTTTGTGTCCTTATTCCTCATTCTCGGACTCCTTGCGTAGGTTCCCAACCCCATGCCGTTTTAGTTTAAATCCTCCCCAACCACTAGCAAATACTCCCACTATCATTGACCGTTATGAGAAACCATCCCAATTTCTGATCCTTCGTGACCGAAGCATCCAAGATTCTGAAAGGGCTTAACAAGGCTAGACACAGAGGTTGTTTTTCGTCTTGAGAATCTAAAACAAGGGGCACGGTCTCAGGCAGGATAAAGGTCCGTCATTTAGGTTAAGATGAAGAGAATTTTCTTCAAAGGCTTGCGTCTCCTACCCAAAGTATTGTGAATGTTCCATCATTAAGTATTCAACGGCCGAGATAGACAGATTTATGACCTCATGCAGAATTAAATTATATAGGGAACGGGCAGAAAAACAGAATTGACGGGGGAAAAGAAGCCATGATCCAGCACCCCATCCAACAACCTCAACATTCAATATCCTCCACCACCAATGCACAATCGCAACAATGTGTATGTGCCACAGCAGCTTACCAAGGCTCCTTTGACAATACCTTTCCAAATTGAAAACTCTACCCATCTAAAAACAAGAGCACCAAATGCATGAGAACACCACCACCTGCAAGTTCCAAACTACCCTGAATTGGATCTAATATCGCCATTCGTTCATGGTCACTGGGTCAACATTTTAAAAAATACTTTATGGGAAGTTCTTTCTGGCAAGGCCAGAATTTATTGCCCATCCTAACTGCCCTTAAGATGGTGATGAGCTACCTTCTGCTGCGCTGTGTGGGATATTGGTATACCCACAGTACTGTAAGGGAGGGAGTTTGACCCTGCAAAGGAATGGCAATACAGCTCCAAGTCAGGATGGTGTGTGGCTTGGAGGAGAACTTGCAGTTGGTGTTCCCATTCATTGCTGGTCAAGGTCATGGGTTTGGAAGGTGCTGTTTAAGGAGCCTTGGTGGGTTCCTTCAGTACATCTTGTAGATGGTGCACACTGCTGCCACTGTGCAGCAATCATTCTTACCTCGAGTTCAACTTCTTTATTCATGCCTGGGCATAATCAGACAATGATTATTCATATGGGGGTCAATTGAATCCTTATAGCCAATAGGCAAAAAATATTTTTAACCAGTGTCTCGACTGAGGGAACCCAGTCATTTTCTCATAATTAACCATTGTATTCAGTACTGAGAACAGATTGTTCTCTGTCTAATCAACTAATCAATTTTAGCTAGGTCTTTGCCAAGCTATGAAACATGGCAGGTATGAGAAAACATATTCAGTACTTTCCCTAAGACTACGCACGCAAATGCTGAGCTAGTTTTGATAGACACCGGTCAATCTTAATGTCCAATGTTTGATTAAGTTATCCTCCAAGTAACAGACATTCATTTGAACAAACCAGGAGGCCGCAGCTGAGAATTAGAAACCAATGAAAGTAAATGAGGGATTACACCAGAGATAGGAATTCCCTTAAAAATAGGACCTTGTGGTCAACGTCCCTTGTTCCTAATTTCTTGAATCATCTGTATTGTTTGATATTTTGTTTCTAAGATTTTATTCAGTTCTCATTCAAGTGTATACCAGTGAGTAATTAACAATAAAGTCGTATTTTTAATACTCCCACCAAAGGACTACCGATTCTTATTAGAAGGTAAAATAAAAGAGTCCCAACAGACTAGAATGAACTGAGTAGCCCTCGTAGGGCCAAATGGGGTGTAAGTGAACACAGTATTGCTGAGTAGGTTCGCTTGATAGCACTGTTGAGATTAGTTTGCTGATGATCAAGAGCAGACTGACGAGTGAAAATTTTCCAGATTGGATTTACTCGTTCTGCTTTTTATGGGCAGGATATACCTGGGCAATTTCCCAGTGTCATGTAAATGCCAGTATTGTAGATGTGGAGAGAGTTAAGTTCTGGAGCACACGCCTTCAGTACTCTTGCTGGAAACGTTGTCAGGGCACATAGTCTGGGTTAGCATTAACTGCCCTTGAACTGACTGGCTTGCTAGGACATTTCAAAGGACAGTCCAGAGTCAACCACACTGCTGTGGGTCTCGAGTGACACTTAAGCCAGAACGGGTAATGATGCCAGATTTCCTTCACTAAAAGACATTAGAAACATGGAAACTAGGAGGAGTAGGCTATTTGGCTCTTTGAGCCTGCATCGCCATTCATTATGATCATGGCTGATCCTCTATTTCAGTGCCATATTCCCGCTTTCTCTCGATATGCCTTGATGCCACTAAAATCTAAAAAAAAAATCCATCTCTTCAAAAAACATTCAGTGGCTTAGCCTCCACAGCCTCTTGTTAGTGAACAAGATGAGGTTTAACAACAATCTACAATGTGATCATTATAGACTTTTAATTCCAGTTTCCAATTACACAAAGCCACGGAATCTCTGGGGCTGGAGCATCCCTCCCCGATGAACTGAACAAGTTCTATGCCCGCTTTGAACAGTCAGCCAATACATCAGTGCCACCTGCCCCAACAGCCCTGGACACACACATACCCACGTTAAAGCTTCAAGAGGTAAGAGCTGCCTTCTTGAAAGTGAATCCGGCAAAAGCGACGGGTCCCTTGGGAGTCCCTGGGCAAGCACTCAAGACCCTGCGCAGACCTTTTGACGAGTGCATTTGCAGACATCTTCACCACCTCCTTTCTCCGCTCCGAGGTCCTGCCCTTCTCCAACACCTCCATAACACGAGTATCAAAGAAGAACAAGGTAGCGTGCCTCAACAACCAGTAGCCCTGATGTCTGTTATCATAAGAACATAAGAACTAGGAGCAGGAGTAGGCCATTTGGCCCCTCGAGCCTGCTCCGCCATTCAATGAGATCATGGCTGATCTTTTGTGGTCTCAGCTCTACTTTCCGACCCGAACACCATAACCCTTAATCCCTTTATTCTTCAAAAAACTATCTATCTTTACCTTAAAAACATTTAATGAAGGCGCCTCAACTGCTTCACTCGGCAAGGAATTCCATAGATTCACAACCCTTTGGGTGAAGTGAAGAAGTTCCTCCTAAACTCAGTCCTAAATCTACTTCCCCTTATTTTGAGGCTATGTCCCCTAGTTCTGCTTTCACCCGCCAGTGGAAACAACCTGCCCGCATCTATCCTATCTATTCCCTTCATAATTTTAAATGTTTCTATAAGATCCTCCCTCATCCGTCTAAATTCCAACGAGTACAGTCCCAGTCTACTCAACCTCTCCTCATAATCCAACCCCTTCAGCTCTGGGATTAACCTAGTGAATCTCCTCTGCACACCCTCCAGTGCCAGTATGTCCTTTCTCAAGTAAGGAGACCAAAACTCCAGGTGTGGCCTCACTAACATCTTATACAATTGCAACATAACCTCCCTAGTCTTAAACTCCATCCCTCTAGCAATGAAGGACAAAATTCCATTTGCCTTCTTAATCACCTGTTGCACTTGTAAATCAACTTTCTGTGACTCATGCACTAGCACACCCAGGTCTCTCTGCACAGCAGCATGCTTTAATATTTTATCGTTTAAATAATAATCCCGCTTGCTGTTATTCCTATCAAAATGGATAACCTCACATTTGTCAACATTGTATTCCATCTGCCAGACCCTAGCCCATTCAATTAACCTACCCAAATCCCTCTGCAGACTTCCAGTATCCTCTGCACTTTTCGCTTTACCACTCATCTTAGTGTCATCTGCAAACTTGGACACATTGCCCTTGGTCCCCAACTCCAAATCATCTATGTAAATTGTGAACAATTGTGAGCCCAACACGGATCCCAGAGGGACACCACTAGCTACTAGCTACCAGAGAAACATCCATTAATCCCCACTCTTTGCTTTCTATTAATTAACCAATCCTCTATCCATGCTACTACTTTACCCTTAATGCAATGCATCTTTATCTAATGCAGCAACCTTTTGTGTGGCACCTTGTCAAAGGCTTTCTGGAAATCCAGATATACCACATCCATTGGCTCCCCGTTATCTACTGCACTGGTAATGTCCTCAAAAAATTCCACTAAACTAGTTAGGCACGACCTGCCCTTTATGAACCCATGCTGCGTCTGCCCAATGGGACAATTTCTATCCAGATGCCTCGCTATTTCTTCCTTGATGATAGATTCCAGCATCTTCCCTACTACCGAAGTTAAGCTCACTGGCCTATAATTTCCTGCTCTCTGCCTACATCCTTTTTTAAACAGTGGTGGCACATTTGCTAATTTCCAATCCACCCCAGAGTCGAGTGAATTTTGGTAAATCATCACTAGTGCATCTACAATTTCCCTAGCCATCTCTTTTAGCACTCTGGGATGCATTCCATCAGGGCCAGGAGACTTGTCTACCTTTAGCCCCATTAGCTTGCCCATCACTACCTCCTTAGTGATAACAATCCTCTCAAGGTCCACACGCCTTATTTCTATCAGTCGCTGGCATGTTATTTGCGTCTTCCACTGTAAAGACCGACCCAAAAAACCTGTTCAGTTCCTCAGCCATTTCCTCATCTCCCATTATTAAAACTCCCTTCTCATCCTCTAAAGGACCAATATTTACCTTAGCCACTCTTTTTGTTTTATATATTTCTAAAAACTTTTACTGACTGTTTTTATATTCTGAGCAAGTTTACTCTCATGCTCTATCTTACTCTTCTTTATAGCTTTTTTAGTAGCTCTCTGTTGCCCCTAAAGATTTCCCAGTCCTCGTCTCCCACCAATCTTTGCCACTTTATATGCTTTTTCCTTCAATTTGATACTCTCCCTTATTTCCTTAGATATCCACGGTCGATTTTCCCTTTCTACCGTCCTTCCTTTTTGTTGGTATAAACCTTTGCTGAGCACTGAAAAATCGCTTGGAAGGTTCTCCACTGTTCCTCAACTGTTCCACCATAAAGTCTTTGCTCCCAGTCTACCTTAGCTAGTTCTTCTCTCATCCCATTGTAATCTCCTTTGTTTAAACACAAAACACTAGTATTTGATTTTACTTTCTCACCCTCCATCTGTATTTTAAATTCCACCATATTGTGATCACTCCTTCCGAGAGGATCCCTAACTATGAGATCATGAATCAATCCTGTCTCATTACACAGGACAAGATCTAGGACCGCTTGTTCCCTCGTAGGTTCCATTACATACTGTTCTAGGAAACTATCGCGGATACATTCTATAAACTCCTCCTCAAGGTTGCCTTGACCGACCTGGTTAAACCAATCGACATGTAGATTAAAATCCCCCATGATAACTGCTGTACCATTTCTACATGCATCAGTTATTTCTTTGTTTATTGCCTGCCCCACCATAACGTTACTATTTGGTGGCCGATAGACTACTCCTATCAGTGGCTTTTTCGCCTTACTAATCCTGATTTCCACCCAAATGGATTCAACCTTATCCTCCATAGCACCGATGTAATTCCTTACTATTGCCCGGATGTCATCCTTAAATAACAGAGCAACACCGCCTCCCTTACCATCCACTCTGTCCTTCCGAATAGTTTGATACCCTCGGATATTTAACTTCCAGTCGTGACCATCCTTTAACCATGTTTCAGTAATGGCCACTAAATCAGTCATTCACGATGATTTGTGCCATCAACTCATTTACTTTATTCCGAATACTACGAGCATTCAGGTAAAGTACACTTCTGTTGGTTTTTTTACCTCTGTTTTGAATCTTAACATCTCCAGTTTTATTCCTTTTAGTATTACTGGGCCTATTCACTGAGCTCCCCTCAGCCACTGTACCTTGTATTGTCGCCCTTTTTGATTTTTGACTATGTCTTCTCTGCCTTGCACTTTTCCCCTTACTTCCTTTTGCTTCTGTCCCTGTTTTACTACCTTCCAACTTCCTGCATTGGTTCCCATCCCACTGCCACATTAGTTTAAACCCTCCCCAACAGCTCTAGCAAACACGGTTTGCTAGGATATCAGTTCCAGTCCTGCCCAGGTGCAGACCGTCCGGTTTGTACTGGTCCCACCTCCCCCAGAACCAGTCCCAATGCCCCAGGAATTTGAATCCCTCCCTCTTGCACCATCTTTCGAGCCACGCATTCATCCTATCTATCCTGACATTCCTACTCTGACTAGCTCGTTGCACTGGTAGCAATCCTGAGATTACTACCTTTGAGGTCCTACTTTTTAGTTTAACTCCTAACTCCCTGAATTCCGCATGTAGGACCTCATCCCGTTTTTTTTACCTATATCGTTGGTGCCTATGTGCACCACGACAGCTGGCTGTTCACCCCCCCCCCCCCCCCCCAAGAATGTCCTGCAGCCGCTCCGAGACATCCTTGACCCTTGCACCAGGGAAGCAACATACCATCCTGGAGTCTCGATTGCGTCCACAGAACCACCTGTCTATTCCCCTTACGATCGAGTCCCCTATCACTATAGCCCTGCCATTTTTCTTCCTGCCCTGCTGCGCAGCAGAGCCAGCCACGGTGCCATGAACCTTGCTGCTGCCTTCCCCTGGTGAGCCATCTCCCCCAACAGTATCCAAAGCGGTATATCTGTTTTGCAGGGAGATGACCGCAGGGGACCCCTGCACTGCCATCCTACTCTTTCTCTGTCTTTTGGTCACCCATTTGCTATCTCTCTCAGTAACTTTCACCTGCGGTGTGACCAACGCGCTAAACATGCTATCCACGACCTCCTCAGCATCGCGGATTCTCCAAAGTGAGTCCATCCGCAGCTCCAGAGCTATCAAGCGGCCTAACAGGAGCTGCAACGAAACACACGTCTTGCACGTGAAAGAGCCAGGGACAGTGGACGTGTCCCTGAGGTCCCACATCGCACACGAGGAGCATGACACAGGTCTGGGATCTCCTGCCATGTCTTAAACCTTAGGTAAACTTATACATGAAATGCTTTGAGCGGCTAGTCATGAGACGGATCAGCGCCAGCCTCCCAGATGGTCTTAATCCATTGCAGTTTGCCTATTGCTGCAACCAGTCCACAGCAGATGCCATCTCCCTGACCCTACAATCAACACTCGAACACCTCAACAACAAGGACACCTACATCAGACTGCTGTTCGTAGACTACAGCTCCGCCTTCAACACCATTAACCCAACAAACTCTGCAATCTTGGACTTGACCCATCCCTGTGCAGCTGGATCCTTGACTTCCTCACCAACGGACCTCAATCTGTCAGGATAGGTAACACCTCCTCTACAATAGTCCTCAACACCGGGCGCCCTCAAGAATGCGTACTCAGTCCTCTACTGTACGCCCTCTACACACACGACTGTGGCGCAAGATTTAACTCCAATTCAATCTATATGTCTGCGGATGATACGGCTGTGGTGGGTCGTATCTCAAAAGACGAATCAGACTACAGAGGGAGATGGATCATTCAGTTGCATGGTGTACCGAAAACAATCTCTCTCTAAATATCGGCAAGAACAAGGAACTGATCATCGACTTCAGGAAGCGTAGCACAACCCCCCCCCCCCCCACCACCCCACATCAATGGCTCTGAAGTGGAGATGGTCAATAGCTTTAGGCTCCTGGGGGTCACCATCACCAACAGTCTGACCTGGTCCACTCTCGTTGATGCAAGTCCAGAAAGTCCAACAACATCTCTACTTAAGCTAAAGAAATTCGGCAGGACTGCATCAACTGCGGGCAGCATGGTAGCATGGTGGTTAGCATAAATGCTTCACAGCGCCAGGGTCCCAGGTTCGGTTCCCGGCTGGGTCACTGTCTGTGCGGAGTCTGCACGTCCTCCCTGTGTGCGCGTGGGTTTCCTCCGGGTGCTCCGGTTTCCTCCCACAGTCCAAAGATGTGCGGGTTAGGTGGATTGGCCATGCTAAATTGCCCGTAGTGTCCTAAAAAAAAAGTAAGGTTAAGGGGGGGGGGGGGGGGGGGGGTTGTTGGGTTACGGGTATAGGGTGGATACGTGGGTTTGAGTAGGGTGATCATTGCACAACATCGAGGGTCGACGGGCCTGTTCTGTGCTGTATTGTTCTATGTTCTAACTCTCAAACTTCTACAGATGTGCCATAGAGAGCATCCTATCCGGCTGCATCACAGCTTGGTGTGGCAACAGCTCGGCCCAAGATTGCAAGAAACTGCAGAGTGTGGTGAACTCAGCCCAACGCATCACACAAGCTTTCCACCCTCCCATTGATACCGTGTACACCTCCTGCTGCCTCAGGAAGGCAGACAGCATTGACAGAGACCCCTCCCACCGAGGCTTTGCCCTCTTCCAGAATCTTGCATTAGGCAGAAAATGCAGAAGTCTGAAGACCCGCACATCCAGACGTAGGAACAGCTTTTTCCCTAATGCTACTAGACTCCTCGATGATACTCCCTCGGACTGATCTGTTCCATGCAAGAACGCTACTTTAGGCGCCTTATGCTGCTCTTGCATTTGCTTTGGTAGGGCCTTGTTCCATAATGTAATCAATCACTATTTGTCAATGTACTATTTGTCAATATACTGTCGATTATTCTTTTTGTCTACTCGGTACGTTCCCTTGGTCGCAGAAAAATTGTTTTCACTCTACCTCAGTACACGTGACAATCAATCAATCAATATGGAGCTAAATTCCAAAATCTGCCATGGCAGGATTCAAATCCAGGTCCCTAGAACATTACCCTGGGTCTCAGAGTTACCAGTCCAGCGCCACCAGTGAGCATATGTCTGGTGCTGCTCCTTTCATGCCCACCTGCACACTTCATTGAACCGAGGGTGCCCCAACCCTAACTTGGTGGTAATGAGGTTACTGATTGTCCACAGAACGTCATGGTTTCCCAGCTTTAATTATGAGATGGGTTCAAAATCTAGCATGACTATGCCACACGTAAAAATGGAACTTTACCACTATTCCACTGCCTTGAAATCCCCTCCTTACAGCACAGGTAAAGACTGCATTTCACCACCACCTGCTCAAGGTTGTAAATACTGGGCTGGTCAGGACAACCACATCTCATGAGAATAAAATTAATTGAATGGCAGAACAAGTTGATGGGGCCAAATTTATGTTCTCTTCCAAATTGGTGCTAAATGGTCTCCTCTTGCACCTATTTATGTTCTCTTCCAAATTGGTGGTTTCCATCCATAAAATGGTAAAATTCACCTCGCAGGGAAGAAGCCCATAGTAAAACAAGTTGCTGGGCATACCTTTGAGGTGTGGCGAATCCATATCGCGAGGCCTCACTAACCCTGTGAGGCAGCAATGCTCTGTGGCTGCTGGGATTCATTTTGCTGCTTTGAACTGAAAAATAGCAAAGAATTTTCATCCTAAGTTGGAAAGTATAAATTGATGCATAATAATTTATAACATTTTAAGAATTTACGAGTATTGTTCTCCTACTTGCACCTCACACCACCATGAAGTTAGACTTGATGTTCTTATATGCCTCCTTCTACACTATAGGGACTCTAACTTCTCGCCCCGCAGTCTGCCGCTGACTAGCTCCTCGCGCCTGTGACAGGGCCCTCACCCTCTGGCAAGGCCCCAACCTGTCCCCACCTGACCAGACCCATCCCCTCCAACAAGGCCACCTTCCCCCTCCTCTGACCAGGCTGCCCCCTCTCCCCCTCCTCTGACCAGGCCATCCCCCCCCCCTTTACTCTGACCAAGGTCACCCACCCAACCCCCACCCCCTTACTCTGACCCAGGCCCCCCACCCCACCCCTACTCTGACCCAGGCCCCCCACCCCACCCCTACTCTGACCCAGGCCCCCCACCCCACCCCTACTCTGACCCAGCCCCCCCCTGACTCTGACCAAGCCCCCCCCCTTACTGTGATCAAGGCCACCCACCCACCCCTATTCTGACCAACACCACCTACCCAACCCCCACCCTTTACTATGACCAAGGACCCCCCTTACTCTGACCAAGGCTATCCATCCACCGGCCCCCCCCTTACTCTGACCGAGGGGCCCGCCCTTACTCTGACCGAGGGGCCCGCCCTTACTCTGACCGAGGGGCCCGCCCTTACTCTGACCGAGGGGCCCGCCCTTACTCTGACCGAGGGGCCCGCCCTTACTCTGACCGAGGGGCCCCCCCTTACTCTGACCGAGGGGCCCCCCCTTACTCTGACCGAGGGGCCCCCCCTTACTCTGACCGAGGGGCCCCCCCTTACTCTGACCGAGGGGCCCCCCCTTACTCTGACCGAGGGGGCCCCCCCTTACTCTGACCGAGGGGCCCCCCCTTACTCTGACCGAGGGGCCCCCCCTTACTCTGACCGAGGGGCCCCCCCTTACTCTGACCGAGGGGCCCCCCCTTACTCTGACCGAGGGCCCCCCCTTACTCTGACCGAGGGGCCCCCCCTTACTCTGACCGAGGGGCCCCCCCTTACTCTGACCGAGGGGCCCCCCCTTACTCTGACCGAGGGGCCCCCCCTTACTCTGACCGAGGGGCCCCCCCTTACTCTGACCGAGGGGGCCCCCCTTACTCTGACCGAGGGGGCCCCCCTTACTCTGACCGAGGGGCCCCCCCTTACTCTGACCGAGGGGCCCCCCCTTACTCTGACCGAGGGGCCCCCCCTTACTCTGACCGAGGGGCCCCCCCTTACTCTGACCGAGGGGCCCCCCCTTACTCTGACCGAGGGGCCCCCCCTTACTCTGACCGAGGGGCCCCCCCTTACTCTGACCGAGGGCCCCCCCCTTACTCTGACCGAGGGGCCCCCCCTTACTCTGACCGAGGGGCCCCCCCTTACTCTGACCGAGGGGCCCCCCCTTACTCTGACCGAGGGGCCCCCCCTTACTCTGACCGAGGGGCCCCCCCTTACTCTGACCGAGGGGCCCCCCCTTACTCTGACCGAGGGGCCCCCCCTTACTCTGACCGAGGGGCCCCCCCTTACTCTGACCGAGGGGCCCCCCCTTACTCTGACCGAGGGGCCCCCCCTTACTCTGACCGAGGGGCCCCCCCTTACTCTGACCGAGGGGCCCCCCCTTACTCTGACCGAGGGGCCCCCCCTTACTCTGACCGAGGGGCCCCCCCTTACTCTGACCGAGGGGCCCCCCCTTACTCTGACCGAGGGGCCCCCCCTTACTCTGACCGAGGGGCCCCCCCTTACTCTGACCGAGGGGCCCCCCCTTACTCTGACCGAGGGGGCCCCCCCTTACTCTGACCGAGGGGCCCCCCCCTTACTCTGACCGAGGGGCCCCCCCTTACTCTGACCGAGGGGCCCCCCCCCTTACTCTGACCGAGGGGCCCCCCCCTTACTCTGACCGAGGGGGCCCCCCCCTTACTCTGACCGAGGGGCCCCCCCCTTACTCTGACCGAGGGCCCCCCCCCTTACTCTGACCGAGGGGCCCCCCCTTACTCTGACCGAGGGGCCCCCCCTTACTCTGACCGAGGGGCCCCCCCCTTACTCTGACCGAGGGGCCCCCCCCTTACTCTGACCGAGGGGCCCCCCCTTACTCTGACCGAGGGGGCCCCCCCCTTACTCTGACCGAGGGGCCCCCCCCTTACTCTGACCGAGGGCCCCCCCCCGGGTCGTCCCTGACCAGCTCTCATCCCCCCCCCTTACTCTGACCAGCTCTCCACCCCCCCCCCCCCCCCCCGGGTCGCCCCTGACCAACTCTCCACCCCCCCCCCCCGGTCACCCCTGACCAGCACTCCACCCCCCCCCCCACCCCGGTCGCCCCTGAGCAGCTCTCCACCCCCCCCCTCTTACTCTGACCAGCTCTCCACCCCCCCCCCCCCCGGGGTCGCCCCTGACCAGCTCTCCACCCCCCACCCCCTTACTCTGACCAGCTCTCCACCCCCCCCCCCCCGGGTCGCCCCTGACCAGCTCTCCACCCCCCCCCGGGTCACCCCTGACCAGCACTCCACCCCCCCCCCCCCCCCCCCCCCCGGGTCGCCCCTGAGCAGCTCTCCACCCCCCACCTTACTCTGACCAGCACTCCACACCCCCCCCCCCCCCCCCCGGGGGTCGCCCCTGACCAGCACTCCAACCCCCCCCCCCGGGTCGCCCATGACCAGCTCTCCACACCCCCCCCCCTTACTCTGACCAGCTCTCCCCCCCCCCCCCCCCCCCCCCCCCGGGTCGCCCCTGACCAGCTCTCCACCACCCCCCCCCCCCCCCCCCCCCCCCCCGGTCGCCCCTGACCAGCTCTCCACCCCCCCCCCCCCGGTCGCCCCTGACCAGCTCTCCACCCCCCCCCCCCCCCCCCCCCCTACTCTGACCAGCTCTCCACCCCCCCCCCCCCGGGTCGCCCCTGACCAGCTCTCCACCCCCCCCCCCCCCCCCCCCCCTGGGTCGCCCCTGACCAGCTCTCCACACCCCCCCCCCCGTCGCTCCTGACCAGCTCTCCACCCGCCCCCCGTCGCCCCTGACCAGCTCTCCACCCCCCCCCCCCCCCCCCCCGTCGCTCCTGACCAGCTCTCCACCCCCCCCCCCCCCCACCCCCCCGGTCACCCCTGACCAGCTCTCCACCCCCCCCCCCTTACTCTGACCAGCTCTCCACCCCCCCCCCCCCCCGGGTCGCCCCTGACCAGCTCTCCACCCCCCCCCCGGGTCACCCCTGACCAGCACTCCACACCCCCCCCGGGTCGCCCTTGAGCAGCTCCCCACCCCCCCCCCCCCCTTACTCTGACCAGCACTCCACCCCCCCCCCCGGGTCGCCCATGACCAGCTCTCCACCCCCCCCCCCTTACTCTGACCAGCTCTCCACCCCCCCCCCCCCCCCCCCCGGTCGCCCCTGACCATCTCTCCACCCCCCCCCCCCCGGGTCGCCCCTGACCAGCTCTCCACCCCCCCCCCCCCTTACTCTGACCAGCTCTCCACCCCCCCTGGTCGCCCCGACCAGCTCTCCACCCCCCCCCCCCCCCCGGGTCGCCCTGACCAGCTCTCCACCCCCCCCCCCCCCCCCCGTCGCTCCTGACCAGCTCTCCACCCCGCCCCCCGGTCGCCCCTGACCAGCTCTCCACCCCCCCCCCCCCGTCGCTCCTGACCAGCTCTCCACCCGCCCCCCCCCCCCCCCCCCCGGTCGCCCCTGACCAGCTCTCCACCCCCCCCCCCCTTACTCTGACCAGCTCTCCACCCCCCCGGGTCGCCCCTGACCAGCTCTCCACCCCCCCCCCCCGGGTCGCCCCTGACCAGCTCTCCACCCCCCCCCCCCCGTCGCTCCTGACCAGCTCTCCACCCGCCCCCCCCGGTCGCCCCTGACCAGCTCTCCACCCCCCCCCGTCGCTCCTGACCAGCTCTCCACCCGCCCCCCCCCCCCCCGGTCGCCCCTGACCAGCTCTCCACCCCCCCCGGGTCGCCCCTGACCAGCTCTCCACCCCCCCCCCCCCCCCGGGTCGCCCCTGACCAGCTCTCCACCCCCCCCCCCCCCCCCGTCGCTCCTGACCAGCTCTCCACCCGCCCCCCCCGGTCGCCCTGACCAGCTCTCCACCCCCCCCCCCCGTCGCTCCTGACCAGCTCTCCACCCGCCCCCCACCCCCCCGGTCGCCCCTGACCAGCTCTCCCCCACCGGGTCGCCCCCTGACCGGCTCTCCCCCACCGGGTCGCCCCCTGACCGGCTCTCCCCCACCGGGTCGCCCCCTGACCGGCTCTCCCCCACCGGGTCGCCCCCTGACCGGCTCTCCCCCACCGGGTCGCTCCCTGACCGGCTCTCCCCCACCGGGTCGCCCCCTGACCGGCTCTCCCCCACCGGGTCGCCCCCTGACCGGCTCCCCCGCTGATTGTTTCTCACTCACTGATCTCCGGCTTTCCTCAGTTTGGAATTGGCGCCCAGACCAACATTAAAATAACGGTCACCGGAAACGGAAATTAGATTTTCTCCGCAAGGGCGGGACCGACTGCTGATTTGACATTGCCCGGCGGAACTGACGTTTCTGTAGTTTGCAGGGAATAATTGAGTGAGTGATAGTGAGAGGGGGTGTGATGGTGTGAGAGAGAGGGGTAAGGAGACCGGGTGATGATGAGAGAGTAATGGGGTGAGAGAGAGTCCTGATGAGAGAGAGAGTCCTGGTGAGAGGGAGTCATGGTGAGAGGGAGAGTGTTATAACCTGCCTGCTTACCATTGGCTGGGGACTAATGACAATCCCACAATCCTGTGGGAGTATGAGCTTCCCCAATGAGGGGGGCGGAGAAATCATTAGCAGACTCCCTGCATAAATAGAGCTGGCCAGTCTGGAACCAGAGCGAGAGAGGGAGGAGTTGGCAGCAAGAGAAGTTGGTGTTATATACACACATATTTTAATTTGTAAAAAAATGTTATTTCTTTGTATCCTGAAAACTCGTGCTGGATTCTTTGTGGCCCTCACATAACTGGTGACGAGGGGTAAAGTGAATAGTTGTCTACACTGCTGAAGCCACCTCCCTGGATTTTTGTTGGACACACGTTGGAAGTTTTCTATTACACCATGCCTCTGTATGGATGTTTGGATGTTTTTGATGCTGCGCTGGAAAGCTGGAACCAATACGCACAACGGATGCGTTACTATTTCCGGGCAAACAACATAACCGAAAATGAGCGGCAGGTGGTCATATTGCTCACCGCCTGTGGCCCGCATACGTTTGGGGTGATTAGGAGCCTTACGTACCCAGCTCGCTGGACACCAAAACGTTTGATGAACATGCAGTCACGGATGAATGATTTGGAATGCACGTGCTATATGGCCAATGTCTTTTGTCCCAAATGCTACTAGAAGAGTGTCCGTTTTTAAACCAGACTGTGCGAAAGGGAATGTAAGTTGACTAAGAAGAGAGAATCTAATTTCTAGTGGGGCAACATTTTTTTTTAAAAATAATTTTTATTGAAATTTTTACAAAATATAAACATCTTAACTATATTAATATACAACTGCATAACACCCCATGAACAATACCCCCCCCCCCCCCCCCAGCTTCAAGAGCAACTTCAAACAAAAGGAAAGAACAAAAACAAAAAAAGAGAGATAGCACCCTCCACAAACCCATCTGCACAGTTCTCTTTCCCCACCCCCCCCCCCCCCCCCCCCCCCGGGGGTTGCTGCTGTTATCTGCCCATTTCCCTACCTTTCCGCCAGGAAGTCCAGAAAAGGCTGCCACCGCTTGAAAAACCCTTGTACTGATCCCCTGAGGGCAAATTTCACCCTCTCCAATTTAATGAACCCCGCCATATCAGAGATCCAGGCCTCCATGCTTGGGGGCCTCTCATCCTTCCATTGGAGCAAGATCCTCCGCCGGGCTCCTAGGGACGCAAAGGCCAGAACAGCGGCCTCTATCGCCTCCTCCACTCCCGGCTCCACTGCAACCCCAAATATTGCGAGTCCCCAGCCTGGCTCGACCCTGGATCCCACCACCCTCGACACCGTCCTTGCTACCCCCTTCCAAAACTCCTCCAATGCTGGGCACGCCCAAAACATATGGGCGTGGTTCGCTGGGCTCCCCGAGCACCTAGAACACCTGTAATTTCCCCCGAAAAACCTGCTCATCCTCGACCCAGTCATGTGGGCCCTATGCAGCACCTTGAACTGTATGAGGCTAAGCCTCGCACAGGAAGAGGAGGAATTCACTCTCTCCAGGGCATCCGCCCACGTCCCCTACTCAATCTCCTCACCCAGCTCCTCTTCCCATTTACCCTTCAGTTCCTCCACCGAGGCCTCGTCTACCTCCTGCATTACCCGGTATATGTCCGAAATCCTCCCTCCTCCGACCCACACCCCTGAGAGCACCCTGTCCCGTACCCCACGTGGGGGCAACAAGGCGAACCCCTCCATCTGCCGCCTGGCAAACACCCTAACCTGCATGTACCGAAACATGTTCCCCGGGGGGAGCCCAAACTTCCCCTCTAACTCCCCCAAGCTCGCGAACCTCCCCTCCACAAACAGGTCCCTCAACCTCCTAACCCCTGCCCTGTGCCAGCCCAGAAATCCACCATCAATGCTCCCTGGGACGAACCGATGGTTTCCCCCGTATCGGGGCCTCCATCGAGCCCCCCATTTCTCCCCTGTGCCGTCTCCATTGCCCCCAAATTTTGAGGGTAGCCGCCACCACCGGGCTCGTGGTATACCTCATTGGAGGGAGCAGCAACGGCGCCGTTACTAGTGCCTCCAGGCTCGTGCCCACACAAGACGCCGCCTCCATCCTCTTCCACGCTGCCCCTTCCTCATCCATTACCCACTTAGGCACCATCGCTGCGTTGGCCACCCAGTAGTAGCCACAGAGGTTGGGCAACGCCAGGCCCCCCCCCCCCCCCCCCCCCCATCCCTGCCTCGTTCCAGGAACACTCTTCGAACCCTCAGAGTCCCATGCGCCTACACAAATCCCGTGATACTCCTGTTGACCCTCCTAAAAAAGGCCTTCGGGATAAGGATGGGGAGGCACTGGAACAGGAACAAAAACCTCGGGAGCACCTCGGTGACAGCGGTAACATATCCCATCTCTTAAACTCCTCCTCCATCTGCTCCACCAATCTTGTGAGGTTGAGCTTGTGCAGGGCCCCCCAGCTCCCCACCACCTGGACCCCTAGGTACCTGAAGCTCTTCCCTGCCTGCTTCAATGGGAGCCTACCAATCCCCTCCTCTTGATCCCCCGGATGCACCACAAACACCTCACTCTTGCCCAGGTTCAACTTATACCCCGAGAAACCCCCAAATTCACTAAGAATCCTCATCACCTCCGGCATCCCCCCCACCGGGTCCGCCACATACAGCGACACTCGATGCTCCTCCCCACCCCGCACCAGGCCCCTCCAGTTCCCTGACTCCCTCAGTGCCATGGCCAGGGGCTCAATCGCCAATGCGAAGAGCAAGGGGGACAGGGGGCACCCCTGTCTCGTCCCCCGATACAGCCGAAAGTACTCCAACCTCCTCCTATTTGTGGCTACACTTGCCATCGGGGCCTCGTAGAGCAGCCTCACCCACCGGATAAACCCCTCCCCGAACCCAAACCTCTCCAACATCTCCCACAAGTACTCCCACTCAACCCTATCGAAGGCCTTCTCCGTGTCTAATGCCACCACTATCTCCGCCTCCCCTTCCACAGCCGGCATCATAATGATGTTGAGGAGCCTTCGTACGTTTGTGTTCAGCTGCCTTCCCTTCACAAACCCCATCTGGTCCTCATGTATGACCCCAGGCACACAATCCTCTATTCTAGTGGCCAGGATCTTTGCCAGCAGCTTAGCGTCGGCGTTCAGCAGCGAAATCGGCCTATACGATCCACACTGCAGAGGGTCCTTGTCCCGCTTCAGGATCAAGGAAATCAGCGCCCGTGACATAGTTGGGGGCAGAGCCCCCCCCCCCCCCCCCCTCCCTTGCCTCGTTAAAGGTCCGGACCAACACGGGGCCCAACAGGTCCAAATACTTTTTATAGAATTCAGCCAGAAACCCGTCCGGCCCCGGCGCCTTCCCCGACTGCATGCTCCCTATCCCTTTGACCACCTCCTCCAGCTCGATCGGCGCCCCTAGTCCCTCCACCTGCTCCTCTTCCACCCTCGGGAATCGCAACTTGTCCAAGAAGCGCCCCATTTCACCCCCCTCCACCGGGGGTTCAGACCGGTACAATTCCCCACAGAAGTCCCTGAAGACCCCATTGACATCTACCCCCCTCCGCACCACCTTCCCAGCTCTATCCATCACTCCCCCAATCTCCCTGGCCGCGTCTCGCTTCCGGAGCTGGTGCGCCAGCATCCTGTTCGCCTTCTCCCCGTATTCATACACCGCCCCCTGTGCTTTCCTCCACTGAGCTTCCGCCTTTCTGGTCGTCAGTAGGTCAAATCTGGCCTGAAGGCTACGCCTCTTCCCCCAGCATTCCCTCCTCTGGGGCCTCTGCATATCTCCTATCCACCTGCACCATCTCCCCTATCAGTCTTTCCCTTTCCCTCTGCTCCCCCCTCTCCCTATGGGTTGGGATGGAGATCAATTTCCCCCTCATCACCGCCTTCAATGCCTCCCAGACCGTCCCCACACGAACCTCCCCGTTATCATTGGCCTCGAGGTATCTCTCGATACACCACCGGACCCTTCCGGCCACCTTCTCATCTGCCAGCAGCCCCACCTCCATGCGCCAGAGCGGACGTTGGTCCCTCTCTTTCCCCCAGCCCGAGGTCCATCCAGTGCGGGGCATGATCCGAAATGGCAATGGCGGCGTATTCCACTTCCTCCACCCTCGACACCAGCCCCCTGCTCAGGACAAAAAAATCAATCCTCGAGTAGGCCTTATGTACATGGGAGAAAAACGAGTATTCCCTGGCCCTTGGCCTCGCAAACCTCCAAGGGTCCACCCCCCCCCCCCAATCTGGTCCATGAATCCCCTCAACACCTTAGCCGCCGCCGACCTCCTACCTGTCCGGGACTTGGATCGATCCAATGGGGAATCCAGTACTGTGTTAAAGTCCCCCCCCCCCCCCCCCACCATGATCAGGCCCCCCCGCCTCCAGGTCCGGAATGCGGCCCAACATACGCCGCATAAACCCCGCATCGTCTCAATTTGGGGCATAAACATTCACCAACACTACCTGCTCCCCCTGCAGCTTGCCACTCACCATCACGTACCTCCCGCCACTGTCAGCCACCACCTTCAACGCCTCAAACGACTCCTTCTTCCCCACCAGGATCGCCACCCTCTTACTCTTCTCATCCAGCCCTGAGTGGAATACTTGGCCCACCCACCCCTTCCTCAGCCGGACCTGGTCCACCACTCTCAGGTGTGTCTCCTGGAGCATGGCCACATCCGCCTTCAGTCCCTTCAGGTACGCAAATACTTGGGCCCTTTTGACCGGCCCATTCAGCCCCCTCACATTCCAGGTTATCAGCCGGATCCGAGGGCACCCTGCCCCCTTCCCCTGCAAATTAGCCATACCCCATCCCTTGCCCACCCCCGGCCAGCGTCCCCCGCTCTGCCAGTTTCCCACGGCGGCACCTCCTCCCCCCCCTCCCCCACACCCTTCCAGCACTCCCTGCGTCCTCCAGCTCCTTCCTGACCGTTTCAGCAGGAACCTGGTACCTTCCCCCCCCCCCCCCCCCCCCAGGCTAGGACCCCTCCTAGCCGCGCCCCCCCATTACAGCACTCCTGTGAGCCAGCTAACTTCTGCTGACCCCGGCGGCTCCCGCCCTACTTTCGGCTCCTCCCAACGTGGGACTGCCCCTCCTCCATTGTGCCCATCAACGAGTCCACCCTCCCCCCGCTCCTGCGCGGGAAAAGAAAACACGCCCCCTCCCTCTCACAGCGCGGGAACCCCGCAGAAAGCCCGCACTTTCACCCTGCAGGGCCCACCCCCTCCAGGGCCACTCTCATTGTCAGTCTCCCCCCCCCCCACCAGCTCCCCGAACACCCCGTTTACCCCTCTGCCCGAACCCGTCCACCCAACCCCGCTTGAAAATCCATAAAGAAAAAACCCGTACGACAGCACCCCACCCACCCTAAAGCCACCCCACATCCTACCCTAAACCCAGCAAATACAAATACAGTATAAATAAATACAGTATTATACAGCATCCCCCCCATCAGGGGGACCCTCAGTTTGAGTCCAGTTTCTCGGCTTGCATGAAGGCCCACGCCTCCTCCGGGGACTCAAAATAGTGGTGTCGATCCTTATAGGTGACCCACAGACGCGCCGGCTGCAACATTCCAAACTTCACCTTCCGTCTGTGGAGCACCGCCTTCGTCCGGTTAAACCCAGCCCTCCGCCTCGCCACTTCCGCACTCCAGTCCTGGAAGATCCGCACCTCCGTGTTCTCCCATTTGCTGCTCCGCTCCTTCTTGGCCCACCGGAGCACACAGTCACGATCCACGAACCGGTGGAACCTCACCAACACCGCCCGTGGCGGCTCGTTCGGCTTGGGCCTCCTAGCCAGAATTCTGTGGGCCCCCTCCAACTCCAGGGGCCCCTGGAAGGACCCAGCCCCCATCAGCGAGTTTAGCATCATCACCACATAGGCCGCTAGGTCCGACCCCTCCAGCCCCTCCGTGAGGCCCAGGATCCGTAAATTCTTCCTCCTCGACTGGTTGTCCAGCTCCTCGAACCGCTCCTGCCATCTTTTATGGAGCGCCTCATGCATCTCCACCTTCCCCACCACGGCCACGACCTCGTCCTCCCTTTCGGCGGCCTGCTGCTGCAGCTCCCGGATCGCAGCCCCCTGGGCTGTCTGGGTCTCCATCAGTTCCCTGTTGGTTACCTTGATGGACTCCAGCAGCTCCAACTTCAGCTCCTGGAAGCAGCACAGCAGAATCGTCTGCTGCTCCTGGACCCACTTCCTCAGCTCCTCAAAGCTTTCGCCGGCTGCCATTTTGTTTTTCTGCCCCCGATTTTTCCTGGGTGTTTTCGTCGATCTTCTCTCTGCCCCACTCCTGGTCCAGACCATGGGACCGCTGGGGCGATTCCTGGCCTCTTCCCCCATCAGGATTTGCCTCCTCAGCTCTGTTGGGGGCCCTGAAAAAAGCCCCGAAGTCCGTTAATCGCGGGAGCCGCCGAATGTGCGGCTCAACTGCGCATTGCCGCCACCGGAAGTCTCGTGGGGCAACATTTTAACCCAACCCCATCCACAATAGTCCAACATTACCGGTTTAATACCGCTGAAAGGATCCCAGGAGAATTCCTTGCAGACTTTCTATCCAGGCTACGCAGGATTGCGGAGTACTGTGACTGGTGAGACCTTGTCAGAAATGTTACGCGACCGTTTGGTTTGCGTTATTAACCGTAAGGGGGGGTGGGTGGCGGGGCTTGGTCAGAGTAAGGGGGGGTGCTTGGTCAGAGTATGGGGGGGGGGGGGTGCTTGGTCAGAGAAAGGTGTTAGCCGAGCCAACATTGACTTTTCAACAGGCCATTCAAATAGTATTGTCCCGAGAGAGCGCAGAACGAGGAGTGCAGGAGCTACAGGGAATGGAGGTGCATGCCTTGGGGTGCAACCCCTTCCGTCCGAAAGCATCCCCCCCCCCCCCCCCCCCCCCCCCCACACCCCTGCGGTACCTTGGGCGAGGCGACGTCCGGATCGACGCCAGTGGCCGTTGGACATTCCTCCCCGAAGGGAGCCTTCTCCAGAACCAATGGATGAGGATTCATGTCTGTGTCAGGCTTGTAGGCGCCGACCCCGTCACAGACGCCCGTCCTGGGGGCGCCAGAGGCTCCGTCGTTCCGACCGAAACTGGGGCCAGCCCAGGGGCCGTACCTTTCATTTGGCTGAACCTGTGGCGACTACTCCCGAGGACGTGGAGACGGAGGATGACTGCCTGCAGCTGCATTTTTTTTTTAATAAACTATTTTATTGAGGTAGTTTAGCGCTTTATAAACAGTTACAGACATCATCAGAAAGAAAGCAAAAAAGGCAAAAATGTGCAAACATCCACGTACTTTCAATACTTCCATCGTAACATATTGCACAAGCCCGCTCCCCTCCCACCGGTACTACCTGCCATATTTTCCCTCCTACTCTACTCTACCCTCCCCTCCCCCCCCCCCCCCCCCCCCCCACCTGCTGACGCTCACTCTCCCGCAAAGAAGTCAATAAATGGTTGCCACCTCCGGGTGAACCCCTGCACAGATCCCCTCAAGGCGAACTTAATTTTTTCCATCCCCAGGAAACTCGACATGTCCGCAAGCCACCACTCAGTCTTCGGGGGCTTTGAGTCCCTCCACGCCAATAATATTCGTCGCCGGGCTATCAGGGAAGCAAAGGCCAACACATCGGCCTCTTTCTCCCCCTGGACGCCCGGGTCTTCCGAGACCCCAAAACATGCCACCCCTGGACTCATCACCACCCTTGATTTTAGCACCTGGGACATGACCCCCGCAAATCCCTCCCAGTACCCCCTCAGCTTAGGGCATGCCCAAAACATGTGAACATGGTTCGCTGGTCCTCCCGCGCACCTAGCGCATTTGTCCTCTATCCCGAAAAATTTGCTCATCCGAGCCACCATCATATGGGCCTGGTGAACGACCTTAAATTGGATCAGCCCGAGCCTAGCACATGTCGCGGTCGAATTTACCCTACTCAGGGCCTCTGCCCACAGCCCATCCTCCATTTCCCCGCCTAGCTCCTCCTCCCATTTAAGTTTCAGTTCCTCTGTCTGGGACCCTTCCTCCCTCATGAGCACCTTATATACCCAAGACTCTGCCCTCCCCTTCTTCCCTCCTAGGGACTATTCTGTCTAGGATCCCCATTGGCAGGAGGCGCGGGAAAGATGGGACCTGTCTACGAACAAAGTCCCGCAACTGTAGGTATCTAAAATCATTTCCCCTTACCAACCCAAATTTCTCCTCCAAGCTCCTCAAACTCGCGAAGCTCCCTTCCAGGAACATATCACCCACCCTTCCCGCCCCTGCTCGCTGCCATACTCGGCAAACCGATGGTTGTCGCAGATTGGCGCCCAGACAGACGCCCCCATCTCCCCCACATGCCTCCTCCACTGGCCCCATATCCGCAGGGTCGCCACCACTACCTGGCTGGTGGTGTACTTGGCCAGCGGCAGCGGTAGAGGAGCCGTGACCAGGGCTTCCAAGCTGGAGCCCCT
The DNA here is from genome assembly GCF_902713615.1 of Scyliorhinus canicula. NCBI lineage: Eukaryota > Metazoa > Chordata > Chondrichthyes > Carcharhiniformes > Scyliorhinidae > Scyliorhinus > Scyliorhinus canicula. Next base: position 71,644,360 of record NC_052163.1, on the reverse strand, counting down.
GCACGAAGCCACCTCCACCCGCTCCCAAATAGACCCCGTACCCACCATCCACTTCCTTATCATAGCGATGTTGGCCGCCCAGTAATAATTGATCAGACTCGGCAAAGCCAGCCCTCCCTCGCTGCGGTTCCTCTCCAACATCGCCGCCTTCACCCGCGGGGATTTTCCCGCCCAGACAAAGCTCATGATCAGCCCGTTAACTCTTTTGAAGAAGGACTGTGGGATAAAGATCGGGAGGCACTGAAAAATAAACAAAAATCGAGGGAGGATTGTCATCTTTACAGTCTGCACCCTCCCTGCCAGCGACAGCGGGAGTGCATCCCATCTCTGAAACTCTCCCTTCATTTGCTCCACCACCCTGGCCAAATTCAACTTATGCAGCCTGCGCCAGTCTCGTGCCACCTGGATTCCCAAATACCGGAAATTTTACTCAACCAGCCTAAACGGTAGCCCTCTCAATCTGTTCTCCTGGCCCCTTGCCTGGACCACAAACATTTCACTCTTGACCGTATTTAATTTGTATCCTGAGAACTGGCCGAACTTCCTCAGCATTCCCAGTATAGTTCCCATCCCGGCCACTGGGTCCGACACGTACAGGAGCAGGTCGTCTGCATAAAGAGAAACCCTGTGTTCAACCCCGCCCCTCACCATCCCCTTCCAACCCTCTGCGGCTATCAGCGCAATCGCCAGCGGCTCTATGGCCAGCGCAAACAGCAGCGGGGAGAGCGGGAAGCCCTGCCTGGTCCCTCGGTACAACCTAAAGTACTCCGACACTTCTCTGTTGGTCCTGACGCTGGCCCTTGGGGCCTGATATAATAATTTGATCCAATCCACCAATCCCTCCCGAACCCAAACTGTCCGAGCACCTCCCATAGATAGTCCCACTCCACCTGGTCAAAGGCTTTCTCGGCGTCCATTGCCACCACTACCTCCACCTCCCTGCCCGCCGGGGGCATCATTATCACATTGAGCAATCTCCTCAGATTGGCCGCCAGCTGCCTACCTTTCACGAACCCCGTTTGATCCTCCCCAATCACCTCCGGTACACAGTCCTCCATTCTACCCGCCAGTACCTTTGCCAGGAGCTTGGCGTCTACATTAATCAGGGAGATTGGCCTGTAGGACCCGCACGCCTCCGGGACTTTACCCCGCTTCAATATCAGAGATATGGTGGCTTGTGACATTGTCGGCGCGCAGGGTCCCTCTGTCCCTTGCCTCATTGAAAACCCTCGCCAAGACCGGGCCCACCAGCTCAGAGAACTTCCTATAAAACTCGACTGGGTATCCATCCGGCCCTGGGGACTTCCCCGACTGCATTGCCTTAAGGCCCCCCAATACCTCCTCTACTCTAATCGGGGCCCCCAGCTCTTCCACTCGCCCCCCACCAACTGTTGGGAATGTTAACCCGTCCAGAAACCTTTTAATTTCTTCCGGCGGCTCCGAAGTATACAGCTTAAGATAGAAGTCCCGGAATACCCTATTCAATTCTGCCGGGTCCTCCACTTTGCGCCCCCCCCTCGTCCCTCACTCTACCTATTTCCCTGGCCGTCTCCCTCCTCCTGAGTTGCTGCGCTAACAGTCTGCTAGCCTTTTCCCCATGCTCGAACACCACTCCCCTCGCCTTCCTAAGCTGTTCCACAGCCCTGCTCGTGGATAGTGCCCCCAGTTCCGCCTGTAGTCTCTGCCTCTCCCTGAGTAAAACCTCCCCCGGGGACTCCGCGTGCTCTTCATCTATCCGACCCATTTCCCTGACCAATCTATCCATCTCTGCCCTGTCCGCCTTGGCTCTGTGGGCCCCAATTGAAATCAGCTCCCCCCGCACTACTGCCTTTATCGCCTCCCACAAGGTCGCCGCTGAGACCTCCCCCGTGTCATTCACCTGCAGGTAATTTTTTATACATTTCCGAAGCCTCTCGCAGATCCCCTCCTCCGACAGCAGTCCCACATCTAGCCTCCATTACGGGCGTTGATAGCTCGCTCCCCCGAACTGCAGGTCCACCCAATGCGGGGCATGGTCTGAAATGGTAATTGCTGAGTATTCCGTGTTCTTTACCTCTCCCATACAGTCCCTGCTTAGTACAAAGAAATCTATCTCTTTAATGAAGTCCACGTCATCCCAGTTCGGGGCATATATATTCACCAGCACCACTCTTCTCCCCTCCAGTCTGCCCCGTACCATCAGGTATCTGCCCCCCCTGTCTGCGGATATGCCCTCTGCCTCAAATTGCACGTGCTTGTTGATCATGATTGCCACCCCTCTGGACTTCGAGTCCAAGCCCGAGTGGAAGACCTGGCTAATCCAGCCCTTCCTTAGCCTGGTCTGGTCCGACACTTTCAGATGTGTCTCCTGCAACATAATTACGTCCGCCCTCAGGGCCCGCAAGTGCGCGACCACCCGCGCCCTCTTAACCGACCCATTCAGTCCCTTGACGTTCCAGGTGATCAGCCTGGTCGGGGGGCACGTCCCATCCCCCCCCACCCTGCCGGTCAGCCATAGCCTTTCTCGGGCCGGCCCCTGGCCCGTGCGTCGCGCCCCTCCTGGACCGCCCTTTGGCTGCCTCCACCCTCGACCTCCTTTCCAGTGCCTATTTCAAGTCCCTCTCCCGGCAGCAGAACAACCCCCCCTCCCCTAACCCCATCCCCCGATACCCCCACCCCTGCCACTGGCTGTAACTTCCCCCCCCCCCCCCCCCCCGCCTCCCCCCCCCCCATCTGACTCCCTTGACTAGCCAATCTGCTAGCCCGGTGACTCAACACTCTGGCGCCTTCCTGTCTCATTCCCATTGTTTCCCCGTCCTCCTCCCCACCCACTGGGGCAAGCCGGCTCCAGTGTCTTCCGCGTGCTGCACAAAAAGCACAAACCAGCCCAAACAGGAAAAAAAACACCGAAAAAAGAGAAAAAGCACATAAATATATACCCAAACCCCCCCCTCCATAAGAAACAAGAGAGACCACAAAAAAAAGAAGAAAAAAAAGGGGGGGTAACCCCCCCAAACCAATGTCCATGAACAAAGGAAAGAGTCTCAAATGTTCCGCTTGGCCCCTTTGGCCCAGCAAACCGTTGAGCAGCAGTCCAGGCACATTCAGCGTTCCTTTCCACAGAAATCCTCGGGCCCTAACTCTCGTCCTTGGGGCCTCCTTTCGGGACCAGCCCCAGGTCCCTCACAAAATCCATCGCTTCTTCGGGCTCGGAGAAGTAGTGGTGTTGACCCTGGTGCGTGACCCATAGCCGAGCTGGGAACAGCAGACCAAACTTCACGTGCTTCTTGAACAGCACCTCCTTGACATTCTTAAAGGCTGCTCGCCGCCGAGCCACCTCCTGGCTTAGGTCCTGATAAATGCGGAGAACACTGTTGTTCCACGTGCTGCTCCTGGCGCTCTTTGCCCACTGCAGCACCCGCTCCTTGTCCACGAACCTGTGGAACCTAATCACCATCGGGCGGGGGGGTCCGCCCGGCCGCCTCTGCCTTGCCTGCACTCTGTGTGCCCCCTCCAGCTCCGGGGGTCGCGGAAAGGCTTCGGCCCCCATCAGCTGCTTCAGCAGGTCTGCTACAAACGCTGCAGCATCAGCTCCCTCAGCCCCCTCCGGGAGGCCGACCATCCTCAGATTGTTCCTGCGGACTCTATTCTCCTACTCCTCCACCCTGTCCAGCAGGCTTCTCTACCGCTCTTTCAGGCCGTCAACTTCTAGCGCTGCAACCGTTTGCGCATCCGCCTGCTCCTCCACCGCCTCTCCCAGCTCCTTAACTTTAACATCCTGGGTGTCCAGCCTCTGGTTCAGCTGATCCACCGCTTTCTGGATTGGGTCCAAGCTGTCCCGCTTCAGCGCTTCAAAACTGGACTTCATTACCTGGAGCATGTTATCCAGCGCCTGCTGGATTGCTGAGTCCGGGGTGTGTGTGTCCGCCATCTTAGGTCCCAGGTAATTTTCTTCAGGTCCTTGTCTCTGTCCCTTTTTCACCTTCTTCTTCTGCCTTCTGGAATCCCGCTGTTCCATGTGCCGCAGCCCGCTCCTCAGCACCTTCGCTGCCGCCTTCCTTCGCCCAGCTCCTTAAATTTTACCTCCTGGGCATCTGAAGTGGGTCCAAGCTGTCCCTCTTCAGCAACTCCAAACTTTTTTTTCCCCTTGTTCTGGAGGAAGGAAGGTCCGTGGGTCCGCCATCTTACCCTTCAGGTCAGTTTCCTCCTTGCCTCCGTCTCTCTCTCTCTCTTTCTTCCTCTACCTGCTGGCCTCCCTCGATTCCATCTGCTGCAGCCCCCTCTCCTCTTCTTTCACGGCAGCCTTTTTGCCACCCCCGTGGTCCTGCTATCGCGGGGAATCAGCTGCTAAGCCCCGCCGGAGTGAGAGCCCGCCAAATGTGCGGCTCACTCGAACATCGCCGCCACCGGAAGTCTGCCTGCAGCTGCATTGTGTGGCAGCTCCCCATGTGGCCCCCATTAAAGTGACAGTACTTGTCAATGGTCACCTGCTTGAGATGGAGTTGGACACTGGCGCAGCGGTCTCCGTGATCGCCCAGAAGACATTCGACCGCATCAAGCAGAGTATACAGACCCTTACATTAACTGACACACAGGCCAGGTTGGCCACCTATACGGGGGAACCATTGGACATTGCAGGAACTATGATGTTGTTTATGAACGCCAGGAGGGGCGTTTCCCACTTATCATGGTGCGCGGCCATGGGCCCAGCCTGTTGGGTCGGGACTGGTTGTGCCATTTGCAGGTTGTAGTGGCAGCACATCCTCCAAACAGTTTCTGGAGGGTTGACTGAGGTGCTAGGACGCTACCCAGATGTATTCCAGCCCGGTTAGGGGAAAATAAAAGCTGCTGATGCCTGTATCCAAGACGAACCAGGAGCCACGCTATTTCCGGGCGCGCCAGGTGCCTTACGCCTTGCTCGAGAAAGTAGAAGGGGAGCTCACTCGTTTGGAGACTTTGGGTATCATCAGGCCCGTCCGTTTCACTGACTGGGCAGCACCAATTGTACCTGTAATGAAGCCAGATGCCACAGTTCGCTTGTGCGGCGACTATAAACTTACAGTGAATACGGCTTCCCGACTCGACCGATACCCAATGCCTCGCATAGAGGATCTCTACGCGAAGCTTGCAGGCGGACTCTCGTTCACAAAATTAGATATGAGTCACACCTACCTACAGTTGGAGCTGGACCCTGCCTCCCGACCATATGTAACGATTAATACACACCGGGGCCTGTATGAATATACACGTTTGCCCTTTGGAGTGTCCTCTGCATGCGCTATTTTTCAACGTTATGCGTTATGGAGGGCATTTTGAGAGGTTTACCGCATGTTTCTGTTTACTTAGATGACGTTTTGATCACAGGGACGTCGGAGCAGGAACATTTAGAAAATTTGGAGGCTGTCCTAAGACGCTTTTCGGAGGCTGGAGTCCGTTTACGTCGCACAAAGTGCGTTTTTCAGGTGAAGGAAGTAGTCTACCTGGGTTATCGGGTGGACCGCGAAGGTTTGCACCCCGTCGCAGAGAAGGTGCGTGCGATTCAACAGGCCCCCGTCCCTACTGACACTTCGCGTCTTTGTTTGTTTCTCGGCCTCGTAAACTATTACGGAAAGTTTCCCCCCAATCTGGCAACTACGCTGGCCCCATTGCACCTTCTGCTAAAGAAGAATCACACCTGGGTTTGGGGTCAGCCGCAAGAAACCGCTTTCCGGCGGGTAAAACAACAATTGTCGTTGTCTGGGTTACTAACCCACTATGATCCTGGAAAGCCTTTGCTCGTCACATGTGATGCATCCCCGTATGGTATTGGGGCCGTCCTGTCCCACAAGATGGAGAACGGGGCCGAGCGGCCGATAGCTTTCGCCTCCCGCACATTGACTGCAGTGGGAAAAAAAAGTACGCGCAGATCGAGAAGGAGGGCCTGGCAGTGGTCTTTGCGGTGAAACGTTTCCACCAGTACGTATATGGCCGCCACTTCACTATCGTGACTGATCATAAGCCTCTGCTGGGACTTTTCAGAGAGGATAAGCCGATACCGCCCATTGCTTCCGCACGGATCCAGCGCTGGGCTTTGTTGCTCGCTGCATGCGAGTATTCTCTGGAGCACAAACCAGGAACCCAGATAGGGAATGCCGACGCACTGAGCAGATTGTCTTTAACGACCGGCCCCATGTCGACCCCCACGACCGGTGAGGTGGTTGCAACCCTATATTTTATGGACACCTTTCCTGTCACGGCATCACAGATCCGTGAGTGGACCCAGACGGAGCCAGTCCTGTCAAAGGTTCAGCACATAGTCCTGTATGGAGGGCAGCATAGACAGCTCTCGGGCGAGTTGCGGGCATTTTCCTCCAGGCTGTCCAAATTCAGCGTGGAAAACGGTATCCTTTTGTGGGGGACGCGTGTGATTGTCCCGGAAAAAGGACAGGAGCTGATACTGAGAGACTTGCACAATGGGCATACAGGTGTGACCAAAATGAAAATGTTGGCCCGGAGTTATGTCTGGTGGCCAGGCCTCGACACCGACATTGCGAAGGTGGCCCAAAACTGCTCCATTTGCCAGGAGCATCAGAAGCTTCCGCCGGCCGGCTTCCCCTACATCACTGGGAATGGCCAGGGCGGCCTTGGGCGCGCTTGCATGCGGATTTCGCCGGCCCTTTTCAAGGATCCATGTTCCTGCTATTAATCAACGCCCAGTCTAAATGGCTAGAGGTGCATAAGATGGGAGGCACAACGTCCTGCGCAACAATCGAGAAGGTGCGTTTGTCTTTCAGTATGCATGGCCTCCCCGAGGTGCTGGTCAAGGACAATGGCACTCCGTTCACAAGTGAGGAGTTTGCAAGGTTCATGAAGATGAACGGCATACGCCATATCCGCACTGCCCCATACCAAATGGGTTGGCGGAGCGCGCAGTGCAGACATTCAAACGAGGCCTAAAGAAGCAGTCTTCCGGGTCGATGGACACGAGACTGGCTCGTTTTTTGTTTTCATATAGGACCACTCCCCATGCAGTGACTGGGGTACCTCCCGCAGAACTAATGGACCGGAGACTTCGCACCCGCCTTAGCATGGTTTTCCCAGACATTGGCGCAAAAGTACGGCAGGGACATGGTTTTTGTCGGCATCGGTCGATGCGGCAGTTTACGCCCGGTGACCCAGTGTTCGTTCGAAATTTTGCCGGTGGTGCCCAGTGGGTCCCTGGTGTAATCTTTCGCCAAACGGGCCCTATTTCTTACCAGGTACAAGCCCAGGGGCGTCTCCAGCGCAAACATGTAGACCATGTTCGGTCCAGAAGACTATCCCTGCCAAAGATTACCTGCCCCAAGAGCTCATTCCTACAGCTGCAGAGACCAGACACAATGGAAAGTATTCCTCACAATCTTCCTCTGGTGCCTCACTCAAAGCATGCGCAGGTCGTGACAGAACCGCATGGAGATAAAGACGCCGAGATGACGGAGGCAGCAGACTCTGACTCCGAGAAGGAAACACAAGACACCTCAGAGGGGGAATCCTCGGGCCCACGGGCTGTGGATGTACAACCGTTACGCCGTTCATCACGGAAGCGCCGGTCTCCATCTCGTTACACACCGCCTGATCCAGCACCTTGTGCAAATGGTGTCCGGCCTGCGGCAAAACGAGTCCGACGTTCTCCTTCGCCAGAGTCTTCGGTGGATTCCTTGGACTTTGGGGGTGGGGAGGGATGTTATAACCTGCCTGCTTACCATTGGCTAGGGACTAATGACAATCCCACAATCCTGTATGAGCTATGAGGGGGGCGGTGTGTGCACGCGTGTGCGCGTAATTCTTCGTGGCCCTTTACAAGAGAGAGTGACGGTGAGGGGGAGTGAGCGAGTGAGGGAGAGTGAGAGCAGGTCATTGAGAGAGAGCGAGTGATGTTGAGAGCGATGGAGCGACAGAAAGAGATTGGGTGATGGAGAGAGCACAGGTGATGAAGAGGGAGTGGAGCCCAGGTTATGGACAGAGCAGGTCGAGAAATTAGAGCAGGTGATGGCGAAAAAGAGAGGCAAGGTGAACAGAGACAGGAAAGTGAGTGATGAAGAGAGAGGAGAGCGGGTGATGAAGAGAGGGGAGAGCCGGTGATGGTGTTAGAGGGGAGAGCCGGTGATGGGGAGAGGGAAAGGAAAGCGAGAGATGGAAAGCCTTTTCCGGTTGTCGTGTGATTTCAAAGAGAAAGAACAGGTCCTTTGCAAGGCTAGAGAACATAGAGATGTAAAGTGGGAGGATCATTCCCATCAGGCTAATCCAAGATTTGAATTTGGACTTGGCAAAACGAAGAGGTGCCTTCCATGAGTGAAAGCCGTCTTTTATACAAATGGAGTCAGATTCGGAATGGTTTACCTGGTTCGGGTAACTTGGGAAGAAGGACTGCTTTTTTGATTTGCAGGCGGGAGGAAAGCTCGAATTGGGCACTGTTTTATGGTCCTGCGGACGGATACTTTATATTTCATGATTTTTTCATGTTAGGAGTTTTTGTTATCAGTTTATTGTTCCCTTACTCTTTTCATCATTGTTGTTGAGTTTCCTAATTGAACATTAACGTTAAATTAGATACAGTTTTACTTTCTAGTTGGGAGTCTCCCTGCCAATGAACGGCTTAGCTAACAGAGTGGAGATAGAGGGTTTTCTGCAGCTCTTCATAATTAGTCTGTGAGAATAAGCTTGGAATAAAGTTGTGTTTTCTTAATTGTGGAGCTTGGGTTTGGTATTGGTTTTTACTGTTTCGATATGATATTGGAGAGAGGGAGAGAGTGTTAGTTTGTGGATTCTTTTTTGTTGAGTTGTTTAACTTGGCTCAGTGGCCATCTTGAGTGGCTTTCTTTACTTTATCTTTTCAGTGTCCCTTGCTTGGTATTTCTCTTTGAGAGTGGCTCATACAGTATTGAAGTGTGGGGAGACTTGCAATTAATTTGGTTTCCTGAAATGTCCAGGCCTGAGTGGCCCAGTAAAATGGTTGAGGGCATTCGACCATCTTCAGAGCCTAAACTTTGATGTTGTCTTCTTGCAGGAAACCTACTTGCATGCCAAGGACCAGATCAGATTACATAAGAGTTGGGTTGGCCAGGTTTTAATTAATAAGATAAATCAATTCTCCTCTCAGATTATAGCTGACCCTAATGGTCATTATAATATTATGTTTGGTTTCCTGGTGAACACTCCGGTAGTCATGGTTGACGTCTGTGCCCCTAACCGGTGTAGCCACCTGGGGTGGCCACTGCCCAACACAAAATGGAAGATTGCAAGGAATGCAGGGAAAATGGACATGTTGTAAAGCAAGCAGCTTGCAAAGCGATTGTATATTGGGACGACTGCAGAAACCAGTTTTGACTGTTTCAGAAACCAGACAGCACTGTGAAAAGAAACCAGTTAACATACTAATGAGGCGATACCGGGCGATCCCCAGATACAATGGAAACAAGTTAAACACAGATCGATACATTCTATGGAAGGCCAGACCCTTTGGCGCCAGAGGAGCCCAAAACAATAAGTCCCAAGAACCGCCCCAGCGACCGAGGAACTGCCCCATGATTGGGGGTTTCAAACATATCGATTGGGACAAAACCCAATCGATTCCAAGCAGGTAAAGGAGTCCGCCCAAAGGGGCGCGGATCCCCTGGGACCTATAAAAGGCAGGTCCCACACATGGTTCAGTCTCCTGTCTCCCGATCCAGCCTTCGGACAGCAGCCACCAACAAGTAAGTGCCTCCCAACGACCGCTACCAGAGATAGGCACTCCTTTTTTTTTTAAATATAATTTTTATTGGAATTTTTTACAGAAAATATAAAACGTAACGACAAACAATGAAATGCAACAAAATAACCCATAATAACTGTATCACCCCCAGACCGTATCGACGCATGTATCCCATCCCCCAACCCCAATGAACAACAGAAGAACTTAAAAATAAATTTAAATTAAATAAACAAACATAGTCATCGTCCGCCCCCCCCACACCTTTTCCCTCCCCCTTCCCCCCCACCCCCCTGGGTTGCTGCTGCTACTGTCCCCGTACCCTATCGTTGAGCCAGAAAGTCGAGAAAAGGTTGCCACCGCCTAAAGAACCCTTGTACCGACCCTCTCAGGGCGAATTTGAACTTCTCTAGCTTAATGAAACCCGCCATGTCATTGATCCAGGTCTCGAGATAGGCACTCCTGACCCCCTTTTTTCAATTGATACCAATCTGAAGTCTGCAGAGCAGAGCAAGAGGCCTTGTTCCCTGACCCAGCAGTTCCTTCGAAATAAGTATTAGTTGTTTAGTGGTAGGAATAAGTTTAATTCTTTAGCGTGTGCATGGGTAGTTATTATAATTGTATTATAATAAACTCTAGTTGCTTGGACTTACTAATTGGTGTACGGTTTTATTGCTTTGAACTTCACCTTGAAGCTTGTGCCGGTGTCTTAACGGCCACTGGCGACCCCAGAGCTTAGAACAGAAACAGAGCCAAATTGAGCGTTAAGCACACTCACACAGAAGTAGCAACATTTAGTGGCAGACTCCGGACGGGAATCGATTAGAAGTGCCCCCCCCCCCCCCCCCACTCCGAGAGAACCCAGAAAATTGAATTAGAAATCCAATTGGGAAAAGGGAAAAAAAAACCACAGGTGTTCAAGGAGTTCAAATCAATAACGATAATTCGGAAGTGTGTTTTTGCATGCGTAACTAACAGGGTTGTAAGGTTAAACCGAGAGATTTTTGTTGCGTCAAACTGTCGGGAGTTTTATAATCGGAACATAGCGGAAGCCGTACCCGTATTTAAAAGCATTACCTGATCATCCCCTGTTCCAAATTAAAGAGAGAAAGAGGAAATGGCCATGCAGGCAGTGGAACGCCTCATGAACCCAGAGCAGTTCGTGGTCGCAGCGAGTAGGCCAGTGTCCCGTATGGGAGCTGGAACTCAGGAAATATCTCAAAGGGAAAGGATGGCCCCTTTGGAGTGAGTTTTGTGTGAATGAGGAGACAGGTCCCGGGAGTATAGAACATACTTGGTGGGAGAACCTTTCTCAAATTCACAAGAAGAATTTAAGTAAAGCACGCAAGCCGATGGCAATTGTGTCCTGCTTGGCACAATTGCGAGGCACAGAGGAGGTCGTTCGGACACTCCGAGCAGAATTAGAGGAAAGGAATAGGATGAACAAAGTGGATATCAGGGACATCGAAAAGGAAAACCTAGAGTTAAGAAGGAAGCTGGCAGAGAAGGATAGAGAGGTGGATGATGCCAAGAGGGCACATCAGTCCTGTCTAGCCCATCTGAGCAATTCCCAAACCCAATATGAAAAGGCCTATCAAGATGTGCAGCGTGCAGTCCTGATAAGAGAAGAGTCAGAAAAGCAGGTAGAGGCACTGCAAAGGCAATGCTCTGACCTAAAGGCAGCTTTAAGAGCACTCCATGCTGCCACCACTGAGCAAAGGCAAAGCACAGTGGATCACGCGAAGTGTAGGAAGCAGATTGCGGAGCTGCAATCTCTGCTTTCCGTACAGAATGGGTTCCAAAGCACCTTTGGAACACAGTTAGATGAGGAAAATGCCCCAGATTGGCAAGAATTGAGCGAGACAGCGCAGCGCTATGTTCAGGGAACATGTGCGCCAGCAGCGCAACAGAAAAGGAAAGCACCCCAACCCCCCACAGATCAGATAGCACCCGCACCCATTAACCCAGTCACCACCCAAAGAAAGGCAACCACAGAAGGCGCACCCGACATCACCTACACCACCCCCTTAACTGTAACACAACTCAGGGACGCGTGTGAGAAAATCACCCCGTTTCTCCCCACCGCAGACCCCCACCAATTTTTCGCGAAAGTGAAACAGCAGGCTACCATGTACAGCCTGGATGAGCGAGAGCAAGTGAAGCTCACAGTTTTGAGTTTAGACTCATCAGTAGTTGCAGCCCTCCTCGACCCACAGAACGTTGGAGGAGGCACACTAGAGGAAACGCATACATCTATTTTAGACGCGATAGGGTACAATAGAGGAGACCCAGTCGAAGGCCTAAATAAGTGTAGGCAGAAGAGGACAGAGCATCCTACAGCATTCGCAGGAAGGCTGTGGATTCATTTCACTACCGTTTTTGGCGATTTAGACCGAGCGCATTTAACCCGCGATAATATGGTTAAATGGACCCGCACCATAATCTCCCACGCCACAGATGCAGGACAGAATGTCTGCAGCAGTTATGACCCCTCAGAAGAGGCCCATAATGAAAAATGGGTTTTGAAAAGATTGTCCCGCGCTTGGGAACAATCTGTCCAGGGCAAGGTTAAAGTGAAGACCCCAGAAGGAGCTCCGGCTGCAGCAGATATACAGGCAGTAAGAGCGCACCAAAACCCCGCATGGGTAAACGAAGGAAAGAACAGCCCCCCACACAAGTCGCAGGAATGTTACAACTGCGGACATTTAGGACATTTTGCAAAAGAATGCAACGCCCCACAGAGATCTCAGAGAGGCCAGCAGACAGGCACTCTGAACAGGAACAAAGCTAAGCCTATCCACAGTATAGGGACGCAGTCAGGACAGACCAATGTGGACGGAACGGACTGACGGTGTTCGGGCTCCTCCACTTGGGTCTGTGACACCCTCTGGGACCTATCCGGAAGGCCGGTGGTCACAGCAAAGATTAGAGGGAAGCCCATAGAATTACTTTGGGACACAGGAGGGTCCCGCACAACAATTAATTCCACCATTACAGTGTGGCGCTAACAATTATACTCAAAGCCGAGAGACTAGTACAATAGAGGCTTTATTGCTGTACGATGTTGTCCCTCCATCCGCAACTGTAGACTGAGGGTCTGAGCAGCTCTCATACATTTATACATAAGCTCCCTGTGGGCGGAGCTAGCCGGCAGGGGCTGACCGGAGGAACCTGTATTACAGGTACAGGCATACATCCCCCTACTGCAGTACACATAACTACAGTGGTTATCTCACCACATTCACCCCCTGTAAAAATGAGTCCGGCGGGGGTGACATGTAACTCTAATACAAAGGATGCTATTTACAAGAGGGTCCAACAAGGAAAATCAAGAGTCCATCCGGTTAGCAGGTTACAGGTTGAGCCGAATCGGTGGTCGGACGTTCCGCTGTGAGCGGCGTAGCTGTGGTGGTGACGTCGGCACAGGCGGTGATGGCCCCGATGGTGCAGGTGCTGGCGGTGTTGGTGCTGGCTGCTGGCGGGATGACTCCGAGAGCAAGCCGAAATCTTCCATGTCCTCCAGGGTGGGCAGGGGGATGAGGGATGGACCTGATGGGGACGAATAGGGGGGCGCTGGGGTTGGCGCAGGAAGATGTGTGGGCATGGGATCGGCACCTGAGGGAGCCAGGTCCCGGAGCGAGACTGTGTCCTGGCGGCCGTCGGGGAACTCCACGTAGGCATACTGAGGGTTGGCGTGGAGAAGGCGTACTTTGTCCACCAGGGGTTCCGCCTTGTGGTGCCGTACATGCCTACGGAGAAGGACTGGGCCCGGAGTCGTGAGCCAAGTCGGGAGCGACACTCCGGATGTGGACTTCCTAGGGAAGGCAAAAACACGTTCATGGGGTGTACTGTTAGTTGCGGTGCACAGTAGCGACCGAATGGAATGGAGCGCGTCAGGGAGGACCTGCTGCCAGCGAGCGGCTGGGAAGGTCCTGGACCGTAGGGCCAGCTGGACGGCCCTCCATACCGTCCCGTTCTCCCTCTCTACCTGCCCGTTTCCCCGGGGGTTGTAGCTGGTCGTCCTGCTGGAGGCGATACCCCTGCTGAGCAGGAACTGACGCAGCTCATCGCTCATGAATGAGGATCCCCTGTCACTGTGGATATAGTCGGGGAAACCGAACAGGGCGAAAATGGAATCCAGGGCCTTGATGACGGTGGCAGACGTCATATCTGGGCATGGGATGGCAAAGGGGAACCTAGAAAATTCATCGACCACACTAAGGATGTAGGTGTTGCGGTCGGTAGAGGGAAGGGGCCCTTTGAAGTCCACGCTGAGGCGTTCAAAGGGGCGGGATGCTTTCACCAGGCGCGCGCGATCTGGCCGGTAGAAGTGCGGCTTGCACTCCGCACAGATCTGGCAGTCTCTGGTGACTGTCCGTACTTCCTCGACGGAGTAGGGCAGATTGCGGGCTTTGATCAGATGGTACAAGCGGGTGACCCCCGGATGGCAAAGGCTGTCGTGCAAGGCACGGAGCTGGTTCACTTGTGCACTGGCACATGTACCTCGGGAGATGGTGTCTGGGGGCTCGTTGAGCTTGCCGGGGCGATACAAGATCTCGTAGTTAAAGGTGGAGAGCTCGATTCTCCACCGCAAGATTTTGTCATTCTTGATCTTGCCCCGCTGCGTGTTGTTGAACATGAAGGCTACCGACCGTTGGTCAGTGAGGAGAGTGAATCTCCTGCCGGCCAGGTAATGCCTCCAGTGCCGCACCGCTTCAACGATTGCCTGGGCTTCCTTTTCGACAGAGAAATGCCGAATTTCGGAGACGTGGAGGGTGCGTGAAAAGAATGCCACGGGTCTGCCGGCCTGATTCAGCGTGGCGGCAAGGGCGACATCTGAAGCGTCGCTCTCTACTTGGAAAGGCAGAGTCTCGTCTACGGCGTGCATCCCCGCCCTGGCTATGTCAGATCGAATGCAGGCGAAGGCCTGTTGTGCCTCGGCCGAGAGGGGAAAATCTGTGGACTGGATAAGTGGCCGGGCCTTGTCTGCGTATTGCGGGACCCACTGGGCGTAATAAGAGAAAAACCCAAGGCACGTTTGAGGGCCTTGGGGCAGTGGGGAATTGGGAGCTCCATGAGGGTGCGCATGCGGTCGGGATCGGGCCCCAATAGTCCGTTTTAGACTACGTAGCCAAGGATGGCTAAGAGGTCTGTGCGGAACACGCATTTCTCCTTGTTGTACGTGAGATTAAGGAGAGATGCGGTGTGGAGGAATTTATAAAGGTTGGCATCATGGTCCTGCTGGTCATGGCCGCAGATGGTGACATTGTCGAGGTACGGGAAGGTGGCCTGCAATTCGTACCGGTCAACCATTCGGTCCATTTCTCGCTGAAAGACCGAGACCCCATTCGTGACGCCGAAGGGAACCCTCAGAAATTGGTACAGACGACCGTCCGCCTCAAAGGCAGTGTAGGGACGGTCCGATTTACGGATGGGGAGCTGGTGGTAGGCTGATTTCAGGTCAATAGTAGAGAAGACCCGGTACTGTGCAATCTGATTGAGCATATCAGAAATGCGGGGGAGGGGGTACGCGTCGAGCTGCGTGTACCGGTTGATGGTCTGGCTGTAGTCCACGACCATCCTGTGCTTCTCCCCGGTCTTAACCACTACCACCTGGGCTCTCCAAGGGCTGTTGCTGGCCTCGATGATACCCTCCCGAAGCAGCCGCTGGACTTTGGACCTGATGAAGGCCTTGTCCTGGGTGCTGTACCGTCTGCTCCTGGTGGCGACGGGCTTGCAATCCACAGTCAGATTGGCAAAGAGGGAGGGAGGCTCGACCTTGAGGGTCGCGAGGCCGCAAACGGTGAGGGGAGGTAGGGGTCCACCGAATTTGAGGGTGAGGCTCTGGAGATTGCACTGGAAATCCAGGCCTAGTAGGAGTGAAGTGCAGAGGTCGGGGAGAATATACAGACGGAAACGGTCGAATTCCACACCCTGTACAGTGAGTTTAACCAGGCAGAAACCCCGGATCGGGACAGAGTGGGAACCAGAGGCAAGGGAGATCTGCCGGTCGGCGGGATGGATCGCAAGGGAATAGCGCCTTACCGTGTCCGGGTGGACGAAGCTCTCGGTGCTCCCGGAGTCGATGAGGCAGGAGGTCACATGGCCGTTGACCAGCCTGGAAGAGGGTGCCAGGTTGCGAGGACGGGACTGGTCGAGCGTAACGGAGGCGAGCAGTGGTTGGTCGGCGGTTGAGTCAGATGAGTCCGACGAGGAGCGGTAGCGACCCGTGTCCCGTGATGGCGGCCCCTGGAGACGAGATGGCGGCATCCACAGTACCTGTGGGTAAAATGGCGGCGTCCATGGAGCGCACGTTGTGGGGTCGGAACAAAATGGCGGCGCCCATGGAACGCACATGGCTGTGGTGGATGAAGATGGCGGCGCCCATGGGGCGCACGTGGCGGGGGCGGCAAACGATGGCGGCGCCCACTGATCGCACGTGGGGTCGGGGGAAGCGGACGGCGGGGCCCATTGAGCGAGCGGCTGAGGCGAGGGGACCGGGGGCGCGATAGCGGCGACCGTCCGGGACTGACACACTGCTGCAAAGTGGCCTTTCTTTCCACAAGCTTTGCAGGTCGCTGTGCGGGCCGGGCAGCGTTGGCGAGGGTGCTTCTGTTGGCCGCAGAAGTAACAGTGGGGACCTCCAGGGGGTGCGGTGCGGCGGGCAGCGCAGGCATAGTGCGCGGGGGCGGCTGCTAGGGGGGCCGTTTGCGGGGTCCACGAGGGGTGGGACGGATGGGCCTGGGGAGCCGTTTGCGGGGTCCACGAGGGGTAGGACGGGTGGGCCGAGTGGCTAGCGGAGTAAGTGTGCGCACTACGGGAGGCGGCCGTCATGGAGAGCGCCAGGGCCTTTGCGGCCGCGAGGTCGGGGGCGACCCCTTCCAGCAGTCGTTGCCGGATGGGGTCCGATGCAATGCCTGTAACGAAGGCATCGCGCATGAGTAAGTCCGAATGTTCCGCGGTTGTGAGGGCCCGGCAGTCGCAGTCTCGTACCAGAGGTATAAGGGCCCTCCAGAAGTCCTCAATCGACTCATCCGGCTGCTGGACGCGAGTAGAAAGTTGATGCCTCGCAAACAGGGTGTTCGTCGATGGTGCATAATTCTCCTTGAGCAGTTCTATAGCTGCGGTGTAGTCGGTCGCATCTCGAATGAGCGGAAAGACGCTGGAGCTAAGTCTGGAGTACAGGAGTTGCTTTTTCTGAGCCTCCGTCGGGGGAGGGTCCGCTGAAGAGATGTAGGCCTCGAAGACTGCGAGCCAGTGATCAAAGTCTTTTCTGGCGTGAGGCGAATGTGGATCCAGCTGCAGACGGTCAGGCTTGACTCTGATGTCCATGGTGACTGGGAAATCGTACAGCAATAAATTGTGGCGCTAACAATTATACTCAAAGCCGAGAGACTAGTACAATAGAGGCTTTATTGCTGTACGATGTTGTCCCTCCATCCGCAACTGTAGACTGAGGGTCTGAGCAGCTCTCATACATTTATACATAAGCTCCCTGTGGGCGGAGCTAGCCGGCAGGGGCTGACCGGAGGAACCTGTATTACAGGTACAGGCATACATCCCCCTACTGCAGTACACATAACTACAGTGGTTATCTCACCACATACAGCACAGGCAGACACGTGGCCGACCACATCCACAATTACACTCAGCGGATTTACAGGTCACTCGCAGCAGGGACACATTACAGCCCCTGT
This sequence comes from Scyliorhinus canicula, assembly GCF_902713615.1. NCBI lineage: Eukaryota > Metazoa > Chordata > Chondrichthyes > Carcharhiniformes > Scyliorhinidae > Scyliorhinus > Scyliorhinus canicula. Next base: position 71,626,975 of record NC_052163.1, on the reverse strand, counting down.
ATCAATTCAGCGAGGGAACATCTTCACCAGACACCCCATTGTTTTAGTTAATCTGCCCCACACAGCAGAACACATACTGGGTATTGATTTTATGAATGCCCACAGCCTGTCGTTCGATCCAGTCAATCAGTGTGTCTGGAGAATGGCAAAATCGGACAGAGCACCCGCAACTCTCACAGTAGGAGAGTATGCAAATAGTATTAGCGCAGTAGGCGACTATTGTTTCGACCTGACCACGCTTAGCACGGACAAACAGGTTAGGGCAGTTTTGAACCGACAGAGCACAGCATTTGCCAGTCACCGGTACGACTGCGGCAGAATGACTGGACAAGTTCAAGTTACTGGACCTGACCCGAGACCACAGAGACAGTACCGATTTCTCCTAGAAGCAGAGGGAGAAATTGGAAAGGTTATAGAGAGCTTATTAGAGCAGGGTGTACTTAGGACAGTAGTCTCAACTAATAATGCACCTATTTGGCCAGTGAGGAAGCCCGACGGATCATGGCATCTGACCATTGATTATCGGGAACTCAACAAAGTAACCCCAGCAGTAGCCCCCACGGTAGCAACAAGTCCTGAGACCATGCTCAAGCAGGGACTCCACTCCAAATATTTCACGGTATTGGACATTAGCAATGGCTTCTGGTCAATCCCATTGGCAAAAGCGTGCCAGTACAAATTTGCCTTCACATTTAAAGGACAGCAGTATACGTGGACATGCCTCCCACAAGGATTCCACAATTCCCCCTCCATTTTCCACTGACAGCTGGAAAATGGATTAGCAAAATTTCCCCAACCCGAATGTCTGGTACAGTGTGTGGACGACCTATTAATGCAGGCAGACACCAATGCAGAGCACATCACGCTTCTGTCCAAGCTCCTGGAAATTTTACAAGACATTGGATGTAAAGTTAACCCCAGAAAGGCCCAAATATTAGAGAATCAAGTGATGTATTTGGGTACAGTCATCACGCACGGAAAACGCGAGATCGAGTTCAAAAGAATTGAATCGATTGTCAAATTGCCCCTTCCCCAGAATGTTTCAGCCCTCCGGTCATTTTTAGGACTGGTTGGGTACTGTCGGAACCATATCGATGGTTTTACAACAAAGGCAGCCCCACTCTCAGACCTCCTTAAGAAAGGAGCCCCTTGGGAATGGCTTCCGCAGCATACAGAGGCTGTGGAAGAGTTAAAAAAGGCCCTGAGCGGACTTCCGGTGGCGGCGATGTCCGAGTGAGCCGCACATTCAGCGGGCTCTCACTCCGGCGGGGCTGAACAGCTGATTCCCCGCTATAGCGGGACCACGGGGGCGGCAGAAAGGCTGCCGTGAAAGAAGAAGAGAGCGGGCTGCAGCAGATGGAAGTGTGGGAGGCCAGCAGGTGAGGAAGAAGGAGAGAGAGACGGAGGCAGGGAGGAAGTTGACCTGAAGGGTAAGATGGCGGACCCACGGACCTTCCTTCCTCCAGGACAAAGGGAAAAAAAAGTTTGGAGTTGCTGAGGAGGGACAGCTTGGACCCACTTCAGATGCCCAGGAGGTAAAATTTAAGGAGCTGGACGAAGGAAAGCGGCAGCGAAGGCGCTGAGGAGCGGGCTGCGGCACATGGAACAGCGGGATTCCAGAAGGCAGAAGAAGAAGGAGAAAAAGGGTCAGAGACAAGGACCTGAAGAAAATTACCTGGGACCTAAGATGGCGGACACACGGACCCCGGACTCAGCAATCCAGCTGGCGCTGGATAACATGCTCCAGGTAATGAAGTCCAGTTTTGAAGCGCTGAAGTGGGACAGCTTGGACCCAATCCAGAAAGCGGTGGATCAGCTGAACCAGAGGCTGGACGCCCAGGATGTTAAAGTTAAGGAGCTGGGAGAGGCGGTGGAGGAGCAGGCGGATGCGCAAACGGTTGCAGCGCTAGGAGTGGACGGCCTGAAAATAGCGGCAGAGAAGACTGCTGGACAGAATGGAGGAGCTGGAGAATAGAGTCCGCAGGAACAATCTGAGGATGGTCGGCCTCCCGGAGGGGGCTGAGGGAGCTGATGCTGCAGCATTTGTAGCAGACCTGCTGAAGCAGCTGATGGGGGCCGAAGCCTTTCCGCGACCGCTGGAGCTGGAGGGGGCACACAGAGTGCAGGCAAGGCAGGGGCGGCCGGGCGGACCCCCCCCCCCCCCCCCCCCCCCCCGCCCGATGGTGATTAGGTTCCACAGGTTCGTGGACAAGGAGCGGGTGCTGCAGTGGGCAAAGAGCGCCAGGAGCAGCACGTGGAACAACAGTGTTCTCCGCATTTATCAGGACCTAAAGCCAGGAGGTGGCTCGGCGGCAAGCAGCCTTTAAGAATGTCAAGGAGGTGCTGTTCAAGAAGCACGTGAAGTTTGGTCTGCTGTTCCCAGCTCGGCTATGGGTCACGCACCAGGGTCAACACCACTACTTCTCCGAGCCCGAAGAAGCGATGGATTTTGTGAGGGACCTGGGGCTGGTCCCGAAAGGAGGCCCCAAGGACGCGAGTTAGGGCCCGAGGATTTTTGTGGGAAGGAACGCCGAATGTGCCTGGACTGCTGCTCAACGGTTTGCTGGGCCAAAGGGGCCAAGCGGAACATTTGAGACTCTTTCCTTTGTTCATGGACATTTATGTGCTTTTTCTCTTTTTTCTGTGGTTTTTTCTTTTTTTTTCCTGTTTGGGCTTTTTGTGCAGCTCGCGGAAGACACTGGAGCCGGCTTGCCCCAGTGGGTAGGGAGGAGGACGGGGAAACAAGGGGAATGGGACAGGAAGGCGCCGGAGTGTTGAGTCACCGGGCTAGCAGATTGGCTAGTCAAGGAAGTCAGATGGGGGGGGAAGTTACAGCCAGTAGATGGCAGGGGTGGGGGTATCGGGTGATGGGGTTAGGGGAGGGGGGGGGTTGTTCTGCTGACGGGAGAGGGACTTGAAATAGGCACTGGAAAGGAGGTCGAGGGTGGAGGCAGCCAAAGGGCGGGCCAGGAATGGCGCGACGCACGGGTCAGGGGCCGGCCCGAGAAAGGCTATGGCTGACCGGCGGGGTGGGGGGGGTGGGATGTGCCCCCCGACCAGGCTGATCACCTGGAACGTCAAGGGACTGAATGGGCCGGTTAAGAGGGCGCGGGTGTTCGCGCACTTGCGGGCCCTGAGGGTGGACGTAATTATGTTGCAGGAGACACATCTGAAAGTGTCGGACCAGACCAGGCTAAGGAAGGGCTGGATTAGCCAGGTCTTCCACTCGGACTTGGACTCGAAGTCCAGAGGGGTGGCAATCATGATCAACAAGCGCGTGCAATTTGAGGCAGAGGGCATATCCGCAGACAGGGGGGGGCAGATACCTGATGGTACGGGGCAGACTGGAGGGGAGAAGAGTGGTGCTGGTGAATATATATGCCCCGAACTGGGACGACGTGGACTTCATTAAAAGAGTGCTGGGGAAGATCCCGGACTTGTATTCTCGCAGGCTAATAATGGGAGGGGACTTTAACATGGTCCTTGACCCGACTTTGGATCGGTCGTGTCCCAGAATGGGTAGACTCTCAGCAATGGCAAGGGAGCTGAAAGGGTTTATGGAGCAAATGGGGGCAGTGGAACCCTGGAGAGGGGGACAGCCAACAGGAAGGGGCTACTCGTTTTACTCGCACGTCCATAAAGTATATTCCAGGATAGATTTCTTTGTACTAAGCAGGGACTGTATGGGGGAGGTAAAGAACACGGAATACTCAGCAATTACCATTTCAGACCATGCCCCGCATTGGGTGGACCTGCAGTTCGGGGGAGCGAGTTATCAACGCCCGTAATGGAGGCTAGATGTGGGACTGCTGTCGGAGGAGGGGACCTGCGAGAGGCTTCGGAAACGTATAAAAAATTACCTGCAGGCGAATGACACTGGGGAGGTCTCAGCGGCGACCGTGTGGGAGGCGCTAAAGGCAGTAGTGCGGGGGGAGCTGATTTCAATTGGGGCCCACAGAGCCAAGGCAGACCGGGCAGAGATGGATAGATTGGTCAGGGAAATGGGTCGGATAGATGAAGAGCACGCGGAGTCCCCGGGGGAGGTTTTACTCAGGGAGAGGCAGAGGCTACAGGCGGAACTGGGGGCACTATCCACGAGCAGGGCCGTGGAACAGCTTAGGAAGGCGAGGGGAGTGGTGTACGAGTATGGGGAAAAGGCTAGCAGACTGTTAGCGCAGCAACTCAGGAGGAGGGAGGCGGCCAGGGAAATAGGTAGAGTGAGGGACGAGGGGGGGCGCAAAGTGGAGGATCCGGCAGAATTGAATAGGGTATTCCGGGACTTCTATCATAAGCTGTATACTTTGGAGCCGCCGGAAGAACCGGAGGGGATGAAAAGGTTTCTGGACGGGTTAACATTCCCAACAGTTGGGGGGGGGGGGGGTGGGGGGGGACGAGTGGAAGAGCTGGGGGCCCCGATTAGAGTAGAGGAGGTATTGGGGGGCCTAAAGGCCATGCAGTCGGGGAAGTCCCCGGGGCCGGATGGATACCCAGTAGAGTTTTATAGGAAGTTCTCTGAGCTGGTGGGCCCGGTCTTGGCGAGGGTTTTCAATGAGGCAAGGGACAGAGGGACCCTGCCGCCGACAATGTCACAAGCCACCATATCTCTGATATTGAAGCGGGGTAAAGACCCGGAGGTGTGCGGGTCCTACAGGCCAATCTCCCTGATTAATGTAGACGCCAAGCTCCTGGCAAAGGTACTGGCGGGTAGAATGGAGGACTGTGTACCGGAGGTGATTGGGGAGGATCAAACGGGGTTCGTGAAAGGTAGGCAGCTGGCGGCCAATCTGAGGAGATTGCTCAATGTGATAATGATGCCCCCGGCGGGTAGAGAGGTGGAGGTAGTGGTGGCAATGGACGCCGAGAAGGCCTTTGACCGGGTGGAGTGGGACTATCTATGGGAGGTGCTTGGACGGTTTGGGTTCGGGGAGGGATTGGTGGATTGGATCAAATTATTATATCAGGCCCCGAGGGCCAGCGTCAGGACCAACAGAGAAGTGTCGGAGTACTTTAGGTTGTACCGAGGGACCAGGCAGGGCTGCCCGCTCTCCCCGCTGCTGTTTGCGCTGGCCATAGAGCCGCTGGCGATTGCGCTGAGAGCCGCAGAGGTGATGGTGAGGGGATGGTGAGGGGCAGGGTTGAACACAGGGTTTCTCTTTATGCAGACGACCTGCTCCTGTACATGTCGGACCCAGTGGCCGGGATGGGAACTATACTGGGAATGCTGAGGAAGTTCGGCCAGTTCTCAGGATACAAATTAAATACGGTCAAGAGTGAAATGTTTGTGGTCCAGGCAAGGGGCCAGGAGAACAGATTGAGAGGGCTACCGTTTAGGCTAGTTGAGGAAAATTTCCGGTATTTGGGAATCCAGGTGGCACGAGACTGGCGCAGGCTGCATAAGTTAAATTTGGCCAGGGTGGTGGAGCAAATGAAGGGGGAGTTTCGGAGATGGGATGCACTCCCGCTGTCGCTGGCAGGGAGGCTGCAGACTGTAAAGATGACAATCCTCCCTCGATTTTTGTTTATTTTTCAGTGCCTCCCGATCTTTATCCCACAGTCCTTCTTCAAAAGAGTTAACGGGCTGATCATGAGCTTTGTCTGGGCGGGAAAGTCTCCGCGGGTGAAGAAGGCGATGTTGGAGAGGAACCGCAGCGAGGGAGGGCTGGCTTTGCCGAGTCTGATCAATTATTACTGGGCGGCCAACATCGCTATGATAAGGAAGTGGATGGTGGGTACGGGGTCTATTTGGGAGCGGGTGGAGGCGGCTTCGTGCAGGGGCTCCAGTTTGGAAGCCCTGGTCACGGCTCCTCTACCGCTGCCGCCGGCCAAGTACACCACCAGCCCGGTAGTGGTGGCGACCCTGCGGATATGGGGCCAGTGGAGGAGGCATGTGGGGGAGATGTCTGGGCGCCAATCTGCGACAACCTTCGGTTTGCCCCCGGCAGAATGGATGGGGGGTTCCGAGTATGGCGGCGAGCAGGGGCGGGAAGGGTGGGTGATATGTTCCTGGAAGGGAGCTTCGCGAGTTTGAGGAGCTTGGAGGAGAAATTTGGGTTGGTAAGGGGAAATGATTTTAGATACCTACAGTTGCGGGACTTTGTTCGTAGACAGGTCCCATCTTTCCCGCGCCTCCCGCCAATGGGGATCCTAGACAGAATAGTCTCTGGGAGGGACGAAGGGGAGGGTAGAGTCTCGGGTATTTATAAGGTGCTCATGAGGGAGGAAGGGTCCCAGACAGAGGAACTGAAACTTAAATGGGAGGAGGAGATAGGCGGGGAAATGGAGGATGGGCTGTGGGCAGAGGCCCTGAGTAGGGTAAACTCGACCGCGACATGTGCTAGGCTCGGGCTGATCCAATTTAAGGTCGTTCACCGGGCCGATATGACGGTGGCTCGGATGAGCAAATTTTTCGGGATAGAGGACAAATGCGCTAGGTGCGCGGGAGGACCAGCGAACCATGTTCACATGTTTTGGGCATGCCCTGAGCTGAGGGGGTACTGGGAGGGATTTGCGGGGGTCATGTCCCAGGTGCTAAAATCAAGGGTGGTGATGAGTCCAGGGGGGGCAATATTTGGGGTCTCGGAAGACCCGGGCGTCCAGGGGGACAAAGAGGCCGATGTTTTGGCCTTTGCTTCCCTGATAGCCCGGCGACGAATATTATTGGCGTGGAGGGACTCAAAGCCCCCGAAGACTGAGTGGTGGCTTGCGGACATGTCGAGTTTCCTGGGGATGGAAAAAATTAAGTTCGCCTTGAGGGGATCTGTGCAGGGGTTCACCCGGAGGTGGCAACCATTTATTGACTTCTTTGCGGGAGAGTGAGCGTCAGCAGGTGGGGGGGGGGGGGGGGGAGGGGTAGAGTAGAGTAGGAGGGAAAATATGGCGGGTAGTACCGGTGGGAGGGGAGCGGGCTTGTGCAATATGTTACGGTGGAAGTATTGAAAGTACGTGGATGTTTGCACATTTTTGCCTTTTTTGCTTCCTTTCTGATGATGTCTGTAACTGTTTATAAAGCCAAAAACTACCTCAATAAAATTGTTTATTAAAAGAAAAAAGGCCCTTAGCGCAGCACCCGCGCTACAAGTTCCAGACCAACTCTCCCCCTATGCAATAGAGGTGGCTAGCACCGATCTGACCCTCCCGGCCGTGCTCCTTCAGGAACGGCACGAGCAGCTACGACCCGTGGCTTATGCCTCACAACTTTTAGACCCCGTTGAACAAGGATTTTCAGCCTGCGAGAGGCACCTACTAGCAGTTTTTTGGGCAGTTCAGTACTTCTCGTACATTACCGGACTTAATCCCATCACCATTTTGACCGAGCACACCCCCACACAGTTACTTTTAGATGGTCGACTGAAGGACGGTTCAGTGAGCCAGATAAGAGCAGCTAGGTGGACACTACTGTTACAAGGACGGGACATAAGAGTTAAACGGACCAAAACACACACATTTTTAGCGGACAACCTCCAGTATCCAGGACAACCCCATGAATGTGAAATTGTAGCACCCCTACACAATACAGGACCCTTCATTGCAAAGACGCCCCCCGGGAAGATAGGGAATTCAAGCCAGAGCCCCCAGCACACCGACACGTGTGCCGCATTGAAAATATATGTGGACGGTTCTTCCACGGTTTTAGATGGAGAACACATCACTGGATGCGGGATTTATGTTGAGGATGCGCAGGGTCGCGCACTGGAAGAGATCACATTAAAATTACCAGGTCACTTAGGCGCGCAGGCCACAGAGCTCGCGGCCATTGCTTATATAGTGGACCACCCAGATTCGTTCCCCAGCCCAGCAGACATATATTCGGACAGCTTATATGTCTGTAACAGCCTGACCGATTTTCTACCCCTGTGGAGGACAAGAGGTTTTGTCTCCGCAGATGGGAAGCCCCTTCCATCAGCCCCATTACTCCGCCATATCCTAGAGAAGGCAAAGGATAGGACGTATGGCATAGTTAAAGTCAGACGTCACCATAGGTCATCCCCCCCTGGAAATGTAAAAGCCGACGCACTGGCAAAAGCAGGTTCCAGGAGAGGTCACTTTTGGATGCCCCCAGCTAGCGCACCAGCTAGCGCCCCTGTGAGTGCAGTTCAGGTCTCACAGACAGAAATCAAAGATTTAGTACAGGCACAGAAGCAGGACGAAAATCTCCGGGAGATTTTTAAAGGAAACTTTGTGGCCCAGTACGATAGATTCAAACACGCTTTGATCACACGTGAGGGTGTGATCATTAAAGATAAATTGTATGTGGTTCCTGAACAAGACAGGAATCAAATGATTGCCTTATTCCATGACAGTCATGGACACCAAGGGATCGACCCGACCACAAGACACCTTAGACAACTCTGTTGGTGGCCCAACTTACGACAAGATGTAACCCACTATATTGAGAATTGTTTAATTTGTGCGCAGAATAACCCGGAGAGGTATTCAAAGAAGGCACAACTCAGCCACACTCTCCCCGTTAAGGCCCCTGGACAAACTTCCAGATCGATTTTATAGGACCATTGCCCCCTTGCAGGAATGGCTATAAATATGTTCTGGTGGTCATAGATACCTTCACCAAATGGGTAGAGGCATTCCCTTCATGCACCAACACAGCAAAGACAGCTGCACAGATCCTGACCCACCACATCTTTACGAGATGGGGTCTCCCCAGAAGTATAGAGTCAGATCAGGGATCTCACTTTACAGGACGGGTCATGAAGAACGTCCTGACCATATTCGGCATAAAACAGAATTTCCACATTGCGTATCGCCACCAGTCAAGTGGGATGGTAGAACGCATGAATCAGACCCTAAAATCGACCCCTAGGAAGATGGTACAGGAGAACAATTCGACTTGGGATTCAGTGCTCCCATTCGCACTAATGTTCATCCGAAATACAGTTTCATCATCTACAGGTTTCACCCCACACACACGGACCGGACGCCCTATGAAAGGATCAGAATTCCTTTTAGGACTGGACATGACCAGCCCAGAAGTGACGGCCCTCACACACGAGAAAGCAGTCAAAGAATTAGTTGAAACTGTGAGGTCTGCACAGTTAGCAGCCGCAGTAACATTGGGAAAACGACGAAAACAGAGCAGGGCCTGTTTCAACAAGAATGTACACCCCACAGAACTTCAGGTTGGGCAACAGGCTATGCTATCTGTTTATAACCCCAGCACATTTTTGGCTCCTAAGTTTTCCGGCCCGTACTCAATTTCGGACAAAATCAACCCCTCAGTTTATCGGATAAAGTACCCCAACGGTAAGACTGCATGGTTTCATATTAACCAACTGAAGGCTTATGGAACACAGTCAAACCACTCGCACCATGTCCTGCTCGATGCAGCAGAACACCTCGCTCCGCCCACAAGAGACACATTTCCACCCTCCCCCTCACAGACCAGTTCCTCATTGGACTCGACCTCGACTCCGCCCACTGACTTCAGACCACGCCCCGGAACGCCCACAAGCTGCCACAGTAGAGACAGTGACAGTGACTGTGAAAATGAGGACAGCCACAGCACTCCACCCTACAGCCCCCACTTCAGCGACTACGACCCCGACTCCAGTGACCCCATGGAGATCACCTACATTAAAAATCCGGACCCACACCTACACCCACCACCCAACACTGACGACCCCGACAACGCTCCTTCAATTTTAGACCCCACGATTTGGCACAGGGACAATTCTTGGCGACTTGTCCGCAATGACGAGAGTGACCCCCGGTCACACAATGCAAAGATTGCATGCCTGATCCATATGGGATCCGGGAGAAGAGGATGACTTGATGTCTGACTCCCGACACGGCAACCCCTTCGCGACCCTGTTCGCTGAGCATGAGGAGAAGTGAGGTGTCCAGATGATGTAAAATGAGGAACTGCTTGAGAGAAGCGCTGTCCTTTCTGATGGAACCTGCACGGATGTTTGTTTCTTTGTATGTTAAATGTTTGATTTGGAGATTGGCCACTTGCTTTTCAGCCGAAAAGCTTGTGACCACCTCACATGCACGTTAGTTTGTCCGCCGATATTTCTGAGAACTTCACTCAATTGAAATGTCCTCTGGTGAACCGACAATGTTCACGACTTGTCTTCTGTTTACAGATGTTGGAGCATCTTGGCTCCTCCCCTTTTTTTTTTAGGTGCCCCTCTATTCTGGGAATAGAGGCTGCAATTCCACTACGACTACATTCTTGCTCATTCATTTCAGGTTGCTCAGGCAGTGGAGAAACGGCATTGAGGACCCGCCCTGTCTGAGGACCCCCCTTTGGTCAGCTAAGCTCGGGTACAGCACAGCACGCCCTACCCGGGGATCCCATACAACTCTTTCCCGTCGCGGCCCATACGCAACTCATTCGACCTTTTCGTTTCTAAACTTTTTTTTCATTTCTGTTTAAGGTAGCCCTTCGGCCACCATCCCATATGCTATTTACATCCAGGAACATTCGGATGGTAAATCGCAAAACCTGCGAGACGGCTCGCAGTGGCAAAGTTGTTAGGTGTATGTCTGGTCCTAAATTCGCTTTTGAAAAAAAAAAATGAGGGGTGTCACAGGGTGTGACTTGGCCATTCATTTAAGGGACAATTGGAATGAGAGGACAGATACACTAACATTACAGGTATTAAACAAATTATTGACAGATACTGTGCTTGATCCCATAGCTTTCGAACGTTCGAAGGAAGGATCAGAGCAAGATCAGCAATACAAAAGGACAGAAGGAAGAGAAGGAAGAAGACCACCATGAAGAACTACATGCTTTTAGTTACTGTTTTTGTATTTTTGCGCGCGGACGCAAACCATCTTTCCCCTATGACCCCCGCCGTTAATGTTTCCCACACACCGACTTCTCAAAGCCCAGTAATGAACAGCAAGGACCAGACCTGGTGCACAAAATTCATGAACTGGTACTCACTTTCGTACGTCATTGAATCACTTTTGGTGATTGCAGTTCTCTGCATCATAGTGCAAACACTCCAGTTAAGAAAATGGAGAAGGAGAGCCTCCCGCTCTTGTGCCTCAACCATTTACAGAGTACAATCCCCTATTTTCGGATTCCACCAATTCCCCCAACCCCTTGATGTGTAATAAAGGATTTAATTAGATTTGATACGATCTGTAAATAAAGATTATTTCGGATGTATTATAATGTTCTGCACTCGACTGCCGAGTCAGAAAACGAAATGTAAAGATACTGTTGTATGAATGAGTAAGGGTTTAGAATGTTATAGGATGTTTTAAATGTGAGATGAGAATAGTTTATTGCGATAGTTAGAGGTTCCCGATTCGAATTGGTAATGCATGTCCCCTTTGACATAGCGCCAATCAGAAACTGTTAGTTAAAATTTTTTTGCCATAGTTGAGGAAAGAATAGAAGCCATGGAACTCGCTGAGGTCAGGGAACACAAAGACACCGTACTTAGGTGATCCTTCATGATTTCTCATGAGGATCACAAGGAGGGAGTGTAGCCACCTGGGGTGGCCACTGCCCAACACAAAATGGAAGATTGCAAGGAATGCAGGGGAAATGGACATGTTGTAAAGCAAGCAGCTTGCAAAGCGATTGTATATTGGGACGACTGCAGAAACCAGTTTTGACTGTTGCAGAAACCAGACAGCACTGTGAGAAGAAACCAGTTAACATACTAATGAGGCGATACCGGGCGATCCCCAGATACAATGGAAACAAGTTAAACACAGATCGATACATTCTATGGAAGGCCAGACCCTTTGGCGCCAGAGGAGCCCAAAACAACAAGTCCCAAGAACCGCCCCAGCGACCGAGGAACTGCCCCATGATTAGGGGGTTCAAACATATCGATTGGGGAGAGACCCAATCGATTCTAAGCAGGTAAAGGAGTCCGCCCAAAGGGGCAGGGATCCCCTGGGACCTATAAAAGGCAGGTCCCACACATGGTTCTGTCTCCTGTCTCCCGATCCAGCCTTCGGGCAGCAGCCACCAACAAGTAAGTGCCTCCCAACGACCGCTACCAGAGATAGGCACTCCTGACCCCCTTTTCAATTGATACCAATCTGAAGTCTGCAGAGCAAGAGGCCTTGTTCCCTGACCCAGCAGTTTCTTCGAGATAAGTATTAGTTGTTTAGCAGTAGGAATAAGTTTAATCCTTTTAGCGTGTGCATGGGTAGTTATTATAATTGTATTATAATAAACTCTAGTTGTTTGGACTTACTAATTGGTGTACGGTTTTATTGCTTTGAACTTCACCTTGAAGCTTGTGGCGGTGTCTTAACGGCACCTGGCGACTCCAGAGCTTAGAACAGAAACAGAGCCAAATTGAGTGTTAAGCACACTCACACAGAAGTAGCAACACTGGGATGACACAAACTTTATCAATTCTCTTTTTTTAAAAATATTTTTATTCTCCATTTTCACATTTTCTTCAGAAGTTACACCCCACCAACAAACAGTAAACGGTAACGAATACAATCTCAATCCCCTTATCAACAACAGCGATCCCATCTCCCACCACCCCAAACAATGGCCCACCTGACCATATAAGCACAGTAAGAAGTCTTACAACACCAGGTTTAAAGTCCAACAGGTTTGTTTCAAACACGAGCTTTCGGAGCACTGCTCCTTCCTCAGGTGAATGGAGAGGTATGTTCCAGAAACATTTATATAGACAAAGTCAGAGATGCCAGACAATGCTTGGAATGTGAGCATTTGCGGGTAATCAAATAATTACAGATCCAGAGATAGGGGGTGATCCCAGGTTAAAGAGGTGTGAATTGTCTCAAGCCAGGACAGTTGGTAGGATTTTGCAAGTCCAGTGTAAGACTTCTTACTGTGCTCACCCCAGTCCAACGCGGCATCTCCACATCATGACAATATAAACATCAAATAAAACAAACAAACCCTCCCAAGGTGGGAAAAAAAGGAGAAAAGAACAAGGAATCGGGAATCGCCTATAGTCACCATTGACATATATGGTCCAACACCCCCCCCCCTAATATTAAACGCCATCCAATCCCCAAAAAAGTACTGTGAATGACACCCATGAATTGTAGACACCCCTCCCCATCCCAGACTCCTCCCCCCCCTCCAACCTTGGTTCCTTCCCCCAACTTTTCACCCCGGTTAGACTCACCAAAACATGTTCTACCAGGCTCTGACGGTCGCAATCCCTCCCCCCACCTCACTCCCATTCACTGGCCGACTTCGTGGAGGTCCCCACCCGGGTCTCCTTCCCCCTTGCCCAGTCCCAGGAAAACCAAGAAATCCCCTTTTAACACACAAACCCCGCATACACACCCAAGCCCCAAAGAACCATCATGGCAAATGAAAGTCCCATCTCTTCCCTAGTCCAAATATATACAGCGTTGACTCATTTAGTACATACACCAACACGCAGTGGAAAAATAAAGTTACATGAGGCTACATCGACCACTTCTCAATTCTGCCACAGTCCTTCTGCCTTTGCAAACCCCTCCACTGCTGCCATCCCCCCAAAATAAAAGTCCTTGGATTTGTAGGTCACCCTCAACTGGATGGATATACTATGGCACACTGCACCTTGCTGATGTCCAGTGCCTTCTTCATCCGGCTGAATGAAGCCCACCTCCTCGCCAGCTCCACCGTAAAGTTCTGGTATATGAGTATATCAGCACCAGCCCACTGCACCACCCAGGTTTTCCAGGTCTTCCATTTTGGCTCGCAGATCCTTGTTCGTCTCTATCACCCTCCGCAACTCCTTACCCATCGATGTGAGTTGATCACTGTGCTGCGATAATGTCTCTTCCACTTCCTTCAGTGTCTCACCTTGCTCCCGCACCTCTGCCGCTGCGCTTGATTACGCCGCCCTCACCGGGGCAATCGTCTCCTCCACCAGCACTTTCAATACCCCCCCCCCCCCCCCCACCTCCTTCTTCGTCGCTTCCATGTGTTTTGTGAAGTTCCACAGCCATCACCTTGGTCATTTCTTCTGCTGTGAGAGATGCCGCCTCCCCTGGTGTTCCAGCCTCCGCTTTCCTTATAGTTCCTGCGCTGACTTTTTTGCTCCTCGGCGGACTTTCATTAACCTCCTTTTTCACAGCCGTTTTTTTCCCAAACTTGGACATTTCTCCTCCCTGTTCCTTCTTACAGCCTTTTCAGCCTCCATTGCCCCGGGACCGGTCGTTAAAATTCCGAAATTTCTATTCCCGCACGGGAGCGGCTGCTTCCCGCCCGCCGTAACCAGAAGTCCCATCAATTCTCTTTTTATCTCTCTCCCCAGCCTTGACTCACACCAGATGATTCTAGGAGGCAAACTGAACTATGATTTGGACCCTAAATTGGATTGTTCCAAACTTAAATCTCTTGTCCCATCTGGGATGGCCAGGGCCTGCCCAAAGCTCACTCTGGAGACTCTGTTGTCAGACAATAAATTTTGTGAGCGTTTGTCTATCTCCATAGAGGATTTTTATTAAACTAAATAAGTCAGACTCAATCTCTCCTTCCACGCTTTGAGAGCAAACATTTTGAGTCCAGATGACCCTTTGGCAAAGGGAGGGAGAGATTGAGTCTGACTTATTTAGTTTAATAAAAATCCTAGAACCTTTGACAAAGGGTCATCTGAATTCGAAACGTTAGCTCTTTTCTCTCCCTACAAATGCTGCCAGACCTGAGATTTTCTGCATTTTCTCTTTGGTTTCAGAATCAATCATGGCTGAGTTCTTGGTCATCTGCACATTCCAACTGTTGAAATGAGCAAGAGTTGTGAATTTGATTCTCCATTATGCCCAGAGGAGATTTTAAAATGTATTGGGCTCCTGCAACCTGGCCAAGCCCTGATGGCTTCCTGGTCAAGTTTTATATAAGGATTTTCAGAACACCTCATACCCTTAATACTGGATAGGTTTAATGACTCACTATCTTGGAGCTCATTGCCTTCGACTCTCACTCAAGCCCCAATTTCTTTGCTCCTTAAGGGGGAAGAGGACATGGCTGAGTGTGGTTCATACAGACAGGCAGCACAGTAGCATGGTGGTTAGCGCAACTGCTTCACAGCTCCAGGGTCCCAGGTTCAATTCCCGGCTTGGGTCACTGTCTGTACGGAGTCTGCACATTCTCCCCGTGTATGCGTGGGTTTCCTCCGGGTGCTCTGGTTTCCTCGCACAGTCCAAAGATGTGCAGGTTAGGTGGATTGGCTATGCAAAATTGCCCTTAGTGTCTAAAACTGCCCTTGGTGTTAGGTGGGGTTACTGGGTTATGGGGATAGGGTGGAGGTGTGGGCTTGGATACGGTGCTCTTTCAAGAACCGGTGCAGACTTGATGGACCAAATGGCCTCCTTCTGCACTGTAAATTCTATGATCTATCTCAGTTTTAAACATGGATGTTAAGCACATGGATGTTAAACTGCTGGCTAATGTCCTGGCGCACAGGCTGGAACATTGTCTCCCTGCTATAATTTCTAAGGATCAAACAGGCTTTATGGAGGGCCGACAATTGTCGGCCAATATTTGTGTCTTTTAAATGTTATTCTTTCCCACTCCCCAGCATCCAAGCTTGAGATTATGGTATCTCTCAACTCTGAAAAAGTGCTTGATAGGATGGACTGGGATTATCTATTTGCGATTCTCGGGAGATTTGGATTCGACCATACATTTGCCTCCTGGATTCGTCTGATGCCTGCCCACCGGCATTCACACGACACTCCGATTACTTCCACTTGGGTTGGGGCACTTTCCCCACTTATCTTTGCCTTGGCAATAGAGCCTCGCACAATAGCGTTGAGGGCCTCTGATCAATGGAGGGGTATTTGTCAGGCTGGGATGGAGCATCAACTATCGCTTTATGCTGATGACCTACTTCTGTAGATGACAGACCCGATTTCCCCCCCCATAGATAGCATAATGAAGATGCATAGTACATTTAGATCCTCCTTTGGTTATAAACTGAACTTAAGAGTGAGTGTTTTCTGGTGAAGAGCTCAACTTAGTTCATTACCTTTTCGCTTTTCCAATGCCAATTTCTGTTATTTGGAGGTCCAGGCGGCTCATAAGTAGGTCTCAGTTCATAAACTAAATTAATCAAACCTGATCAGCAATGACTTACAAAAGTAGAACAACTTCCCTCTGTCTTTGGCTGGTAAGATCCGAACAATCAAATTGAATATACTTCCAGGCTTTTCTTTTTATTTCAATGTATTCCTATTTTTTTGCCCAAATCCTTTTTCATTTAGGTTCACAAATTGATTTCTACTCTCATTTGGGCGAATTCAGTGTTCTGCTCCAAAGAGACAGGTGGCGGGACGCTTGGCTCTCCCAAATTTTTTGTATTACAATTGGGCGGCCAACATCCAAAACATTTTGCAGTAGATTAGTGACCCTGGCTCGATTTGGGGCAAAATGGAGACTCGCTCGTGCACTACCTCTACTCTTCATGCCATAATTACTGCACCACTGCCCTTCTCTCCTGTTAGATTTTCCTCAAATCCAGTGATGGTCTCCTCCTCAAGATTTGGAAACAGTTTCGGTGGCATTAAGCTTTCTTCCCTGCATTCTATAGACCCTATTTGTAATAATCACCACTTTTAATCACCTCCATGTCTGGTTTTGACCCTTCATTTAAATCTTGGAGGGCAAAGGGACTTGAGTATTTTAGGGACCTATTTGTAGAGGGGAGATTTGCTGGTTTTAAAGAGCTGGCTGACAAATTTCAGTCGGCCAGTTCTAGCCTCTTTCGTTATTTTCAGATTTGTGACTTTTCCGGTAAGGTGTTCCTTTCCTGTCTTTTGGCCCCACCCTCCTCGTTGTAGAATAAAGTTTCATCCTTGGCTCAACCTGGCAAACGGTCTATTTTGGATCTGTCTGGCTATATCCTCTTGTCAGATCCTGTCCCATTGAATAGGGTGAAGGCGAGATGGGAGAGGGAGATGGGTCTTCTGCCGCATCCTCTTGTGCCCGGTTGAGTCTAATCCAATTCAAAGTATTACACACTTAACCAGGACAAGGTTTTTCCCGAATTTGGAAGACAAGTGTGATCGTTGTTTGCTTGCGCCAACTAACCACACACATATGTTTTGGTCTTGTCCCAAACTTGCCAGCTTCTGGTTTCCTTTTTCAATACTATATCAGAGATTCTCTGGGTGGTTCTAGAGCCATGTCCATTGATAGCCATATTTGGGGTTTCAGACTTACTGAGGTTTCACTCTCGGGTAGGGGCGGATTTGCCGCCTTTGCCCCACTGATAGCCCGGAGGCGAATATTGCTTAGCTGCAGATCTCCCATCCAGCTTGGGTGGGCCATCCGGGGTCGGAGTGGAAGTTCTACCTTAGATGAAAACCATTTATTTCCTTTTTTAAGGATCCAGATACCGTCAACAGTTGGGGGGTATAGTTATAGTGTTTTAAGTTTTAGTGTTTTTGATTGACGTTTTGTTTGTAATATTTTGACATTGTACCTTTACATCTTTGTTGGTTGATTGTTTATAATAGTGTTAGTGTTATAGATACATAGAAGATAGGTGCAGGAGGAGGCCTTTTGGCCCTTCGGGCCTGCTCCGCCATTCATCACGATCATGGCTGATCATCCAACTCAACAGCCTAATCCTGCTTTCTGCTTTCTCCCCATAGCCTTTGATCCCATTCTCCCCAAGTGCTACATCCAGCCGCCTCTTGAATATATTCAAGTTGAATATATTCACAGCACAACTACTTCCTGTGGTAATGAATTCCACAGACTCACCACTTTTTGTGTGAAGAAGTGTCTCCTTATGTCTGTCCGAAATGGTTTACCCTGAATCCTCAGACTGTGACCCCTGGTTCTGGACACACCCATCATTGGTAACATCTTCCCTGCATCTACCCTGTCTAGTCCTGTTAGAATTTTGTAAGTCTCTATGAGATCACTCCCCTCATTCTTCTGAACTCCAGCGAGAACAATCCCAACCTAGTCAATCTCTCCTCATATGACAGTCCTGCCATCCCTGGAATCAGTCTGGTAAACCTTCGCTGCACTCTGTCGAGAGCAAGAAATCTTTCCTCCGAGAATGAGACCAAAACTGCACACAATACTCCCAAGTGTGGCCTCATCAAGGCACTGTACAATTGCAGCAACACTTCCCTGCTTCTGTACTCGAACCCTCTTGCAATGAAGGCCAACATACCATCAGCCTTCTTTACTGCCTGCCGCATCAGCATGCTTACCTTCAGCGCAGTTATATAAAACTTCAATAATTTTATTTTTAAATGTTAGTAAACAAAATTAGAGCACATGATATTGGTAGTAAAATACTGACATGGATTGAGAATTGGCTAATGGAATGAAAACAGAGTCGGAGTAAATGAATCATTCACAGACTGTGACTAATAGGATACTACAAAGATCAGTGCTTGGATTCCAGTTATTCACAATATACGTCAATGATTTGGACATGGGGAACAAATATAATATTTTCATGTTTACTGATGACATAACTATTAGAAAATTTGAGTTGTGAGGAGGATGAAAAGATTTAGTTATCCACTTTGAAAGGAAAAACAAATTCAGGCTATTTTTAAAATAGTGCCCTAGTTCAGAGGAACAGGACCAGGCCATTCAGCCCATCAAGCATGTTCGGCCATTCAATACCATCATGGCTGATCGTCCACTTTTTTCTTCCTATAACTGTTCCATCATCCTGGGACCAGGACTGATAAACCTTTTGGCGGAATTCAATGGAAACATTCTTAAAGTTCATTTATGGTGGATATTTCAGGAAGTTTCTTGTTGGCTCAGCTGGCGCGTTCCCCATCACCATTTTTTGGGCCCTGGAGAGTTTCTCACTGGTTTAGCCCACACTTGGAATTTTTTTCAGCAGGGCAGTACTGTTGGCAGTAGTTAGCACTGTTGCCTCATGGCACTGAGAACCCGGGTTCGATCCCGGTCCTAGGTCATTGTCCGTGTGGAGTTTGCATGCTCTCCTCGTGTCCATGTGGGTCTCATCCCCACAACTCAAAAACATCTGCAGGGTAGGTGAATTGGTCACGCTGAGGGACATGACGGATGTTGAGGTTAGGGATAGATGTTTGATTACTCTAGGTCAAGTCGGCATAAGGAGGGAGGATGTGTTGGATATTCTAAAAGGCATTAAGGTGGACAAGCCCCCAGGTCTGGATGGGATCTATCCCAGGTTACTGAGAGAAGTGAGAGAGGAAATAGCTGGGGCCTTAACAAATATCTTTGCAGCATCCTTGAACACGGGTGAGGTACTGGAGGACTCGAGAATTGCTAATGTTGTCTCCTTGTTTAAGAAGGGTAGCAGGGATAATCCAGGTAATTATAGACCGGTGAGCCTGACGTCAGTGGGAGGGAAGCTGCTGGAGAAGATACTGAGGGATAGGATCTATTCCCATTTGGAAGAAAATAGGCTTATCAGTGATAGGCAACATGGTTTTGTGCAGGGAAGGTCATATCTTACCAACTTAATAGAATTCTTTGAGGAAGAGACAAAGTTGATTGACGAGGGAAGGGCTGTAGATGTCATGTACATGGACTTCAGTAAGGCATTTGATAAGATTCCCCATGGTAGGCTGATGGAGAAAGTGAAGTCTCATGGGGTCCAGGGTGTACTAGCTAGATGGATAAAGAACTGGCTGGGCAACAGGAGACAGAGAGTAGTAGTGGAAGGGAGTTTCTCAAAATGGAGAATTGTGACCAGTGGTGTTCCACAGGGATCTGTGCTGGGACCACTGTTGTTTGTGATATACATAAATGATCTGGAGGAATGTATAGGTGGTCTGATTAGCAAGTTTGCAGATCACACTAAGATTGGTGGAGTAGCAGATAGTGAAGGGGATTGTCAGAGAATACAGCAGAATATAGATAGATTGGAGAGTTGGGTGGAGAAATGGCAGATGGAGTTCAATCCGGGAAAATGTGAGGTAATGCATTTTGGAAGATCCAATTCAAGAGCGAACAATACGGTCAATGAAAAAACCCTGGGGAAAATTGATGTCCAGAGAGATCTGGGTGTTCAGGTCCATTGTACCCTGAAGGTGGCAGCGCAGGTCGATAGAGTGATCAAGAAGGCATACGGCATGCTTTCCTTCATCGGAAGGGGTATTAGTAGGTGCCTGGACTGCATTGCTGGCGGGGTGGTAGAGGTGGGCACGATAGCATCATTTAAGATGTATCTATTCTAGACAGATATGTGAAT
Source organism: Scyliorhinus canicula (assembly GCF_902713615.1). Classification (NCBI taxonomy): domain Eukaryota; kingdom Metazoa; phylum Chordata; class Chondrichthyes; order Carcharhiniformes; family Scyliorhinidae; genus Scyliorhinus; species Scyliorhinus canicula. Next base: position 71,606,843 of record NC_052163.1, on the reverse strand, counting down.
GGGCAGGGAGCAGAGGGATACGGATCCTTAGAAAACAGTTTTAGATAGAGGATCTGGATCGGCGTAGGCTTGGAGGGCCGAAGGGTCTGTTCCTGTGCTGTAATTTCTCTTTGTTCTTCTTTGTTCTTTGTAAATTTCCCCTTAATTAGAAAAAAAAAATTGGGTACTCTAAATTTAAAAAGGAAACAGCACTGGGGAAGGAGCGCGAGACCCCGCTTTCACGGTCTATTCGTACTGAAAATTAAGATCAAGTGAGCTTTTGCCCTTCTGCGCCATGGACAGTTTCTGTCCCCCTGGAGCTCGCCATAGGACACCTGCATTATGATATGACAGGTGTACTGCCCTAGTCAAACTCCTCACCTTCAGGATCACCCGTAACCCCACCCATCAACCCCCCCCCCCAACCTCCCAGAGGCTCCTACTTACCAACAATGCTCACCCCCACCCTTCAAACCCTCCCATCACCCTCATTTCATGGGCATGGCCCCCTTCAGGCAATGGCCCTTGTCAATGCCACCAGGGCACCTGTCCACTGCCACCCTGACAGTGCTCCTGCTATTTTGGCAGTGTCACCTTGGCAATGCCAGGGTGGCAGTGCCAGGTGCCCACGTTCCAGGATAACCCTTCACTATCCTTAGCCACCCAGGGGCCTCCAGTGGCCCAGAAGGCCCTCTGGGTGCCGTTCCATCTGCTCCACGTTCTTGTAGACCACTACTGATCGGCGCCTGACTGCAGCCTCACTGGGAAGGCCGATAGATCCCTGGTAGGTAGGCCTTAAGTTGATTTAAGACTTATTTCAGCAAACGTGTTTGGTCCTGTCCCTTTTGGACGGATCCGATTCCGACAGCTCTAGGGTCTTCAGTGTATCCCGCAAGGCGTGAAGGTTTATGGACCGCATGTACTCTTTCTTGAGCGCAACCAGGCCACTGGATCCCGTCCTTTGTTGCACTCTTTCTATGGCAATAACATCCTTCATCAGTTAACTAGACCAAAACAGCACACAGTATTCCAGCTGCCGTCTAACCAAGGTTCTGTGCAATTGAAGCAGGACTTCACTACTCTTGCACTCCGGTCCTCTTGTGATAAAGGTTGCCACACATTAGCAATCCTAAGGGTCGCACAGGTGCCAGGTTCGATTCCCGGCTTTGGTCACTGTCTGTGTGGAGTCTGCATGTTCTCACCGTGTCTGTGTGGGTTTCCTCCAGGTGCTCCAGTTTTCTCTCACAAGTCCCAAAAGACATGCTGTTAGCTAATTTGGACATTCTGAATTCTCCCTCAGTGTACCTGAACAGGTGCCGGAATGTGGCGTCTCGGCGATTTTCACAAAACTTCATTGCAGTGTTAATGTAAGCCTACTTGTGGCAATAATAAAGATTATTATTGTTATTAATTGCTTCCTGTACCTGCATGTGTTAGCTTTCAGTGCTTCCCAGGGTCCTGCCATTCATCATGTGTTCCCTTGGTTTGTTTGCCCTACCCAAGTTCATGACCTCATACCTATCCGGATTGAATTCAATTTGCTCCTGATTAGCCCAGCTGACCAGCCTGTCTATATCCCACTTTAATCAAAGGAAATCCTCCTCACTACTTCCTACCCCACGAATTTTCTATCTCCATATACACCAGTATATCATAGTGCAGACACACACACTGATGGACACACAGTAGGATCAATCAACACGCATAACACCGCAGCCAATCACCAGTTAGAGCACACTCACTATAAAGACGGAGGGCATCAGTTTTCCCGCTCATTCGGGATACAGCCTCTCAGAAGGACAGAGCTTACAGCACAGATCTTCACCATGTACTGAGTGCATAGACTGGCTAGGATAGGCATAGGTCTTTAGTTTAATCTAGCATCGTGTTAACCCACAGTGAAAGTATGTTCAACAATTTCTAGCTTAATAAAATAGTGTTGTACTATTTTAAGTGTTGGCTACCAAACTTGTGTATGTGTTCCACGGATCCAGAGCACCCAACACATCATGGTACCAGTAGTTGATGTTAGAACTTCTTAGACCTACCTGCAAGTGATCTGCCTTCCACCAGCCATCCTGCGAAATGAACAGCGTCCGCCCGCCGCCGCCGCCGCTCCACATCACCGGTAACCTCGGGGCCAACTGGAAGATCTTCAAACAATGCTTCCAGCTCTACCTTGAAGCCACAGACCTGGAAGCTGCTTCATTTGCCAGGAAGATCGCTCTCTTCCTCTCCACAGCCGGGGACAACGCCATCCACATCTTCAACTCTCTCATCTTTGCTGATGATGAAGATAAATCAAAATTCAAGACGGTCCTCCTCAAGTTTGACAGTCACTGCAACATCGAGGTGAATGATAGAATCGAGCGCTATGTCTTCCAACAGCGTTTGCAGGGTAAGGATGAACCTTTCCAGTCTTTTCTCACCCACCTCCGCATCCTGGCGCAGTCCTGTAATTACGGGGCCAAATCCGACTCTATGATACGCGACCAGATCGTTTTGGGTGTTCAGTCGGGCCCCCTACGCCAGCAGCTCCTCAAGGTAAAGCAGCTCACCCTAGTGATTGCCATCGAGACCTGCGTGCTACATGAACACGCCACTAGTCGGTATTCCCACATCCAAGCAGCTGAAACGGCATAGCAAGGTCCCCACGAGGCAGAACAGGTCCGAGCACTCAAGCAACTCCAGGGCCTCAGCCTGGATAAGGGCGGCCATTTTGCGCACTTTTCGCTGACTCCTGCGCTTGTGCGCACCGAACGAGGGGAGGTCGACAAACGTACTGCACAGGCGCGCACCACGTACGACCGCACCGCGCATGTGCGGTGACGCAGCAAGCGTGCTGACGCTACAACGTGCGGCAACTGTGGCTCCGCCCATTTAAAGCAGCAATGTCCTGCCAAATCCCGACGATGCCTGCAATGTGGCAAACTGCTTTATGCAGATCAGCTCCGCCTGCCAACTCTCGTCGCTCCAGCCAGCCTCGCAGGGATGTCCGGGCCATTCAACCCACGGTCACCGAGCCCGATTCGGACCTGCTACCCGATATTGACACCGAGGACCCGAAGGCGCCTTTTCGAGTCTGTATCGTTGCAAAAAACAGGGTGTCCCCGAAGCAAAGAATCCAGCCTCTACCGGTATACAGCATTCATCCGGACGATGAGTGGTGTGCCACCTTTACGGTCAACCAGAATTTGTCGCCCACCTCAGAGACTAAATTTATGAACTTTTCGAATTAATGGACTCTCTGAATTGTTTTGTTGCTTTGTTTGATCGTTTTCATGGTTTGTATATAATGTTGATCTCGTTACCCTTGTTGCATACTGCTTCTCTGCACCAGGCACCTTCCCTTGTAAATAGCTTAGTTCTTATGTACATAGTCCTGTAAATATGTCTTCGCATCCCACATGTAGTTAGGAACATTAGCACCACACATTATTTATTGCCACAAACATACATTTTTTTAATAAAAGGGGGGATGTCATAATATACACCAGTATATCATGGTGCAGACACACACACACTGATGGACATACAGTAGGACCAATCAACACGCATAACACCACAGCCAATCACCAGTTATGGCACACTCACTATAAAGACGGAGGGCAACAGTTTTCCCGCTCATTCGGGATGCAGCCTCTCCGAAGGACAGAGCTTACAGCACAGATCTTCACCATGTGCTGAGTGCATAGACTGGTTAGGATAGGCATAGGTCTTTAGTTTAATCTAACATCGTGTTAACCCACAGTGAAAGTATGTTCAACGGTTTCTAGCTTAATAAAATAGTACTATTTCAAGTGTTGGTAGCCTGTATGTGTTCCACGGATCCAGAGCACCCAACACATCATCCGTGAACTTACTGATCAACCCTCCTACATTCATGCCTAAATCATTTATCTAAACCACAAGCAGCCAACACTGATCCCACCGTATTCCCACTTTACACATGCTTCCAGTCAGAAAACCACCCTTCAATCATTACCCTCTACTTCCTGCGATTCAGCCAATTCTGGATCCAATTTGCAAAATCTCCTTGGATCCCATGGGCTCTTACCTTTGCTATCAGTCTCCCATGTGTGGTCCTTATCAAAAACCTTGCAGAAGGAGCAGCACTGTGGCGCAGTGGGTAGCACTGCAGCCTCACGGCGCCAATGTCCCAGGTTCGATCCTGGCTCTGGGTCACTGGAGTTTGCGCATTCTCCCCGTGTTTGCCTGGCCTTCACCCCCACAACCCAAAGATGTGCAGGGCAGGTGGATTGGTCAAGCTAAATTGCCCCTTAATTGGAAAAATGAATTGGGTACTCTAAAATTTTTTTTTTTTAAACCTTGCAGAAGTCCAAGTAGACTATGTCAAATGCATTCTTCTCATCTACGCACCTGGTCACTTCTTCAAAAAATGTAATCAACTTCGTCAGACATGACATCCCCTTAACAAAACCATGCTGACTCGTTTGTGATTAATCCTTGCCTCTCCAAATGCAGATTAATTCTGTTTGCCAGATTTGCTTCCAATAGTTTCCCCACCATTGTAGACTGACTGGCTGTAGTTTCCTGGTTTATCCCTTTCTCTCTTCTTGACTAATGGTACCTCATTGGCTATCCTGGTTATCCTCCAGTCCTCAAGTACCTCGTCTGTGGCCAGAGCAGAATTGAAAATTAATGCTTGCACCCCTGTTATTTCCTCACTCAACAGCCTGCGATACATTTCATCTGGCCCTGGAAATTTGTCTAATTTTAAGCCTGCCAGACAATTCAGAACGTCTTTGTCAAATGTTAACTTTTTTGATTTTAACGCAGTACTCTCTGATTTCTATAACGACATCGTCCCTCTCATTAGTGAACACCAACATGAAGTATTCATTTAGAATCCTACCTGTGTCCCGAGCTCTACACACAAATGGCCATTGTCTTTCCCCCAGTTTAGAGCATTAATTTCAGGCCCATCTTTGTCCTTTTCCACAACAATCTTGAATCTAGAGTTATGATCACTGTCTGCAAACTGCTCTCCCACTGATACTTCAACCACTTGTCGGTTTTGTTACCTAAAATTTAGGTTCACCCCTCTTGCAGGACATTCTATAGAATTTTGGAAGATACAAGGCATTCATTATCACCATAACTACCTCTTTAAGCATTCAAACCCGTTAATTCTCCAACATGGTCTTCTTGCCAATACTTATTTCCTTTAATTCCTCATTCTTCCTAGTCCCTTGGATCTCTATCTAATTCTGTGAAATTTATTGTATTTTAAAAAAATCATTTATGGGATATGGGTGTCGCTGGTTAGGCCAGCATTTATTACCCATCCTAGTTGCCCTTCAGAAGGTGGTGATGAGTGATCTTCTTGAACCACTGCAGTCCTTCAGGTGTAGGTATACCCACTATGCTGTTAGGGAGGGAGTTCCAGGATTTCACCCCAGCGACAGTCAAGGAACAGCAATATATTTCCAAGTCGGGCTGGTGAATGACTTGGAGGGGAACCTCCAGGTGGTGGGGTTCCCAGGTGTCAGCTGGTCTTGTCCTTCTAGATGGTAGCGGTCATGGGTTTGGAAGGTGCTGTCTAATTTCCTTAAAAGACAGACACAAAGTAACCATTTAACTCTGCCATTTTGTCATTCCCTGCTTGTAATGTGCCCACATTTGTCTTAGCCAAACATTTTTTTTTTACATACCTAAAGAGGTTTTCACAGTGTGTTTTTGTTTTTTGCTGGTTTACATTCATATTCTACTCTCCCTTTCTTGGTCTTCCTTTGCTGTATTCTAAAATCCTCCCAATCCTCAGGTTACTACTATTTATAAGCCTTTTCTTTTATTGTTTACAATCCTTAACTTCCTTTGTTTGTTACGGTTGACTGATTTTACTTGGATTTTTGTGTCTTGAAGGTATGTACAATTACTGTAAACTAATTTTTTTTAAGGCTATCTGTTGCTTATTTACTGTCATAACTTTGAATGCATTTATCCAGTGCAGTCAATTTCCTCCTCATACATTCATAATTTCCTTTGTTTTCTCAATATTAAAAATATCAAAGATAGTCTGGGAAAATGGTATTGAGGCAGAAGATCAGCCATGATCTAGTTGAGTAGTGGAGCAGGCTCGATGGCTGAATGACCTACTTTTGCACCTATTTCCCCTGTTCCTTACATATGAGTTCAACAATTTAAGACCAGAAACACTGCCTCCCCCATTTATTTTCTTCATGTATTGTTTATTTTTCTGTGCTTTTGGCTAGTAGCACACCTGTTCTAGTCAAATCCTATGGGTGCCTCGGTAGCACAGTGATTAGCACTGTTGCTTCACTGTGCCAGGGACCCGGGTTCGATTCCTGGCTTGGATCACTGTCTGTGTGGAGTCTGCACGTTCTCCCCGTGTCTGCGTGCGTTTCCTCTGGGCGCTCCAGTTTCCTACCACAAGTCCCGAAAGACATGCTTGTTAGGTGATTTGGACATTCTGAATTCTCCCTCAGTGCACCCGAACAGGCGCCTGAGTGTAGCAACTAGGCGATTTTCACTAACTTCATTGCAGAGTTAGTGTAAGCCTACTTGTGACACTAATAAAAATTAATATTTGTTTCTTTTCTCGCTCCACCACCTTTAGCCCTGGAATGACTCTTTTGTCATTCAACCTCTCTGTCTTCCACCCTATCACACACCTTGTCATTCTTGTCCCATCCTCTCTTTCCTCAAAACATAATACATCTTAAACTTTGCCCAATTCTGATGGAAGGTCACAGACCACAATCATTAAATCTATTTACCAAAGACAAAATGCTGGAAACTCTCAGCAGGTCTGGTAGCATCTGTAGGGAGAGAAAAGAGCTAACGTTTCAAGACCAGGTGACCTTTTGTCAAAGCTAAAAGACAGAGAAAGTGGGAAATATTTATGTTCACGCCACAGTATGAATATTTCCCACTTTCTCTGTCTTTTCGCTTTGACAAAAGGTCATCTGGTCTTGAAATGTTAGCTCTTTTCTCTCCTTACAGATGCTGCCAGACCTGCTGAGATTTTCCAACAGTTACTCTTTTGTTTCAGATTCCAGCATCTGCAGTAATTTGCTTTTATCCAGCGTTAACTCTATTTATGTCTGTGGTAAACCACTGTCGGTATATTATATGTATTGTGGTAAACTGTTACTGTACTACATGTATTGTGGTAAACCACTGCCTGATGGCTCCGCTTCCCCTTGGGCTCGGTATAAAGGTTGCCTATCTCCGGCCCTGCCCCAGTTCGGGATCAGAGGCCAGGAGGCTTTCTGTTTAGCTTATTAAAATCTCAGTTTCGTTCACTACTCGTCTTGTGTTCATTGATGGCACATCAATATCTCCATAGATGCTGTGTGTTTTATTCCCAGTTATAATTGCAGATTCCCAGCATTCCCACACATTGAGGCCTGTCACTCTCAGCTGAATTGACAGGACTCACTCACCTTGATTGATAATGAGTCTGGACCAATGGAAGACGGGGGCAGGAGCAGAGTGATGACGTATTAGTCGCTCAGCAGCCAATCGAAGCAGGGGAAGGCGGGATTTCCGGTTGTGCCATGTCTTTGTTCCCGCTCCGGGACTGTGGAGACTTTCGGTCGATAAAATAATAAAACAATTCCTCAACTTCATAACGAAAATTGAAATTTTGTCAGTACGAGCAAAAGAATCGTGAGTGAAATATTTGGGCACGGTTTGGGGGAATGACAGAACTGCTTTGATCTGGTTCAAACGCGGGTGGGAAGAGACCTGGGGGTCAGGGTGGGAGGGTTATTGCGGCTGCCGGCTGCCTACACCGTGGGCCTGCAATCTGAGACGGTTATGTGGCAGCAGCAATGTTTCCGAGGTCGGTACAGTCAGTGGAAAGGGAGACTGCAGCAATCATCAACTGCACGTTGGCAGTTTCCGACCCATTGTGCATTCCTTTCCCTTTCTAAATTAAAAGAGACATGCATTGACAAGGTTTTATAACTCAGAATATTGCAAAGTGCTTTACTGTAAAATATGTACTCCTGAATTGTATTGACTGTTGTAATGCAAGAAAAACCGTAGACGTGTGTACACAGCAATTTCTCACAAATAACAATGTGATAATGACCAGATCATCTGTTTTTGTTATATTGAATAACAATAAATGTTGTCCAGGTCACTTGGGATAACTGCTGCTCCTCTTGGAATAATGCAATTGGAACTTTAACCAGAGATGCCTCGTTTTAATGCCTCATCCAAGACACAGCACATTCAACAGTACAGCACCTCCTCAATAGTACATTGGATTGTTAGCCTAGATTATTTGGGCTTCAGTGGATCTTGAACCTACAATCTTCACTATCACCTGATATCTGAATTGATGTGGAGATGTTGGTGTTGGACTGGGGTGAGCACAGTAAGACGTATTGCAACACCAGGTTAAAGTCCAACATGTTTGTTTCAAACACTAGCTTTCGGAGCACTGCTCCTTCCTCATTCATCTGAGGAAGGAGCAGTGCTCCGAAAACTAGTGTTTGAAATGAACATGTTGGACTTTAACCTGGTGTTGTAAGACTTCTTACTGATATCTGAATTATCAGAGGTGTGTTTAAAGTGTCTGCACATTTCTCTAAAAATATTCGCTAATCCTTTCTTCCTTTGAAGACACTTCTCATTTCAGACCATGACAGGCCAGCTCTATCATCGGGCAATATTTGGGTCTTCAACACTTGTCCTCAATGTTGCTGGGCTAAAGTCAGAGAAAATGAGCCAGTGTTTCTGCATGCGATAGTGATCCAGTCTAGAAAGTGCCCATGTCCTCTGCTGTCTCAGTTCATGCATGAAGAATGGAATGGATTTCTGGAGCTGCCCCGGCCCCCCTCCCAGCCAGAAACATTGCCTGCAGGAGAGAAGGAGCAAAATGGTTGGATTGAAGAGGGCTGGTTCCAAATTTGGATGCCAAGAGGAGGGGAAAGTGTTTTTTACAGCTTAGAAAGAATGTTCAATGGGAACTTGAACTGTGTTCTGAATTATTGTGTGATCTTTCCAGTAATGGCTTTTGTAAATTCACTTTACAGGATATTAAAGATGGAGGATTTACATACGGGAAGATCATCACATCAAGATCTGCCAGTGTTGCTCCATTCACCACATGGTAAACCTCATCAGCCTCTGAATATAGAAGAGAAGCACGCCATTCAGAAAGGGGAGAAACCTTACATGTGTTCTATGTGTGGACGAACATTCAGCCGGTCGTTCAATCTGGACAGACACAAACGAAACCACACTGGGGAGCAACCGTATAAATGTGGAGATTGTGGGAAGGGATTTAGCTATCCTTCTGAGTTGGAAACTCATCGGCGTAGCCACACAGGAGAGAAACCATTTGCTTGCTCTGTGTGTGGCAAGCGATTCAGTCAGCTGTCCAGTCTGCAGACGCACCAGGGAATTCATACTACAGAGAAGCCATTCACTTGCTCAGTGTGTGGGAAAGGATTCATTCGACCAGCTTACCTTGAAATCCATCGACGATGTCACACTGGAGAGAGGCCTTTCACCTGCTCTGTGTGTACGAAGGGATTCACTCAGTCTTCCCACCTGATGACACACCAGAGAGTTCACACTGGGGAGAGGCCATTCTCCTGCTCTGTGTGCACAAAAAGATTTACTCAGTTGTCGAGCGTGTTGGCACACCAACGAGTTCACACGGGAGAGAGGCCATTCACCTGCTCAGAATGTGGAAAGGGATTCAAAACCCTTCCCAGGCTGGAAACCCATCAACGTAGTCACACTATGGAGAAACCGGTCATCTGCTCATTGTGTGGGAAGGGATTCAATTGCCCAGCTCATTTAGAAATTCATCAGCGCAGTCACACTGGGGAAAGGCCTTTCAGCTGCTCTGTGTGTGAAAAGAGATTCATTTGTTCATCTCACTTGATGAAACACCAGCGCATTCACACTGGGGAAAGGCCGTTCAGCTGCTCTGTGTGCAGGAAGCGATTCAATTGTGCATCCTACCTGGAAATTCATCGGCGCAGTCACACTGGAGAGAGGCCTTTCACCTGCTCTGTTTGTGGGAAAGGATTCACTTGTAGCTCTAACCTACTGACCCACCAACGGGTTCACACTGGGGAGGGACCATTTACCTGCTCTGTTTGTGGGAAGGGTTTTAAGACCCTGTCCAAACTGGAAACTCATCGACACATTCACACTGGGGAGAGGCCATTTACCTGCTCTGTGTGTGGAAAGGAATTCAATTACCCGTCCCAACTGGAAACTCATCGGCGCAGTCACACTGGAGAGAGGCCTTTCACCTGCTCTGTTTGTGGGAAGGGTTTCACTCGATCATACCATCTTCTTATTCACCAGCGAGTTCATTCTGGAGAAAGGCCATTTAAATGCTCTGTTTGTGGAAAGGGATTCACTTGTTCACCTGACCTGCTGAGACACCAGCAAGCCCATATCTGATGACAGAATGGATTTTGCTGCTCTTCCAGGGAATCACGTCCAGGACTAAACAATGTTCACTCTGACAGTAGGGATTTATTTCAGTTCATGTGAATAATACCTAGAATGGGGTTGGATTTTAATATTCTTGATAGAGGTCCAATTAACCATCTTTCTTCCAAACATATGGGGCTGGATTCTCCGTTTCTGAGACTGTGTGGACTTTTACAACGGCAAAAACGGCACGACAGGTGCAACGATTCACCAACTCCAAAGGGGCTAGCACAGTCCTCACATGAAACACCACCGTTTGTAAGTGAAATGGCGCCGGATCTGCCGGTTCCGTGATTGCCGCATAGCTGCATCCGCACTTAAGCAATTCATCCCCACACACACACACACTGTTGCAGCCAACATGGCTGGAAGGAGAGAAGTGCCGCGGATCCAGGTCGCAGAACTGGAGACCCTCCTGGACACCGTGGAGGAGAGGCGGATGGTCCTGTACCCAAGCCCGGGAGGAAGTTCGTCAGGTGACGCTGTTCGCCATGCCTGGGCAGACATCCTTGGCGAAGTTGCCCAGACTGGCATCCAGTGCAGAAAGAAACTGCACTACCTCAGGGCGGTCAGGGTGAGAGGGCAGCAGTGTGCCCCGGCACCAACCCCCCTACCCCCCCCACATACATGTAACCCAAACAGTCCCCCACACCCATGCCGCAATGGCCGGTTGCCCTGGCCACTGATGCCATCATCTACCCAACCCCATGGGCTGCATGCGCCAGACTGTCTTAACAGTGTCGTTGTTTGTGTTCTCCCCCCCACCCCCCCCGGACAAGGCCACGCACAACCGCCGGGCGCGGGAGAAGATCAGAGGTGGACCACCAGAATTGCATCCCGTCACCGTGCCCGAGCAGAGGGCACTGGACGTGGTCGGCAGCCTGGAGGAGAGGGAGGTCACTGAGGCAGAGGTCAGCAGCAAGCGTGGAAGTGAGACCCCCTGCTGAGTGGGCGGATCCTCATGTCACAAGTGTTCCCCCCCGCCCTTCACCACGCCTCACCCCTATCCGGCTGTCTAACTATACATTCCATCTTGTGTCTTCCAGGACCTGCCGGAGATGGTCCTGATCCATCCAGAGCACCGGTCAGAGCCGGGTGCCCCCCGGACGGCAGAGCACTGATGGGGAGAGCAGCCTGAACACCAGCTCTCTGCCCAAGACCCAGGTGACCCCGGAGTTCGGGTCGGAGGACTTTCTGTCACAGCTGTCTCCAACACCCTCCACCATCTGAGAGACTATCACCTCGGTTGGGCAAACTACCAAAGAGCCTCCTGGGACACAATGTGGTCCGCACCACACAGTCGGTCCTGTACAGCAGGTGGAGAAAGGAACAGCCGAGGGGCCCGGCCCCAGGAACCAGCTGCCGCCCATACGCGCCCCGGGCTCCTGGAACATCCAGTCCCACCCACAGTGGAGATGCAGGCAGAGCATCTAGGGGAGGGGATGATGGCTGGCGTCCTACACCTGCGGGTGCAGGTGGAGAAGTCCATCCGTGTGCAGGAGCTGGGGGTGGTGCCACCCAGGCCGACACCGCACGGGTGGCGTCCGCAGTGGAGGCAATGGGGTCGACGGTGTCGGATATGGTTCAGAATGTGCAAGGCCTGGTGCATTCTGTGCAGGCGGGGGCCGAGACCCAGGACAGGGCTGCCCTCTCACAGACAGCCATGTGCCAGAGCTACATGGAAATTGCAGTGGCGCTCCTCAGCGTGGTCCAGTCACAGCAGGCCATTGCTGAGAGCATCGGCGGCATTGCCCAGGGCCAGGCCAGCATGGCGCAGACATAGAGGGAGGTGGCCCAGTCCCAGAAAACGTGGCCCACTCACTGGCTGATGTGGCCCACACACAGAGGGTCGCAGCCCACACCCTGAGGGACGCGGCCCACTCACTGACTGTTGTGGCACAGTCTTCAGGGTGGTGGCACAGACCCAGACAGATGGGCCGTTCCATGGCTGCGAAAGTGCAGACTCTTGTTGAGACCAGAGCGGGCCTCTGGACTGGCAGTGCCAGGTTGTGGGGGGGGGCGCCTCGGGATGTTCCGCTCGCACCCCCGTCCCATGGAGTAGCCATTGGGCACCCCGAGGTAGGGGGAGGTGCTGAGGCACGTACCGCAGGGAACAGCGCAGCACCTCGGACACTCTTTCTCCCCCCCCCCCCCCCGGTACATCTGTTGGGCAGCGGGCAGATCAGATCAGGGCGGCACCATGCCACCCAGGACACCCAAGCAGCTGCCGGTCCATCCTGGCTGGGCTGTCCCAGGAGACGTGCGCCAACGAGGACTGTCGTCGCAGGGCAGGAGTCACAGCAGTCCGCCTCCACTCCTGCTGTTCCGCAGGGAACCACCGAGACGTAATGTTAGGGTCCGTAAGGCCAGAAAGTTAGACGTCAGTTAAGTTGGCACGGGTGCAGGACACAGTTTAGTTATAGGGGCTAGGGCACAGACTGTATATACCTTTTCACATTAAACACCTGTTAACACCGTTGAAACCCTGCCTCTGTATGACGGGTGTGGGGATGGGGCGGCCAGTGGGAGTGGGGGACCGTGGGTGGACCGTGTGATGGACTGGCCAGCTTGCATACATGCATGAATCACCCAGGTGGCAGGTGCTACTGTGGGCATGCGTCAGACATTGTCATACGCTGTTGAAACGGAGCTCATCTTGGTGGTCATAGAAGACAGAGAGTAGCAATTGAAGGGTGCTTTTCTAATTGGAGGGCTGTGACTAATGGCGTTCCGCAGAGATCAGTGCTGGGACCTTTGCTGTTCGTAGTATATATAAATGATTTGGAGGAAAATATAACCGGTCTGATTAGTAAGTTTGCAGACGACACAAAGGTTGGTGGAATTGGGGATAGAATAGAATAGAATAGAACAGTACAGCACAGAACAGGCCCTTCGGCCCTCAATGTTGTGCCGAGCCATGATCACCCTACTCAACCGTAACCCAACAACCCCCCCCCCCCACCCCCCCCCCACCCCCCCACCCCCCACCCCCCACCCCCCACCCACCACCCCCCACCCCCCACCCCCCACCCCCCCACCCCCCACCCCCCCACCCCCCACCCCCCCCACCCCCCACCCCCCCACCCCCCCACCCCCCCACCCCACCCCCCCCCCCACCCCCACCCCCCACCCCCCCCACCCCCACCCCCCCCACCCCCCACCCCCCCCCCACCCCCCCCCCCCACCCCCCCCCCACCCCCACCCCCCCCCCACCCCCCACCCCCCCCCCCCCCCACCCCCCCCCCACCCCCCCCCACCCCCACCCCCCCCCCCCACCCCCCACCCCCCCACCCCCCCCCCCCCACCCCCCCACCCCCCACCCCCCAATGAGGACTGTCAGAGGATACAGCAAGATTTAGATTGTTTGGAGACTTGGGCGGAGAGATGGCAGATGGAGTTTAATCCGGACAAATGTGAGGTAATGCATTTTGGAAGGTCTGAAACAGGTAGAGAATATACAGTGAATGGCAGAACCCTCAAGAGTATTGACAGTCAGAGAAATCTAGGTGTACAAGTCCACAGGTCACTGAAAGGGGCAACACAGGTGGAGAAGGTAGTCAAGAAGGCATATGGCACGCTTGCCTTCATTGGCCGGGGCATTGAGTATGAGAATGGGCAAGTCGTGTTGCAGCTGTATAGGACCTTAGTTAGGCCACACTTGGAGTATAGTGTTCAATTCTGGTCGCCACACTACCAGAGGGATGTGGAGGCTTTAGAGAGGGTGTAGAAGAGATTTACCAGGATGTTGCCTAGTATGGAGGGCATTAGCTATGAGGAGCGATTGAATAAACTCGGTTTGTTCTCACTGGAACGACGGAGATTGAGGGGTGACCTGATAGAGGTCTACAAAATTAGGAGGGGTATAGACAGGGTGCATAGTCAGAGGCTTTTTACCAGGGTAGAGGGGTCAATTACTTGGGGGCATAGGTTTAAGGTGCGAGGGGCAAGATTTAGAGGAGACGTACGAGGCAGGTTTTTTTACACAGGGTAGTGGGTGCCTGGAACTCGCTGCCGGAGGAGGTGGTGGAAGCAGGGATGATAGTGGCGTTTAAGGGGCATCTTGACAAATACATCAATAGGATGGGAATAGAGGGATACGGAACCAGGAACTGTGGAAGATTTTAGTTTGGATGGTCGGCCAGGCTTGGAGGGCCGAAGGGCCTGTTCCTGTGCTGTACTTTTCTTTGTTCTTTGTTCTCATCACAGAGCGGGCTGTCATCATCTTCCATCCCATTGACTAGACCCACTGTCACTGGAAACCCAGTGGCCCAGCCCGTAGCGCCATAGGTATGTGTAACGGAGGGGTGTGCATGCGGGTAGTTTGGTGGTGTGGGAGGTGAGGGGGTTTGGTGGTGTAGAAGGTGAGGGGTGTGGGATGGTGGTGTATGTGCCCCTGGCCTGCCACACTCCAGTCGGTGAAACGTATCTCGATGAGGGCGTCTCGTGCGCACTGGCCCTGGTGGTATCGCTGTGCGGCCTCCCGTGCCTGGCCAGGCCCCATGTCTCGCTCATTGTCCCCCTCCCCATCATCCTCCTTGTCTGACGAGGCCTGCCCTTCCTCCTCATCCTCCTCCAGCACATCGCCCCACTCCTGTGTGATGTGGAGGACACAGCAGAGCACCACGATGTGGGCGACCCACCTGACCTTGTACTGGGGGGCCCCTCCAGAGCGGTCCAGGCACTAGAAGCGCATCTTCAGGACTCCGAAGCACCCCTCGATCACACCCCTGTATGGGCGTCGTCGTAGCGGGCCTCCGTATAGGCATCAT
Source organism: Scyliorhinus canicula (assembly GCF_902713615.1). Lineage (NCBI taxonomy): Eukaryota > Metazoa > Chordata > Chondrichthyes > Carcharhiniformes > Scyliorhinidae > Scyliorhinus > Scyliorhinus canicula. Next base: position 71,591,640 of record NC_052163.1, on the reverse strand, counting down.
CAGCTACGACCACAACGGGTAATCCCTGTTGTCCAGCAGCCAGCCCCACAGCCCAGGGGGGGGTCCCTCGATCATGTCAGGGATCACCGAGTGCACGAGTATGAACAAGTCATGTACACTGCCCTGGTATCTGGCTCAGATGTGCATCGTGCGCATCTGATGATCGCAGACCAGCTGTATGTTCATCGTACGTTCGATAACAGCTGCCTGTTATCCGCCGGTGGTCGTAGGGTGACATCCCGTCTATCACCCCCTGGCGACGGCAGCGAACCCCGCTACCCGGGCATCCTGGTGGGCGCGGTCCACAGGATACTCAATATATCTCACCGCCTCGGCAGACAGGGAGTCAGACATGTGCGCCGATGCCAGGGAGATGCCAGACAGGTCCCCATTCAGCGAATGGAATGACCCCGCTGCGTAAAAGTTCAGCGCGACCGTTACCTTGACGGCCACCGGGTGTCCTCCCCCATACCCATGCAGTGTCAGGTGTGCCATCATCTGGCAGATGTGTCTCACTGTCTCCCTGCTCAACCACAGTCGCCTGCATGCCCGGTCCGGAAGGTCCTCAAACAACATGTGGCGTCGGTACACACGGGGCCTCATCCTATGCCTCCTTGGCACTTCCTCCTCCAACTCCTCGGCCTGTTGGGCGGCCGGCCCTCCAGCCTGAGTGGCTGCCACCTACCCCTCTGCAGCCCGCTCCTCTGCTGCAGCCTCCGCCCCCTCAGCGGACCCGCTTATGCTGCCACAGGGCTTCATGCAGGGCACGGCCTTCGCCACGGTGGCCAACATCGCAGGTTGATGACCAAAAGCCATTATTTTCTGCAGGGGGTGAAAGGCAAACATGTTACCATGGTGCATACACCTGTGCCCAACCTGGTACCATGGGATACACGGTGGCCCTGGTTTGTACCGCGCACCTGACCCACAATGCCCCCCCCCCCCCCCCCCCCCGGCCCCGTCGGTGCCCCCGGTCCTGGCGCCCGACCCTGCTGCCAGGGGCACGATTGGCTAGCAATGCCCTCACTGGGGACTGTCGTTGGTGTGGTTCCCCGGTGGGTGGTTGCCGGTTGGGTGGGGTGCCCATCCATACGGCCGTTGTCATTGCGTGCACCTAGGGGCCAGGATGAGTGGCCAGCAAGATGGCCTCGTAATGGTGGGCTGTGTCCCCCAGTTGGGGGGCTCCCTGGCAGGCCCCACCGCAGCCAGCACGGCTGGTGTCCTAGCCGGAAGCCTGCAGTCACCCCCACGCCACTTCCTACGTCCTCTCTCTGCTGCATGCCAGGTTCCCGATTTTTAAAAGCACATTAGAAACAAGGCATTGGGAAATCAGCCCATCCGAGGTGCTGAATCGTTGAGGCCCCGGAGAATCGGTCGTCAGGCCCGCTAATGATATGCCTGCTGTATTTTCGGACCACGTGGCAAGCGTCGCAATTACATCGTTTTTGGGGGACTGGAGAATTCCGATTTGGCGTCAAACCGGTGTCTCGCTCAAATTCGGCGTCGGGAGCCATTCTCTGTCTGATCGCATTTAACGATTTCAGCGTCGGCTAACGGAGAATCCAGCCCATGGTGTATTGAGTCTTCTCTGACTTCAAAATAAGACCAGCTGCAGTGTCCCTAAAGAGCCACTGTTTCAGAACCTTAAATCAGTGATTTTACTGAAATGCTAATTAACTTCCAAACTTCAGTCTTTGATGCAAAATACAAACTTCAGTTTTTATTCTTAAAATCTTAAACAGTGCTAACTGCTCTTTGCTGACAACTCTTTCTTCCTTGCATACAAACACCAGAGCCTACCTTACCTACCACAATGGAGTCTTGCTGGGGATTGATGAGTAATTGCGGGCCTCAAATGTTGGTTCAGCAATTCCCTCAGCACAAGAACGAGACAAGAACATCCTAAATAACACTGGGTGGAATGAGTCTTTCTATGGTTGGTTTAGATCAACCAGGAGGAGACTAGCATCAGCGGCACAGTGGTTAGCGCTGCAGCATCACAGTGGTTAATGTTGCTGCCTCACAGCGCCACGGACCTGGGTTCAATTCCTGCCTTGGGTCTTTGTGGAGTTTTCACTTTCTCCCCGTGTCTACTAGGTGCTCCGATTTCCTCCCACAGTCCAAAGATGTGCATGTTAGGTGGATTGGCCATATCTTTTGCCCCTTACTGTCCAGGGATATGTGGTTAAGTGTGGTTACAGGATTGCAGCGATAGGGTGGGAGTTTGGTTAGGGTCTGTTTCAGAGGGCTGTTGCAGACTCAATGGGTCGAATGACCTCCTTCTGCACTGTAGGGATTCTATGATTGCAATAAGATGTCATATGCAAAACATTGTCCTACAAATGTGGGTGGATAATATCAGTATTATTAATTTGCTCATATATTTTAGGAAATAACCTTATCTCTGCTCAAGATTAAAATGAGTAATAGTAACCATAAATTTATTTTATTAACTTGATGGCTGAATGACAAGCAGCGAATCTTAAATAATGCAAATTCAAAACAGGTGATTGAGCAGAACTTAGTTCTGAAGCAAAACACCTCTGGCTACACAAAGTGACCATTCCTTATCATCCTCAAATATAGTTACAGCTGTATCATACAGAAATGCAGCAACTAATTTACCATCAGTTACCCTACACCTGACACCAGTTTGAAATCCTGAGAGCAGTTTATTTTAAATATCTATAATAAAAGCCAAAGCTTCAACAATTGATCCTTTGCAAGCCTAATTACTTGATGCCTACTTAAACCTGTAATCTTACAGTCTCTGCCCTGAGTGGGAGAAGCCACCTCTTGCATTCACCCCTCAAGTCCATGCTTGTTCTGCGCAGAGACATCCGGTTAGTCCCACTTCCCCTCCAGCCCAACAATTTTATTTCCTACAAGTGGCCATCCAATTTCATTTTTTCCACTTTCGCAACCCTTTTGACAGCTAGTTCCACGACATTACCACTCACTGTACAAAAAGGTTCTTCCTAACATCTGACCGAAATCCTTGCTCCAAGGAGACCAACCCCAGAGGTTCCCACCCTAAACCTGTAACGAAAACGTCCCATCTCTTGAGCTATTCTGGTCAATTTCCTTTACACCACCCAAAGGACATTGTTACAGACAGGAGAGAGGCAGCTGAACTTACATACCTTCTCCCCATCTGTCCCGAAACAGATTTTTGATTTATTTTGTTATTCACTCATGAGAATTGCGCAGTGCCGGCTAAGCCAACATTTATTGCCCATCCCTAATTGCCCTTGAATCGCAACTATTTAAAAAAATAGACTGGCGTGTTTCTCCATACCTTTGGTTTGGGTGACCCAATTTAAAAATAACTCGCAGCAAACTTGTGTTATGACGGCATCAAAAGGCTAGTTTATTCACATTCAAACCTAGGATGGTTGTACAGTAATGGGGGATAGAAAAAAGTAAGATTCACAACTATAGACAACAGCTGTAAAAGAATTACAAAAATTAATATTAGGTCACGTGGTTTCCAGCGCCTGCGAAGTCAGGTGATTTCCAAAGTCTGAGACATCACCCAGAGAGTGTCTCCTTCATGGCGGAGTTCAATCCAGATGAGTTCCTGGTTGGAGACAGCAGCACCAAAAATCCTTGAAATAAATGGTGCTGCAGCACAATGAGGTTTCAATGCTTAGACAACTTTGCAGGCAATGATCAGAGATTTGTAAAGTTAAACAGGCTTCAAGGAGTTGAGAGATGGTGTCCGGCTGTTTGGTCAGCTGGGATCTGCTGGAGTTCTTTCCGGTTACTGTTAACAACCAAGACATAGGCATGCATTCACAGATCTTACAAATAAATCATCAGTAACTAAGTCCAGATGCCGCTGCACAAAACATGTTGCAGGCCAAACTACGTGAGATGAAGAACCAATGGTGGGAAAACAAAGCTGATAACCTTCAAGTAACTACTGATAAAAAAGACCTGAAAACTCTGCAAGAAGCAATGTGATCAGTCTATGGCCCCAAAATCAACAGCATAGTATCCATCTTCTCAACAGATGGCAACCTAACAAATAGGCATGAGATTGTCTCTGGTTGGACATCAATCTCCGAAACCGATAGTCTATAGTGTGCAATGACCCCACTGAATCACAACCAGAACACCACACTCTGGAAGAACTTGCTCCCGATCCTCCTTGAGCAGACATCACAAAGGCCATAAAACAGCTTTCTATGGCAAGGTGCCAGGAGCTGATGACATTCCACCTAAAGTATTCAAGTACAGAGGGACTCGGATGGTTACAAAACTCACTTGTTTCTTCTGCCTGATCTGGAACCAGGGTACTTTGCCCCAAGACTATAAAGATGCCTCCATAACTCATCTCTACAAATGGAAAGGAAGAAAGTCCATCTGTTACAAACATTGTGGAATTTTACTTCTTTCAACTGCAGGACAAATTATTGTAAGGGTTGTTCTTAAACGGATTGTCATTCACCTCATTGGCTCTCTGTACCTAGAATCACAGCATAGCCCCAAACAGTGGCCAAGCTCTCAGCAGCACATTAAATTCAAGAAAAGTCCCATGAGTAAAAAGGGACCTCTTTAGGCTGTTAATTAACTTGACCAAGGCTTTTGATGCAGTAAATCGGAATGACCTGGGGAAGGTTCAGTGGCTGTCCTGAAAAGATTATTAATGTCATTTACATGTTTGAGATAGCCAGCATGATGCAAAGGGACACGTCGTCAGATGCCTTTCCTGTCACCAATGGTGACAAGTGAAGTTGTTTATTGTCTCCATCTAGCTCTGTTTGTCATATACTTTCAGCCATGTATGCACTTTAAACATCTTGAAACATTCAATTCAGGACAGACAGCAACATTTTCAAATTGCAACGGTTCAAGGCTTGGACAAAGGTTACTGAAGGCTCCTGAGTGAACTCATGTTCATGGACGACTGCACTGTCAAAGCTCATACTCTGGAGGATATTCAGTTGCTTATTGATTGCTTTTCCGTAACCTCAGCTTTTCGCAAACCTCAGGACACTTTGGCCTGATGAGAAAACTGAGATCTTGCATCATCTCATCCTGGCCTCATATTCCTAGACCCCACAGTTACTAACAATAACACACCCGCCATTCAGTCCAAAAGTTTTGCTAACTTGGGAGTATCCTTTCCAGTAACACTAAACTGGATGACAAAACCAACCATTGCCTGGTAAAAGCAAGTGCAGTTTGCCAGGCTGACTCAGACTTTGGAAACAGTTTGTGTCAGAAAAAAGATCAGAAAGTCCAACAGTTCTTGCATCATTTCTTTCGGGCAATCACATGTAAAACAACGAGAAACTTTTCTATCTTCAGTTCGAGATCTATTATGTAACATCAGGTGGTAGGACAAAATCCCCAACACGGAGGTTCTTGCAAAGTGCTGCATACCTGGTATTGAGAGCATGGTCAGAGGTCAACATCGCTAGGTCAGATGTGTGGTTCATATGGAGGATTCCCACATACCCTACAGGCAGCTGAGCATAGGAATGTGCATCACAGGACGTCCCAAACTTACATACAAAAAACAATTGGAAATCCAACCTTAGACCTTGCCAGCTGGATCCAAATACATGGAAAAAATAATCTTTGACAGACCCAAATAGAGAAATGTCTGTCATCAAACAATTTGGTTGGATTGGTTTATTGTCACGTGTACCGAGGTACAGTGAAAAGTATTGTTCTGCGTGCAGCTCAAACAGATCATTCCGTACATGAAAAGAAAATACATAATAGGGCAGACATAAAATATACAATATAAATACATGGATACATTGGGTGAAGATGTGTGAAGAGATCAGATAGGTCCATCAGTCCATAAGAGGATCGTTTAGGAGTCTGGTAGCAGCAGGGAAAAAGCTTTTTGAATCTGTTAGACTTTTGTATCTCCTGCCCGATGGAAGAAGTTGGAGGAGTGAGTAAGCTGGGTGGGAGGGGTCCTTGATTATGCTGCCCATTTTCCCAAGGAAGTGGGAGGAGTGGACAGAGTCAGTGGATGGGAGGTGGGTTTGTGTGATGGACTGGGCGGTGTTCACGACTCTGTAGTTTTTTCGGTCTTGGGCCCAGCAGTTGCCATACCAGGCTGTGATGCAGCCAGATTTTGACATTTGAACAGAACAGAGTCGAGTGCCTTCAGAACAAGCCAGGGCCTCTCATCCTCCCTCAAACACTGACTCCATATGCAATATTTTCAGTTGGTTAAGAAAATTGAGACATAGTCTTAATAGGTGGTTAAGTCGCCATAGTCCCAGATGACCACAGGCTGCTTTCCCCGAGAAGAGGTGGTGATATAACCTGAGGATCACCACATCTCAGGCAAGGGGCAAGATGCAAAGACATCAACTTAGACTGTAAACTTTTTTTTTGCTTGATGAATACTCATTTGTCAAAGCAACATCACTACCTAATGGCCGAAGTGTAGCAAGAATATCTATAATGGTTGAAGAGCTGAGAAACTCAAGTCTGGTGTTTGGGGTGAACATCAACAACACGTACACCAGAATAATTCATGTTGAGAGCAATGTGATGTTTCAGTTCACAATCATTACAAACATAGATCAATTTCAATATCTCAGATCGAAAGTGCCGCAAATGGGAATAGCACTACCAGAAACTAGACCAATTGCCTGCTCTACAACTGCTCAACTGAATGAAATATGGAGGGCATTCAATATTGGGCCTACACTTGGGCTGTTGCCCCAAAAATTTGGTTATTGGGCAAAACTGTGGCAGATTGTCTTTATTGTGCAAAATTGGGACATCATCATTTAGGACCGAAGAATTGAATGTCAGAATATCTTTAAATGCTGAAGTTAGGAACTGCGAAGGAGCAGAGATTTGGATGTCCAGATACATAAATTAATAGATAGCAAATAGATAGGTATGTAAAATCATTGAAAAGGCTGATGGAATAATGTATATTATCTCAAAAATCTGAAATACAAATGGGCAGAAGTTACTTTACAGCTATACAGAACCTGAGTTAGATCAGATCTGGAGTATTATATTCAGTTCTGAGCACCACATCAACTTAAAATTCCCCTGTCCTAGCCCAGAAAGTCCGAAATAAAAACAAAGTGCTGGAAATGTGCTGCAGGTTTGGCAGCATCTGAGAGAGAAGAAAAGTTAAAATTTCATGTAATTGACCTTTTGTTAGCATTTAGGTTTTACCAATTACAGAGGCAGGGAAAAGGGGGAATAAACCAAAGGGAAGATGTGTGAGGTCAGAGGACAGGAGCACAGTGGTTAGCACTGTTGTTTCACAGCTCCAGGGTCCCAGGTTCAGTTCCCGGTTTGGGTCACTGTGTGAAGTCTGCACATCCTCCCCCTGTCTGCATGGGTTTCCTCCGGGTGCTCCAGTTTCCTTCCACAGTCCAAAGATGTGCAGGTTAGGTGGATTTGCCATGCCAAATTGCCCTTAGTGTCCAAAAAGGTTAGCTGGGTTACGGGGATAGGGTGGATGTGTGGGCTTAAGTAAGGTGTTCTTTCCGAGGGCTGGTGCAGACTCGATGGGCCGTATAGCCTCCTGCACAGTAAATTCTATGATTCTATAGCTTGTTCCCAATCTCCTCTGGTTCCTGAACCTTATTAACCTTTCCATGATACAAATGTTTTGCTCTCAAATTAATTCATACAACTTCCTTTCCTGGAATCATTCTCTCTTTCCTTTGATGTTGTCCCTTTCTCTTTCGAACATATGAACAGGACAAGGCCATTCAGCCCCACAAGCCTAATCCGCCACTAAATTAAACCATTACTGATCTGATGGTAACCTCAAAACTGCATCCTTATTACCCCTGATAACCTATTACCCCCATGCTTACCAATAACCTATCCACCTCTGCCTTAAAATGTTCAAAGACTCTGCTTCCAAAATATTTTCATGAAGAGAACTTCAAAGAATCACAGCCCTCTTGAGTGAAAGAAAATAATCTAATCTCTGTTTAAATGGGCAACTCTATTTTTTAAGTGATTCCTGGTTCTAGATTCTCCCACAAGAGGAAACATCCTCTCCTTGTCAATACCTCTCAGGATCTTACATGATTCAATCAAGTTGCTTCTTATTGTTCTAAACTCTAGTGGATACAAGCCAAGCATGGCCAACCTTTCTTCATAAAACAACCCACCCATTCCTGGTTTTGGTCTGGTGAACGGCCTCTGAACTGTTATCAACACATTTACATCCTTTCTTAAATAAGGAGACTAATACTGTACACAGCACTCCAGATGTGGTCTCACTAGTGCCTTTGTACAACTTCTCTAGTGCCTCCAATTATTTGACTTTAAGTGAATGAGCAGGAATTAAGTATTGGGTTGACTTAGGCTTAGGCATAATTTTCCTATCCTGCCCATGGTGGGTTCGTGGTGGGCAGGAGCTGAAAATCTAAAAGTTGGTAACCTGCCAGCATAGAAATAATTTGCAATTTCCTCCAATGGTAGGTTGGTTATCCTGCTGCCGGGTGGCATAAACACTATTTGCATCTCCTGAATGCTTATTAAAACAATTGCTCACCAGAATTTCCCCCCAAGTTCCAATCTTGAGCCACACCAACAGGAAATTACTTTGGCCTCAAACCGATTTGAACAAGTCGGAACACTGTTCACTTGTGACTTTGAGGTGAGTGCAACGTACAAAAGCTTGCCTGCCATATTGTTGCACTGCTCGTTGCATTGAACACCATATTGCTGGGACTGGAGGGTTGATGCTATCCTGCTCTTTGCCAATGTTGCTTGTAAGGGCAGAACTTTGCCATGAGACTCATGAAGCCTCCATTTCAGACTCTGATCAGGCCTGTGTCTGATGTTTGGCACTGCGGGGGTCTTCTGCTCCCAGTGCCTCACACCATTGTCCCATGTCTGTACACCATTGTCTGTATAGATAGCACATATGCTGCAGGCTCCATGTCCATTGACACAAACTTCGATGGGGTGAGATGCAAGATGAGGGTGGGCTGATGAAACGCTCCATGGGGAAGGAAGGTTGTGAAAGGGCAGGGCGTGAAGGCTGAAGGGGCATGATGGAAGGCAAAGAGGAAAGGTGGAGGAAGATTCTGAACAATATAAGGCAGAGGGACAACCAAGGAGTGGGAAGCTGGAGCCCGTCAATATACACTGATGATGGGGCAATGGCAAACATTCAAAGGGCGGATGGCAGAACTTCAACAATTGTTTATTCCTGTATGGTGCAAAAGTAAAACAAGAAGATGCCGATCCATGACTCAGGGAAATTAGAGATATTATTCGATGCAAAGAAGTATATAAATTGGCTAAGAAAAACAACAGGTCTGAGGATTGGAATCCGTTTAGAATTCAGCAAAGAAGGTCCAAGGGATTGATTAAGAACGGGAAAATAGAGTAAGCTTGCAGTGAACATGAAAACTGACGAAACGTTTCTATAGGTACGTGAAGTGGAAAAGAATGTATAATGGGGCAAAGAAATGACTGAGCAAATAAATACATACTTTGGTTCTGTCTTCACAAATGAGGACATGGATAAGATACCAGAAATATTGGGGAATGCAGCTTTTAGTGAGAGGGAGGCACTGAAGGAGATCACTATTAGTCGAGAAATTATGTTGGGTTGAAGGCTGATAAATCACCAGGGCCTGATAATCTACACCCCAGAGTACTTGGGAAGTGGCTCTGGAAATAGTAGATGCATTGGTAGTCACCTTCCAAGATTCTATACACTTTGGAACAGTTCCTGCAGATTGGAGGGTAGCTAATGTAACTATTATTTAAAAAGGTGGTTCGAGAGAAGATGGAATTATAAACCAGTGGGGAAAATTCTAGAATCCATTATCAAAGATTTTATTATGTGGAGATGCCGGCGTTGGACTGGGGTGAGCACAGTAAGAAGTCTTACAACACCAGGTTAAAGTCCAACAGGTTTGTTTCGAATCACTAGCTTTCGGAGCACAGCTCCTTCACCTGAGGAAGGATCTGTGCTCCAAAAGCTAGTGATCTGAAACAAACATGTTGGGCTTTAACCTGGTGTAAGACTTCTTACAAAGATTTTATAGCAGAGCACTTAGAAAACTGATAGGGTCAAACAGAGTCAGCATGGATTTATGAATGGGAAATCATACTTGAGAAATTACTGAATTAGGAATGATCAAGTAGGAATTAACGGGTCTTTTTCAAATTGGCAGGCAGTGACTAGTGGGGAACCACAGGGATCGGTGCTGGGACCCCAGCTAGTCACAATATTTAAATGAGGGAACAAAATGTAATATCTCCAAATTTGCAGATAACACTAATTTGGGTAGGAGGGTGAGCTGTTGCAGAGATCCTTCAGTGATTTGGACAAGTTGAGTTAGTGGGCAAATGAATGGCAGAGGTAGTATAATTTGAACAATTATGAGGTTATCTGCTTCAGTGGCAAAAACGAAAAGGCTGACTATTATCTGAATGGCCATAAATTAGGAGAGGAATGAGCAATGAGACCTGGGTGTTCTCGTACACCAGTCACTGAAGGTGAGCATGAAGCTACAGCAGAATGCAAAGAAGGCAATTGGCATGCTGGTCTTTATTGCGAGAGGATTCAAATACAGGAGCAGGGATGTCTTGCTGCAATTATATAGGGCTTTGGTGGGTCCACACCTGGAATATTGTATGCAGTTTTGGTTTCCTTATCTGAGGAAGGATGTTCTTGCTATAGAGGGACTTCAGCAAAGGTTTACCGGACTGATTCCTGGGATGGCGGGACTGATGTATGAGGAGAGATTGAATTGGTTAGGATTGTATTCGCTGGAGTTCAGAAGAATGAAGGGGGATCTCATAGAAACCTATAAAATTCGAACAGAATTACACAGGGTAGATGCAAGAAGGATGTTCCCAATGGTGTGGCTGTCCAGATTCAAGTCACAGCCTGAGCATAAGGGGTAGGCCATTTAGGTAATTGCCCTTGCAATTGGAAAGTTGTTTCAAGTGGTGTTCCACCAGGCTTGGTGTTGTTTGTGTTATATATTAACGTATTGGACGTGAACATGGGGAACATGATTGGGAAATCTGTAGATGACACAAAGATTGGCCGAGTGATGGACAGTGTAGAGGATAGCTATAATCTCAAATGATATAGATGGGTTAGTGGAGTGGGTGGTAAACATAGAACATAGAACACTACAGCGCAGTACGGGCCCTTCGGCCCTCGATGTTGCGCCGACCTGTGAAACCATCTGAAGCCTATCTGACCTACACTATTCCATTTTCATCCATATGTCTATCCAGTGACCAGTAAACCTTAAAGTTGGCGAGTCTACTACTGTTGCAGGCAGGGCGTTCCACACCCCTACTACTCTCTGAGTAAAGAAACTGCCTCTGACATCTGTCCTATATCTACCACCCCTCAATTTAAAGCTATGTCCCCTCGTGTTGGTCATCACCATCCGAGGAAAAAGACTCTCACTGTCCACCCTATCTAACCCTCTGACTATCTTATATGTCTCTATTAAGTCACCTCTCAGCCTTCTCCTCTCTAACGAAAACAACCTCAAGTCCCTGAGCCTTTCCTCGTAAGACCTTCCCTCCATACCAGGCAACATCCTAGTAAATCTCCTCTGAACCCTTTCCAAAGCTTCCACATCCTTCCTATAATGTGGTGACCAGAACTGCACGCAGTACTCCAGGTGCGGCCGCACCAGAGTTATGTACAGCTGCAGCATGACCTTGTGGTTCCGAAACTCAATCCCCCTGCTTATAAAGGCTAGCACACCATATGCCTTCTTAACAGCCCTATTAACCTGGGTGGCAACTTTCAGGGATTTATGTACCTGGATGCCGAGAACTCTCTGTTCATCTACACTACCAAGAATCTTGCCATTAGCCCAGTACTCTGCATTCCTGTTACTCCTTCCAAAGTGAACCACCTCATACTTTTCCGCATTAAACTCCATCTGCCACCTCTCAGCCCAGCTCTGCAGCTTATCTATGTCCCTCTGTATCCTATAACATCCTTCAGCACTATCCACAACTCCACCGACCTTCGTGTCATCTGCAAATTTACTAACCCATCCTTCTACACCCTCTTCCAGGTCATTTATAAAAATGACAAACAGCAGTGGCCCCAAAACAGATCCTTGCGGTACACCACTAGTAACTGAACTCCAGGATGAACATTTGCCATCAACCACCACCCTCTGTCTTCTTTCAGCTAGCCAATTACTGATCCAAACTGCTAAATCACCTTCAATTCCATACTTCCTTATTTTCTGCAATAGCCTACCGTGGGGAACCTTATCAAACGCCTTACTGAAATCCATATACACCACATCAACAGCTTTACCCTGATCCACTTGTTTGGTCACCTTCTCAAAAAACTCAATAAGGTTTGTGAGGCATGACCTACCCTTCACAAAACCGTGTTGACTATCGCTAATCAACTTGTTCTTTTCAAGATGATTATAAACCCTATCTCTTATAACCTTTTCCAACATTTTACCCACAACCGAAGTAAGGCTCACAGGTCTATAATTACCAGGGTTGTCTCTACTCCCCTTCTTGAACAAGGGGACAACATTTGCTATCCTCCAGTCTTCCGGCACTATTCCTGTCGACAAAGACGACATAAAGATCAAGGACAAAGGCTCTGCAATATCCTCCCTGGCTTCCCAGAGAATCCTAGGATAAATCCCATCTGGCCCAGGGGACTTATCTATTTTGACATTTTCTAAAATTGCTAACACCTCCTCCTTTTGAACCTCAATTCCATCTAGCCTGGTCGACTGAACCTGAGTGTTCTCCTCGACAACATTGTCTTTCTCCAGTGTAAACACTGACGAAAAATATCCATTTAATGCTTCCTCTATCTCCTCTGATTCCACACACAACTTTCCACTACTATCCTTGATTGGCCCTAATCTTACTCTAGTCATTCTTTTGTTCCTGATATACCTATAGAAAGCCTTAGGGTTTTCCTTGATCCTATCCGCCAACGACTTTTCGTGTCCTCTCCTCGCTCTTCTTAACTCTCCCTTTAGGTCCTTCCTGGCTAACTTGTAACTCTCAAGTGCCCTAACTGAGCCTTCATGTCTCATCCTAACATAAGCCTTCTTCTTCCTCTTGACAAGTGCTTCAACTTCCTTAGTAAACCACGGTTCCCTTGCTCGACAACTTCCTCCCTGCCTGACAGGTACATACTTATCAAGGACACGCAGTAGCTGTTCCTTGAAAAAGCTCCACATTTCGATTGTACCCATCCCCTGCAGTTTCCTTCCCCATCCTAAACATCCTAAATCTTGCCGAATAGCATCATAATTGCCTTTCCCCCAGCTATAATTCTTGCCTTGCGGTATATACCTATCCCTGCCCATTGCTAAAGTAAACATAACCGAGTTGTGATCACTATCACCAAAGTGCTCACCTACATCTAAATCTAACACCTGGCCGGGTTCATTACCCAGTACCAAATCCAATGTGGCCTCGCCCCTTGTTGGCCTGTCTACATACTGTGTCAGAAAACCCTCCTGCACACACTGCACAAAAACTGATCCATCTATAGTACTCAAACTATAGTATTTCCAGTCAATATTTGGAAAGTTAAAGTCCCCCATAACAACTACTCTGTTACTCTCGCTCCTGTCAAGAATCATCTTTGCAATCCTTTCCTCTACATCTCTGGAACTATTCGGAGGTCTATAGACAACTCCCAACAGGGTGACCTCTCCCCTACTGTTCCTAACCTCGGCCCATACTGCCTCAGTAGACGAGTCCTCAAGCGTCCTTTCTACCGCCGTAATACTTTCCTTGATTAACAATGCCACACCCCCCCCCCTCTTTTACCATCTTCTCTGTTCTTACTGAAACATCTAAATCCTGGAACCTGCAACAACCATTCCTGTCCCTGCTCTACCCATGTCTCCGAAATTGCCACAACATCGAGATCCCAGGTACCAACCCATGCTGCAAGCTCACCCACCTTATTCCGGATGCTCCTGGCGTTGAAGTAGACACACTTCAAACCAGCGTCCTGCTTGCCGGTGCCCTCTTTTGAACTTTTAACCCTATCCCTGACCTCACTACTCTCAACATCCTGTACACTGGGACTACAATTTAGGTTCCCATCCCCCTGCTGAATTAGTTTAAACCCCCCCGAAGAGCACTAGCAAATCTCCCCCCCAGGATATTGGTACCCCTCTGGTTCAGGTGAAGACCATCCTGTTTGTAGAGGTCCCACCTACCCCAGAATGAGCCCCAATTATCCAGGAAACCAAAACCCTCCCTCCTGCACCATCCCTGTAGCCACGTGTTCAACTCCTCTCTCTCCTTATTTTTCACTTCGCTAGCACGTGGCACGGGTAACAACCCAGAGATAACAACTCTGTTTGTTCTAGCTCTCAGCTTCCACCCTAGCTCCCTGAATTTCTGTCTCAAATCCCCATCTCTCTTCCTACCTATGTCGTTGGTACCTATGTGGACCACGACTTGGGGCTGCTCCCCCTCCCCCTTAAGGATCCCAAACACACGATCAGAGACATCACGAACCCTGGCACCTGGGAGGCAACACACCAACCGTGAGTCTCTTTCGTTCCCACAGAACCTCCTGTCTGTTCCTCTAACTATGGAGTCCCCAATGACAAGTGCTCTGTTCCTCTTCTCCCTTCCCTTCTGAGCAACAGGGACAGACTCTGTGCCAGAGACCTGTGCCCTATTGCTTACCCCTGGTAAGTCATCCCCCGCAACAGTATCCAAAACGGTATACTTGTTATAGAGGGGAACGACCACAGGGGATCCCTGCACTGCCTGCCGGTTCCCTCTCCCTCCCCTGACGGTAACCCATCTACCTTCTTCTTTTACCTGAGGTGTGACTACCTCCCTATAACTCCTCTCAATAACCTCCTCCGCCTCCCGAATGATCTGAAGTTCATCCAGCTCCAGCTCCAGGTCCCTAACGCGGCTCTCGAGGAGCTGGAGTTGGGTGCACTTCCCGCAGATGTAGTCAGAAGGTACACTAGAGGTGACCCTTTCCTCCCACATTCTGCAGGAGGAACATTCAACTGCCCTAGCCTCCATTCCCACTGAACTAACTTCCCAACTACTGAAAAATAAAAATAAAAAACTTGTTAGTTTAGCAATCCAACGGACAGAACTTTTTTTTTGGTTAGAGGAGGACGATGGGTGGGAGACACTACGTAAGTAGTGTTTTGGGTAAAGCTGTCACTCGAGAACAGCCCCTTCACAAACCACCTTCAATTTACGCTGACCGCACTGCACGTATGGAAATCTCCCCGGAACAGCCAATCAGAAGCTCTGCTCTGCTGCCCTCTGCTGGATGCTCGCCTAAAGTGGCAGATGGGGCTGGTTTAGCACACTGGTATAAACAGCTGGCTTGTCATGCAAAACAAGGCAGCAGCGCGGGTTCAATTCCTGTACCGGCCTCCCTGAACAGGCGTCGGAATGTGGCGACTAGGGGCTTTTCACAGTAACTTCACTGAAGCCTACTTGTGACAATAAGCGATTATTATTATTATATGGAGTTTAACACCGGGAAGTGTGAGGTCATGCATTTAGGGAAGTGAAATAGTTATATGGAGTACACAATAAATGGGAATATAATAATCTTTATTATTGTCACAAGCAGGCTTATATTATCACTGCAATGAGGTTACTGTCAAAATCTCTTGGGTCGCCACACTCTGGTGCCTGTTCGGGTACATAGAGGGAGAATTCAGAATGTCCAATTCGCCGAACAAGCACGTCTTTTGGGACTCGTGGGAGGAAACTGGAGCACCTGGAGTAAATCCATGCAGACACGGGGAGAATTTGTAGACTCTGCACAGACAGTGACCCAAGCGGGAATTAAACCCGGATCCCTGGCGCTGTGAAGCAACTCACTTCATCTAAATTAGTATGGGGCAGCATGGTAGCACAATGGTTACCAAGTACACGGGTCCATAAAGAACAATACAGCACAGGAATAGGCTCTTTAGCCCTCCAAACCTGCGCCGAACATGGTACCTGTCTAAACTAAAACTAGGTACTTACGGAGTCTGTATCCTTCTATTCCCAAATTATTCATATATTTGTCGAGATGCCCCTTAAATGCCACTATCGTACCTGCTTCCACCACCTCCCCAGGCAGCGCATTCCATATATTTACCACCCTCTAAAAAAACTTGCCTCGCATTTCTGTTCTAAACTTTTCTTCACACATTTTGAACCTGTGTCCCCCTAGTACTTAACTCTCCTACCCTAGGAAAGAGCATCTGACAATCCACTCTGTCCATGCCACACATAATCTTGTGGACCTCTACCTCTGTCTTCTCTGCTTCTCAACCTCTGTCATTCCAGTTAGAACAGACCGAGTTTATTTAACCTCTCCTCAGCAAATGCCCTTCCTACCAGGCAACATCGCAGTAAAAGCTAGCACTTTTCCAGGAGACACATCCGGAGTGAGACTCATCCAGAGTGGGGATTGAAACTTGGTAATTTGGTGCAGTGAGGTAATTCGGTGCAGAGTGTGATGAGGTGCTTTTTAACCCTGGTAAGTGACTGGTAAGTCGTCTCTCTTTTTCTTTTCATTGTCTAATTTATTTATTTTTATTTTGAAATTCTAGTTGTTTAAGTTTACCTAGGGTGTAAGACATGGCAGGAGATCCCAGACCCGTGTCATGCTCCTCGTGTGCGATGTGGGAGCTCAGGGACACGTCCACTGTCCCTGGCTCCTTCACGTGCAAGAAGTGTGTTCAGTTGCAGCTCTTGTTAGACCGCTTGACGGCTCTGGAGCTGCGGATGGACTCACTTTGGAGCATCCACAATGCTGAGGAGGTCGTGGATAGCACGTTTAGCGAGTTGGTCACACCGCAGGTGAAGGTTACTGAGGGAGATAGAAAATGGGTGACCAAAAGACAGAGCAAGAGTAGGAAGGCAGTGCAGGTGTCCCCTGCGGTCATCTCCCTGCAAAACAGATATACCGCTTTGGATACTGTTGAGGGAGATGGCTCACCAGGGGAAGGCAGCAGCAGCCAGGTTCATGGCACCGTGGCTGGCTCTGCTGCACAGCAGGGCAGGAAGAAAAATGGCAGGGCTATAGTGATAGAGGGACTCGATCGTAAGGGGAATAGACAGGCGGTTCTGTGGACGCAATGGAGACTCCAGGATGGTATGTTGCCTCCCTGGTGCAAGGGTCAAGGATGTCTCGGAACGGCTGCAGGACATTCTGGGGGGGGAGGAGGGTGAACAGCCAGCTGTGGTGGTGCACATAGGCACCAACGATATAGGTAAAAAATGGGATGAGGTCCTACAAGCGGAATTCAGGGAGTTAGGAGTTAAACTAAAAAGTAGGGCCTCAAAGGTAGTAATCTCAGGATTGCTACCAGTGCCACGAGCTAGTCAGAGTAGGAATGTCAGGATAGATAGGATGAATGCGTGGCTCGAGAGATGGTGCAAGAGGGAGGGCTTCAAATTCCTGGGGCATTGGGACCGGTTCTGGGGGAGGTGGGACCAGTACACACCGGACGGTCTGCACCTGGGCAGGACTGGAACCGATGTCCTAGGGGGGGGTGTTTTTTAGAGCTGTTGGGGAGGGGGATGGGAACCGATGCAGGAAGTTGGAAGATAGTAAAACAGGGACAGAAGCAAAAGGAAGTAAGGGGAAAAGTGCAAGGCAGAGAAGACATAGTCAAAAATCTAAAAGGGCGACAGTACAAGGTACAGTGACTGAGGGGAGCTCAGTGAATAGGCCCAGTAATAACAAAAGGAATAAAACTGGAGATGTTAAGATTCAAAACAGAGGTAAAAAAACCAACAGAAGTGTACTTTACCTGAATGCTCGTGGTATTCGGAATAAAGTAAATGAGTTGATGGCACAAATCATCGTAAATGACTATGATTTAGTGGCCATTACTGAAATATGGTTAAAGGATGGTCACGACTGGGAGTTAAATATCCGAGGGTATCAAACTATTCGGAAGGACAGAGTGGATGGTAAGGGAGGTGGTGTTGCTCTGTTATTTAAGGATGACATCCGGGCAATAGTAAGGGATGACATCGGTGCTATGGAGGATAAGGTTGAATCCATTTGGGTGGAAATCAGGAATAGTAAGGCGAAAAAGTCACTGATAGGAGTAGTCTATCGGCCACCAAATAGTAACGATATGGTGGGGCAGGCAATAAACAAAGAAATAACTGATGCATGTAGAAATGGTACAGCAGTTATCATGGGGGATTTTAATCTACATGTTGATTGGTTTAACCAGGTCGGTCAAGGCAACCTTGAGGAGGAGTTTATAGAATGTATCCGTGATAGTTTCCTAGAACAGTTTGTAATGGAACCTACGAGGGAACAAGCGGTGCTAGATCTTGTCCTGTGTAATGAGACAGGATTGATTCATGATCTCATAGTTAGGGATCCTCTCGGAAGGAGCGATCACAATATGGTGGAATTTAAAATACAGATGAAGGGTGAGAAAGTAAAATCAAATACTAGTGTTTTGTGTTTAAACAAAGGAGATTACAAGGGGATGAGAGAATAACTAGCTAAGGTAGACTGGGAGCTAAGACTTTATGGTGGAACAGTTGAGGAACAGTGGAGAACCTTCCAAGCGATTTTTCACAGTGCTCAGCAAAGGTTTATACCAACAAAAAGGAAGGACGGAAGAAAGAGGGAAAATCGACCGTGGGTATCTAAGGAAATAAGGGAGAGTATCAAATTGAAGGAAAAAGCATATAAAGTGGCAACCTTTGGGGCAGCACAGTAGCATGGTGGTTAGCATAAATGCTTCACAGCTCCAGGGTCCCAGGTTCGATTCCCGGCTGGGTCACTGTCTGTGCGGAGTCTGCACATCCTCCCCGTGTGTGCGTGGGTTTCCTCCGGGTGCTCCGGTTTCCTCCCACAGTCCAAAGATGTGCGGGTTAGGTGGATTGGCATGCTAAATTGCCCGTAGTGTCCTAAAATGTAAGGTTAAGGGGGGGGTTGTTGGGTTACGGGTATAGGGTAGATACGTGGGCTTGAGTAGGGTGATCATTGCTCGGCACAACATCGAGGGCCGAAGGGCCTGTTCTGTGCTGTACTGTTCTGTGTTCTGTGTTCTGTGGCAAAGATTGCTGGGAGATTAGAGCACTGGGAAATCTTTAGGGGGCAACAGAAAGCTACTAAAAAAGCTATAAAGAAGAGTAAGATAGAGTATGAGAGTAAACTTGCTCAGAATATAAAAACAGACAGTAAAAGTTTTTACAAATATATAAGACAAAAAAGAGTGGCTAAGGTAAATATTGGTCCTTTAGAGGATGAGAAGGGAGTTTTAATAATGGGAAGTGAGGAAATGGCTGAGGAACTGAACAGGTTATTTGGGTCGGTCTTCACAGTGGAAGACACAAATAACATGCCAGCGACTGATAGAAATGAGGCTATGACAGGTGAGGACCTTGAGAGGATTGTTATCACTAAGGAGGGAGTGATGGGCAAGCTAATGGGGCTAAAGGTAGACAAGTCTCCTGGCCCTGATGGAATGCATCCCAGAGTGCTAAGAGAAATGGCTAGGGAAATTGCAGATGCACTAGTGATAATTTACCAAAATTCACTAGACTCTGGGGTGGTCCCGGTGGATTGGAAATTAGCAAACGTGACACCACTGTTTAAAAAAGGAGGTAGGCAGAAAGCAGGAAATTATAGGCCAGTGAGCTTAACTTCGGTAGTAGGTAAGATGCTGGAATCTATCATCAAGGAAGAAATTGCGAGGCATCTGGATAGAAATTGTCCCATTGGGCAGACGCAGCATGGGTTCGTAAAGGGCAGGTCATGCCTACTTAATTTAGTGGAATTTTTTGAGGACATTACCAGTGCAGTAGATAACGGGGAGCTGATGGATGTGGTATATCTGGATTTCCAGAAAGCCTTTGACAAGTTTCCACACAAAAGGTTGCTGCATAAGATAAAGATGCATGGCATTAAGGGTAAAGTAGTAGCATGGATAGAGGATTGGTTAATTAATAGAAAGCAAAGAGTTGGGATAAATGGGTGTTTCTCTGGTTGGCAATCAGTAGCTAGTGGTGTCCCTCAGGGATTAGTGTTGGGCCCACAATTGTTCACAATTTACATAGATGATTTGGAGTTGGGGACCAAGGGCAATGTGTCCAAGTTTGCAGATGACACTAAGATGAGTGGTAAAGCGAAAAGTGCAGAGGATACTGAAGTCTGCAGAGGGATTTGGATAGGTTAAGTGAATGGGCTAGGGTCTGGCAGATGGAATACAATGTTGACAAATGTGAGGTTATCCATTTTGGTAGGAATAACAGCAAACGGGATTATTATTTAAACGATAAAATATTAAAGCATGCCACTGTTCAGAGAGACTTGGGTGTGCTAGTGCATGAGTCACAGAAGGTTGGTTTACAAGTGCAACAGGTGATTAAGAAGGCAAATGGAATTTTGTCCTTCATTGCTAGAGGGATGGAGTTTAAGACTAGGGAGGTTATGTTGCAATTGTATAAGGTGTTAGTGCAGCCACACCTTGAGTATTGTGTTCAGTTTTGGTCTCCTTACTTGAGAAAGGACGTACTGGCGCTGGAGGGTGTGCAGAGGAGATTCACTAGGTTAATCCCAGAGCTGAAGGGGTTGGATTATGAGGAGAGGTTGAGTAGACTGGGTTTGTACTCGTTGGAATTTAGAAGGATGAGGGGGGATCTTATAGAAACATTTAATATTATGAAGGGAATAGATAGGATAGATGCGGGCAGGTTGTTTCCACTGGCGGGTGACAGCAGAACTAGGGGACATAGCCTCAAAATAAGGGGAAGTAGATTTAGGACTGAGTTTAGGAGGAACTTCTTCACCCAAAGGGTTGTGAATCTATGGAATTTCTTGCCCAGTGAAGCAGTTGAGGCTCCATCATTAAATGTTTTTAAGGTAAAGATAGATAGTTTTTTGAAGAATAAAGGGATTAAGGGTTATGGTGTTCGGGCCGGAAAGTGGAGCTGAGTCCACAAAAGATCAGCCATGATCTAATTGAATGGCGGAGCAGGCTCGAGGGGCCAGATGGCCTACTCCTGCTCCTAGTTCTTATGTTCTTATGTAAACCGCTTCTGTACGCTCTCCAAAGCATCCACATCCTTCTGGTAGTGTGGCAACCAGAATTGTACACAATATTCCAAATGGGGCCTACTAAGATCCTGTATAGCTGCAACATGACTTGTCAATTTTTATATTCAATGCCCTGACCAATGAAGGCCAGCATGCCATCTGCCTTCTTGACCACCTCATCCACATGGGTTGCCACTTTCAGTGATCGGTGGACATGCACACCCAGATCTCTCTGCCTGTCAGTACTCGCAAGAGTTCTACCATTTATTGTATAATTTCTACATGCATTGGACCTTCCAATGTGCATTACCTCACATTTGTCCGGATTAAATTCCATCTGTCTTTTCTTTGCCCAAGACTCCAACCAGTTTATATCCCGCTGTATTCTCTGACAATCCTCTTCACTATCCGCAGCTCCACCAATTTTTGTGTCATCAGCGAACTTGCTAATCAGACCTGCTACATTTTCTTCCAAATCATTTATATGCACCACAAATAACAAAGACCCCAGAACTGATCCTTGTGGAACGCCGCTAGTCACAGCCTTCCATTCCGAAAATCACCCTTCTGTGCCCAAGCCAGTTCTGTAGCCAACTTACCAGCTCTCCTCTGACCTCATGTGACTTCACCTTTTGTACCAGTTCACCATGAGGTACCTTGTCAAAGGCTTTACTGAACTCCATGTATGCAACATCTACTGCCTTTCCCTTATCTATCATCTTTGTCATTTCCTCAAAAAACTCAATCAAATTAGTGAGGCACGACCTCCCCATCACAAAACCATGATGTCCGTCACTAATAAGTCCATTTGTTTCCAAATGTGAGTAAATCCTATCTCTCAAAATCTTTTCCAATAATTTCCCTACCACTGACGTATGGCTCACCGGCCTATAATTTCCTGGATTATCCCTGCTGTCCTTCTTAAACGATGGAACAACATTGGATACTCTCCAGTCCTTTCGAACTTCACCTGTAGCCAATGAGCATACAGAGATTACTGTTAAGGCCCCATCAATTTCCTCCCTCAGTATTCTGGGTATATCCCTTTAGGCCCTGGGGAATTATGTACTATAATGCTTTTTAAGATGCCCAACACCTCTATCAATATCAACAAGACTCAGAATATCTACACACTCTACCCTATACTCCTCATCCACCAAGTCTTTCTCTTTGGTGAATACTGAGGCAAAGTATTCATTTAGTATCTCGTCCATTTCCTCTGATTCCATCCATAGATTCCCTCCAATAACCTTGAATGGACCAATTCTTTCTCTGGCTACCCTCTTGCTCTTTACATATGTATAAAACGCTTTCCTTCATCCTGCTTGCCAACAACATTTTCTAGCCTTCCTAACTCCTACCTTAAGTTCCTTCCTACTTGCTTTATTTTCTTCAAGGGCTTCATCTGTCCTAAGCCTTTTAGACCTTACGAATGCTTCCTTTTCTTTTTGACAAGGTTCATAGTATCCCTCGTTATCCAGGATTCCATATACTTACCATCCTTACCTTTTGTCCTCACAGGTATATGCCAGTCCTGAATTCTAATCAACTAACATTTGAAAGCCTCCCACATGCCTTGTCCAGTCAACACTCTCCAGATCCTGACTAATGCTATTGTAATTAGCTTTCCCCCACTCTAACACCTTTGCCTGAGGACCACTCTTGTCCTTTTCCATAAGCAGCTTAAACTTACGGAATTATGATCACTGTTCCCAAAATGATCTCCTACTGAAACTCATTCCCCAGCACCAGGTCTAATATGGCCCCTTCCCGAGTTGGACTATTTACATATTTCAAGAACGCTCTTGGATGCTCCTTACAAATTCTGCCCAATCCATGCCTCCAGCAGTAAGTGTGTCCCGTCAATATAGGGAAAGTTAAAAACACCCACCACAACAACCCTATTGTTTATGCATCTTTCCAAGATCTGTCTGCATATCTGCTCCTCTATCTCCCGCTGGCTGTTAGGAGGTCTATAGTTTGCTGCTCAACGCCGATTCACTTAAGATAGGTCCGTCAATTTTCAGCATCACTCACTGGTACCATGATGTGTTGGGCAGGCTGGGTCGATGTGGACTGCACTTGATGCAGTATAGCGAGAGACAGACCTCCAATACTTGATAAGATGCAACACGATTTTATTTAACATCTTAACTACTATACATGTTCAACTGTGGGTTGACACGATGCTGACTTGACTGGAGACCTAGTGCTAATTCAGTACCCAGTCTAAGATGGCCTGCTCTCTGGTTGGTTCCTCCACATATTGGTCAAGAAAATCATCCCGTATACGCTCCAGGAATTCCTCCTCTACAGCATTGTGGCTCATTTGATTTGTCCAATCTATGTGAAGATTAAAATCACCCATGATCACCGACATTCCTTTGCTACATGCATCTCTAATTTCTTGTTTAATGCCATTCCCAACCTCATCAGTGCAGTTTGGGGGGTCTATATATGACACCCACTAAGGTTTTTTTGTCCCTTGGTATTTCTCAATACCAAGATTCCACATTGTCAGCGCTAATATCCTTTCTCACTACTGTGTTAATTTCCTCTTTAACCGGCAGTGCCACGCCACCACCTTTTATGCCTGGATACCCTGCTTTGAGAAAGAAAACATCCTTCAAGAACCGGCATGCAAGGGCGGTACGGTGGCACAGTCGTTAGCACTGCTACCTCACGGCGCAAATGACACAGGTTCGATCCCAGCCCTAGGTCCCTGTCCATGTGGAGTTTGTATATAATTCCCGTGTCTGCATGGGTCTCACCCCACAGCCCAAAAATGTGCAGGGTAGACTACTGTACCCTGGGGGGAGGGATGGTAGCCTGGACCGGGGTAGTAGCGGGTAATGACTTGGCACCAGGTCCATGCACACGGGGTGTCTCCCTTGGCATCAGGGTATTTTGGCTCAGACCACCATTGCTGAAGTATGTTATTGAAATGCACCTCTCTGGTGCTATCTACAAGCTCCTGACTGTAAATGCTCAGGGAGGCTCTGGTGATGTGTGAGCCCATCCAGGCTGCCCCTTTGGAAACCCTCATATCCAGCAGTATCATCAAGGGGATGGGCTTGGCCATGCTTAATCACCGGCCCACCAGGTGTTGATAATTGTCAGAAGCGCAGTCCCACTGCAGAGGAAATAGGAGATTGGTAGATCCCAATTGAAGGACACATGGATCATGACCTTTGGAACCGTTCTTTTTTTTTTAAAAATAATTTTTATTGAAATTTTTACAAAATACAAACAGCTCAACTCTATTAACAAAACAACCGCGGTAACACCCCAAGAACAATTCCCACCCAACTTCAAAAGCAACTACAAACAAGAGAAAAAAAAACAAAAAACACCTGACAAAAGGGAAAGAGATAACACCCGCCACATCCCACAGACCCATGTACACAGTTCTCCCTCCCCCCGATCCAAACCCCCCCCCCCCCCCCCCCGGGTTGCTGCTGCTGCCGGCCTATTTCCCTACCGTTCTGCCAGGAAGTCCAGGAAAGGCTGCCACCGCCTAAAGAACCCCGGTACTGATCCCCTCAGGGCAAATTTCACCTTCTCCAATTTAACGAACCCCGCCATATCATTGATCCAGGCCTCCACACTTGGGGGCCTCGCATCCTTCCACTGAAGAAGAATCCTCCACCGGGCTACTAGGGACGCAAAGGCCAGAACACCGGCCTCTTTCGCCTCCTGATATCCTGGCTCCACTGCAACCCCAAAAATTGCGACTCCCCAGCCTGGCTTGACCCTGGATCCCACCACCCTCGACACTGTCCTTGCTACCCCCTTCCAAAACTCTCCCAGCGCTGGGCACGCCCAAAACTTATGGGCGTGGTTCGCTGGGCTCCCCGAGCATCTAGCACACCTGTCCTCGCCCCCGAAAAACCTACTCATCCTCGTCCCAGTCATGTGGGCCCTATGCAGCACATTGAACTGTATGAGGCTAAGCCTCGCACAGGAAGAGGAGGAATTCACTCTCTCCAGGGCATCCACCCATGTCCCCTCCTCAATCTCCTCACCCAGCTCCTCTTCCCATTAACCCTTCAGTTCCTCCACCGAGGCCTCGTCTACCTCCTGCATCACCCGGTATATGTCCAAAATCCTCCCTCCTCCAACCCACATCCCCGAGAGCAACCGATCCCGCACCCCTCGTGGGGGCAGCAAGGGGAACCCCTCCACCTGCTGCCTGGCAAATGCCCTCACCTGCATGTACCTAAACATGTTCCCCGGGGGGAGCCCAAACTTCCCCTCTAACTCCCCCAAGCTCGCGAACCTCCCCTCCACAAACAGGTCCCTCAACCTCCTAACCCCTGTCCTGTGCCAGCCCAGGAATCCGCCATCAATGCTCCCTGGGACGAACCGATGGTTCCCCGTATCGGGGCTTCCATTAGAGCCCCCCACTTCTCCCCTGTGCCGTCTCCATTGCCCCCAAATTTTGAGGGTAGCCGCCACCACCGGGCTCGTGGTATGCCTCATTGGAGGGAGCGGCAACGGCGCCGTTACCAGCGCCTCCAGGCTCGTGCCCACACATGACGCCGCCTCCATCCTCTTCCATGCTGCCCCTTCCTCGTCCATTACCCACTTACGCACCATCGCTGCGTTGGTAGCCCAATAGTACCACAGAGGTTGGGCAACGCCAGCCCCCCCTATCCCTGCCTCGTTCCACGAACACTCTTCTCACTCTCGGAGTCCCATGCGCCCACACAAATCCCGTGATACTCCTGTTGACCCTCCTAAAAAAGGCCTTTGGGATAAGGATGGGGAGGCACTGGAACAGGAACAAAAACCTCGGGAGCTCCGTCATCTTAACGGACTGCACCCTCCCCGCCAGTGACAGCGGTAACATACCCCACCTCTTAAACTCCTCTTCCATCTGCTCCACCAACCTTGTGAGGTTGAGCTTGTGCAGGGCCCCCCAGCTCCCAGCCACCTGGACCCCTAGGTACCTAAAGCTGTTCCCTGCCTGCTTCAATGGGAGCCTACCAATCCCCTCCTCTTGATCCCCCGGATGCACCACAAACAACTCACTCTTGCCCAGGTTCAACTTATACCCCGAGAAACCCCCGAAGTCACTAAGAATCCTCATCACCTCCGGCATCCCCCCCCACCGGGTCCGCCACATACAGCAACAGGTCGTCCGCATACAGCGACACTCGATGCTCCTCCCCACCCCGCACCAGGCCCTTCCAGTTCCCTGACTCCCTCAATGCCATGGCCAGGGGCTCAATCGCCAACGCGAAGAGTAAGGGACCTCCCCCGGTACAGCCGAAAGTACTCCGACCTCCTCCTATTTGTGGCTACACTCGCCATCGGGGCCTCGTAGAGCAGCCTCACCCACCGGATAAACCCCTCCCCCAACCCAAACCTCTCCAACACCTCCCACAAATACTCCCACTCAACCCTATCAAAGGCCTTCTCCGCATCCATTACCACCACTATCTCCGCCTCCCCTTCCATGGCCGGCATCATAATGACATTGAGGAGCCTTCGCACGTTCGTATTCAACTGCCTTCCCTTCACAAACCCCGTCTGGTCCTCGTGAATGACCCCGGGCACACAATCCTCTATTCTAGTGGCCAGGATCTTTGCCAGCAGCTTAGAGTCGGCGTTCAGCAGCGAAATCGGCCTATATGACCCGCACTGCAGAAGGTCCTTGTCCCGCTTCAGGATCAAGGAAATCAGCGCCTGTGACATAGTTGGGGGCAAAGCCCTCCCTCCTTTGCCTCGTTAAAGGTCCGGACCAACAGGGGGCCCAACAGGTCCAAATACCTTTTATAAAATTCCGCCGGAAACCCATCCGGCCCCGGCGCCTTCCCCGACTGCATGCTCCCTATCCCTTTGACCACCTCCTCCAGCTCGATCGGCGCCCCCAGTCCCTCCACTTGTTCCTCCTCCACCCTCGGGAATCGCAGCTTGTCCAAGAAGTGCCCCATTCCACCCCCCTCCACCGGGGGCTCCGACCGGTACAGTTCCCCATAGATGTCTCTGAAGACACCATTAACATCTACTCCCCTCCGCACCACCTTCCCAGCCTTATCCGTCACTCCCCCAATCTCCCTGGCCGCGTCCCGCTTTCGGAGCTGGTATGCCAGCATCCTGCTCGCCTTCTCCCCATATTCATACACCGCCCTCTGTGCTTTCCTCCACTGAGCTTCCGCCTTTCTGGTAGTCAATAGGTCGAATCTGGCCTGAAGGCTACGCCTCTCCCCCAGCAAACCCTCCTCTGGAGCCTCCGCATATCTCCTATCCACCCGCACCATCTCCCCTATCAGTCTCTCCCTCTCCCTCTGCTCCCCCCTCTCCCTATGGGTTGGGATGGAGATCAATTCCCCCCTCATCACCGCCTTCAATGCCTCCCAGACCGTCCCCACTCTGACCCCGTTGTCTTTGGCCTCAAGGTACCTCTCGATACACCCCCGAACCCTCTCGGCCACCTCCTCATCTGCCAGCAGCCCCAGCTCCAAGCGCCAGAGCGGACGTTGGTCCCTCTCTTCCCCCAGCCCGAGGTCCACCCAGTGCGGGGCATGATCTGAAATGGCAATGGCGGAGTGTTCCACTTCCTCCACCCTCGAAACCAACCCCCTACTCAGGACAAAAAAATCAATCCCCGAGTAGGCCTTATGTACGTGGGAGAAAAACGAGTATTCCCTGGCCCTTGGCCTCGCAAACCTCCAGGGGTCCACCCCCCCCCCCCCCCCCCCCCCCCCCAATCTGGTCCATAAATCCCCTCAGCACCTTAGCCGCCGCCGACCTCCTACCCGTCCGGGACTTGATCGATCCAATGGGGGATCCAGTACCGTGTTGAAGTCCCCCCCCATGATCAGGCCCCCCACCTCCAGGTCTGGAATGCGGCCCAACATACGCCGCATAAACCCCGCATCGTCCCAATTTGGGGCATAAACATTCACCAACACCACTCGCTCCCCCTGCAGCTTGCCACTCACCATCACATATCTCCTGCCACTGTCAGCCACCACATTTAACGCCTCAAACGACACCTTCTTCCCCACCAGGATCGCCACCCCCCTACTCTTCTCACCCAGCCCTGAGTGAAATACTTGGCCCACCCATCCCTTCCTCAGCCGAACCTGGTCCACCACTCTCAGGTGTGTCTCCTGGAGCATGGCCACATCCGCCTTCAGCCCCTTCAGGTGCGCAAATACCCGGGTCCGTTTGACCGGCCCATTCAGCCCCCTCACATTCCAGGTTATCAGCCGGATCAGAGGGCTCCCTGCCCCCTCCCCTGCCGATTAGCCATACACCATCCCTTGCCCACCCCCGGCCAGCGTCCCCCGCTCTGCCAGTTTTCCATGGCGGCAACTCCCCCTCCTCCATCGTGCCCGTCAATGGGTCCTCCCCCCCCCCCCCAGCTCTTGCGCGGGAAAAAAAAACAGCCAGCATCGACCCGCGCTTCTCAGCCCCGACCCCGCCCCCGCCCCCACCATCTCCCAGCGCGGGAAACCCGCAGAAAGCCCGCGCTTTAGCCCTGCCCGGCCCCGCCTCCTCCAGGGCTACTCCCATTGTCAGTCCCCCCCACCAGCTCCCCGAACTCCCCATTTACCCCTCTGCCCGAACCCGTCCACCCGACCCCTGCAGAAAAACCCATATAGAAAAGACAAATCAACATCACCCCACCCACCCTAAGGCCAACCCACATCTTACATTAAACCAAGCAAATACAAATACAGTATTATACAGCATCCCCCATCTTAGACCCTCAGTTTGAGTCCAATTTCTCGGCCTGCATAAAGGCCCACGCCTCCTCCGGGGACTCAAAATAATGGTGCCGATCCTTATAGGTGACCCACAGACGCGCCAGCTGCAACATGCCGAACTTCACACTCCGTCTATGGAGCACCGCCTTCGTCCGGTTAAGCCCGGCCCTCCGCCTCGCCACCTCTGCACTCCAGTCCTGGAAGATCCGCACCCCCGTGTTCTCCCACTTGCTGCTCTGCTCCTTCTTGGCCCACCGGAGCACACACTCACGATCCACGAACCGATGAAACCGCACCAACACCGCCCGCGGCGGCTCGTTCGGCTTGGGCCTCCTAGCCAGAATTCTGTGGGCCCCCTCTAACTCCAGGGGCCCCTGGAAGGACCCAGCCCCCATCAGCGAGTTTAACATAGTCACCACATAGGCCGCTAGGTCCGACCCCTCCAGCCCCTCCGTGAGGCACAAGATCTGCAAATTCTTCCTCCTCGACCGGTTGTCCAGCTCCTCGAACCGCTCCTGCCATCTTTTATGGAGCGCCTCGTGCATCTCCACCTTCCCCGCCACGGCCACGACCTCATCCTCCCTTTCAGAGGCCTGCTGCTGCAGCTCCCGGATCGCAGCCCCCTGGGCTGTCTGGGTCTCCATCAGCTCCCTGTTGGTTACCTTCAGTGACTCCAGCAGCTACAACTTAAGCTCCTGGAAGCAGCGCAGCAGAGTCGCCTGCTGCTCCTGAGCCCACTGCCTCAGCTCCTCAAGTCCTCCGCCGGCCGCCATTTTGTCTTCCCCTGCTTTTTCGGGGGTGCTTTCTCCGGCTTTCTCCTTACCCCACTCCTGGTCCGGACCATAGGACCGTTGGGGTCGACTCCTGACCTCTTCCCACGTCGGGATTTGCTGCCACAGCTCCGTTGGGGGCCCTGAAAAGAGCCCCAAAGTCCGTTCTCAGCGGGAGCTGCCGAATGTGCGACTTAGCTCCACATTGCCGCCACCGGAAGTCCTTTGGAACCGTTCTTGACACACTGCTCCTCTCATAACAGAGACCTCACCAGTGATACATAACTCTCAGCATCACGAGCTGTCTTCTCCTGGTGAGACTGGCAGTACTGACCTCTCTGTCTCCTCCCAGGCTCTGTGCAGGAGGATAGGTTCAAGTCTGCAGTCCATCCTGGAGAGTGGATATCCTCTCATTGGCATCGAGCAGTGGATCCACTTCAGACTCCTGAAATTAGGGGCAGATCTTCCTGGAGCCATCTTTGTGGCTGGAATGAGCGTATGGTGAATGGAGCGCTTATAAGTAGCTCCAGCTTGTTAGGCTCTTTAGCGCGAAATCCTGTCCTGCTCCTCCCATCCCTGAAACCTAGCATCCAATCTCACCGGCTCAATTACATGATTCTCTCGAACCGGCATCAGCTTCAAACCCGCCCCTCGCTTAAAATGCTGCCGAAATTGCCTCCATGTTTACAGCAAGTTTTCCTGATGCTGTGAATGAGGGACTGGGCATCCTTTACCGCCGAGAGGTTGGGTGAGCCAGCAGCACGGTCGCCACTACTGCTTGGGAGGCGGTGTCAGCGACTGTCACTGCGGGTAAGATAACCAGGCAGACCGCTGTTCAATGTCAGAAGAAGACCACCAACCTCCACCGAGCAGAAGGGTAATTTACCACCTCTCCCCTGGCATTAGTTCTGCATGCCACAAATCACTGGCTGACACCTCACACCCTCCCCACATCTGGGGCTGGATTCTCCAATAATGGGGCTATATCCCCAGGCCAGCGTTAAAAAGCTGGCGCTTCTCTCTGGACTTTCCTTAAGAAAGTCCTGAGCGATTCTTCTATCTACAGGGGCCTGGCAGGGCTCTGGAATGCTCCTCGCAGCTCTGGCTGTGGATAAGCGCCTCCGGTCGGGAGTCTGCACATGCGCACGGCGGTGGCCTGCAGCGACCGTCCCGTGGAACATGGCAGACTCGGACCGCTGAGCGGCATCAAAAATGTAGGTCCCCATGAGATTGTGCGTGCCCACGGGTCCTTGACACCCGATCCCTCCCCTGGCCGTCCATGTGGCCCCCGGTGATTGATATCCCCACCCCCATCAGGGTGGCAGCGGGCTGAGTCCGCAGCCGCCAACCGAGGTTCCTGTGGCTGCAGACTTAGAACCACGCTGTCGGGAACTTGGCCAGTTTTGTGCGGAGCTCTGAGGAGACCACCATCAAAGTGTGACAGCTATCACCTGACCTTCCATCAGCACAGAGACACACATCTCGGTGGCGACATTAGTTTTTAAAAATAAATTTAGAGTACCCAATTCATTTTTTCCAATTAAGAGGCAATTTAGTGTCGCCAATCTACCTACTCTGCACATCTTTGGGTTGTGGGGCGAAACCCACGCAAACATGGGGAGAATGTGCAAACTCCACACATGGTCAGTGACCCAGAGCCGGGCTCAAACCTATGACCTCGGCGGCGTGAGACAGCTGTGCTAACCACTGCACCACCATGCTGCCCTGGTGGGCGACATTAGTGGACAGGCGTCTAGGGCACAATCTGGTGAGTACCACGCAGTTGGTGATGTACATCAGATAGAGGCAGGAACATCCAAGGGAGTCAATAGTCCAAGGCCTGCTGGATCCCTAGACTCAGCTGAGTCCCAGTTAGATGCCAAGCCTCTGGACAAAGTTATCCTCGAACTGATGCAGATGATATGACAGAGCTGTGAGATTCAGGAGGGGATGTCAGCGACGTTCCACTGAGTGCATAGCCAATTGGAGGAGTCCCAAATGCTATGGGCTCAGGAGATGATTCCAACGATGCATGGTACCAAGGAAAGCCTGCAGCATGAGGTCAGCGTCTTGAGTGGTGGTGCCCATGGCATGGCTCAGTCTAAGATGACCGTGGCTGAGGGGCATGTGCCAGACACTGGTGGACATTGCCGAGGTGCTGCAGATCATGGCCCAAGTCACTGAGGATCATGGCCCAAGTCAACACCAAAGTGCAGACAATGAGGGGGGGTGGGGCTGCTATGGCTGGCAAACCCAGATGACTTAGAGGCCTCTGGAGCTCACTCCATCTGCCGCTCAATCACATGGAGGCCCAATGGACCTACAGGCACCATCCAGGAGGAGGAAGCTCTGGAGGCCAACCAGGAGCCTGCCACCAAGGAGACGACGGTGGTCTCCAGTTCTTCTTGCCACCCCTCTAATTCCCAAACCTCCATCCTCACAAATCACTGGCTGACACCTCGCACCTTCCCCACATCTGATCTTTGTGTTTGTTCCTCAGAACCCCCGGCACCCACCAGCACAATCCCTTCATGTCTAGGTATGGTGCCCACACATGCCACCTGCTTTCGACCCCCCTCTGCCCTCCCTTTGTCCCCACAGGAAAATATAGCCCATAATAAGCATAAAAGGGCCAAGCCGGGCGGCAGAGTACCAAAGATCATGACTATGTGTAGCGAGGGGAAAGGTTAGCTGGGGTTACAGGATAGGGTGGAGATCTTCGGCTTAAGTAGGTGCCTGACTCTCTCCATTCACCCCCACCCCCGGGCACAGTGGTCCAAAATCACCCCCCCCCCTACCGATGCAGACCCCATTCAGAGGATGAGTGTGAGCGCGCTGTCAGCAGAAAGATAGGAGTCAGACTTTGGCACCGCCGCTTACCTCACAGCGAATTATCATCACTCGCCTGTCATGTGTATTAACCCGCTGACACAGGCCCATCACCCTGGGGTGATGTTACACACACCCAGGGAATGTGGAACAGGGTGGTTAAGGGAGAGGGAGGAAGGAGGGGAATTGGGGGGAGGGTGTCAAAGCAGGGAATGGGGGAGAAGGAGGGATTGGTTGGGGTGGGGGTGAGTGACAGACAAAGTCTTGTCCTATGAGTAGTGGGAGTCGATGAGGGCCTCCCTGGTCCTCCAGGCATATGGAACCCTTGCTGCCCAGCGCCTGTCCTCCTTGCCCTGGCTCCTCCTGCGGGTTCTCCCCGGGCTCGTCCACCTTCCTTTCCTGTTTCATGTTCTCCTCCTTCTCAGTCGAGGCCTCTTGTCTGTCCTCTTCCACCGCCAGCATGTCACCCTGCTGTTGTGCCAGGTTGTGGACGATTCAGCAGACCACCACAAAGTGGGAAACCCCCTGGGGGTTGTATTGCAGGGCACCACCAGAGTGGTTCAGGCAGCGGAACCATATTTTGAGCGGTCTGCTACACCACTCAGTGACAGCACGGGTGGCAATCGTCATATCAGGTCTCTGCCTTCACCTCTGGCCTCCATACTGGCGTCATCAGCCAGGACCTCAGTGGGTACCCGTTTTGCCCAAAGAGCCAGCCCGTCATCCTGGGGTGGTCGTCGAAGACGTCGGGGAACTTGGAGTGTCTCAGGATGTAGCTGTCATCCACACTTCCTGGGAAGCATGCACACACGTGCATGATCCAGAGGTGGTCGTCACACAAAAGATGAACGTTCAGGGAATGGAACCCCTTCCTATCAATGAAGGGCACTTCCTGATGCCCGGTACTTGCAAGGCAACATGCATGCCACCAGCTACCTTTTGTACTTGGGGCATCCTACCAAAAGCAGAGAATCCTGCAGCCAGGCATCTAGGTGGACTTGGTCCAGCTGACAGTTGATATTGTCTGTTTCCCGGCAGACAGGGCATCTTCGACCTCACAGATACAATTGTGGGCTGTAGCTTGGGACATGCCACACAAGTTCCCACTCGAGCCCTGGAATGGACTGGTTGCACAGAAGGTCAGAGCTGCGATGACCTTCACGGCCACAGGGAGCGGGTGTCCATTTCCTCCACGGGGTGCAAAGTCCGTGAGGACGGGCACAGGTGCTGCACTCTCCCTTTGTTGAGACGGAGTCTCCTTTGGCACATGCCGGAAAGTCATACTTACGCAGGTCATACCATAAGAGAGAGAGTACATCCTTTCCCCCTCTCCAGTGCTGGTAGCAGGTCATCATACATCCACACTTTCCTCACTCCAGGCCACAGAAGCAAAAGAGGCAGCAGAAAATGCACAGCCTCCAAATATGAAACATAAAACTGTCAACAGGACACTAAGGGGCTGTTTAGCACACTGGGCTAAATCGCTGGCTTTGAAAGCAGACCAAGGCAGGCCAGCAGCATGGTTCGATTCTCGTAACAGCTCCCCGAACAGGTGCCGGAATGTGGCAACTAGGGGCTTTTCACAGTAACTTCATTGAAGCCTACTCGTGACAATAAGCGATTTTCATTTCATTTTTCATTAAAGTCACCAGCAATCTGCAAAAACATTTCTTCAACACCTTTAGTAAGTGGACTGTTCAGATCAGTCACCTCTCGCTCCCCTCTCTCAGCTCCCAACAGTATGCCCTCAAAGACATGAATAAACACAATATCAGACAGACACAGGGCATGCCAGAAAAAAAAGAAACAGCACCCTTTCTTCCTCTCCAGAGCTGGTAGGGGGTCATCATACATCCTCCCATTCCTCACTCCAAGCCACAGAAGCAAAAGAGGCGCCAGCAAACAAACACACAGATTCCAGGTATGTAACATGGAACAATCAACAGTACAATAAGGTCACCAGCAATCCGTTTCTTCAACAGCATCATCAGGCTGCACATTCAGATCAGTACGCCTCTCTCTCTCCTCCCTCAGCTCCCAGCAGTAAGCCCTCAAAGTTGGGAATAATCATAGTGGCAAGTCACATCAATGCAGAGCACACCAGGAGAGAGAAAGAGCACCCCTTCGCCTCCTCCAACACTGGTAGCAGGTCATCTTACATCCTCCCTTCTTTTTTTCCAGGCCACAGAAGTAAAAGAGGTGGCAGTAAAAATGGACACAACCTCCAGGCAGCGGCAGCAGCATTCAGATCACGTGCCTCTCTCTCTCCCTCCCATAGCTCCCAGCAGTAGAACCTCAAAGGTGGGGATAATAACACCAGAAAGCCACACTGTGTAGAGCACAGCAGAGGAAAGAAAGAGCATACCTTCTCTCTCAGTAGAACTGGTAGCAGATCAGCCCTTCCCTTATTCCAGGACACAGAAGCAGAGGAGATAGCAACAAACAAACACACAGCATTCAGGCATTTGCAATTGCCAGCAGAAGCAAGCAGCAGACACAACCTGCTGACACTTGAGAATATTTTGTTTATTAAACAGTCAACAGTACCTTTATACAAAAAGATAAAAATTATGTACTTATTGATCACAGTAACTATTAACCAACAAGGAAAAGGCAATGTGCCATACGCACACAAGCACCTTTTCACTACAGAATATCGGAATAAACACAAAGCTGCAACACTCCATTAATACAAGGTAAACCAAATACATGGCAAACACCAAACAGTCCACAGTACAATGAAGTCACAAGCATCCAAATCAACCCGGTGTTCTCTCCCCCTCCCTCCAACAGTGTACTCGCATCAGTGGAAATTTGCTTGAGGGTAACGTAACAATACACCAGAAAGTCACACCGAGGCAGAGCACAGCAGAAGAGCGAGAGTGCACTCCTTTCCACTCTTCAGCACTGGTAGTAGGCTCCTTACTCCAGGCCACAGAAATAAAAGGGGCTGCAGAAAACAAAGACCATGACATCAAAGCATTAAACGTTACACGGGCAACAGTACAATAACTCTCTCCCCGTCTCTCAGGTCCCAACAGTGGACTTGCATCAGTGGAAATTCGCTCACGGGTAGTGTAACACACCAGGAAGTCACACCAATACAGAGCACATGAAAAGAGAAAAAGAGCATTTCTTCCCACTCTCCAGCACTGGTAGTAGGTCATCTCACTGCCTTCCTGTCCCTTTCTCCAAGCCACAGAAGCAAAAGGGGGAGGCAGCAGATAAACCCAGGACTGCCAGTGTTAAACAATCAACAATATAATAACTCTCTTCCCTTGCTGCAGCTCTCAGCACTAGACTTGCATCACTGAAAAGTCGTCCGGGGGTAGTGTGACAATGCAGAAGAAAAGAAGCAGCAGCAAACAGGAAATGAAAATGAAATGAAATGAAAATCGCTTATTGTCACGAGTAGGCTTCAAATGAAGTTACTGTGAAAAGCCCCTAGTCGCCACATTCCGGCGCCTGTTCGGGGAGGCTGTTACGGGAATTGAACCATGCTGCTGGCCTGCTTGGTCCGCTTTCAAAGCCAGCGATTTAGCCCTGTGCTAAACAGCCCAACACAGTTTCCAGACAGTAAACATTGAACAGTCAA
This sequence comes from Scyliorhinus canicula, assembly GCF_902713615.1. Taxonomy (NCBI): domain Eukaryota; kingdom Metazoa; phylum Chordata; class Chondrichthyes; order Carcharhiniformes; family Scyliorhinidae; genus Scyliorhinus; species Scyliorhinus canicula. The sequence continues at coordinate 71,555,709 of NC_052163.1, read as the reverse complement.
TGGTGCAATTAGGTCATCAGCAATCTGCAAAAGCATTTCTTCAATGCCTTCACCAAGTTGCACTGTTGTGTGTTGCAGAGAGTGAATGCCTCAACCTTGTGCATGAGGCTGGGTTTAATACAGTTAAAGGTGATGCACAGGCCGTACCTGACAATGTCGAGGATGAGCCCGTTGTTTGAGGTGATGGAGGACACTTATGAACAGTGTGGGAGAGGTCCAGCCAACCATGTACATATGTTTTGGTCCTGCCCAAAGTTGGAGAAATTTTGGGGGTTGTTTTTCAGCACCATGTCGGCGATCTTGAGTTATTGAGGTGTAGATTGTTAGCTTTTGCCTGCTGTTCAATAAAGAGTCAAGAGTTCTGCTCTTTTCCCAAGACATGTTTATTTTCCTTGAACACACTCTATCCAAAACTCGATTATCACACCACATCAAACAAGTGCCACCTGCAACCCCTTTACATATCAATGTCAATTATTGGATACTTAACATCAATGAGACATCTAATTGGAATGTCTCTTAACCCATTCCTGACAGTCTCCCTTCCATAGAGAAAAAATAATAATTTGGAAAATATTGGCTTCCCCGAAAAAACAAAATTACAAGAAAATTCCCCCCCCCCCCCCTTTGTTATGTTCATTTTTGGAAGGAAAAAAAACAGTCACGGAAACAGGCACCCTTCATTAGTAATATCCAACGGTTCCTGTGAACTAGCCCCTCTTATCGTAAAACAATCGGACAATTGATAGCTACTGTCGACCCGTTTAATTTTTGCTATCTCCACTCTGTCCAACATCTGCTTTAAACTTGCATTGTTGATCCTTAACGTTTTCTCATTCACACCTCTTGTAGAGTGCACATTTTCCCACAGGGATCTATTGTCAATGTGACACTCAACGGGTATGTTACCCAATTCCCTAATCTCAAAATGTCTGTCAATATCTGAAAGAGATAAAGGGCCATGTCCACTGCCTCTACAAGGCTTAATGTCTCAGCGACCAAAGTGCTTGTGACCTCTCTCCTTATTTTTTTTGTTTCCCACACAAGAGGGCAACATTTACCATTGTTCCCCAAAAGGAAAATGCTAAAACCTCTTGTGTTTGAAACCCCATCACATAAATTTGCATAGGATGCATCACTATAAACTATGAGTTTCAAGTGCCTAAGATCACCTAAAACCGGGAACCTCAAAACGCACTCCTGCTTTTTTAGATTGTCCAATGCTTTATTTGCTCTCATTATGTCTTCCACTTTAGGATCATTAATTTTTGTACTCAATTCTTTTTTTATTTTTTTATTTAGAGTACCCAATTATTTTTTCCAGTTAAGGGGCAATTTTAGCGTGGAAAAATCCACCTAACCTGCACATCTTTGGATTGTGGGGGTGAAACCCATGCAAACACGGGGAGAACGTGCAAACTCCACACGGACAGTGACCCAGGGCCGGGATTCGAACCCGGGTCCTCAGCGCTGTAGGCTGCAATGCTAACCACTGTGCCACCGTACTGCCCCCTTGTACTCAATTCTAAGACATTCTGGTCCAGTCTGGTCCAATTCTAAGTCTGGTCCAGTCTGTCTACCTAACCAATTCAGTTGCCCAATTAAACTTCGCAGTTGTTCTTTTACTGTCTTTGAAACCACCGGGTCTTTTTGTGAAATCTGACCACAATGAATTGCTATTGGATTGATACACTCCAAATAAGATTGCTGATGTAAAGTTGCACCTAATTCAATCTGTCCGGTTTCCAGTACAATATATTTAAATGCACCGGAAGCCTGACTTCCAACCCTGAATTCTTTCCTCAACCCAGAGATTACAATAGCTTTGAAATCACTAGTCCCACCCCACAAAAAATCATCGACATGCATCATAAAGATGCCAGAAAGATTTCCTTTATAGTGCCAGTAAAACATTGCCGGATCTGCTTTCAACTGGCATCAGCATAACTTTAACAAAGCTGACCTTACTGAAAATTCCAGAGTCTAGACACATCATTTAATCTATATACACATTTGTTCAGCTTCCAGAATACCTCTTCTGTGTTTGCTGCCTCTTTAGGAGGACGGAGAAAAATGTCTCTCTGAAGCTGATGTCCCTGCAAAAATGCAGCTTTTGTATCTATAAATTTGCATTGCCATGAATTTCTGGCTAATAGAGCCAAAAAGATTGTTTAAAATAACCTTTCCTGCCAAAGGTGAATCTCGATCTTCTAATCCCCTTGCCACAAGCTTGGCCTTTGCCTTATAAGTTCCATCCAGAAGAACCTTTTCCGTGCAAATCTATCTGTGGGATAATGCTCTTTGTCCCCAATCCGGTACCTCCATGTATACCCAAAATTCACTCCCAACTATGCAGTTCTTGCTGTTTGGCACCTTTGATAACTTTTTCATCTAATTTATTGGAGGCCACCAAAATCTCACGAACATGTGGGCTTCTACTCCTAGTAGCATTCATTGTCTTACCCATATTCCGAGACCTTGACAAACTATGTCCCCGATCCCGCCTGGTACCTCGTTCTGTACTGTTCCTGCTGTGGGATGTCCTTTCAATAGTTCTCGACCTTTTCCTGTGAACCTGTTCATTGTCCGATTTGCTATCTGAACTGGCACTGTGTTTCTGTGCCCTCCATTTTTGAACTTTGTGTTCCCAATCCATTGTCTTAACACCCTCCCCTGTATGCTGTACATTCAACTAGTGTTTATACTTTACAGTGGCCTTCTCTACTCTACTAATAACAGTTGCCTCCTTCAATTGTCACTTTTGTACCAACTTTTGGCAGTTGTCCTTTTGGAAAAATGGCCTGTTCTAATTAATCAGAAGTATTTTGTTCCTCTACAGAAACCCTGTTTATATCAGTTAACTGGATCTCATAGTTCTGTAGCACTTGTGTACCAGATGACCATGGTTCCTCATCATGTTCGTCTGCTCTGTCTAAATTTGAAAGTTTGTACTCTGTGTCCATTATCCTTGATGAATGTACCCTCATAGTCTGATTGCCATGTTGCAAAACAATTCTTTTTCCATCTATGCCTATGATCTTTCCTGGGCTTTTCCATTCATTAAAATTGTCTCTCTTATAGTATACTATGTCTCCTTGCTGAAAAGCGGTATTTGATGGTCATACATTATGCCTTAAAGCTCTGTGAATTCTTTCAGAGACTTCTGCATCCAAAAAAGCTTTTCTACTGCTATGTAATGCATTTAAATGTTCAGCATAGGCAGAACTAATTGTAGTCCCTTCCCAAGCTGGAGGCTGGTCATCCAAAATGGATGGGATTTTAGGATTTCTACCAAACACTAATCGAAAGGGACTATAGCCCCCAACCATCTACAACAAATTCTTTGCATGTACCGCCCATGCTAAGGCTGAATTTAATTTGCAATTTGGTCGGTCTGCCAAAATTTTCCGGAGCATATTATCTATTACAGCATGATTTCTTTCACACACACCATTACTAAATGAGCTTTCCACAGCTGTATTCATAACTGTGATACTCACGTTTTCACACATATCCCTAAACTCATCATTAGCAAATTCTCCCTTGCTGTAAGGAATTATGCCAGTGGGCCCATTCCTGTACCTATCCATTTTTCCATGACCTGATCCAGGATTACTCTCTTTTCTTTACTACATACAGTGGTTGATTGACTAAATCTGGTCACTAAATCTACAAAATGCAAAAGATTGTTAGCTTTATCCCAGATCTTAAGGTCCATGGGTACAACATCGTTAAAATCCCTGACCAAAGGTAGGTTTGCTAACGGTCGTGATGGTGTCCTTCTGTACTTCCTACAAACCTCAAAGCGATCACTAACCTAATCTGTCAGCTTAGTATAGTCTTCATCCCTTACACCTGCATCCTTTAATACATTTTTCAGCCTCTGAGGAGATGGATGCACAAATTACCTATGCAGTTTTAATACAACAAGGTTTTTATCAGATAAAGCCCCATTTCAGCTGCTAATAACACATCCTTAACAACTGCACCTGAAATATTATTTGTCCACCGTCTTTCCAAAAACTGTTGCCTTATCCAGTTCCATATCCAGTTTCATGTGTGCTTTCTTCATCGATGATTTGCTCAGAAGCAAAGGTATCTCACTTGATACAGCTCTGTGCTAATGAAATGATTCACTCCAGCAATATTGCACTCTTTTCAGCGACTTCAGTGTACTTTCATCGCCAAACCTGAAACTTGTGAAACTTTTAAATTCCTTACCGTTGTTACGATTTTCAGCATTCAAAGAGTCCAGGTAATATTTTAACCATTCAATTCCACACACAATAGATGTGCAGCCATTTCCAATACAGCACAATTGAAGGATTCTGCAACCAACACTCTCATTACTGGAGTAAAACTCCTCATTAATAGGACAATGAAAATGAAAATCGCTTATTGTCACGAGTAGGCTTCAATGAAGTTACTGTGAAAAGCCCCTCCTTTCTGGTCGCTATCTTTTTCCTCTTCTGACTCTTCCATGTCATGTGTAGTTTCAAACACTATTATAACGTGTTGGACAGTTGAAAGCATAATGATATTTGGAGTCAAACCGAAGACATTGATTTATCATACCCTGGAGTTCATTTTCCTATTACCATTCTCCATGTCCCTCCTCCTGTTTTAGGTTTTAAATGGGTTTCCGTCCTCATACTTTCTGGTTCCGATCTCCTTCCATACTCTCATAACTTGTTTGTTACTGCACAATCTCGCCATCTTGTCAGTAGTGTATCTTCCACAGTCTGCTTTATTGCTGACTGACTCATTTGTGCCATAAGAGCCATAGGAATTGAATGTTTCTTGAGGGAGGAAACTGGAGCACCTGGAGGAAACCCACACACAAACAGGGAGAACATGTAGACTCCGCACAGACAGTGACCAAGCCAGGAATTGAACCTGGGACCCTGGTGCTGTGAAGCAACAGTGCTAACCACAGTGCTACCAGTTCCCTATTGCATGACAGGTGTGACATGTACAGCGAAATTTAACTACATCCTCATGCAGTCCTGGCCAATAAAAATGTTTTTGTATTTTTCCTTGAGTGATCCTTACTCCTAAATGACCCCCTACTGGAACCTCAACCGCTACCCACAGAACCTCCTTTCTATAACCCACCAGTAATACCACTTGATAAACTTCTGCCCAATTCTCATCTGACTAAATATGTAAAGGTCTCCATTTCCGCATTAATATTCCGATAGAGTCTCAGATTTTATTTCTGCATATGCTTTCTGATACAAATGCTGTATCTCTGAATCATTCTGCTGTAATTCTCCCAACTTTCTTGAACTAAAGATAGTCACTTAATCCACCACCTGCTCTTGTTCTCTGTCAACCATCTGGTCACGGATTGTTTCTGATAACTGAAACTCAGCCACACTATCTGCACTCCTCGAGTTCTCTTCTGCCTGTCTGAACTTGAGGCTGTGTGATCTTGTCACCACACAATCAGGAAATACACGTGACATGCTTCTTGCATTACCTGACTTTCCATTGGCTTATCAACCACAGTAGGCATCACTCCAACCTGTGACCCACCTATACCATTACCCAGGATAAATTGTACCCCTCAAAAATATAATTTCTCTTTTACTCCTACCATCACTTCCCCATTTTTCACTGAACTCTCTAACTGTACCTTATATAATGGCACACTACTCCTTTCACCACTAATTCCACATATTACCACTTTTTCTGGCAACACTTCTTCCGACCTTCTATCTCCATATCGCTCACCATTGAAGGTTAACTTGCTCCTGTATCTATTAAGATCTTAACCTCCTTCCCTACTCCACCTTGTGCACATAAGCAAACCTTACCCCTGCAAATAAAATGCTTATCCACCAACCTCTGAACAGGCTGTATACTCTTTTGCACCTCTCCCACTGGAAACATGTTTTTACCCCCACTTTATTAAATCCCACTGGCTTATGTTGTTTCAATAGGTCTGCCTTCCTAACACTTTTTTTAAACTGCCAACACTGAGACTTTAGTGTCCAACTGTATTACAAAGAAAACATTTAAATGTTCTTATCTCTCTTCCACTAACATAGTTTCCTTTTTAACCTGAGGCAAATTCTCCTTAATATCTCCTACTAGAATTGCTTTGCCTTGACCACCTGTGGATTTTTCATTTCCCCAGTTTCTAACCTTCACAGTCTGAAATTTATGTCAACAATGAAACCTTAATTTATGAACTAATTCAAAATCATGTGGCGTTTCTGCAGCCACTTAAGCAATTTTAACGCTTTGCTCTTCCACATGAATTCATACTACTGCAGGAAACGAATCCTTAAATTCCTCCAAAATAATCATTTCACTAAGAACGTCATGCTCTTATCCACCTATCAAAATTACCTTGTTTAATTCTAGAAATTTTAAAATCCCGAAACATATGTTAGGTGAATTGGACATTCTGAATTCTCCCTCAGTGTACCCGAACAGGAACTGGAGTGTGGCGACCAGGGCATTTTCACAGTAACTTCATTGCAGTGTTAATGTAAGCCTACTTGTGACACTAACAAAGATTAATTGAAACCTGGTTTTCAAAACTTCTGTCTGTAGGCTTCTGGCCTAGTTCATATGCATTGAAAATGGCTTTTCACACCTCATCATAATCCTAGATACCTCCTCTGATGGTGACGCAAACACTTCACTAGCTCTATCTAAATAATTTAATTGAACAATACCCCCATAGTCTTTGGTGAATTCAATTGCTTAGCCACTTTCTCAAATGAGATAAATAAAGGCTTTGACATCTTTCTCGTCAAATCTGGCAGTTCTTGAATATATTTAAACATATGGGGCAGGGTTCTCCATTCCACCAGCCCCTTTTCCCGCTGCGGTGCACCCCCCGCCGGCAGCGGGATCCTGCATTCCGGCAGCCGCCCAATGGGGTTTCCCATTGTGGCCATCCCACGCGGCTGGGAAACCCACGGGCATGGGTGCGCTGCCGGCGAAGCGGAGGATCCCGCTGATAGTTTTGGACTTTTTCTCTTTCCTCTAATCTTTCCTCAGCTTCTGCCTTTAATTCCCACATTTTTTGTTGATGTTCTTTATGCAGTTCCAGTTTCTGAAGTTCAAATTCTCTCTTTTCTTCCTTTGATTCTCTCTCTTTTTTCCTTATCCCTTTCTTCCCTTGCTAACCTTTCCATTTCCAGCTCAAATTTCCTTATTTCTTTCTGTTTATCTGTTTCCTTCATTTCTAATTGTTTCACTTTTAATTGCATTCTAGCTAGTTCTAAAGATTCAGGCTGTGATTCCAGCAAATTTAAATGCTGAGCTGTATTATCTGCACCTTCCTCACCCTTCAGATAAACACAACTGCAGCCTGACTGCCACACACAAAAGCTTTGTTTTAGCCACACTTTGTAAACCAGCCCGAGTGGTCTCTTTCATATGCAAAAAATTTGTTGCAACTGGAAAAGCCATTTCCCAAGTCACTCCTTAATTAAACTTCAGCACCTGCAAGAAAGCATCAGTTCTACACACATTCACTGTCTTTATGTTCAATAATCCCAAACTGAACAAGGAATTATACTTTAAAAACCCTGTAAAGAACCCCTAATTTTATTACAATCACGGACAAGCCCCCAATTTTACTTTGATCACAGCCCAGACCCCAACAGTTGCTAGGATGCTGGACAGAAACCTCAATATTTTATTTAATTTGTAAGACTGCGAGGAAAAGTTACTTCACAAATAGGGATATGGTATTTTAAAACAAACATTATTAATAGCCCAGGATTAAAATAACTTTAATATAATAAAGAAATAGCTTATAATTACCAGCAATGCAATGCTTACTAATGAAATGGAACATCCCTGAACACCTTTTATCTCTATTCAAGCAAAACCCATCTCAGGTCAAAATCCACTTTCAAATATAGACCCAAGAATGCTTGTTTAATACAGATATCTTGGATACCCTGCTTGGAGAAAGATATAATCTTCAGGAACCAGCTTGCAGATTCTTGTCTGTCTCAAACTTTTGTTTTACCTGCCAGCCTTTCAGAAAGTGCCGCTGTTCTGATCAAAGACAAATCTACTGTTTTGAAATAAACTACCCCTGTTCACAGACAGATCAAAAATAAACTTCAAATCTGAAAACTCAACAGCTGACTGCTTCAGTCCCAGCTCCTCCCATTAAGCACATCATTTTACTAAGGCCAAACGCAGTGTCTATAATTATCTACTCCCCAGAGGAATTCTTTATCTAAACAAAATTCCAACTTTAATATGCTTTAGTTTCATCTCTGTAGCAACTCGTCTTGTAAACCAGGATTTCTTACATTGCTACAGCAGTCACACACTGGATTATCCACTTGGCACTTCTGGCTGAAGATTGTAGCAAATGTTTCAGCTTTATTTTTTGCATTGATGTGCTGGCCTCTTTCGTCATTGAGGATGGAAATATTTGTGGTGCCTTCTCCTCCAGTGAGTTGTTTAATTGCTCACCACCATTCATGACTGGATGTGGCAGGACTGCAGAGCTTAGATCTGATCCATTGGTTGTGGAATCGCTTAGCTCTGTCTATCACTTGCTGCTTATGCTGTTTGGCATGCAAGTAGTTCTGTGCTGTAACTTCATCAGATTGATATCTCATTTTTAAGCATGCTGGTGCTGCTCCTGGCTTGCCCTCCTGCACTTTTCATTGAAACAAGTTTGATTCCCTGGCTTGTTGGTAATGGTAGAGTGGGGGATATGTCAGGCCAGTGTGGTGGAATACAATTCCGCTGCTTCTGATGGCCCACAGCACCTCATGGATGCCCAGTCTTGAGTTGCTAGACCTGTTTGAAATCTATTTAATTCTTCACAGTTGTGTAACAAACAGCACAGTGGAAGGATAATTTTTTTGATTCCACGGGATATCAATGCGAAATCAGGACTTTGTATTGTGGTCACTCCTACTGATTGAGCAATATTAATGCGTTTGAATCTTTGTGAACCCTCAGCTGTCTCTATCATCACACATCTTTTAAAGTTGTACCATTTATTTCATTTGTTTTTTCTTCATAATTCCTACAGTAAATATAGAACTGTATGAAATTGTACTTGCCAGCTATCTTTGTCTTAACCTTAGTCTATGCCGACTTGCTTGTCTGTCGTATTTCTTATCCTACTGCTCCTATGATAGCAAGTGCATAACACGTCATAATCCAGAGATTATCAAATCTGATGCCCCATTATTTAGGTTCCGCACTATGCCCAGGATTATCCCCTACCCGGCGGGGCGGGGGGTCCCGGTGTGTTGGAGTGGCGTGAACCACTCCGGCGTCGGGCCGCCCTTCCGCACATTTAGGGGCCAAGCCCTCATATTGAGGGGCTCGGCCCGCTCCTGAATGGCTCCCGCTCTGCCGGCTGGCGCGAACGGCCTTTGGCGCCATGCCAGCCGGGGCCGAAAGGACTTCGCCGGCCGGCGTAAGTCCGCGCATGCACCAAAGCATCAGCGGCTGCTGACGTCATACCGGCACATGCGCAGGGAAGGGGGTCTCTTCCGCCTCCACCATGGTGAAGACCATGGCGAAGTCGGAAGAAAAAGAGTGCCCCCACAGCACAGGCCCGCCCGCCGATCGGTGGGCCCCGATCGCGGGCCAGTCCACCTTTGGGGACACCCCCCAGGGTCAGAACGCCCCGCGCGCCCCCAGGACCCCGGCGCCCGCCCGCGCTGCCAATCCCGCCGGTCAGGTAGGTGGTTTAATCCACGCCGGCGGAAGAGGCCTGTCAGCGGCGGAGAATCGCCATGGGGAGCCCCCCGACCGGCGCGGCGTAGCGCGATTCCCGCCCCGCCGAATCTCGGGGGATGGAGAATTCGGGACACGGCGGGGGCAGGATTGACGCCGGCCCCGGGCGATTCTCCGACCCGGCGGGGGGTCAGAGAATCCCGCCCTATATCATGGAACTTTGAATGCAAGAGGGCAGCACGGTAGCATTGTGGATAGCACAATCGCTTCACAGCTCCAGGGTCCCAGGTTCAATTCCGGCTTGGGTCACTGTCTGTGCGGAGTCTGCACATCCTCCCCTATGAATCTATAAACACAATCTGACAATCCTTTGGATGTCTTTGGAGCACCCGGAGAAAACCCACGCAGACACGGGGAGAACATACAGACTCCACACTGACAGTGACCCAAGCTGGGAATGGAACCTAGGACAGTGCTAACCACTGTGCTGTGCTGTTGAAAACTCACCACTATTCTTAGAATTCCCCCTATACCAAAAAGGGCCGACATTCTAAATGGTGAACAGGGATTCTCACTCCCTGACTCCGATGCAGGCTTCGGTGGGTGTTATTCAGGTCAAACTATATTTTCAAGTTATCCCCCGGTATAACCAATACCTTCACCGAAGATTTCATCTACTTACCACTTAGTAGCATCGAATCTGGGTCCCGCATTGCTAAGTAAGTAAAGTAGACTTAGGAATAAACCACTGTTTCAGGTTAAATTAAGTTATTTTATTATTATATTTTTATCTTTTATCTTATCTTTCCCATGACCGAGCTGGCTGTAAGCTGACTCTGCTTCTCTTGTTCCTTCTCTCCTTCTCTCTGAGTTCTGGATCCGGTAGTTCCTGCTCTGGTCTCTAGGTTTATATTCTCTTTCTAACAGTTATTAAGTTTTGATGACCTTATTGTAAAGTAACTATTATTTCATTTTGATTGTAAAAAGTATCTTTGATCTAAACATTCTAATACAACTAAGTATTCATTTTGACATAACCTCACCTCTCAGGTCTCTGATTACATTGTTTCCTTTGTGATGTCCAAAGTTCCTTTGTGATATTCAAAAATGCTTTGGTTTCAATAGGTGTTACTTTTAATTCCTGTCATTTCTATAGTTTCATTTTCCAATTGTGTCCCTAGCTCATAACTTTGACTTTGATTTTGACTTTAAATTATGTTTCTCGTAGACTGATAATCTCCAAATTTCTTTTAATTTACTTGATAACGGCAGAACTTCACACTTAGAATTGTCAGCAAATTCAACTGAACCTCATCCTTTCCTTTCCAGCTGTTTACTAAGATAGTTAATTTAAATGAGGGTGTGAAACATTGCTTTTAGCCGTATGCTAAAATCCACTTGGTTAGAACTTAAAAGACCTGCCTGTTTTAAACATTCGTCACCTAATTCAACTGAAACTCTCATCCATGCTTTTCCAGATGCTTACTAAGATAGTTAATTTCAATGAAGGTGTGAACCATTGTTTTTAGCTTCATACAAAATCCTGGGCGGAATTCTCCGACCCCCCCGCAGGGTTTGGGAATCGCCCGGGGCTGGCGTAAATCCCGCCCCCGCCGTGGCCGGAATTCTCCGCCACCCGGGAATTGCCGGGGGTGGGAATCGCGCTGCGCCGATTGCCGGCACCCCTCGGTGATTCTCCGGCCCGCAATGGGCCGAAGTCCTGCCGCTGTCAGGCCTCTTCCGCTGATGTGGTTTAAACCACCTCTGTGCCGGCGGGAGCAGGCGGCGCGAGCGGGCCCCGGGTCCTGGGGGGGGGCGTGGGGTGATCAGACGGGGGGTGCCCCCACAGTGGCCTGGCCCGCAATCGGGGCCCACCGATCAGCGGGTGGGCCTGTGCCATGGGGGCACTCTTTTTCTTCCGCCGCCGCCACGGCCTCCACCATGGCAGAGGAAGAAGAGACCCCCTCCACCGCGCATGCGCCGGTGGTGACGTCAGCGGCCGCTGCGCTCCGGCACATGCGCGGACTCACGCCGACCGGCAAAGGCGTTTCGGCCAGTCCCGACACCGGGCGGCGGGCGCCAAAGGCCATTGGCGCCAGTCGGCGGAGCGGGAGCCATTCCGACATGGGCCTAGCCCCTAAAGGGGAGGCCCGAAGCCGGAGTGGTTGGCGCCACTCCGCTACGCCAGGACCCCCTGCCCCGCCAGGTAGGGGAGAATTTCGCCCCCTATGTGTTGTTTGGGAGAAGGAATCTGCATTTTATAATGCTGCTCTTTGCAGTTGCTATTAACCCTTTGTGGGATCTTTCCCTGTATCCGCTGATGTTTCTCTCATGTTTCAAATGACACATCTTTTCATATTTTCAATTACAGTTGCCACGCTGCCCTATGGGACACTAAGTAGTGTTCCTGCCTCTGAGCTTGAAACTGAAGATTCAAGACCCATTCCAGGACATGATGGAAAAGCAAGATTCATTAATATTGTGGCCAAAGAGATTAGAATATCAAATTGTAAAGTCTTCCAACGTATATTAATGACAGGCGGGATGAGTGGGAGTGACCCCTGGTTGGACATGTGCTGGAAAGAAATTGGAGTTGGGGGGGGGGTGGGGCGGGGGACAGTTGACTGAGTTAGCTGGACAGCTGGTGTGGATCAGAGTAGTGCTAACAGCATGAGCCTTGATCACTGATCTGGCTGAGATGGATTTGGAAGCTGCCTCCTTGTTCTGCCCACAGTGGCAGATATTCTATAAGTATATCAATGGGAAGAGGATAACCAGGGAAATAGTAGGGCCCATTACGGACCAAGGGAGCAATCTATGAGTGGAGCCAGAGGACATTGGTAGGGTGTTGAATTAATACTTCACAGCTGTCTTCACCCAAGAGAATGAGGAGGTAGGTATGGAACTCGGGGAGAGAGACTGTGAGGTTCTTCAGCAAATTGTCATAGGGAGTGACAAGGTGGTGTTGGCAGGCTTAAAAGTGGATAGATCACTAGGTCCAGATGAATTGTCTCCCAGGTTGCTATTGGAAGCGAGGGAAAAGATTGCAGGGGTTCTGACCCAAATTTTCTATTCCTCTCTGGCCACAGGGGAGATACCAGAGGACTGGAATCAAAGCTAATGTGGTCCCACTATTTAAGAAGGGTTGTAGAGATTGATGTGTTGGGTATGCTGGGTCTGCGAGGACTGCGTTTACTGTAGCAGTGAGAGAGACAGGCTTCCAACACTTGAAGAAATGCAACTCTATTTTATTGAACTCTTAACTATCATACATGCTTTAACTGTGGGTTGACACTTTGCTGAGTTGACTTGAGACCTGAGGCTAACCTGACCAGACTATCTTACTACCACATGGTGGATGTTCTAGTTGTTGCTCACAGGCGGCTCTGAGATGCAAGGTTGGGGATAAACTTCCCAAGGAAGTTGACCATCCCTAGGAAGCGGAGGACCACCTTCTTGTCTTCCGGTGTCTTCATAGCATTGATCGCCGACACCTTATCTGCGTCTGGCTGCACACCGAACTGCGAAATATGGTCGCCGAGGAACTTTATTTCTGCTTGACCGAACGAGCATTTGGCTCTGTTGAGTCGGAGGCCATGCTCGTGGATCCTATGGAACACTCGCTTGAGGTGATTGATGTGTTCCTGAGGAGTTGTGGACCAGACAATGATGTCATTGGCGTACACTCGCACCCCCTCGATGCCCTCCATCATTTGCTTCATTATTCGGTGGAACACCTCCGAGGCGGAGATGATGCCAAAGGGCATCCGGTTGTAACAGTAACGCCCAAATGGGGTGTTAAATGTGCAGAGCTTTTGACTGGATGCATCTAGCTGTATCTGCCAAAACCCGTTGGAGGCATCCAGCTTCGAGAAAAACTTGGCATGAGCCATTTCGCTGGTGAGCTCTTCTCGTTTAGGTATCGGGTAGTGTTCCCTCATGATGTTACAGTTCAAATCGATACAAATGCGAAGTTCCCCGATGGTTTTTTGACACAAACCATGGAGCTAACCCAGTCCGTGGGTTCCGTAACCTTAGAAATGACGCCCTGGTCCTGGAGATCTTGCAACTGCTGCTTGAGGTGGTCCTTAAGGGGTGCCGGCACCCGACGTCGTCCATGAACCACAGGTGTGGCATTCGGTTTCAGAAGTATCTTGTATGTGTAGGAGAGTGTGCCCATACCCTCGAAGAAGCTGTGGTATTGTGCTATGATGTCATTTAATTGGGTTTGAAAGTTGGCATCTGGCAAGGCTGATGCCTCAGCGGGCGACATAGAACATAGAACATAGAACAGTACAGCACAGAATAGGCCCTTCGGCCCTCGATGTTGTGCCGAGCAATGATCACCCTACTTAAACCCACGTAACCCGTATACCCGTAACCCAACAATCCCCCCATTAACCTTACACTACGGGCAATTTAGCATGGCCAATCCACCTAACCCGCACATCTTTGGACTGTGGGAGGAAACCGGAGCACCCGGAGGAAACCCACGCACACACGGGGAGGACGTGCAGACTCCACACAGACAGTGACCCAGCCGGGAATTGAACCTGGGACCCTGGAGCTGTGAAGCATTGATGGTAACCACCATGCTACCGTGAGGCCCCTGGAGTGGTGGAGGCCATGGAGTGATAAGCCGGGTAACTCCAGATCAGTGAGTCTTACATCAGTGATAAGGAAACTATTGAAGAAAATTCTGAAGGAGAGACACTGGACGCGATTCTCCAGAAAAATTTCCAAGTTCTGTAGTGAACAGGTATTGCTGCGAGTTTCCCGGCGCTCAGCCCAGCAAGGTTGGCAGCACTATTTAAAGTTAATTGGTCCACTTGACGAAGCCTCTCGCCCCGAATGCCTGATTCATTGGCACCGTGCTTGCCAGCCCCCTACTTATAATGTTGAGCAGCACTTAAGCTGCACTTGCTCAGCCAACTCCAGCCAGCTCGCAATAATGGCGCCGAGGAGACCAGCCCCAAGATTCGGAGATGCTGACCTTGGGAGGCTCCTGGAAGTGGTGGAGGCCAGGAGGGATAATGTGTTCCTCCGTGGGTCTCGGAGGGTAAGTCACATGGCAGCCAGTGCTGCCTGAGTCGAGGTGGCAGCAGCAGCCAGCTTGGGCAGTGTGACCAGGAGGATTGGCCTCCAGTGTCGGAAGATGGTCAATGACTTACACTGGGCAGCAGGAGTGAGTAGACACCAACGTCCCAACCCCAACACCCCAAGGAAGCATCCCCCCAGGCGACCCTAAAACCTCCCTCATCCCCCTCACCATCCAGCACTCCCTCCACCCACCCGTTTAACCCTCCCTCCATCCCAACCCTCCCTTCACACCATCCCACAATTGTGAACTATGCATGGACCCAGGACCCAGGACCCAGCTGGGTCCCAGCCCGATGCTGAGCCTCTGGAGCAGAGCTACCCGGGGCTGATAGGAATGATAGAGACCAACCTGGATGTTCAGAGGGAGATGTCAGCGTTACTCCAGCAGATCGTTAGCCGATTGGAGGAGTCCCAGAGGCTACGGGCGCAGGAGATGGCGGTGGCAATGCATGGCACCGAGGCCAACACTACTAGGTGCGACCACAGTGGACAGCCTGGTGCACGACATGGCACCATGAGTAAAGAGGTCCAAGGCGTTGTGCGGTCGGTGACGGCCATGGCTGAGGGTCTCGGCAGTATGTCTTCCTCACTAGGGATGTGACCCAGTACTAGGCCGACCTTGATGGTATTCTAAGGGACATGTTTCGCTCTCAGATGGGAATGGCTGAGGCGCTGTGGAGCTTGTCCCAGCCTCAGGTAGGCATGGCTGAGGCGCTGCAGAGCATGGCCCTGTCACTGAGAAGCATCGCCGAGGGCGTCAACACGATGGTGCGGACTATGGGGAACAGGGCTGGTCGAGCCAGATGATGCAGGGGCCCGAACCAGCTGCCCCTCCATCCCAATGTGAACCCCAGGGCTCTATGGGCACTAACCGGAAGGGGGGGCCGCTGAGTGACAACCCGGGTCCGTACCATGGGGCGGCGATAGTGGCCACCAGCACTCCTGCGTTCTACCCCCCTGATGAGGCCGCGTCTCGGGGTCAGCACACGGGACAGGACAGCATGGCTGTGCATGTGCCGTCAACAAGTGAGCCGGGGCCCTCTGGCCTCAGAGCCCCCAGAGGACGCCCACCAATGAAGGCAAAGGGACGAGGTAAACAACTGGCTGCCTCCACCTCAGATGTGCATCCTGGGGCGATACCTAGACGTAGTGGTACAGCTAAGAGGACCAGGCACGTTGAGAATCACTGAGGGCACTGGGGTAGGGGGGAGGAGTTAGGTGGGGGGGGGGGGTGATTGGGGGGCAGACTATTGGGAATGGGGTATTGTACAGCACATTAAACAACTTTTTGCACAAACATTATGACCCCAGACCCTTTGCCTGTCTCTCCAGGCAACTCCCACTCCCCATGGCACTCATCCACCCTCCATGGTCATGACACGGGAGCTATGTCCCATTCCCTGGCTGTTCGGATGTTGGCTGCTGCTTGTGCGGTGTTGACTCCCACACAGTGCCCAGGCATCACCATGCTACATGGCCCACTTACCCAGGGAACCCATTTGGCATGTGTCAAGTGCTCACTTATCCACGATTGCTAATTTCCTATTAGCGATTGCCTTCAGCCAGTCGGTGGGGGGTCATGAGTGATCGATGGGGCTGACGGCAAGGACAGATGTTGTACCCGGAATGGCATTGGGATCCAGGGGTTGACATTGTGGTGCAATGGTCCAATTTCTCCCCCACCGCCTCCCCCCTCCAATGCCTGCCCATCCCTGCAGAGGGTCCCCGCCGAGCACTGGGCTGGCAAGCCCAGCGCCCCCGGTCTCTTTGCAATGCTTGCTACTCCCCTCCGTGGCTCCCCATGGAAGATTGATGGATCTGTACTTTTCGTTAATATATTTCTGTGTCGGCGCACATATATTAATTGAATAGAACTTGAGACTGAACTTTAATTGGGTTTTATTATCAATTTGCCACTTTTATTCGTGTGTCTACTGAAGATTTGTTTTCTTGTACAGAATTTTAAGACGTTTCCAACTTATCCCTACAGGAAGCTTAGTCAAAATGATTGTCTCTCGCAATTACAGATAGGTTGAATTCAAAATACATTAACAGTTCAAATCAAATATGCAGAGTACATAGACAACTGCGCCGTTTAAATTAGAATAACAATTTCACAGTTTAAGCAGATAGCATAGCATGATCGCATAGCAAAAAGCATTGTTCTTTAATCCCGATACTTAACTTTTTAAGGGAATTATTATCTGTTATTATCTATGAAGGCTCAGTCCCTTCAAAGCTTTGATTGCTCTGAAATCATCTTTAATCCTTCTAATTTGATTACACGATTTGTCTGTCAATTAATCAAAACGTTATTTTGGTAATCTAAGAAGTTGCTTCAGCAAATTCCTTTCGTGGGGTGACTTCTGTAGTTATTGTAGAATGGTATGCAGTTATCCTGGATACGTAGCTGGATGTCATTCAATTCTTTCTAAGACAAAGAACTATTCATGTTAGTTTCATTTGTCAACCTGACCTTGCCAGCTATAGCATCCTCATATCTGATTCCATTTCAAACAGTCAGCAGTCAGCCATTTTATGCATGTCAAATATGAAATGCAGCAGCTGTAAATCAGCCATTATGATCTCTTTAAATCATTTCTTTAAATTGAACCCTTTTTACAGATACAAAAAGGTTAGTTTCTATCTGTCCCCCCTTTTGATTATTCAAAAGATTAAATGAGATGAATAAAAATAAAATAGAAATTAAGGAAGACATGTGATCGGATTGGTGTAAGCGCGGAAAGGAACTCATTCACATTGGGCGCAATTCTCCGCACTCACGACGGTGCGGAGAATAGCGGGGGTCCTAAATTTTTACGGCCACGCTAGTCTGACGCCCTCCCGCTATTCTCCCCCCCCCCCACGCCCGACTCCCGACACGAATCGCTGCCGCCGTTTTTTTACGGCGAGCAGCGATTCTCAGCTGGCCGATGGGCCGAAGTCCAAGCCCTTTACGGCCGTTTTTACGAAATGCAAACACACCTGGTCTGGCCATTCGTAAAAACGGCCGTAAAGTTCGGATCTTGCCAACCATGGCACCGATTGGCACGGCAGTACCACGGCCGTGCCAAGGGTGCCATGGGCCCGCGATTGGTGGGCACCGATCGCGGACAGCGGGTCTGATTCCCGCGCACTCTTTGTCCTTCCGCCGCCCCGCTGTATCAATTCGCGGGGCGGCTGAGGGGCATCCCGGCCCGCACATGCGCGGGTTTCGCGCAAATGCCGATTATGTCATCCGCGCATGCGCGGGTTGGAGTCTTCCAATCCGCGCATGCGCGGCTGACGTCATGTGACGCATCAGCCGTCGCAAACTCTGGCATGCTAGCCCCGACCGGGGACCAGAATCGGTTCCCGGTCGGGGGTGGGGGGGGGGGGGGGGGGGGGGAGGCTGGCGTCAAACCCGCCCGTTTTTGACGCCAGCCTTACGATTTCTCCCTGTTTGGGAGAATCGCGCCCATTGTCTTTAATGGCTCACTTGTTTCAGAACAACTTTCATCAATGAAGCGGGCAAAGATTTTGCAAAGCGTTACAAACATTCTGGTAATATTACATGTATACAAATAAAATGATTATACAATAAAATAACTGAAGTTGAGTATATGATTTAGTAATAATTGGTAAAATGATTATTAAAATTGATTATGTAATTCAGGAATAAAATTATTAATAATAATTCACTAATAAATGATTAATAATGCAGTAAATAATAAACCAACAGACACTTTCCATTTCAATGTTATTGGCTGGTGGTGCATATGGATTACTATGAACCACGCGGATTGGTGGGGCACTATGGGTAGGCGTGCATTAGCCAAAGTATCTGATCAGCAGCATTAGTACGTAAATGATAAGTCCAAATAAGCAAAATAGGAAAAGTCCCTGAATTATGTTAATTCCTGTGCCACCCAACCATCAGGAAAGCCAACCCCAAAGAGTGTAATCAGAGGGTTGGTCAAATTTTTTAGCTTTGACTTGGATGGGTATTGCTAAGTCTTTGACATCTTCTGAAATATCTGGGAAGTAGGTGCAACACCCTGCACCAAAGCCTGCTGAAAGTGTTAATTTCCCTGCAGAAACAAAAGGCAGCACGGTAGCATTGTGGATAGCACAATTGCTTCACAGCTCCAGGGTCCCAGGTTCGATTCCGGCTTGGGTCACTGTCTGTGTGGAGTCTGCACATCCTCCCCTTGTGTGCGTGGGTTTTCTCCGGGTGCTCCGGTTTCCTCCCTCAGTCCAAAGATGTGTAGGTTAGGTGGATTGTCCATGATAAATTGCCCTTAGTGTCCAAAATTGGCCTTAGTGTTGGGTGGGGTTACTGGGTTATGGGGATAGGGTGGAGGTGTTGACCTTGGGTAGGGTGCTCTTTCCAAGAGCCAGTGCAGACTCGATGGGCCGAATGGCCTCCTTCTGCACTATAAATTCTATGAAAAGGGACGTAGAGTGGGCGGAGAACTTGGAATGATGCCATTTGAGTCTCTCTCTACGTGATTAACATTTTTATCACCCAAATGGACTGAGAGTTAAAATTGAATTGCTGCCAAACTCGCATTATCTTTTGCTTTTGAACAGTCTGACCTCAACATGGATTGCTTTAAAAAATTTAAAATCAGAGTTTCCCATTGCATGAAGTTTAATTTCCTATCCAAACTAATTTTAAATATTTTTTAGAACTAAGAACAATAACTGTTGCTAACTTGCATACAAGGAGATGAAGAATAAATTAATGAATGTGTCGGGCAGCTTCTCTGTACTTGTCCTTATCAACTTGCTCTGAATGGCCTTGTTTTAAGGTTTAAAATTTGCAAAAATGTTTTTTCACAGGCAGAGTTTTGCTTTGAGACACAAGCCTATATTCCAGTAAATGAAAAATATCAAACATTTTTACAGTTTCTACTTTTGGAACGCGCATTTCACACTTTTTGTCTACTGGCACTTGCTGTATTCCTTTTGTGTAGACTGCTTCTCCGGGCCACAAAACGTGACCCCCTCAGGGAGATGTTTCCAGGCTGCCAAAACCTGTTGAGAATCAGAACTGACAACACGTGTTAATTTTGACAATGACTAAGTAAAGCATCTCTCATCAAATGGCAGTCTGCCTTTCGTTCTTCCAAAATTGCTAATGTTGGTTCACGTCATGCTGCGCCCTTTTGGGGTGGATCCCTGAATGAGTCAGGGAGCGGGTCTCAATCATAAGAGTGTGGTGATATGATCTGCATACCTGTCTGCCATTGGGCCAGAACGTCGGCTTACCATTGGCCCTGGTCGGTCATGTGCCTCTCGACCGATTGGCCGAGAGGCTGAGTTAACCACGCCTCTATTAACGAGGTATAAATGGTCAGACGCCTGATGATCGTCCTTTCCATTGTAGACGATCGCAGAGCTGTGTTCTAGTCTATTAAAGCCGGACTTTGGTAAATCACTCGCCTTGCGTACAATTGATGGTACATCAAAGAGTCCATTTTATAGTCATGTAATCTGAACCTCTGTATTTTGAAACAGCATGATTTTGCCAAATGGCCGCCTGTACCACAAAAATAACAAGTACCGGTGTTGGTGTTACCGGAGGAGTAGGAAGAGTCCAAATCCTCTCTGCTTCCTGGAATTCCATTCCAGAAAGCTCCTTTCAAAGTGTTTGAGACCTTTCCTCATAGTCTGTGAGATCCTCCAAATGCGTTTGAACACAGGCTGTTATTTTTTCACAGTCAGTTTTAGGTGGGTTGAATCTTAATACATAGTTTTCGGTTGTTTCTGTCGCTTTAACTTTAAAGTGTTTGCTGCTTAGTGGGTTCAGTTGTATTACACTTCGTCTGCCACTAGGTTCATCTTTTTCATAACTATCATTGTTCAAGTTAACAGGCGTTCTTTGTTCAAAACCTCGTGTAGTGATAACAATCTCAGAGCCTGCTGAAGCTGCCCTGGGAGGCTTTTGAAGTGGGGTTAGCAGAATGTTTTGGTCGGCCTCAGAGTGAGATAGCAGTTCGTTCTCAGGGACAAGGGCCCTTGAACCCGGAACGGACATTTTGGGCGCGATTCTCCGCACCCGCGCCGGTTCGGAGAATAGCGGGCCGCGCATATTTTCCCGGTACCGCCGGTCCGACGCCCTCCCGCTATTCTCCGAACCCCGCACAAACTACACGTCGGCATTCCCGGCAAAGGCCTCGAAAGACCCCCCGACACGACCAGAAGCCCGACTTATTGGCCCCCCGCTATTCTCCGGCCCGGATGGGCCGAAGTCCCGACGTCCGCATGCCATGTTTTCACGCCGGCCAACACACCTGCTTTTCAAGTTCGTCAACCAGTCGTGCTGGCTGATGAGAGCTTCGAGTAGGTGAGCGCACCGCTCAGCGCACTGCTGGAGTCTGGCCACAACGGGGAAGGCATCCCCGAGAACGGGAGGGGGTCCAGAGCGGGGGCGAGTGTGGGAGACGGAGGGGGGAGTGTGGAAGACTGAGGGGGGAGTGTGGGAGACTGAGGGGGGGGAGTGGGGGAGACTGAGGGGGGAGTGGGGGGAGACTGAGGGGGGAGTGGGGGAGACTGAGGGCGGAGTGTGGGAGACGGAGGGGGGAGTGGGGGAGACGGAGGGGGTAGTGGGGGAGACGGAGGGGGGAGTGGGGGAGACGGAGGGGGGAGTGGGGGAGACTGAGGGGGGGAGTGTGGGAGACGGAGGGGTGGAGTGGGGGAGACGGGGGGGGAGTGGGAGAGACGGAGGGGGGAGTGGGGGAGACTGAGGGGGGAGTGGGGAGACTGAGGGGGGAGTGGGGGAGACTGAGGGGGGAGTGGGGGAGACGGAGGGGGAGTGGGGGAGACTGAGGGGGGAGTGTGGGAGACGGAAGGGGGAGTGGGGGAGACGGAGGGGGAGTGGGGGAGACTGAGGGGGGAGTGGGGGAGTTGGAGGGGGGTGAGTGGGGGAGACTGAGGGGGGAGTGGGGGAGACGGAGGGGGGGAGTGGGAGTAGGGGGGGGTTAGGTAGAGAGTGAGCGACTGACTCGTCCAACCCCGGTTACAAAATGTCTGCCACCATGCCATGGCGTGCCGGTCACGAGGACATGGCCGCTGGTTGCCCTGTGGCTTACGGCCACAGGCCACTGACGCACCCGTGAGGAGGACGTAGTTAACTGTCCGTTGGATGCAGAAAGTGACCAGGGGTTAGGCTGCCCGCGTGTCAGCAGCGTGACCAGGCCACCGGGACACACAGGTATCCCGTGGCAAGCGGCTGCCGAGCTGTCGAATAACCTCCGTCTAACATGTCCCGTTTCTCTGCCCCCCACCACCCTTCTGTAGGTTAGCACAATGTCTGCGAACAGAACGGCTATGTTCTGTGCAGTGGTTGGGGCCTCTGCACTGCATTTGGAGATGGAGCATCATCCACACCCACAACCCGCAGTGGATGCAGGGCCAGCTGCAGCAGCAGAGGGAAGGGCCGAGGAGTTGCCAGTCGTCGATCAACATGGGGGGCAGGAGGAGGAGGGGGAGGAGGAGAGAGTGAGGGTGCAGCCACGGCACCAGAGGCGACGACCAAGGCCGAGGGTGTACCGTGTCCGGATCTCTTTCCTAACAACGACGGACATCACCTGCAGGAGGTGACTCCGGCTGAGTAGGCAGACGGTGATACATATCTGTCACCTCGTGGCGCACCTCGCCCCACGTGGAACGGGGGGAGGACACGCGATCCCGGTTGCCATCAAGGTGACGGTCGCTCTTAACTTCTATGCGATCGGCTCCTTCCAGTCTCCGAGCGGGGACCTCTCCGGGATCTCCCAGTCATCGGTCCACAGGTGCATCCGGGATGTGACCGACGCCCTCTATGCCATCGCGGACCGCTACATCACCTTTCCCGAGGACCGAGCAACTCAAGACTCACGAGCTCGTGGATTTGCCAGCGTGGCCGGGATACCGATGGTGCAGGGGGCAATCGATTGTGTTCACGTCCCCATGCGCCCGCCTGTAGGGGACAGGGAGGTGTTCACAAACAGGAGGGGGACATACTCCATGAATATCCAGGTGGTATGCGACCCCCACATGACATTCATGAACGTCTGTGCAAGGTTCCCAGGGAGTGTGCATGACTCCTACATACTGGCGCAGTCGTACATCCCTGCGATGTTTGAGGGACGTCCCCCCCGGCTGAGGGGCTGGTTGCTTGGCGACAGGGGTTATCCGCTGAGGTCTTGGCTGATGACGCTTATACGGAGGCCTCAGATCAATGAAGGAAACACGATACAACAAGGCCCATGCAGCAACCAGGGGTGTGGTGGAGCACTGCCTTGGCCTCCTGAAGATGAGGTTCAGGTGCCTGGACTGCTCCGGAGGGGCCCTGCAGTACCAGCCCGACAGGGTCGCTCGCATTGTTGTGGTCTGCTGTGCGCTGCACAACATCGCGATGCAGAGGGGAGATGACCTGCTGCAGGAGGCGGAGGGAGAAGCCAGTGGCAGTGGTGCCAGCACAGAGGAGGAGGAGGAGAGGGAGGAGGAGGAGGAGGAGGAGGCTGGCGGAGTGGCGGGCACAGCACGCAGACACGACCCAGGTGCTGGTGATGTCCAGGAGGCGGCACAACGGACCCGGCGAGGACGGCGGGCACGCGACGCCTTGGTGGCAGCACGGTTCACGCGTCGCATGCGACGTCCCCGCTGAACACCAATCCACCACCTGCATCGCTAGTCGTGCAGAGGGCAACATACAACTGCCACCACCACAACCCCCCCCCAACCCCCTCTCAGTGTACACTGCTCCACTTAGACATCACCCTTATCACTGGGTCCAGACGGTATGGCACAACATTGATGGCTGTGTCAGCGGGTGTGATCAGTGCCATGTGGAATGATGACAGCCCACTCTGCGATGAACTGTGAACTCAGAATCGTTAGAGAGAGTCTGACCCATGGCAATAGCTGAACTCTCCACCTTGGTGGCCGCTGAGTTTGTCACGGACACTCCATCACGTGCCCGCGTGGGGTACCTGTGGGAGGGGGTGGGGGGAGGGGCAGGGACTGCACACCCGACACCGAAGTTTCACCGCTCGTCAACCCCAGCGACACTCGGTCACCATCATGATTCCTGTGGCTGTGGAACAATCACCCGGTATTACAAGTAAGGTGGAACAGTGCATTTAATGTTAACAATAATTTACAGGTGCCCTAGCCCCTACAACTAAACTGTGCCCTTCACCCGTGCCAACTTACTCAGTGTCTCTCTTTGTTGCCTTACGGGCCCTGCCACTACGTCTAAGTGATTCCCCAGATGATACAGCAGGAGTGGAGGAGGACTGCTGTGAATCGCCCCCTTCGACTCGTTTCTCCTTCGGCAAGCATTTCCTGGGGCGACCCGGCCTTGATGAGCCAGGCTGCTCTGCGGGCGTCTCGGGTGACGTTGTGCCACCCTGCTCTGCCTGCTGCCCACCCGATGCACCAGGGATGGGACGGGGGGAGGCCGAGAATTCCGGGACGTCCCGTGATGGAGTTAATAGGATGGGCCCCCGAAACCTCCTCCTCCCTCAGGGAGCCCGGTGGCCCCCGGGCCTCACTTTGGGACAGAGGTGCGAGCGGGGAGGTGCCCCGTCGCGCCACCGACACCTGGCGCTGCCAGTCCTGGAGGCCTGCAACGGTATCCACCAGGATCCGAAGGTTTGCAGAGACGGAGTCCAGGGAGTTAGACATTCCCGCCAGGGACTGTGCGATCTCAACCTGTGAGTGCACGACGCCATCCAGCACATGTGTCAGGCGGTTGATGCTCTCTGCGACTGAATGCTGGGACTGTGCCATCGACTGCTGTGACTGTGCCATGGCGTGCTGCGACTGGACCATGGCCTGCTGAGAATCGGCCAAGGCCCGCAGCACGCCGGCAATGTCGTGTTGGCTCTGGTGCATTGCTGCCTGTGAGAGGGCAACCCTGTCCAGGGCCGAGGATGACGCGTGCACATTAAGCCCAACGCCTTGCGTAACCTGACCCATTGCCTCCACCACGGATGCCACCCGTGCGTTGTCGGCCTGGGTTGCTGCCATGAGCGGCACCACTCCCTGCTTGTGGACGCGGTTCGACTCCTCTAACAGCGTCTGCAGAGTCTGGAAGACAGCCCTCATCCCGTCATTGTGTCCCTGGGTTTCTTGATGCATCGGCTGTGCGGGTGGGTTGAGAAACTCCAGGAACTCGGAAAACGTCTGGGAGCCAGCTGGATGCTGGGCCTGGCCTGCCCTCCGCCAGTCCGGGCCCTCGGCTGCTCCGACCTCCACCTGCTGTACCTGCTCAGCTGTGATGTGCGACCCAGACTGTGACCCAGGAGTCTCATCACTAAATAGCCCAACTGGGGTGAGTGTCTCTGGGATGGTGGATGGTGTGGGAGATAGCTGTGCCGCAAGCTCGAGGTCGTCTTGGGTGGATGCCTCCTCTATGTCATTGGCCCGCTGAGAGGCCGCAGGTCGTTCGCGGGCCATTTCTCTCTCTTGCTCTCTCGCCGCCCTCTGGGCGTCCTGCTCCACAGATTTGGTTGGGGAGGATGGGACTCCCCGCTGATTGGGCACCCTCTGTCGTGCGGCCCTGGGTGAGGTGGGGGCAGATGCCTGTGTCCGCCTGGAGGCAGACGGCCCTGGTCGTTCGGCATCACGTCCTAGGGAAGAGAATGAAACGGGTTATTTAGAGACCCTCGGCCGGGCGCTGGACGGTCCCAGTGGGCAGGGTGTGAAGGGACAGAGGATGATGGAGGTGTCCAAGTGGGCAGGGTGTGAAGGGACAGAGGATGGGGGAGGTGTCCAAGTGGGCAGAGTGTGTGAAGGGACAGAGGATGGGGGAGGTGTCCAAGTGGGCAGAGTGTGTGAAGGGACAGAGGATGGGGGAGGGGGGGTGTTTGTCATGCAGGGTTGTCTCACTTGTTGCAGCTCCGCCAACCTCGCATTGCGCGATCTCCCGGGTGGCAGATCCCCCAACAAGGTCCAGTGCCCTCTGCTCAAACGTGGTGAGGGGGTGCAGGATGGGCGAACCCCCTCCAGTCTTGTTCCGCTCACGGGTGTTGTGAGCGGTCTTGTCCTGGTGGGGGAGGGGGCATAGGTAGATCATTACAATACGGCAGGTATCAGCAGTCCGTTCAGATACTGGCACAGTTTGGGGGTCAAGTTGTAATAAGACCATTGCATCTCTCCACGGGGGCCAGAGCGCTGAGTCTGTGACTACTTTGTGAACCACCCTCGACTCACTCTGCCCCAATCCCCCTCCACCCCCCCGTGCCGGGGGGGGGGGGGGGGCGGGGGGAGGTGGGTGATTAAGTAAAGGGGGGAGGGATGGTTGTGACCCGGGGGCACCCTCTTGGCACTTACCCTGGCAGCCCTGGTGAGGTTGTGCATCTTTTTCCGACATTGCTCTGCAGAGCGAGGGGTCTGCCCCACAGCACTGACGGCAGCAGCCACCTCACGCCAGGCCTGGCGCACCGCGCTGGCAGGGTGGCGATGCCCTCCATGCGGGCAGATGATGCCCCTCCTCTGCTCGATTGATTCGAGCAGCATCTCCACGTCAGCCTCAACGAATCGCGGGGCTGCTCTCCTGAGCTCCGACATCCTGGCCTACAGTTTCTGTGCTCGCCCGCGCCTTTTTATAGCTTCGGGCGGCGTCACGTGGGCGTGTTCGTGTCGTCGTCGCGTTCCGGCGTCATCGCGCACATGATTGACGCGGCCCCATTCCTAGCCCATTTCCCGGACGTGAATACGTCAGGAACTGGGTCGTGTCGGGCCGTCGCAAACGGCCGACTTCGCGATTTTCCGCGGGTGCGGAGAATCGCGCCCATAGTTTTGTTAGCCAGACCCCACTTGTGGATTCTCTATCAGAGTATTCATAGTTGTCATCATAGCAGCAGCTTGCAACAATGCAGGAGCTGAATGCGGTACAGTCTTGGTTAGAATTATTTCTCCTTCCGCCTGTGGCGGAGTTGTTTGCTTTGGAGAATTGAGATATAGCTGAGGATTTAAAAACAGATTTGACGGCTTCGCCAACTTTCATCTCTGTAATTTTTTATGACCTTTCATACGCTGAAGGAATATTTGGGTAGTTTCCCCAAAATTCTCTTTATATTTCAAAGGGACCATTTGCTCTTGGTAATGTTGTTTTTTAATTCAATTTCCGCATGTGCTTCGGACAAATCAAACTGTCGATAAATAGAAAATTTAAGATCTCTGAACAAATCCTCAGTAGAGAATGTGTGGTGGAGCTGCACCACACTTGGAAGCAGTGGGAACCCTTTTAGCACTATTGTCCCCCATTACTCTTCCAAAAAGGGCCTCGATCAGGGCCGCAAACTGATGGGCTCTGTGTTCCGTTGATCGTAATGATAATACTGGTAACGCTGTTCTGTTTAGCAAATTGTAATACTGGTAATGCCGAACCATATAGCAAATTGCACTGATGTTTTGCACCCTTATACCCAATTGAACAGTTTTTCTTTTACATGTTTTCTTGGTACGGGGGAGTTTCGCGAGCCGTTGCGGCTTTAAGACTTTTAATGATGTAAAGTTGGTTTCTTACCTCAGTCTAGCTGATGTTTGGATAGAAGTCTTCCGGTCTTCCTTCCTTCCGGCCTTTCTACTAACGATTTGGTATTTCATCTATGGCACGGCCTTCATTTGGGTTACTTCGTTCTTCGTCTGACTCCGATGTCTCCTCCCCTTGCTCACTACGCCAACTGATGGAGCTGAACTTTTTGTTAATATATTCCTGTGTCGCCGCACATATATTGATTGAACAGAACTTGAGACTGAACTTTAATTGTGTCTTAATATCAATTTGCCACTTTAGTTCATGAGTCTACTGAAGATTCGTTTTCTTGTACAGAATTTTAAGACATTTCTAACTTAGTCCTGCAGGAAGCTTAGTCGAAATGATTGTCTCTCGCAATTACAGATAGGTTGAATTCAAGATACATTAATAGTTCAAATCAAATATGCACAGTACATTGACAACTGCGCAGATCAATTAGAAGAACGATTTCACAATTTCAGCAGATAGCATAGCATGTATCATATGAGAGTGCCTTTAAGAAATGGGTGTTTATAAATGGTGTGTATATAAATATCTGTAGTGAGAGTACCTTTAAGAAATGGGTGTTTACTAATGAAGTGATGTCAGAGAGTGGGTGGAGCTGCGCTGTCTGTCAGCTTTTTACTTTCAGTTTTGAGCAGGCTGCAGGGTGTGTTTTAGTTTCGTTTTCAGTGTTGGAGCTGAAGCCAGACCAAGCAGGTGTACTGCTGTTCTCTCTGCCATCAAAAGACTATCTCTTGATCATTTGGTGAATTCAGAATTATAAATGTTTTCAGTAGTGACTTTAACCTGATGTGCTTCTGTTAAAGGTTTTTTAAGTCGTATGGATGTTAAAAAGGAAAGATTAAAGGATTTCTTAGTGCTGTATTCTTTGGGGGTTGTATTTGAATTAATGGTTGCTTAGATGTTCACTTTATGTTTTAAAAAGGTTAACTTGAGTTCATAGAATAAACATTGTTTTGCTTTAAAAAATACTTTTCCATTTCTGCTGTACCACACCTGTAGAATGGGCTGTGTGCTCCCCATACCACAATTTATTAAACGTTGTGGGTCAGGTGAACTCCATGATACACTTTGGGGTTCTCTAAACTCTGGCCCATAACACATGGTAGCATAGCGAAAAGCACCGTTCCTTCATCCCGATACCTAACTTTTTAAGGGAATTATTATCTGTTATTATCTATGAAGTATGAAGTCTCAGCCCCTTCAAAGCTTTGATTAGTCTGAAATCATCTATAATCCTTCTAATTTGATCACATGATTTGTCTGTCAATGAATCAAAACATTATTCTGGTAATCTAAGAAGTTGCTTCAGTAAATTCCTTTTGTGGGCTGACTTCTGTAGTTATTGTAGAATGGTATGCGGTTATCCTGGATACGTGGCTGGATGTCATTCAATTCTTTCTAAGACAAAGAACTACTCATGTTAGTTTCATTTGTCAACCTGACCTTGCCAGCTATAGCATCCTCATATCTGATTCCATTTCAAACAGTCAGCAGTCAGCCATTTTATGCATGTCAAATATGAAATGCAGTGGCTGTAAGTCAGCTATTATGATCTCTATGAATCATTTCTTTAAATTGAATCCATTTAACCTTGACAAAAAGGTTAGTTTCTATCAAAGCCCTTCCACCAGGTTCACGTTTGTCAAAAGGAGTACTAATTGGCTCCAGCATGAGCACTTGCTGAGGGGGCCGCTGAAAGACATAAGGTTGTTGGATGACAGATGACTCTCGTTAATTGTATGGAAATAGGGCTTAATTGGTGATAATTATTTTCGCGCCACGCTATGGCGAGATTCCGGATTCGCCTAACAAAGCGGGCTGGTTGCGTGCAAACTGTTTGGCGCCTGGCGCAGCTCCCGTTTTTGGCCTCTCCCTCTATTCACTGGCCTCGTTACACTTGAGCGCGAGTGTAATAGGGCCGGAAGATCGTGCCCTCTATCTCCACTTGGAGAGGTAAGGACCATGGTGTCGGCTCTGCTGCCTTTAGCTCTGGGAAGTATATGGTGAGCCCGGTGGTACAGTCAATGGTCAGGGTGTGGAACCAGCTGAGGAGGCATTTTAAGTTGGAGAGGATGTTGGTGCTGATGCCACTTTGTGGGAACCACAGGTTCAGGGGAGATGGATGGGATGTATGGGAAATAGACGGACGCAGGGTTGGAGAGGGTTAGGGACTTGTTCTTGGAAGGAAAGTTTGAGGGTCTGGACGAGCTGTGGGAGAGGTTTGAGCCAGCAAGGGGCAGTGAGTTGAGGTATATGCAGGTGCGGGACTTTGCGTGGAAGGAATCATTGAACTGTAGAATTTACAGTGCAGGAAGAGGCCATTCAGCCCAATGAGTCTGCACCGGCCCTTGGGAAGAGCACCCCACTTAAGACTACCCCTCCATCTCATCCCTATAACCCAGTAACCACACCCAACCTTTTTTGGACATTAAGGGCAATTGGCATTTGCCACCTAACCTGCACATCTGTGGGAGGAAACCGGAGCACCTGGAGGAAACCCACACAGACACGGGGAGAACGTGCAGACTCCACACAGACAGTGACCCGGGAATCGAACCTGGGACCCTGGAGCTATAAAGCAACTGTGCTAACCACTGTGCTACCATCCTGTTAAAGTAGTGGAGGATGTTTCCCAAGCTGCCTGAGCACACATTGTTGGAGCAACTGCGGCAGCTCCCAGATGAGTTGGGGGAGGGCAGGATTGGAAATATATACGGTGGTTGGAGGAGCAGGGCAAGTGGTGAGGACCAAGAGTAAATGGGAGGAGGAGTTGGGGGGGGGGGTGGGAAAATAGGTTGGGGGCTGTGGCAGCACAGTTGCTTCACAGCACAGGGTCCCAGGTTCGATTCTCGGCTTGGGTCTGTGATTCTAGTAAACTCTTCCTAAAAATCTCCTGTGTGCGAGGATGAGCCTGAGGTTCAAGGTGGTGAATAGATTGCACATGACCCGGGTGAGTATGGGTGTGTCCTTTCAGTCAATGGGTGCGAGAAGTGTGGGTGGGGGCTGGCCAATCATGCGCATATGTTCTGCGGCTGCGAGAAGCTGGAGCAATACTGGGAAACAGTGATTGGGACGTTATCTAAGATAGTGGGGGTGGAAGTCAACCCAGACCCTATGGTGTGATCTTTGGGGATGTGCTGGAGGTTCTGGAGGGGAAGGTGGCCGGTGTTGTGGCCTTCACCTCCCTATTATCCGGTGAAGGATCCTGTCAAATTGAAGGTTGGATACCCCACCAGGGTGGCGGGTTGGCTGGGGGACTTGTACGACTTTCTCCGATTGGAGATTAAGTTTGTGTTGAGTGGGTCAGCAGAGGGCTTTGAGTTGGTTTGGGGGTTGTTCATGATGCTATTTGAGGAATTGTTTGTCGCAGGAGGGAGGGTGAAGGGAGTTAGGGGATAAAAAAGGAAAGATTGTACAAGCTGTGGATTGTGATTGCGTGGCGTGTGTATTTTATATTTTGCTGTTACATACTTTTGGAATAAAATATCTTTAAAAAAGATAAAAAGGCATATGGGTCATTTGCCTTTTTCAATTGAGGCATGGATTACAAAGGTAGGGAGGTCATGTTGGAGTTGTGTAGAACTTTGGTGAGGCCACAGCTGGAGTACTGTGTGCAATTCTGGTCACCACATTATATGAAGGATGTGATTGCGCTGGAGGGGGCGCAGAGGAGATTCAGCAGGATGTTGCCATGGGATGGAACATTTAAGTTAAGAAGAGAGGTTGGATAGGCTTGGGTTGTTTTCGTCGGAGCAGAGAAGACTGAGGGGCAATATGATCGACTTGTACAAGATTATGAGGGCCATGGGCAGGATGGATAGGGAGCAGTTATTTCCCTTAGTTGAAGGGTCAGTCACGAGGGGACACAAGTTCAAGGTAAGAGACAGGAGTTTTAGGGGGATGTTTTTACCCAGAGGGTGGTGACATTCTGGAATGGACTGCCTTGTGAGGTTGGTAGAGGCAGGTTCCTTCACATTCTTTAAAAAGTACCTGAATTAGATCTTGGCACAGCATAACATTCAGGGCTATGGGCCAAGAGCTGGCAAATGGGATTAGTTAGATAGGTCAGGTGTTTTCATGTGTTGGTGCAGACTCAATGGGCCGAAGGCCTTTTCTACACTGTAATTTTCTGTGATTCTGGAGCTGCTGAGGCTTGAATCAACCGTTGGATTGAGACATTAAGAAAAAGAAGATCTGTCAGCTGCCCACTTTGTAAAGGGTTAACAGATGGGAAATGGTAATGTATGATGTACACCGATACTGGTCAGTCAGGTGTTAGACTTCGAGTGATGGGATATAGTACCAATAAATAAGTGTAGGAAGATACAAGGATATGTCTACTATCGGTTTAAGAACTAGCCCCATGCTTGGACTCCAAGACAGAAGAACCTAATCTCAGAACATGGGAGTGGCAAACATGTCAGTGGAGTCCTCTTTCAGAGGGTCGGTGTAGACTCGATGGGTTGAAGGCTCCTCTTCTGCGCTGTAGAGATTCTATAATTCTATGCGGCATCTCAGAATACACCTCCCTGCAGAATGATCTGCAGCCGCTCTGTAAATCCTGGAACACATGTGGCAATAGTTCCTTTTTATCCAACTCATTTCAATAATTGTATAATTTGAACAATTCAGTTAGGTCTTCAATTTTTTTCAAACTCAGGGAATTCAACCAAAATTTCATAGAATTTCATAGAATTTACAGTGATGAAGGAGGCCATTCGGCCCATCGAGTCTGCACCGGCTCATGGAAAGAGCACCCCACCCAAGGTTAACACCTCCACCCTATCCCCATAACCCAGTAACCCCACCCAACACTAAGGGCAATTTTGGACACTAAGGGCAATTTATCATGGCCAATCCACCTAACCTACACATCTTTGGACTGTGGGAGGAAACCGGAGCACCCGGAGGAAACCCACGCACACACGGGGAGGATGTGCAGACTCCGCACAGACAGTGACCCAAGCCGGAATCGAACCTGGGACCCTGGAGCTGTGAAGCAATTGTGCTATCCACAATGCTACTGTGCTGCCCATGTATCTAATCCTCTCAACTCATATCATTCTGGTATGCTTGCAATCATCCCCTTCAAGTATATTTTCCCTGAGATCCAATGCGAAACCTGACAGCAGTCCACTTTTGAAACATAGGAAGGTTAAACAGGAGTTGGCCATTCACCCTTTCGAGTCCAGTCACCCATTCAGTTAGATATTACCATAACTCCTGTGGTGATTTTTGGGAGGGGTTTCCAGGATGGAAGGTGTAGTGATCACAAAGATACACAAAGCTCTTTTGAAGAACTAAACTAATTTTATACATACATAGAACGTAGAACAGTACAGCACAGAACAGGCCCTTCGGCCCTCGATGTTGTGCCGAGCCATGATCACCCTACTCAAACCCACGTATCCACCCTATACCCGTAACCAAACAACCCCCCCCTTAACCTTACTTTTTTTTAGGACACTACGGGCAATTTAGCATGGCCAATCCACCTAACCCGTACATCTTTGGACTGTGGGAGGAAACCGGAGCACCCGGAGGAAACCCACGCACACACGGGGAGGACGTGCAGACTCCACACAGACAGTGACCCAGCCGGGAATAGATCCTGGGACCCTGGAGCTGTGAAGCATTTATGCTAACCACCATGCTACCGTGCATGCTACATGTAAGAATTAAACTACACTCACTAACACTATCTCTATCTGCTAACTATAACAATTATATCTTAACTAACTCTGCAATACACTATGAATTTTGGACTGAATTCTTCGCACCCTCACGCAGAAACCGCGACCAGCACAGGGGCGGAGAACCAATGTTCCCGCAAGAAATTGGGAACAGCGGCAGGTCACCGATTCTGCGGACCCTGGAAAGCGGCGTATTTGGAGAGTACGCCTCACCGCCTAGGGCTATTGCTAGAGGCCCGGTCCGATGTCCTCTGCCCTGACCGGACGAAGTCCCGACAGTGTGGAACTAATGTGCTCGAGCCGGTTGTGATACTTGCGTGGCGGCTGATGACTCAGTCAGTGGCCGCCCTGGTCGGGGGTGGGCGGATCGGAGGCCAGGAGGCGGCCAGGGAATGTTCGTGTGGGGTTTGAGGGTCGGGCGTGAGGCTGACCGGGGTTCTCTTTCTTGTGTCTGGCTCTGCGGTCCGAGTCCACCATGGAACACGGCACGGCTGCTGGAGGCCGCCGCCGAGCGCATGTGTGGCCTCTGACCCGGAAGTGCGGGGGCCCGTATCTGCAGCAAAAGCTGCTAAATCTACTCTGCTAGCCCCCTGCAGTGCTTGGAATTTGTAGTCCATTCATGCCAGTTTTTCTGTTGTGGGGACATAGTCCCAATAATGGAGAATCCAGCCCCTTATCTTTGTTAGCTCCACATCTAGTCTCCTCCCCAAGCCCATGAGCCAAGGCGATTTATAGTACTGCCCCTTAGCTCCCTCTAGTGGCTAAGCACAACATAACATTAACTCTTCACATGCTGTTCATTTGTATAATGTCACAACTCCACTCACGCCTTTATAGTTCCCTGAATATATTTACCCTTACCTAACAAGATTGAGCCTAGGATGTTTTAGTCCTGTGAATCATAACAACATCATGAAAATCATAGAATAATTTCAGCTGCAATATGATTTATTTTGATTTGCAATTTCTCATCATTTTTGTTACAAATTCAGGGCAGCAGGGTGGCCTAGTGGTTAGCACAACCGCCTCACGGCGCTGAGGTCCCAGGTTCGATCCCGGTTCTGGGTCACTGTCCGTGTGGAGTTTGCACATTCTCCCCGTGTCTGCGTGGGTTTCGCCCCCATAACCCAAAAATGTGCAGAGTAGGTGGATTGGCCACTCTAAATTGCCCCTTAATAGAAAAAATAATTGGGTAATTTAAATTTATAAAAAAAAAAAAAAAATGTTGTTACAAATTCAACTGGTCGAACTGGTGTGTCACAAGTCCTTCCGGCATTGTTTGGTAATGAATCTCTCGGATGTGTTTCCATTCTTTGCTGTTGCGTTACATTTCTATTTGATCAACATGCCAGGTGATTCGAGGTTTACAGAAAAGAACAGGTGAATTAAAGACAGATGGTTGCACTCCAATAACCATATCTGAGTAAATATCCTGTGTAGGCCATTTTAGTAATAGGTCAACTTTATTCAAATAATATTTAGATCATCAAAAACATATCTTGGAACCACCAATTTGGAACCGGAATCTCCTGTGAGATAAGGTAGAAAGAAATAGATAGAGATGGATAAGAAAACATATTCGGGCTCTGCAATAATGTTTATATACTTGTTATTTTGAACACTTCTAATAAAATATATATTTCAAAAACGTATTATGTCTTTTTATTTTATTCTAAAAGACTGACAACGTTGGTAAACTGGAGGGGAGGATGGAATAACTGCTAAAACTAAGAACAAATGGTTCTGAAGTTAATGAGTAGAACTAAAGGTGAATGAAGTGAATTTGTCCTTACAGTGAGTACCCTAGCCTGTTGAAAGCAGGCCAAGTGGTTAAAAGAGGTTCTGAACAAATCTATTCAATGACTGCTGCATGCGTGAGTGAGTGGGCAAATGAATGGCAGATGCAATATAATTGGGGTAAATGTGAGGTTATCCACTTTGGCAAAAACGGGAAGGCAGGTTATTACCTGAATGGCCATAAATTAGGAGGGAGGAATGTGCAATGAGACCTGTTTGTACTCGTACCCAGTTGCTAAAGGTAAGCCTGCAGGTACAGGCTTGCACCGACCGACCCTGTGAAAGAGAAACCTACCGCACTCTCCCACCCTATCCCTGTTACACCGTAACTCCACCTAACCTGCACATTTCAAGACACTAAAGGGCAATTTTATCATGGCCAATCCACACAACCTGCACATCTTTGAACTATGGGAGAAAACTGGAGCACCCGGAGGAAACCCAACACAGACACGGGGAGAACCACACAGACAGTCACCCAAGGCCAGAATCGAACCCGGGTCCCTGGCACTGTGAGACACCAGTGCTAACCACTGTGCCACCACGCCACCTGCCAGCTTAGGCTGACAAATGGCAAGTAAGATTTACAGCACACAAGTGCCAGACACTGAGTATCTCCAACAAGCGAGAACCACACACTCGCCCCTTGACATTCAGTCACATTACCATTGCAGAAGCCACGCGGCCAACATTCTGCGGATTACCATTGACCAGAAACTGAAATGGACCAGTCGTATTGTTATGACCGGAATAGGACAGGTTTGCATGTGATCTAGCCCCACTATTCATCAGGTCATGCCACTAATTTACAAGTATACATTTCTCACCAAAATGGCCAATCATTTACCTCCACTTTTGATACCCATGTACCGCCCCCTTCTAAGATGATAAATCAGGACTTCTCCATGTTGACCACCACTTCAAGGAATAGTGAGAGTGGCAAGGTTACAGTATGCACTCTGGGTGGGAAACTTCAATATCTATCACCACGAGTAGCTTGGCAGCACCACCACATACTGCTCTGGCAGAATCCTAAAGCTCATAACTGCTAGATTGGGACTGCGGAAGGTGGTGAGGGAACCAACAGGACAAAAGACATAACTGACCCTGTCCTTACCAACCTGCCTGCCGCAGATTCGTCTGTCGTCATAGAATCCCTACAATTTAGGAGGAGGCCATTCGACCCATTGAGTCTGCACCGACCCTCTGAAAGAGCACCTTAACTCAGGCCACTCCCCCACCCTGGGGGCAGCACGGTAGCACAAGTGGCTAGCACTGTGGCTTCACAGCGCCAGGGTCCCAGGTTCGATTCCCCGCTGGGTCACTGTTTGCGTTGGTTTCCTCCGGGTGCTCCGGTTTCCTCCCACAGTCCAAAGATGTGCAGGTTAGATGGATTGGCCATGATAGGTTGCCCTTAGTGACCAAGAAAAGATGAGGAGGGATTACTGGGTTACGGGGATAGGGTGGAAGTGAGAGTTTAAGTGGGTCGGTGAAGACTTGATGGGCCGAATGGCTTCCTTCTGCACTGTATGTTCTATGTTCTATCCCAGGAACTCCACCTACCCTTTGGCCATTATGGGTAATTTCGCATGATCAATACACCTAACCCGCACATCTTTGGATTGTGGGAGGAAATCGGAGCACCCGCAGGAACCCACACAGACATGGGGAGAACGTACAAAGTCCACACAGACAGCCATCTGAGGCCGGAATTGAACCCGGGTCCTTGGTGCTGTGAGGCAGCAGTGCCATTGTGACGCACATGGCAGTATTGGTAGGAGTGACCAGCATACAGTCCTTGTGCAGACAAAGCTCCATCTTCATATTAAGGATACCCTCCATCTTGTTGTGTGGTACTACCACCATTAAATGGGATAGTCTTTGAACAGATTTAGAAACTTACGACGAGGCTCCACGATGTACTGTGGGCCTTCAGTAGCAGTGGAATTATACCCAACCAGAACCTGTAACCCGATGGACCAGCAAATCTCCAACTGACCATCACCAGCGAGCCAGGGAATCAACTATGGTTAATTGATGAGTGCAGGAGAGCAACACCAGGCATAGCTAAAAATGAGGTGCTAACCTAGTGAAGCTACAACACAGGACTTGTATGTCAAACATCCTAAGCAGAAAATAATAGACAGAGCTAAACAATCCCACAACCAACAGATTAGATCTATGTCCTTTAGGCACATCCAGTCGTGAATGGTGATGGACAATTAAACAACTCACTGGAGGAGGAGCTTCCACAAATGTCCCCATCCTCAGTGATGGAGAAGCTGAAGTTAAAAACTCACCACTATTCTTAGAATTCCCCCTATACCAAAAAGGGTCGATATTCTAAATGGTGAACAGGGATTCTCACTCCCTGACTTGGATGCGGGCTTCGGTGGGTGCTATTCAGGTCAAATTATATTTTCAAGTTATCCCCAGGTATAACCCATACCTTCACCGAAGAATTTTACCTACTTACCCCTTAGTAGCATTGATATCCTGGGTCCTGCGTTGCTAAGTAAGTAAAATAGGCTAATAACCACTGTTTCAGGTTAAAACTTTTAAGCTATTTTATTATTATATATTTTTTCTTTTAAAAGATGCAATCACTGTCTTTGCAGAAAAGTAAAAAGATCTTGCTTCTGGATCCTTCTGGTTGGTTGAAGGGACCTTCAGGCCCAACGTGACAATCAATCTTCTTTTTAAGATTTGGTCTTCTTTAGATGTATTCGCTGGTGAGCTCGGTTGCTATGTCTTATCTTTCCCATGTACTGAGCTATGAGAGCTGGCTGTCTCTGAGCTGACTCTGCCTCCTCTTTAAATTCTGGTCTTCCTGAGATGTATCAGCTGTTTTAGCTCGGCTACTTGGCTCTGTCCCTTTCCCATGACCGAGCTGACTGTAAGCTGACTCTGCTGGCTTCTCTTGTTCCTCCTCTGCTTCTCTCCTCTCTCTCTCCCTCTGGTTCTGGTAGTTCCTGCTCTGGTCTCTGGGTTTATATTCTCTTTCTAACAGTTATTAAGTTTTTCTGGCTTTATTGTAAAGTAACTTTTATTTCACTTGAATTGTAAAAGGTACCTTTAATCAAAATTTTTCTAACACGACTAAGTATTCATTTTGACATGACCTCACCTCTCAGGTCTCTGATTATATTGTGATGTTCAAAGTTCCTTTGTGATATTCAAAAATGCTTTGATTTCAAGAGGGGTGTGAATTTTGGTTCCTGTCATTTTTATAGTTTTATTTTCCAATTGTGTCCCCAGCTCATAATTTTGACTTTGATTTTGGCTCTAAATTATGTTTCTCGTAGACTGATAGTCTGATTTCCTGATTTCTGCAGAGCTTCGCACCTAGAATTGTCACCAAATTCAACTGAACCTCACCCTTTCCTTTCCAGTTGCTCACTAAGATAGTTAATGTCAATGAAGGTGTGAAACATTGCTTTTAGCGTAATGCAAAAAATCCACTTGGTTGTCACTTGAAAGGTTTACATTTATCACGTAGCTCAACTGGAACCCTCATCCATGCTTTTCCAGATGCTTACTAAGATAGTTAATTTCAATGAAGGTGTGGACCATTGTTTTTAGCTTCATACAAAAATCCTGTTTGGGAGAAGGAATCTGCATTTTATAATCCTGCTCTTTGCAGCTGCTGTTAACCCTTCGTGGGATCTTTCCCTGTATCCTCTCATGTTTCTCTCAGACCAGATATTGCCAGACTTCCATGTTTCAAATGACACATCTTTCCATATTTCAATAACAGAGCCCACAGCATACGTGCAAAAGACAAGGCAGAGACATTTGCCATAATCTTCAGCCAGAAGTGCCAAGTGAGGGCAGCACGGTAGCATTGTCGATAGCACAATCGCTTCACAGCTCCAGGGTCCCAGGTTCGATTCCGGCTTGGGTCACTGTCTGTGCGGAGTCTGCACATCCTCCCCGTGTGTGCGTGGGTTTCCTCCGGGTGCTCCGGTTTCCTCCAACAGTCACAAAGATGTGCAGGTTAGGTGGATTGGCCATGATAAATTGCCCTTAGTGTCCAAAATTATCCTTAGTGTTGGGTGGGGTTCCTGGGTTATGGGGGTAGGGTGGAGGTGTTGACCTTGGGTGGGGTGCTCTTTACAAGAGCCGGTGCAGACACGATGGGCCAAATGGCCTTCTTCTGCACTGTAAATCCTATGAAAAAAAAGTGAATAATCCATCTCAGTCTCCTCCAGAGGTCCCCAGCATCACAGATCCAACCTTCAGCCAATTAGATTCACTCCACGTGGTAACAGGAAATGGCTGAAGGCACTGGATATTGCAAAGGCCATGGGCCCTGACAATATTCTGGTAATAGTACTGAAGACTGTAAGGATTCTATGGTGGTCCAGAACTTGCTGCAGTCCTATCAAGCTGTTCCATTACAACTACAACACTGTCATCTACCTGACAATGTGGAAGGTTTCCCAGATATGTACACAAGCAAAAAGCAGGACAAACACAGCCTAGCCAAAGTACCGCCCCATCAGTCTACTCTTGATCATCAGTAAAATGATGGAAATGGGCCAAAAACAGTGTTATCAAGTGGCACTGCTCACTGGCGCTCAGTTTGGGTTCTGCCAGAGCTACTCAACCACAACCTCATTACCACCTTGGTTCAAACAAGGACAAAAGAGCTAAATTCCAGAGGTGAAGTGAGAGTGACTGCCCTTGACATCAAGGCAGCAGTTGACCAAGTGTGATGTCAGGTGCTGTACAAAAACTGGAGTCAATGGGAATTAGAGGGAAACTGATTGATCTGGCACAAAGGAAGATGTTTTTGCTGGTTGGAGGTCGGTCATCTCAATTTTGGGACATCACTACAGGAGCTCCTTAGTGTCCTAGGCCCAACCATCTCCAGCTGTTTCATCAATGACTTTCCTTCCATTCTGTACTATAAATTCTATGATTTTCATTAGGTCTGAAGTGAAGATGTTCGCTAATGACTGCATGACGTTCAGCACCATTCGCTACTCCTTCCGATACTGAAGCAATCCTTGCCTAAATTCAGAAAGACCTGGACAATATCCAGGCTTGGGCTGACAAGTGGCAAGTAACATTTGCGCCACACAAGTGCCAGGCAATGACCAACAAGGGATAATTTAACCCTTACCCCATGACATTCAATGACCATCACTTAATCTTCCACTATCAACATCCCGAAGGTTACCACTGATCAAAAACTGAACTGGACTAGCCATATAAATACTGTGGCTACAAGAGCAGGTCAGAGGCTAAGAATCCTGTGGCGAGTGACTCATCTGCTGATTCCCCAAGCTTGTCCAAAACCATAAGACCATAAGACGTAGGAGCAGAATTAGGCCACTCGGCCCATCGAATCTGATCCGCCATTTAACCATGGCAGATATTTTTCTCATCCCCATTCTCCTATCTTCCACCATCTACAAGGCACAAGTCAGGATTGCGATGGAATACTCTTCACTTGCCTGGATGAGTAAAGCTTCAACAGCACTCAAGAAGCTCAATACAATCCAGAACAAAGCAGCCCACTTGATTTGTAGCCCTTCCACAAACATTCAGTTTTTCCACCCCCTCAATGATTAGTGATAGCCATATGTACCATCTAAAAGGTGCACTACAGGAACTCACCAAGGTTCCTTAGGCAGCACATTCCAAACATATGACTGCTACAATTCAAAGGATAGGGGAAGCTGACTGATGGGACACCACAACCTGGAAGTTCCCCATCAAGTCACTCACCACCCCAACTTGGAAATATATTGTTCCTTCACTGTCGCTGAGTGAAAATCCTGCAGCTCCCCCCATAACAGCATTGGGGCTGTACCTACATCTCAGGGGCTGCAGCGGTTCACGAAAGCAGCTCACCACCACCTTTCCAAGGACAACTAAGGGTGGGCAATAAATGCTGACTTAGCCAGAGATGCCCACATCCCATGAATAATAAAAAAAGGTTTCTGTCAATAAATTCAGAATGATTGTTTATTATAAAGCAAATCTTTTGAACAAGTTCCAAGTACTGACTAACAGACAATTGTAAAAAGGAAGTATAACTATCTTTTTCTAAGGAATTCCCTCAGTACACACATAGACACATGCACGGACAAACAAAGGACAGACAGACAGACTCTCTCTGCAGAGAAGGGCTTTAGTTGTTGGGCATTGTAAAAAGAAAAGGTAAAGGTCGCAGAATCTTGTCACTATTTAAAAAAAATAATATTTTATTAAAGATTTCATATTTAACAACACAATCTAAACTACAACACAACAGCTGTGAATATTGTTCAACATGGTACAATTGTTTTATTTTTAGAAAATATTTTATTGAAGCATTTGTAATTTTTACAGGGTACAATTGTACCAAGACCTTGGAAAGGAGCTCCGGGAAGACCATCATAGATGGGTTACCGTTGTGAACCTCCTCCAACACAGGGCACACACCTTGATGGGTGAACATAGTGGACAGGCTTCTGGGGCACAATCTGGTGAGCATCACACAGTTGCTGATGCATATTCAGAGGAGGCAGGAATGTCCAGGGGAGGCAGCAGTCAGAAGTCTGCTCTATCCCAGCACCCAGCTGGTTCCCAATCAGATGCTGAGCCTCTGGACCAGATTTATCTGGAGCTTCTGTCGTCGATATAGTGCAGCCATGAGATTCAGAGGGGGATGTCAGCAACACTCCAGCAGGTCCATAACTGATTGGAGGAGTTCCAAAGACTACGGGTGCAGGAGATGGCACCGGCAATGCGTGGTACCGAGGCCAACACTGCTAGCATGGCAACTCAGTGGCGAGCCTGGTGCACAATGTCAGCAACGTGAGTGAAGGTGTCCAAGGCATGGCTCAATCAGTAACAACCATTACTGAGGGACTCAGCAGTATGTCCTAGTCACTGGGGGATGTGCCCCAGTCCCAGGTGAACCTTTCTGAGGTGCTGTGGAGCATGTCCCAGTCTCAATGAGCATTGCCGAGACACCTGATCTCTGGGGGACGTGTCCTGGTCTCAAGTGGACCTTGCCGGGGTGTTCCAGAGCATAGAGCATATCCCAGTCACAGAGGAGCATCGCTGAGGGTGTAGAAACCATGGTGCAGACATTGGGCAGACGCCAAGGTTGGAAGAGCCAGATGATGTAGGGGCATCTGAAGCTGAATCCAGCTGCCCCCTGTCCCGAGATGACCACCAGAGCACTATGGGCACCGACCTGGAGGAGAGGGTGCTGGGTGTCAACCTGCAGCCTCTACATCGGATGGCAACTGCGCACAGCAGCTCCCCGAGATCCTCCCCACCCTGCCCCTCCAATTCGTCTTGGAGTCAGCCTCCGGAACAGTGTGACACGGTGAGGCATGTGCCACTGGCAATTGGGTTGGGGCCCTCTGGCCCCAGGGAATGCTCGCCAGAGGCATCAAAGGCCACAGGAAGCGGTAGGCAGCAGGCTGCCTCCACCTCCGAGGTGCATTATGGGGACACACCTATACGTAGCGGCAGAGCATGAAAGGCTAAGAAGGTTGAGGATCATTGAGCAAGCTGGGCGGTGGAGGGGGGGCAGCCCCAGTGGGGCACCCAAGATATTTGAAGCCTCTGTCACATTGTTCCACAATGGAGGTTGACATCCAAGCCCCTGCACTAATCCCCCAGGCATGGTGGTCCTGGATTTCCCCTTCCTATTCCAAGGCAGACCACGTGCAGGTGATGGGTGTGAGTGCACACTCAGCAGACAGGCAAGAGTCAGACCATGGCATTGATTGAGGAGCATCAGTGCTCAGCTTACAGCGAGTTATCATCTCCCCCCTGCCTTCAACAGTGACCAGCTGACAGCACCGACACAGGCCCATCAGCCTGGGAGGGTGGAACAGGGTGGTTTTTGGGGGGGGAAT
The DNA here is from genome assembly GCF_902713615.1 of Scyliorhinus canicula. Taxonomy (NCBI): domain Eukaryota; kingdom Metazoa; phylum Chordata; class Chondrichthyes; order Carcharhiniformes; family Scyliorhinidae; genus Scyliorhinus; species Scyliorhinus canicula. Next base: position 71,513,044 of record NC_052163.1, on the reverse strand, counting down.
GGGTGAGATGATGAACGAAGCCACATCCAATGAGAAGTGGGCAAGGATGAGGGTCTTCCTGGCTCTCTGGGCATGTCAGACCCTCGTCACTGCCATCTGTCCTCCATCCACTGGCTGGTCCTGCAGGTCCTCCCGGGGCTTGTCTTTAGCCACTACTGGTATGGTGCCTCCTTGTCCACCTCCTCGGAGGTGGCCGCCTGTTCCTCTCCTTCCACCTCCACCATTTTGCCCTGCTGCTGTGCCAGGTTGTGGCGGGCACAGCAGACTACGTCAAAGTGGGTGACCCTCTGGGGTTTTTTTTGCAGTGCACCACCAGAGCGGTCGAGGCATCTAACCATCTTTTGAGTAGGTACGCTGCACCACTCAATGGCAGCCACATGGGCTTTGTTGTATTGGGGTTTGCTTCAGTCACTGGCCTCCGTACTGGCCTCATTAGCCAGGTGCTAAGTGGGTACCCCTTATCCCCAATTGCTAACTGGCCATCCTGGGGTGGTCTTCAAAGAGGCCTGGGATCTCCGACTGTTCCAGGATGTAGCCGCCGTGCACACTCCCTGCGAAACGTGCACAATCCAGAGGTCGTAGTTGCACAAACGTTGAATGTTCAGGGAGTGGAACCCCTTCCTGTTGATGAAGGGCACTCCCTGATGCCCCAGTGCATGCAAGGCGACATGTGTGCCATCTATTACACCTTGGGGCATCCTTGTACAAAGAACACGAACAAAGAACAAGACAGCGCAGGAACAGTCCCTTCGGCCCTCCAAGCCTGTACTGGTTAAGACACCAACCTTTGCCAAAACCCCAGTGCATTTCCTAGTGCCGTCTCCCTCTATACCCATCCTATCCATGTGTTTGTCAAGATGCCTTTTGAATGACGTTAATGTATCTGCTTCCACAATCTCCCCTGGCAACATGTTCCAGGCACTCACCACCCTCTGCTTAAAAAAACCTGCCTCGCATATCTCCTCTAAACTTTGCCCCACAGACCTTAAACCTGTGCCCCCTGGTGAATGACCCCTCCACTCTGGGTTCGAGTGCCTGCCCATCCACTCTATCTATGCCCCTCATAGTCTTGTAGATATCTGTCAGGTCGCCCCTCAACCTCCGTTGTTCTAATGAAAACAGTCCGAATCTATTCAGCCTCTCCACTTAGCTAACACCCTCTAGACCAGGCAACATCCTGGTAAACCTCCTCTACACCCCCTCCAAAGCCTCCACATCTTTCTGGTAGTGTGGCACCAGAATTGTGCGCAATATTCCAAGTGCGGCTTTACCAAGGTTCTATACAACGGTAGCATGACTTGCCAGTTTTTATACTCGATACCCCGTCCAATGAAGGCAAGCATTCTGTATGCTTTCTTGACTACCTTGCCACTTGTGTTGCCACCTTCAAAGGTCTGTGGACCTGCACGGGCAGATCTCTCTGACTTTCAATATTCCTAAGAGTTTTGCCATTTATGATATATTTCCCTTCTACGTTAGACTGACCAAAATGCATTACCTCACATTTGTCCGGATTAAACTCCATTTGCCATTTCTTTGCCCAAGTCTCCAACCTATCTATGTCCTGTTGTAATGGCAGCGAATCCTGTTGCCCGGACATCTTGTTGGGTTTGGTCCAAGTCAGAGTTTATATGGGTAGCTGTCCAGGTAAACAGAGCATCCGTGGCTTCACACATACACTTGTGGGCTGTAGCTTGTGAGATGCAACACAAGTCCCCGCTCAAGCTCTGGAATGATCATGAGGGGTAGATGTTCAGGGCTGTGGTGACCTTGACGGCCACTGGGAGTGGGTATCCTCCTCCTCCATGTGATGCCAAATCCACAAGGACATGGCACAGGTGCCACACAATCCCTTTATTGAGGTGGAGCCTCTTGCGGCACATGCTGTCTGTCATCTGTTCGAAGGACCAGCGATGCCTATACATCTTGGACCATCGCAAACCTCCCCTTCTGGTTCCTCCCGGGCATGATGGGTGACCAGGTCCTCAGTGTGTGGGGTAGGGCCCTGCACATGGGTTGCCACTTCCATCCTCTGTGGATGCTGCTGCCACTGCCTTCTCCAGCGTCTGGCCTCCTGGTCAGCAACACCGCTAGGGCAGCTTCCGAGGGGTCCAAGATATCAACCATCTCATGTAATATCTGGAAGGTATTGGAGAGGGTGAGAGACTGACAACTAGCGATGGCTGCCAGGTGATGAAATGGCGGAAAGGTAGGTGTCGTGCTGAGACACCTACCTGCGGGCGCTGAGACACCTACCTGTGGCAGCTGAGACACCTACCTGCGGGCGCTGAGACACCTACCTGTGGGCGCTGAGACACCTACCTGCGGGTGCTGAGACACGTACCTGTGGGCGCTGAGACACCTACCTGTGGGCGCTGAGACAACTACCTATGGGCGCTGAGACACCTATCTGCGGGCATTGAGGAACCTACCTGTGGCAGCTGAGACACCTACCTGCGGGCGCTGAGACACCTACCTGTGGGCGCTGAGACACCTACCTGTGGGCGCTGAGACACCTACCTGTGGGCGCTGAGACAACTACCTATGGGCGCTGAGACACCTATCTGCGGGCATTGAGGAACCTACCTGTGGGCGCTGGGAGACATTCCTGTGGACGCTGAGACACCTACTGGTGGGCGCTGAGATACCTACCTGTGGGCGCTGAGACACCTTCCTATGGGCGCTGAGACACCTACCTGAGGGCGCTGAGACGTCTACCGGTGGGGGCTGAGGCACCTACCTGTGGGCGCTGAGACACCTACCTGTGGGCGCTGAGACACCTACCTGCGGGCGCTGAGACACCTACCTGTGGGCGCTGAGACATCTACCTGCGGGCGCTGAGACACCTACCTGTGAGCGCTGAGACACCTACCTGTGAGCGCTGAGACATCTACCTGTGGGCGCTGAGACACCTACCTGTGGGCGCTGAGACAACTACTTATGGGCGCTGAGACACCTATCTGCGGGCATTGAGGAACCTACCTGTGGGCGCTGGGAGACATTCCTGTGGACGCTGAGACACCTACTGGTGGGCGCTGAGATACCTACCTGTGGGCGCTGAGACACCTTCCTATGGGCGCTGAGACACCTACCTGAGGGCGCTGAGACGTCTACCGGTGGGTGCTGACGCACCTACCTGTGGGCGCTGAGACACCTACCTGTGGGCGCTGAGACACCTACCTGCGGGCGCTGAGACACCTACCTGTGGGACCTGAGACATCTACCTGCGGGCGCTGAGACACCTACCTGTGAGCGCTGAGACACCTACCTGTGAGCGCTGAGACATCTACCTGTGGGCGCTGAGACACCTACCTGTGGGCGCTGAGACACCTACCTGTGAGCGCTGAGACACCTACCTGCGGGCGCTGAGACACCTACCTGTGAGCGCTGAGACACCTACCTGAGGGCGCTGAGACACCTACCTGTGGGCGCTGAGACACCTACCTGCAGGCGCTGAGACACCTACCTGCGGGTGCTGAGACACCTACCTGTGGGCGCTGAGACACCTACCTGTGAGCGCTGAGACACCTACCTGAGGGCGCTGAGACACCTACCTGTGGGCGCTGAGGCACCTACCTGTGGGCACTGAGACACCTACCTGTGGGCGCTGACGCACCTACCTGCGGGCGCTGAGACACCTACCTGCGAGCGCTGAGACACCTACCTGCGGGCGCTGAGACACCTACCTACGGGCGCTGAGACACCTACCTGCGGGCGCTGAGACACCTACCTGTGGGTGCTGAGACACCTACCTGTGGGCGCTGAGACACCTACCTATGGGTGCTGAGGCACCTACCTGTGGGCGCTGAGACATCTACCTGCGGGCGCTGAGACACCTACCTGTGAGTGCTGAGACACCTACCTGAGGGCACTGAGGCACCCACCTGTGGGCGCTGAGACACCTACCTATGGCCGCTGAGACACCTACCTGCGGGCGCTGAGACACCTACCTGCGGGCGCTGAGACACCTACCTACGGGCGCTGAGACACCTACCTGCGGGCGCTGAGACACCTACCTGTGGGCACTGAGACACCTACCTGCGGGCGCTGAGACACCTACCTGCGGGCGCTGAGGCACCTACCTGCGGGCGCTGAGACACCTACCTGTGGGCGCTGAGACACCTACCTATGGGTGCTGAGGCACCTACCTGTGAGCGCTGAGACACCTACCTGTGAGCGCTGAGACATCTACCTGCGGGCACTGAGACACCTACCTATGGGTGCTGAGGCACCTACCTGTGAGCGCTGAGACACCTATCTGCGGGCATTGAGGAACCTACCTGTGGCAGCTGAGACACCTACCTGCGGGCGCTGAGACACCTACCTGTGGGCGCTGAGACACCTACCTGTGGGCGCTGAGACACCTACCTGTGGGCGCTGAGACAACTACCTATGGGCGCTGAGACACCTATCTGCGGGCATTGAGGAACCTACCTGTGGGCGCTGGGAGACATTCCTGTGGACGCTGAGACACCTACTGGTGGGCGCTGAGATACCTACCTGTGGGCGCTGAGACACCTTCCTATGGGCGCTGAGACACCTACCTGAGGGCGCTGAGACGTCTACCGGTGGGTGCTGAGGCACCTACCTGTGGGCGCTGAGACACCTACCTGTGGGCGCTGAGACACCTACCTGCGGGCGCTGAGACACCTACCTGTGGGCGCTGAGACATCTACCTGCGGGCGCTGAGACACCTACCTGTGAGCGCTGAGACACCTACCTGTGAGCGCTGAGACATCTACCTGTGGGCGCTGAGACACCTACCTGTGGGCGCTGAGACAACTACCTATGGGCGCTGAGACACCTATCTGCGGGCATTGAGGAACCTACCGGTGGGCGCTGGGAGACATTCCTGTGGACGCTGAGACACCTACTGGTGGGCGCTGAGATACCTACCTGTGGGCGCTGAGACACCTTCCTATGGGCGCTGAGACACCTACCTGAGGGCGCTGAGACGTCTACCGGTGGGTGCTGAGGCACCTACCTGTGGGCGCTGAGACACCTACCTGTGGGCGCTGAGACACCTACCTGTGGGCGCTAAGACACCTACCTGTGGGCGCTGAGACATCTACCTGCGGGCGCTGAGACACCTACCTGTGAGCGCTGAGACACCTACCTGCGGGCGCTGAGACACCTACCTGTGGGCGCTGAGACACCTACCTGTGGGCGCTGAGACACCTACCTGCGGGCGCTGAGACACCTACCTGTGGGCGCTGAGACATCTACCTGCGGGCGCTGAGACACCTACCTGTGAGCGCTGAGACACCTACCTGTGAGCGCTGAGACATCTACCTGTGGGCGCTGAGACACCTACCTGTGGGCGCTGAGACAACTACCTATGGGCGCTGAGACACCTACCTGCGGGCATTGAGGAACCTACCTGTGGGCGCTGGGAGACATTCCTGTGGACGCTGAGACACCTACTGGTGGGCGCTGAGATACCTACCTGTGGGCGCTGAGACACCTTCCTATGGGCGCTGAGACACCTACCTGAGGGCGCTGAGACACCTACCTACGGGGGCTGAGACACCTACCTGCGGGCGCTGAGACACCTACCTGTGGGTGCTGAGACACCTACCTGTGGGCGCTGAGACACCTACCTATGGGTGCTGAGGCACCTACCTGTGGGCGCTGAGACATCTACCTGCGGGCGCTGAGACACCTACCTGTGAGTGCTGAGACACCTACCTGAGGGCACTGAGGCACCCACCTGTGGGCGCTGAGACACCTACCTATGGGCGCTGAGACACCTACCTGCGGGCGCTGAGACACCTACCTGCGGGCGCTGAGACACCTACCTGCGGGCGCTGAGACACCTACCTACGGGCGCTGAGACACCTACCTGCGGGCGCTGAGACAGCTACCTGTGGGCACTGAGACACCTACCTGCGGGCGCTGAGACACCTACCTGCGGGCGCTGAGGCACCTACCTGCGGGCGCAGAGACACCTACCTGTGGGCGCTGAGACACCTACCTATGGGTGCTGAGGCACCTACCTGTGAGCGCTGAGACATCTACCTGCGGGCACTGAGACACCTACCTATGGGTGCTGAGGCACCTACCTGTGAGCGCTGAGACACCTATCTGCGGGCATTGAGGAACCTACCTGTGGCAGCTGAGACACCTACCTGCGGGCGCTGAGACACCTACCTGTGGGCGCTGAGACACCTACCTGTGGGCGCTGAGACACCTACCTGTGGGCGCTGAGACAACTACCTATGGGCGCTGAGACACCTATCTGCGGGCATTGAGGAACCTACCTGTGGGCGCTGGGAGACATTCCTGTGGACGCTGAGACACCTACTGGTGGGCGCTGAGATACCTACCTGTGGGCGCTGAGACACCTTCCTATGGGCGCTGAGACACCTACCTGAGGGCGCTGAGACATCTACCGGTGGGTGCTGAGGCACCTACCTGTGGGCGCTGAGACACCTACCTGTGGGCGCTGAGACACCTACCTGCGGGCGCTGAGACACCTACCTGTGGGCGCTGAGACATCTACCTGCGGGCGCTGAGACACCTACCTGTGAGCGCTGAGACACCTACCTGTGAGCGCTGAGACATCTACCTGTGGGCGCTGAGACACCTACCTGTGGGCGCTGAGACAACTACCTATGGGCGCTGAGACACCTATCTGCGGGCATTGAGGAACCTACCTGTGGGCGCTGGGAGACATTCCTGTGGACGCTGAGACACCTACTGGTGGGCGCTGAGATACCTACCTGTGGGCGCTGAGACACCTTCCTATGGGCGCTGAGACACCTACCTGAGTGCGCTGAGACGTCTACCGGTGGGTGCTGAGGCACCTACCTGTGGGCGCTGAGACACCTACCTGTGGGCGCTGAGACACCTACCTGCGGGCGCTGAGACACCTACCTGTGGGCGCTGAGACATCTACCTGCGGGCGCTGAGACACCTACCTGTGAGCGCTGAGACACCTACCTGCGGGCACTGAGACACCTACCTGTGGGCGCTGAGACACCTACCTGTGGGCGCTGAGACACCTACCTGCGGGCGCTGAGACACCTACCTGTGGGCGCTGAGACACCTACCTGCGGGCGCTGAGACACCTACCTGTGAGCGCTGAGACACCTACCTGTGAGCGCTGAGACATCTACCTGTGGGCGCTGAGACACCTACCTGTGGGTGCTGAGACAACTACCTATGGGCGCTGAGACACCTACCTGTGGGCGCTGAGACACCTACCTGCGGGCGCTGAGGCACCTACCTGCGGGCGCTGAGACACCTACCTGTGGGCGCTGAGACACCTACCTATGGGTGCTGAGGCACCTACCTGTGAGCGCTGAGACATCTACCTGCGGGCACTGAGACACCTACCTATGGGTGCTGAGGCACCTACCTGTGAGCGCTGAGACACCTATCTGCGGGCATTGAGGAACCTACCTGTGGCAGCTGAGACACCTACCTGCGGGCGCTGAGACACCTACCTGTGGGCGCTGAGACACCTACCTGTGGGTGCTGAGACACCTACCTGTGGGCGCTGAGACAACTACCTATGGGCGCTGAGCCACCTATCTGCGGGCATTGAGGAACCTACCTGTGGGCGCTGGGAGACATTCCTGTGGACGCTGAGACACCTACTGGTGGGCGCTGAGATACCTACCTGTGGGCGCTGAGACACCTTCCTATGGGCGCTGAGACACCTACCTGAGGGCGCTGAGACGTCTACCGGTGGGTGCTGAGGCACCTACCTGTGGGCGCTGAGACACCTACCTGTGGGCGCTGAGACACCTACCTGCGGGCGCTGAGACACCTACCTGTGGGCGCTGAGACATCTACCTGCGGGCGCTGAGACACCTACCTGTGAGCGCTGAGACACCTACCTGTGAGCGCTGAGACATCTACCTGTGGGCGCTGAGACACCTACCTGTGGGCGCTGAGACAACTACCTATGGGCGCTGAGACACCTATCTGCGGGCATTGAGGAACCTACCTGTGGGCGCTGGGAGACATTCCTGTGGACGCTGAGACACCTACTGGTGGGCGCTGAGATACCTACCTGTGGGCGCTGAGACACCTTCCTATGGGCGCTGAGACACCTACCTGAGGGCGCTGAGACGTCTACCGGTGGGTGCTGAGGCACCTACCTGTGGGCGCTGAGACACCTACCTGTGGGCGCTGAGACACCTACCTGCGGGCGCTGAGACACCTACCTGTGGGCGCTGAGACACCTACCTGTGGGCGCTGAGACACCTACCTGCGGGCGCTGAGACACCTACCTGTGGGCGCTGAGACATCTACCTGCGGGCGCTGAGACACCTACCTGTGAGCGCTGAGACACCTACCTGTGAGCGCTGAGACATCTACCTGTGGGCGCTGAGACACCTACCTGTGGGCGCTGAGACAACTACCTATGGGCGCTGAGACACCTACCTGCGGGCATTGAGGAACCTACCTGTGGGCGCTGGGAGACATTCCTGTGGACGCTGAGACACCTACCTGTGGGCGCTGAGACACCTACCTGTGGGCGCTGAGACAACTACCTATGGGCGCTGAGACACCTACCTGCGGGCATTGAGGAACCTACCTGTGGGCGCTGAGACACCTACCTGCGGGCGCTGAGACACCTACCTGTGGGCGCTGAGACATCTACCTGCGGGCGCTGAGACACCTACCTGTGAGCGCTGAGACACCTACCTGTGAGCGCTGAGACATCTACCTGTGGGCGCTGAGACACCTACCTGTGGGCGCTGAGGCATCTACCTGTGGGTGCTGAGACACCTACCTGCGGGCGCTGAGACACCTACCTGTGAGCGCTGAGACACCTACCTGCGGGCGCTGAGACACCTACCTGTGAGCACTGAGACACCTACCTGAGGGCGCTGAGACACCTACCTGTGGGCGCTGAGACACCTACCTGCGGGCGCTGAGACACCTACCTGCGGGCGCTGAGACACCTACCTGTGAGCGCTGAGACACCTACCTGAGGGCGCTGAGACACCTACCTGTGGGCGCTGAGGCACCTACCTGTGGGCACTGAGACACCTACCTGTGGGCGCTGAGGCACCTACCTGCGGGCGCTGAGACACCTACCTGCGGGCGCTGAGACACCTACCTGCGGGCGCTGAGACACCTACCTACGGGCACTGAGACACCTACCTGCGGACGCTGAGACACCTACCTGTGGGTGCTGAGACACCTACCTGCGGGCGCTGAGACACCTACCTGTGGGCGCTGAGACACCTACCTGCGGGCGCTGAGACACCTACCTGTGGGCGCTGAGGCACCTACCTGTGGGCGCTAAGACATCTACCTGCGGGCGCTGAGACACCTACCTGTGGGCGCTGAGACACCTACCTATGGGTGCTGAGGCACCTACCTGTGGGCGCTGAGACATCTACCTGCGGGCGCTGAGACACCTACCTGTGAGTGCTGAGACACCTACCTGAGGGCACTGAGGCACCCACCTGTGGGCGCTGAGACACCTACCTATGGGCGCTGAGACACCTACCTGCGGGCGCTGAGACACCTACCTGTGGGCGCTGAGACACCTACCTACGGGCGCTGAGATACCTACCTGCGGGCGCTGAGACACCTACCTGTGGGCACTGAGACACCTACCTGCGGGCGCTGAGACACCTACCTGCGGGCACTGAGGCACCTACCTGCGGGCGCTGAGACACCTACCTGTGGGCGCTGAGGCACCTACCTATGGGTGCTGAGGCACCTACCTGTGAGCGCTGAGACACCTACCTGTGAGCGCTGAGACATCTACCTGCGGGCGCTGAGACACCTACCTATGGGTGCTGAGGCACCTACCTGTGAGCGCTGAGACACCTACCTGTGGGCACTGAGACAACCACCTGCGGGCGCTGAGACACCTACCTGTGGGCACTGAGACACCTACCTGCGGGCGCTGAGACACGTACCTGCGGGCGCCGAGACACCTACCTGTGAGCGTTGAGACACGTACCTGTGGGCACTGAGACAACCACCTGCGGGCGCTGAGACACCTACCTGTGGGCTCGATCGGTCGCTGCCATTTCTACCGCAACCACAACATCCCCCATGTGCGATCCAGGGGCGCCGCCATCTTCGCCGCCGCCCGCCACGTGCTGCCCGTGGGCGCCGACATCTTGGATGTTGCCCGCCATAGGCGCCGCCATCTTTGGCGCCATCTTGGAACGCACCCCAGGACCCCTGCTCGCCTGGCTGTACACTGGCCACCGATACCTCTGCCACCGCTGATCGGCCCTCCCACCACCTTCCACAGCTCGCCTCCATCATTCTCGACCAGTGTCGGCCTCGCAACCTCGCGACCGCTACAATGACCATATGGATCAACGGGCACGAGACGACCTGCCTCTTCGACTCCGGGAGCACGGAGAGTTTCATACACCCAGCTACGGTAAGGTGCTGCTCCCTCCCGGTTCTCCCCATCACCCAGAAAATCTCCCTAGCCTCCGGATCCCATTCCGTACAGATCCGGGGGTACTGCGTCGCGACCCTCTCAGTACAGGATGTAGAGTACAGTAGCTTCAGACTCAACTTCCTCCCCCATCTCTGCGCTACCCTGTTACTGAGTCTCGATTTCCAATGCCACCTCCAGAGCCTTACTCTGAAGTTCGGCGGACCCCTGCACCCCCTCACCGTCTGTGGCCTCATGATCCCTAAGGTCGATCCACCCTCGCTCTTCGCAAACCTCACCCCGGACTGTAAGCCCATCACCACGAGGAGCAGACGGTACAATGCCCAGGACAGGATCTTTATCAGGTCAGAGGTCCAATGACTTCTGTGGGAGGGAGTCATTAAGGCCAGTAACAGCCCCTGGAGAGCTCAAGTGGTGGTCGTTAAAACTGGGGAGAAGCACCGGATGGTCATCGATTACAGTCAGACGATCAACCGGTACACGCAGCTCGATGCGTCCCCCCTTCCCCGCATATCTGACATGGTCAACCAGATTGCGCAGTATCGAGTCTTCTCCACCGTTGACTTGATGTCTGCCTACCACCAGCTCCCCATCCGCCCGGAAGACTGCCAATACACGACATTCAAAGCAGACGGCCGCCTCTACCATTTCCTTAGGGTTCCCTTTGACGTCACCAATGGGGTCTCGGTCTTCCAGCGTGAGATAGAACAAAGAACAAAGAAAATTACAGTACAGGAACAGGCCCTTCTGCCCTCTCAGCCTGTGCCGATCCAGATCCTTTATCTAAACCTGTTGCCTATATTCCAAGGTCTACTGCTCTCTGTTCCCCACCCGTTCATATATCTGTCCAGATGCATCTTAAATGATGCTATCGTGCCCGCCTCTACCACCTCCGCTGGCAAAGCATTCCAGGCACCCACCACCCTCTGCGTAAAAAACTTTCCACGTACATCTCCCTTAAACTTTTCCCCTCTCACCTTGAAATTGTGACCCCTTGTAATTGATACCCCCACTCTTGGAAAAAGCTTGTTGCTATCCACCCTGTCCATACCTCTCATAATTTTGTAGACCTCAATCAGGTCTCCCCTCAACCTCTGTCTTTCCAATGAAAACAATCCTAATCTACTCAACCTTTCTTCATAGCCAGCACCCTCCATACCAGGCAACATCCTGGTGAACATCCTCTGCACCCTCTCTAAAGCATCCACATCCTTCTGGTAATGTGGCGACCAGAACTGCACGCAGTATTCCAAATGTGGCCTAACCAAAGTCCTATACAACTGTAACATGACCTGCCTACTCTTGTACTCAATACCCCGTCTGATGAAAGCAAGCATGCTGTATGCCTTCTTGACCACTCTATCAACCTGCATTGCCACCTTCAGGGTACAATAGACCTGAACTCCCAGATCTCTCTGTACATCAATTTTCCCCAGTACTCTTCCATTGACCATACAGTCTGCACTTGAGTTAGATCTTCCAAAATGCATCACCTCGCATTTGCCTGGATTGAACTCCATCTGTCATTTTTCTGCCCAACTCTCCAATCTATCTATATTTTGCTGTATTCTCTGTCAGTCCGCCTCGCTATCTGCAACTCCACCAATCTTAGTATCATCTGCAAACTTGCTCATCAGACAAATTATACCTTCGTCCAGATCATTTATGTATATTACAAACAACAGTGGTCCGAGCACGGATCCCTGTGGAACACCACTAGTCACCTTTCTCCATTTTGAGACACTCCCTTCCACCACTACTCTCTGTCTCCTGTTGCCCCGCCAGTTCTTTATCCATCTAGCTAGTACATCCTGAACCCCATACAACTTCAATTTTTCCATCAAACTGCCATGGGAAACTTTATCAAATGCTTACTGAAGTCCATGTATATGACATCTGCAGCCCTTCCCTCATCAATTAACTTTGTCACTTCCTCAAAGAATTCTATCAGGTTTGTAAGACTTGACCTTCCCTGCACAAAACCATGCTTCCTATCACTGATAAGTCTATTTTCTTCCAAATGTGAATAGATCCTATCCCTCAGTATCTTCTCCAACAGTTTGCCTACCACTGACGTCAAGCTCACAGGTCTATAATTCCCTGGATTATCCCTGCTACCCTTCTTAAACAAAAGGACAACATTAGCAATTCCCCAGTCCTCCGGGACCTCACCCGTGCTCAAGGATGCTGCAAAGATATCTGTTAAGGCCCCAGCTATTTCGTCCCTCGCTTCCCTCAGTAACCTGGGATAGATCCCATCCGGTCCTGGGGACTTGCCAACCTTAATGCCTTTTAGAATACCAAAACCTCCCCCTTCCTTATGCCGACATGACCTAGAGTATTTAAACATCCATCCCTAGCTTCAACATCCATCATGTCCCTCTCCATGGTGAATACCGATGCAAAGTACTCATTAAGAATCTCACTCATTTCCTCTGACTCCACGCATAAATTCCCTCTTTTGTCTTTGAGTGGGCCAATCCTTTCTCTAGTTACCCTCTTGCTCCTTATATACGAATAAAAGGCTTTGGGATTTTCCTTAACCCTGTTAGCCAAAGATATTTCATGACCCCTTTTAGCCCTCTTTGAGATTTGTCCTACTTTCCCGATATTCCTCCAAAGCTTCATCAGTTTTGAGTGGCCTTGATCTTATGTATGCTTCCTTTTTCATCTTAGCTAGTCTCACAATTCCACCTGTCATCCATGGTTCCCTAATCTTGCCATTTCTATCTCTCATTTTCACAGGAACATGTCTGTCCTGCACTCTAATCAACCTTTCCTTAAAAGACTCCCACATTTCAAATGTGGATTTACCCTTAAACAGCTGCTCCCAATCCACATTCCCGAGCTCCTGTCGAATTTTGTTATAGTTGGCCTTTCCCCAATTCAGCACTCTTCCTTTAGGACCACTCTCGTCTTTGTCCATGAGTATTCTAAAACTTATGGAATTGTGATCGTTATTCCCAAAGTAATCGCTGACTGAAACATCAACCACCTGGCCGGGATCATTCCCCAATACCAGGTCCAGTATGGCCCCTTCCCGAGTTGGACTATTTACATACTGCTCTAAAAAACTCTCCTGGATGCTCCTTACAACTTCTGCTCCATCTACGCCTCCAACACTACATGAGTCCCATTCAATGTCGGGGAAGTTAAAATCTCCCATCACAACCACCCTATTGCTCCTACATTGTTCTATAATCTGTCTACATATTTGTACCTCTACTTCACGCTCGCTTTTGGGAGGCCTATAGTATAGTCCCAACAATGTTACTGCACCCTTCCTATTTCTTAGCTCTATCCATATTGCCTCAGTGCCCTCCTTAATCACAGCTGTGATATCATCTCTGACGAGTAATGCAACTCCTCCACCCCTTTTACCTCCCTCTCTATCCCTCCTGAAGCATCTATACCCTGGGATATTTAGTTGTCAGTCCTGCCCATTCCTCAACCAAGTCTCAGTAATACCAATAACATCATACGCCCAGGTACTAATCCAAGCCCTAAGTTCATCTGCCTTACCTGCTACACTTCTCGCATTAAAACAAATGCTCCTCAGACCACCTGTCCCTTTGCGATCATTATCTCTTCCCTGTCTACTCTTCCCCTTAGTCACATTGAGTTTATTATCCAGTACCTTACTGGCTTTAGTTGCTGCTTCTTTACTGACCTCTAACTTCCTAATCTGGTTCACATCCCCCTGCCGCATTAGTTTAAAACCTCCCCAACAGTGTTAGCAAAAGCACCCCCGAGGACATTGGTTCCAGTCCTGCCCAGGTGTAGACCATGCGATTTGTAATGGTCCCACCGCCCCCAGAACCGGTTCCAATGTCCCAAAAATCTGAACCCCTCCCTCCTGCACCATTTCTCAAGCCACGTATTCATACTGACTATTCTTAAATTTCTACTCTGTTTCGTGGCACTGGTAGCAATCCTGAGATTACTACCTTTGAGGTCCTATTTTTTAAATTATCTCCTAACTCCGTAGATTCTGATTGTAGGACTTCATCCCGTTTTTTACCTATATCGTTGGTGCCTATATGCACCATGGCAACTGGCTGTTCACCCTCCCCCTTCAGTACGTCCTGCAGCCGATCTCAGACATCCCTGACCCGTGCACCCGGGAGGGAACATACCATTCGGGAGTCTCGTTTTCAACCACAGAAACACGTGTCTACTCCCCTTATGATTGAATCCCCTATGACTATAGCCCTGCCAGTCTTTTTTCTGCCCTACTGTGCAGCAGAGCCAGCTACGGTGCCATGAGCCTGGCTACTACTGCCTTCCCCTGGTGAGGCATCTCCACCAACAGTATCCAAAACTGTTTTGGAGGGAGATGACCGCAGGGGACACCTGCACTGCCTTCCTGCTCTTTCTCTGCCTTTTGGTCACCCATTCCCTGTCTCCCTCACCAATCCTAATCTGCGGTGTGACCAACTCACTGAACGTGCTATCCACGACCTCCTCAGCATCGCGGATGCTCCAAAGTGAGTTCATCCGCAGCCCCAGAGCCCCAGAGTGGTGTAACGAGAACAATCTCTCCCTCAATGCCAGCAAAACTAGAGTTGGTCATCGACTTCAGGAAGCAAAGTACTGTACACACCCCTGTCAGCATCAACGGGGCCGAGGTGGAGATGGTTAGCAGTTTCAAATTCCTAGGGGTGCCTATCACCAAAAATCTGTCCTGGTCCACTCACGTCGACACTATCACCAAGAAAGCACAACAGCGCCTATACTTCCTCAGGAAACTAAGGAAATTCAGCATGTCCACATTAACCCGTACCAACTTTTACAGATGCACTATAGAAAGCATCCTATCGAGCTGCATCACAGCCTGGTATGGCAACTGCTCGGCCCAGGACCGCAAGGAACTTCAGAGAGTCGTGAATACCACCCAGTCCATCACACAAACCTGCCTCCCATCCATGGACTCCATCTACACCTCCCGCTGCCGGGGGAAAGCGGGCAGCATAATCAAGGATCCCTCCCACCCGGCTTACTCACTTTTCCAACTTCTTCCATCGGGCAGGAGATACAGAAGTCTGAGAACACGCACGAACAGACTCAAAACAGCTTCTTCCCCACTGTCACCAGACTCCTAAATGACCCTCTTATTGACTGACCTCATTAACTCTACACCCGGTATGCTTCAACCGATGCCAATGCTTATGTAGTTACATTGTATATATTGTGTTGCCCTATTATGTATTCTCATGTATTTTCTAGTATTTTCTTGAATTTTGTTTAATTCCCTTATCTTCCATGTTCTGAATGATCTGTTGAGCTGCTTGCAGAAAAATACTTTTCACTGTACCTCGGTACACATGACAATAAACAAATCCAATCCAATCCAAGTCATGCGGTCTAACAGGAGCTGCAGCTGGACACACTTCCCGCACATGAAGGAGTCAGGGGCATCGGCCGCGTCCCTAAACTCCCACATTGAGCACGAGTAGCATAACATGGGTCTGGGATCTCCTGCCATTTTTACCCTTTACCTTAACTGACTACAAATATAATATCAAATAATTAATAAGTGAAAGGAATAAAGATTTTACTTACCAATCACAATACTCACCAACACACGAAGAGTTAAATTTCTCCCAGCTACTGCTAATTGGAGCACTTTCCTTATCAGCCAATCAGGTCACTGCTTTGCTGTGATGTCACCCTTCAAGGTAAGTTTTTAAAGAGATAAACTTACCTTCCCGACAACCACGGTTGTTTTTTTCTTGTTTAGAGGAGGGGGTAGGAAGGGAAACACTGAGGAAGTGTTTCAGGTTTAACTGTCACTTGACAACAGCCCCTTCACAAACCACCTTCAAATTATGCTGACCGCACTGCACGTATGCAAATATCCCTGGAACAGCCAATCAGTAGCTCCGCTCTGCTGCCCTCTGCTGGATGCTTGACTTCACTTGAACACCTCAGGTCTCTTGCACAGGTACACCTTCAAATTACGCTGACCGAACTGCACGTATGCAAATCTCCCCGGAATAGCCAATCAGTAGCAACGCTCTGCTGCCCTCTGCTAGATGGACCGAATGGTTGACCAGTATAGGTTGCGGGCCACGTTGCCGTATCTGGATAACGTCACAATCTGCGGCCACGACCAGCAGGACCTCGATGCGAATCTCCAGAAATTCCTCCACACCGCTAAACTCCTTAACCTTGCACGAAACTAGGATAAGGAGGCTGACTATTCTGATCAACAGGATAGATTCATATACGGTGGCGGCCACAGTGACGGACCCAGGGGGTGGGGGCGATGTGTGATGGTCAGCCTGGAAGTGGCCTCGGTAGTCTTGGTAAATATTTACGCCCCGTAACGTGTCAGGCGTGGCATGTGAATTGAACGCATTTATGGAGCGAATGGGGGGAGCATTTGTCCAGTGGAGGTTTTGACACCCGGGAAAAAAATAATTCTCCTTCTTCTCCCACGTGCATAAGGCCTACTGACGGATCAGTTCCATGGCATTTCCCCTCATCACCGCTCTCCCCACTCCTGACAGCCCGCCCCCCCCCGCCCCAGCTAGTTTCTAGACCGGCAGCCCACGGTTGGGCCTCTCTGTGTCCTACCTTCTCTCTCTCTCTCTCCCTCATCAGCCACGGCGCCTGTTTCTTGATTTTTAAAAGCACAAGTGAACCTCGCCGCCAGGAACTCCCCCCAGTGGAAGTGGAGAATCGCGGAGGCTCTGGAGAATACTGGGTCAGGCACACTAATGATATGCCGACGGCGTTTACTGTACATGCAGAGTGGAATGCATTGTCGCTGCTGTTGAGGCGATGGAGAATTGTGATTTGGCATGAAACCAGCGCCCACCACAATTTTGGCGTCAAAACCCATTCTCCTTCCAAACGTATTTTCCAATTCCGGCGTCAGCTGACAGAGAACCCTGCCCGTCATTTTAACAATATAAATACAGTGACTACAAGAGCATGTCGGAGGCTGGGAATCCTGCAATGAGTAACTCCCCTCCTGGCTACCCAAAGCCTATCCACCATCTGCAAGGCACAAGTCAGGAGTGTGATGGCATACCCTCCACTTGCTCGAATGAGTGTAACTCCAACAACACCCAGGAAGCTTGACACCATCCAGGGTAAAGCAGCCCGCTTGATTGGCAACCTATCCACCACCTTCAACATTGACTCCCTCCACCACTAATGCACAGTGGCAACTGTAGTGGTATGTATCTATAGAGACATGTAAAGGGTAACATCTTAGTGTAACACAACCACTAGCGGGCAACACTAGATCCCATTATATATATGAGAACTCAAAGGATCTTACGTCTCTTCCAACCATGAGTGACTAGACAGCAGAGTGTTAGAGAGATAGATCACACCATAGTTAGTACGTGTAGTTTAAATTAGTTACTACTTTAATATATTACTTGATTACTAGTTTTAGTTCTGTAGAGTGTGCAAACTCAATATTAATCAATTTGTTATTCATTAAATCTGTTTTGCTTTAAGTTGAAGATTGGTGGTTTCTTCAGAATCACACCCTCAGACCATTCTGGATATAGAAAGCAAAGAGGAACAATATATTACCAAAGAGTAATGTAACATGTACCATCCACAACAGGGTTTTTCAAAGTGCGGGTCACGGCCCACGGGTGGGTTGCGGGTGTGTGTCGGGAGTGTCGTGGAGTGATTGGTCGTGGCGTTCCCGCGATGGTCCCGATCGGGGCTGCTGGCATTTAAATTGAGAATGGCAGCCGAGAACGAAATGAGGCTGTGTTCAGCCTTCTGATCAGCTGTGAACAGGTCACGCATGTACGCTTGAAGTAAAGTACCCTGTACGTACATGCTTTTGGTGTCAAATCAAGGAGCAGAGCATTATCCATTTTCTAGCTTCTAGCAAGCTGTGAAGATTGATCATTTTTTTGAAAGGAAGAGATGGCCAGGGACACAAATAGGCAGTGAACCTATTGGCCAGGGTCTCACATCTGAATTTGTTACAGAGAGCTGCTCAGGAGAATCCACGGCAGGTCAGAGCAGTGCTAGTGTTATCTCTGAACAGAGATGCAGGGCCTCTGGTGAACAGGTGACAAAGAAGAAACTTAACTTGGGAATAAAGCAAGGGCAGCACGGTGGTGCAGCAGTTAGTACTGCTACCGCATGGTGCCGAGGGTCCAGGTTCAATCCCGGCCCTGGGTCACTGTCTGTGTGGAGTTTGCACACTCTCCCCATGTTTGCGTAGGTTTCGCCCCTACAACCCAAAGATGTGCAGCGTAGGTGGATTGGTGACGCTAAATTGCCACTTATTTGGAAAAAAATTAATTGGGTACTCTAAATTTAAAAAAAACTTGGGAACTTAGCAATATAAAGATGATTTCTTGAGGTGTGGTTTTGACAATTGTGCCAATGCAAGTCAGGATGCAAAGCCCATGTGCGTTATATGCAGCGAGGTACTGGAAAATGAGAGGAGAAGTTTCAGATTTTGAAAGAGATGTGGTGCTTGAAAAATTCCTTTTGAAATTGAGACCCCAGAGTCAGTCATTAACTTATAACTGACTCCAAATGAAAGGCTATGCTGCTGTTCATGATTTGTGCCAGCACATTAAAAATATGCCAAAAGTCCATAAGGCGGTCAGCATTTTGGAGTGGCAGCTCCCAGGATTATCCAGTGCTGAGTAAAACAAGCATTTTGTTGCTTTGTCCTTCACGATGAACTACATGTGCAAGATTTGATTTTCCAATCTCACAAAGACGAAGATGGAACAAAGGAACTGGCTGAACTCTACACCTGATGTGTGCATTGTCCTCTCTACCTGTGAACCTGATTGGATACATCAGTGGAAAACCAATGGAAAGCACTAAAAACGAGATCCTCAATGTACAAAGTAGACATGTCCCCTCCAAACATAAGAGCGGTACTGCCAAATTTAGACCCCCTTGGTTGTCTAAAAGAATGCAGGGGAAGATCAAACAGAAAAATAGGCATAAAGAACTAAGCACTGCAGATAGCCTAGACAAGTATTGGAAGTATAGGGTCAAAGCCAAATAGGAAGTTAGGAAATCAAAGAGAGGGCATGAAAAAAGATTAGCAAGTAAAGTTAAAGAAAACCCAAAAATGTTTTACCAATATATTAATGATAAAAGGTTAGTTAAGGAAAATGTTACACTTATCAGAGATGAAGAAGGGACATTGTGTGTAGTTGGAGAGGCTGTGGGAAGGATTTTAAATGAATATTTTGTACCCTTGTTTCCAAAGGTAACAGATAATGCAGATGTAGTAGTCCAGGAGACTCACTGAGATATTGGACGAGATCATAAAGAGAGAGGAAGTATTCAAAGGGTTGGAATCCTTGAAGGTTGATAAATCGCCAGGGCCAGATGGGTTGTTTCCGAGGCTACTAAAAGTGGTCAGGGAGGAGATAGATGCTCTGAGGATGATTTTCCAATCCTCACTAGATAAAGGGGAGGTACCGGAGGACTGGAGAAATGAAAACATAGTACCATTGTTTAAAAAGGGATCAAAAGAAATGCAAAGTAATTCTAAGCCAGTTAGTCTTACCTTGGTGATGGGCAAATTAGTAGAATCAATCCTGAGGGACAGGATTAACTGTCGCATAGAAAGGCATGGGCAAGTCAGGGAAAGTCAGCATGGATTTGTTGAAGGAAAGTCTGGCCTCACGAATTTGATTGAATTCTTTGAGGAAGGATTGGTCAAGGTACAGTAGTGGGTGTTGTGTACATAGATTTTAGCAAGGTGTTTGACAAAGTCCCACATGGACAATTGGTCACAAAAGTAAAAGCCAATGGGATACATTGCCCATGTGTCAAACTGGATAAAAAGTTGGCTTAGTAACAAGGGGTAATGGCCAATAGCTGCCATTGCAAATAGAAAGTTGTTACAAGTAGTGTCCACGGGGTTTAATGTTGGGACCCTTACTGTTTGTGTTATATATTAACAATTTGGACGTGAACATGGGGGGCATGATTGGGATGTTTGCAGACATCACAAAGATTGGCCGAGTGGGGGACAGTGTAGAGGATAGCTATAACCTTCAAAAGGATATAGATGGTATGGTGGAGCAGGTGGTAAAGTGGCAGATGGAATTTAACACAGAGAAGTATGAGGTAATGCATTTAGGGAGGTCAAAAAGTTATAGGGAGTACACAATAAATGGGAATATACTAAGAGGAGTAGATGAAGTGAGAAATCTTGGCGTATAAGTACACAGGTAACTAAGGACAGCAGTTCAAATAGACAAGGTTGCAAAGAAAGTTTATGGAGTGCTGTCCTTCATTGGCAGAGGTATAGAATATAAAAGTAGGAATATAATATTGGAATTGTATAAAACGCTGGTGAGGCCACAACTGGAGTATTTGTGCAGTTCTGATCACTAGTGTAGCTACGAGGAGAGATTGGATAGGTTGGGGTTATTTTCCTTGGAACAGAGAAGGCTGAAGGTTGACTTAATTGAGGTGCACAAAATTATGAGGGGAAGAGGATAAAATTGTTTCCCTTGATTGTGAATTCTAGAACCAGGGACATAGATTGGAGATAAGTGGCAGAAGGTGCAGAGGGGACATGAGGAAGGACATTTTTACGCAGAGAGTAGTGGGGGTCTGGAATTGGCTGCCAGAGTTGGTGGTGAAGGCAGAGACCCTAAACATTTTTAAAAGTACCTGGATCTGCACCTTAAGTGCTGTAAGCTGCAGGGCTATGGACTGGGTGCAAGACAGTAGGATGAGAAAGGGCAGCTGGGTGTCTTCGGGCTGGCATGGACAAGATGGGCCAAATGGCCTTCTGGCAGAGTCACGCATGACATAGAACATAGAACAGTACAGCACAGAACAGGCCCTTCGGCCCTCAATGTTGTGCCGAGCCATGATCACCCTACTCAAACATACGTATCCACCCTATACCCATAACCCAACAACGCCCCCCCCTTAACCTTACTTTTTTAGTAGGACACTACGGGCAATTTAGCATGGCCAATCCACCTAACCCGCACATCTTTGGACTGTGGGAGGAAACCGGAGCACCCGGAGGAAACCCACGCACACAGGGGGAGGACGTGCAGACTTCACACAGACAGTGACCCAGCCGGGAATCGAACCTGGGACCCTGGAGCTGTGAAGCATTTATGCTAACCACCATGCTACCCTGCTGCCCCGACGGTAAGGTCGGAGCAGAGGGACCAGACAAAGCACAATCAAAACAAGTTCTCAAAGCGGTTCAGGTAGAAGATACTCATAAGGTATCAATGGCTGCGATGGCAGATGAAGGCCGCAGCAGTAGGGAGATCCCCAGTCATCGAGGTTCCCTTGCCACTGGAACTGGACCTACCCTCTGTCAAGGACCGTGTGCCTGCTGATGTGCAAAAACATACCCACATATTAAAACGATGAATAGATGTCCTGCACCAGGTATCTACCCAGAGGAAACCGTACCCCCCCCCCCCCCCCCCCCCCCCCCACCGCCAAGCATCATACTGATATGCCCTGCAGCGATCAGTGGGAGGTAATGATGTCAGGACTATAAGATCCAGGAGTCCCTAGCTTCAGACCAGCAAATAGTCGGTGGTTTGATTCAGTCAGTCAGCTGTTTGAATAGGAACAGGAGAGCATTTCGGCAGCTTTCTTTATGACTGAGCAGCCTTCTTCAACATCGACTTTGCTCACCATGCATGGTGAAAGGGATAGGAAAGGTGCTCTAAAAATAGTCTGTTCTGTCCCAACCTGGCTGGAAAACTGCATCTAGCAGCTCATCTACCTGTGGTCAGAAAATCAAAGTGAAACTGAATTTTGGAAGCTGGAAGATGGATAATGAGAAAAACAATCAACTGGAATGGAGAACTTCTCTTGTTGCCGTGAATTCAGGCACTTGCAGCACTAACGTCGCTGCTCTGTAAGAGACCCAAAGAGTACACGAAGGGCGAGATGGGGAGCCTGGAGAAGAAAACCTGTGGATCAGCCCAGGACGCATGAAATCGGTTTCACCATCAAGAACAAACTTGTTATTTTTATAACTATAATTAAGGAAAATGTTCCTGGGATTCATATGTTTTAGACAAAACCAACATTTATTCTCCATCCCTAATTGCTGCTGGGAAGGTGATGGTGGATCACCTTCTTTAACCACCGAAATTCATGAAGTGTAGAGTGTTTGGAACAGAGTCCTAGGTTTTTGACTCAGCGATAGTGAATGGATGGCAGTATAGTCTCAAATCAGATTGGTTGTGACTGGGAGGGTAACTTGCCCGGGTGGTGGTGTTCCCTTGTTTTCGCTGCCCTGATCTGCATTGTAGTACATTGTAGCACAGTTGCTTCACAGTTCCAGGGACCCGGGTTTGATTCCCGGCTTGGGACACGGTGCGGAGTCTGCATGTTCTCCCCGTGTCTGCGTGGGTTTCCTCCGGGTACTCCGGTTTCCTCCCACAGTTTCCGAACGATGTGCTTGTTAGGTGAATTAGACATTCTGAATTCTCCCTCAGTGTACTCGAGCAGGCGCTGGAGTGTGGTGACCAGGGGTCTTCACAGTAACTTCACTGCAGTGTTAATGTAAGCCTACATGTGACAATAATAAAGATTATTATTATTATTAAGGTCACCAGTGTTTCCATGTGTCTTTGCCTTGCGCTCAAGCTCAGTGTTTTTCGGATTATTTTTCTTAGGACCCAATTTCACCAATTGGCCAACCATCAGGACCCACCCAACCGACCTTTGGGACATACGGTGGCTGACTTTCAGGACCCACACCAACCGACCTTTGGGATGCACGCCAGCAGACTTTCAGGACGCACGCCAGCCGACCGTCGGGACCTACACAAACTGATCTTCAGGACGCACGCCGGCCGACCTTCAGGATGCAAGCCAGCCGACCTTCGGAATGCACGCCACATTCACTTACCCAGTTTATCCTGAATCATGGCAGTGTTTGTGCACTAAAGCTTTCTTACCCCAAGCAAGGGAGGGAAAGAAGATCACCTAATTTTCCTATTCTTAATCATTATCCAGTAGCCCCTGGTGAATTAAATTTGTCAGCATTGAGTGTGGACAGGATCAGACATGTCGGTGATGTTCTCCTATCTATAAAAGTTCACTTTCCAGGGTCACACATGAAGAATAGTTATTCATGAGAGATACTGGAAGGCCTCCAACAATTGTGAGTATGCATTCATTGTGGGACACTGCCTCAAGAAAATAAGGAAGGATGAGGAGAGGAGAACAAAGAACAGGTATCACTGGGAGAGAGCCATATAAATAAAGAAGCCACAAATCTGATGATATGGATATTAAAACCTTAATTTTTAATTGGCTTAAATACAATTCCATTGCTTGATTCAAGCAAAGTACACTGTTAGAAACAAGTTTATCAAAATTGATGAATGCTGACAACACTAAAACTTCCCCACAGACAACTGACAAACTAATTATTTTTGTTGCTATTAAGCAGGCAGAATGGACAATGAACATTTTCGCAGACGTTAATTATTTCATCAACATCTTATTATTTTGTATCATTGAGTATATTTACAATTCATACCATGTGGAGAGTTTGTGAATTGCCCATAGCATACCACCTGATACTTGGAAAGAGAACCTAGAACTTATTGACCGGGATGTGGATTAATTTGTTCACCTCATAATTTACATTGTTCATGTTTTAAAAAAAACACAATTCTAGTCAGATCTCTCTGATGAAGCTTCCGCCACCAGCACATCACTTTCTGTGGTAACCAGTCATCAAGCCCGTGTTACTCGAGGGAGATATTAGGAAATTGGGTCCAGAAACGGAATTGAAGATGTAGCAGGTAATTTTTGAGTTAAACAGACAGGGAAAAACTGGTAGCACAGAGTCAGAGGAATACACCCACATCTGGCATGAGTTACATTGTCTCATTCATACTTAAACACATTAGTGGGAATACACAGAATGCCCCTGTTCAGCATGGTAATTCACTCGAGATCCATTGTCTTTCAGGGCACTCCTGCCTAACCAGCTATGAGCCCATTACAGAATCTGATGGCCTTTTTGCCCGTCAATGGAAAGTTAGTTGCATATCAATAGCATGGCTCTGTTCTTTTGCATAAATGGGAGTGAGAAATCAAACAGCCAAGATAACGATAATGGGTTCAAGTCTAGACACCCCAGGAGAAAACCTTTGTTTGAGGAGCTGGGCAGAATACAGAGAGAGAGAGAGAGAATGAATACTGTTTTGAACAGGTGAAGAGTAGGATTTGAAAAGCCACCGAGTGAGGTCATGAAAAAACTATCCCAGAGACATGTTTTCGAAAGGGTTCTAAAGGAACTTGGCTAACAGCAGAAAATTGCTTTGTAACTACAAGTATTATCTTTGCCTGCCTATGAAAGTGGAATGAGAGCTGTACGTTCACTTGAAGTGACGTTTAATGGAAATTTGTGTGTTAAGGTTAAGAAACTATCTGTAATCTGTTATTGCTGGGGTTGCTGTTAAAGTTTAAATATTTATTTTTTGTTCAATAAAGTTTATTTCTAAACTAGCCATGCCCTAGTTATTATGATATTACTC
Source organism: Scyliorhinus canicula (assembly GCF_902713615.1). Taxonomy (NCBI): domain Eukaryota; kingdom Metazoa; phylum Chordata; class Chondrichthyes; order Carcharhiniformes; family Scyliorhinidae; genus Scyliorhinus; species Scyliorhinus canicula. Next base: position 71,488,144 of record NC_052163.1, on the reverse strand, counting down.
CTGGATCTTTCTGCAGCGCCTTAAAGATATCATGGTTCTGGTCCAGTCTTTTAGCCACTTTAGAGAGCTGACGAGGTGTCAAAGCCCTGCTTATAGCTCACTCCCCCACTGTCGGGGCGATCACAGCGCACCTCGTGGCCGGCTGCCATCAAAAAACCTAGCAACCAGTGTGCCATAGGAGCCGCAAGAGGTAACAGGCGATGTGGTGGTCATATCTACCTGTGCTTCAGTAGCTTTCCACATATGCTCACTTACCAACCAGTTGTTTTTATTGATGTTCTGATATTGCTGTATGCTAAGAATTACTATTTTCTTCCATGATGACACCATTTGGTTAGCTGCCGTTGTCTTTTAAAATTTGTTAACATTTAAAAGGGGCCCCACGCGTGTTACCTATAAAAACTGTTGCTTTGTGACCCTTCAGAAACCCGCCCGTAACCCACCCGCAGGTCATGACCCGCTCTTTGAAAAATCTTGCCCTGGGTGGAAGAGATCGTGGGTTTGGAAAGTGCTGCTCAAGGAACCTTGTCAAGTTGCTGCAGTACATTTGTATATGTTAAACACTGCTGCCAATTTGCACCAGTTGTGGAGGAAGTGAACGTTTATGGTATCAATAGGTTGCTGATTGAGCTGGATGCTTTATCATGAATAGTGTAGAGCTTTTCAATGTTGGCGGAGCTGCACTCATCCAGGTAAATAGGGAGCATTTCATTACACTCCTGATTTGTGCCTTTTAGGTTTTGTTGAGTGAGGAGATGAGGTACTTATTGCAGAATTCCCAGCCTCAGACCTGCTCTTGTTGCCACAGTATTTATATGGCCGGTCCAGTTCAGTTTTTGAAATACAAATTACATGTTGGTCTTCATTTCAAAGGGACTGGATACTAGAACAAGAACGTCTTGCTAAAAATTGACAGCGTTTTGGTAAGGTCACCACTGGAGTAATGTGTGCAGTTTTGTTCTTCATATTTATGAAAGGATAGGCTTGAATCTTTGATGAGAGACTGAGTAGATTGGGCCTATACTATCAGGAGTTTAGAAGAATGCAAAGTACTGAAGGGATCTAATATAAAGTGAACAGTGATTGGATTCTTCCGTGGCAAAGGAATCCAGAAGATGGGAGCACACTGTTGGAATATTGGGTTGAATACTTAGGACTGAGATGAGGAAAACCTTCTTCACTGAGGGTAGTGAATCTATGGAATTCTCTACGTTAGAGATGTATATTCTATTATTGAATACATTTAAGGCTGAGTCAAGCAGTTTTTGATCCCTCAGAGAATAAGGAATTAGGGGAGTGGCGGGACTTTAGCGATGAAACAGAAGATCAACTACATAGCAGTGAATCTTGGAGTAGGCCTCAGGGAGCAGCATAGAAACACTACAGTGCAGAAGGTGGCCATTCGGCTCATTGAGTCTGCACTGACCCTCCAAAAGAACCCCCCCCCCCACCCCCCGCCTTAACCCCGTAAACCTGTAACCTAACCTGCACATCTTTGGCCACTAAGGGACGATTTATCATGGCCAATCCACCTAACCTGCACACCTTTGGACTGTGAGAGGAAACTGGGGCACCTGAAGGAAACTCACACAGATACGGGGAGTAGTTGGGAAGTTAGTTCAGTGGGAATGGAGGTTAGGGCAGTTGAATGTCCCTCCTGCAGAATGTGGGAGGAAAGGGTCACCTCGAGTGTCCCTGCTGACTACATCTGCGGGAAGTGCACCCAACTCCAGCTCCTCGAGAACCTCGAGAACCGCGTTAGGGAACTGGAGCTGGAGCTGGATGAACTTCGGATCATTCGGGAGGCGGAGGGGGTTATTGAGAGGAGTTATAGGGAGGTAGTCACACCTCAGGTAAAAGAAGAAGGTAGATGGGTTACCATCAGGGGAACGAGAGGGAACCGGCAGGCAGTGCAGGGATCCCCTGTGGTCGTTCCCCTCAATAACAGTATACCGTTTTGGATACTGTTGGGGGGGACGACTTACCAGGGGTAAGCAATGGGGCACAGTGTTTTTGGGATCCTTAAAGGGGAGGGGGAGCAGCCCCAAGTCCACATAGGTACCAACGACATAGGTAGGAAGAGAGATGGGGATTTGAGACAGAAATTCAGGGAGCTAGGGTGGAAGCTGAGAGCTAGAACGAACAGAGTTGTTATCTCTGGGTTGTTACCCGTGCCACGCGCTAGCGAAGTGAGAAATAAGGAGAGAGAGGAGTTGAACACGTGGCTACAGGGATGGTGCAGGTTTCCTGGATAATTGGGGCTCATTCTGGGGTAGGTGCGACCTCTACAAACAGGATGGTCTTCACCTGAACCAGAGGGGTACCAATATCCTGGGGGGGAGATTTGCTAGTGCTCTTCGGGGGGGGGGGGGGGAGGGTTTAAACTAATTCAGCAGGGGATGGGAACCTACATTGTAGTCCCAGTGTACAGGATGTTGAGAGAAGTGAGGTCAGGGATAGGGTTAAAAGTTCGAAAGAGGGCACCGGCAAGCAAGATGCTGGTTTGAAGTGTGTCTACTTCAACGCCAGGAGCATCCGGAATAAGGTGGGTGAGCTTGCAGCATGGGTTGGTACCTGGGATCTCAATATTGTGGCGATTTCGGAGACATGGGTAGAGCAGGGACAGGAATGGTTGTTGCAGGTTCCAGGATTTAGATTTTTTTGTAAGAACAGAGAAGATGGTAAAAGATTGGGGGGGGGGGGGGGTGGCATTGTTAATCAAGGAATGTATTACGGAGGCAGAAAGGACGTTTGAGGACTTGTCTACTGAGGTAGTATGGGCCGAGGTTAGGAACAGGAGAGGAGAGGTCACCCTGTTGGGAGTTGTCTATAGACCTCCGAATAGTTCCAGAGATGTAGAGGCAAGGATAGCAAAGATGATTCTCGACAGGAGCGAGAGCAACAGGGTAGTTGTTATGGGGGACTTTAACTTTCCAAATATTGACTGGAAATACTATAGTTCGAGTACTATAGATGGGTCAGTTTTTGTGCAGTGTGTGCAGGAGGGTTTTCTGACACAGTATGTAGACAGGCCAACATGGGGCGATGCCACATTGGATTTGGTACTGGGTAATGAACCCGGCCAGGTGTTAGATTTAAATGTAGGTGAGCACTTTGGTGATAGTGATCACTATTCGGTTATGTTTACTTTAGCGATGGGCAGGGATAGGTATATACCACAAGGCAAGAATTATAGCTGGGGGAAAGGCAATTATGATGCTATTTGGCAAGATTTAGGAGGTATAGGATGGGGAAGGAAACTGCAGGGAATGGGTACAATCGAAATGTGGAGCTTTTTCAAGGAACAGCTACTGCGTGTCCTTGATAAGTATGTACCTGTCCGGCAGGGAGGAAGTTGTCGAGCAAGGGAACCGTGGTTTACTAAGGAAGTAGAAGCACTTGTCAAGAGGAAGAAGAAGGCTTATGTTAGGATGAGACATGAAGGCTCAGTTAGGGCACTTGAGAGTTACAAGTTAGCCAGGAAGGACCTAAAGGGAGAGTTAAGAAGAGCGAGGAGAGGACACGAAAAGTCGTTGGCGGATAGGATCAAGGAAAACCCTAAGGCTTTCTATAGGTATATTAGGAACAAAAGAATGACTAGAGTAAGATTAGGGCCAATTAAGGATAGTAGTGGAAAGTTGTGTGTGGAATCAGAGGAGATAGGGTAAGCGTTAAATGGATATTTTTCGTCAGTGTTTACATTGGAGAAAGACAATGTTGTCGAGGAAAATATTCAGGTACAGTCGACCAGGCTAGATGGGATTGAGGTTCACAAGGAGGAGGTGTTAGCAATTTTGGAAAGTGTAAAAATAGATAAGTCCCCTGGGCCAGATGGGATTTATCCTAGGATTCTCTGGGAAGCCAGGGAGGAGATTGCAGAGCCTTTGTCCTTGATCTTTATGTCGTCTTTGTCGACAGGAATAGTGCCGGAAGACTGAAGGATAGCAAATGTTGTCCCCTTGTTCAAGAAGGGGAGTAGAGACAACCCTGGTAATTATAGACCTGTGAGCCTTACTTCGGTTGTGGGTAAAATGTTGGAAAATGTTATAAGAGATAGGGTTTATAATCATCTTGAAAAGAACAAGTTGATTAGCGATACTCAACACGGTTTTGTGAAGGGTAGGTCATGCCTCACAAACCTTATTGAGTTTTTTTGAGAAGGTGACCAAACAGGTGGACGAGGGTAAAGCGGTTGATGTGGTGTATATGGATTTCAGTAAGGCGTTTGATAAGGTTCCCCATGGTAGGCTATTGCAGAAAATACGGAAGTATGGGATTGAAGGTGATTTAGCGGTTTGGATCAGTAATTGGCTAGCTGAAAGAAGACAGAGGGTGGTGGTTGATGGCAAATATTCATCCTGGAGTTCAGTTACTAGTGGTGTACCGCAAGGATCTGTTTTGGGGCCACTGCTGTTTGTCATTTTTATAAATGACCTGGAAGAGGGTGTAGAAGGATGGGTTAGTAAATTTGCAGATGACACGAAGGTCGATGGAGTTGTGGATAGTGCTGAAGGTTGTTATAGGTTACAGAGGGACATAGATAAGCTGCAGAGCTGGGCTGAGAGGTGGCAGATGGAGTTTAATGCGGAAAAGTGTGAGGTGGTTCACTTTGGAAGGAGTAACAGGAATGGAGAGTACTTATGGCAAGATTCTTGGTAGTGTAGATGAACAGAGAGATCTCGGCATCCAGGTACATAAATCCCTGAAAGTTGCCACCCAGGTTAATAGGGCTATTAAGAAGGCATATGGTGTGCTAGCCTTTATCAGTAGGGGGATAGAGTTTCGGAGCCACGAGGTCATGCTGCAGCTGTACAAAACTCTGGTGCGGCCGCACCTGGAGTACTGCGTGCAGTTCTGGTCACCACATTATAGGAAGGATGTGGAAGCTTTGGAAAGGGTTCAGAGGAGATTTACTAGGATGTTGCCTGGTATGGAGGGAAGGTCTTACGAGGAAAGGCTCAGGGACATGAGGTTGTTTCCGTTAGAGAGGAAAAGGCTGAGAGGTGACTTAATAGAGACATATAAGATAGTCAGAGGGTTAGATAGGGTGGACAGTGAGAGTCTTTTTCCTCGGATGGCGATGACCAACACGAGGCGACATAGCTTTAAATTGAGGGGTGGTAGATATAGGACAGATGTCAGAGGCAGTTTCTTTACTCAGAGAGTAGTAGGGGTGTGGAACTCCCTGCCTGCAACAGTAGTAGACTCGCCAAAGTTAAGGGCATTTAAGTGGTCACTGGATAGACATATGGATGAAAATGGAATAGTGTAGGTCAGATAGGCTTCAGATGTTCTATGTTCTATGTTCTATGTTCCACACAAACAGTCACCCAAGGCCGGAATTGAACCTGGGTCCCTGGCATTGTGAGGCGGCAGTGCTAACCACTGTGCCACCGTGCCATCCATGGCAGTGAATATTAGAGCAGGCCCAGGGGGCCGTGTAGTCTACACTTGTTCATAACTATGTTTTTCCATTCATAATGCAAATTTGGCACACTGAAAGTAGAGTCGCCCTAAGACTTTGAAACAAAAGTATATTTAAATTAAGAGAAATGGCCTGAAGTTAAACATTAAAGGGTCTGCAATGTGTTCACAGAAGGACACAGAATGGGTATTGAAAGACCAATTGGGTCACATTGAAGGTTAAAATTAGTAATATTCAGTCAGAGACCCTGATCATTCTGGCACACCAAGCTGAATCACACAGAACGATTGTACTTAAACATCTCTTTTATTGACATTCTCCTCTTCGAGGTTTAGGAAACCTGGCAGGTTCAGTAAACAAGATTAATCAGTATCCAAATACTTTTCCGGCAGCATTCAATTTCTGTTGAATGGAAGTGAAACTATAGAGATATTCAAATTAATCTCCCCAGAAAATGGGCCAATAAAAGGAAAGTGAGCTGTTTAAATATAGCTGATGGGAGATACATTGCAACGGTTACAGGCTTCAACAAGTCATAAGGGATAAAGCAGCCCGGGACTGGCAGCTGTACCAGATTCAGGTAAAATTGTGTTTCGCTTTCTTTTCTCAAGCAATTATTCACTTATTGCGTCAATTTAACCAATTTGCGAAATCTGACAGAAGCAGTGGACTGTAATAATTTTTGGATTCTGCCTTTATGCTTTGTTAAAATTTACATTTAAATCTTTGTTACATTGAACTACACGGGATATATGGTAAAAGAGACAGACCATTCAGTCCATTCACTCCATGTGGCTGTGCTCCCAAATTTTCTCATCTAATCTGTCATTATAACCCATCCATTCCCTTACCCCTCAAATGCCTGTTGAACTTCCCCTTAAACCCATCTAAACAGAATCACCAGAAACATAGAACTATTAGAGCTCAGAAGGAGGCCATTTGGCTGTGCTGTCTGCACCCGCTCTCGAAATGAACAACTCAGCGAATTCCACACTCTTCCTTTTCAAATGACAGTGTAATTCCATTTTTTACATAGAATTTACAGTGCAGAAGGAGGCCATTCGGCCCATCAAGTCTGCACCAGCTCTTGGAAAGAGCACCCTACCCAAGGTCAACACCTCCACCCTATCCCCATAACCCAGCAACCCCACCCAACACTAAGGGCAATTTTGGACACTAAGGGCAATTTATCATGGCCAATCCACCTAACCTGCACATCTTTGTGACTGTGGGAGGAAACCGGAGCACCCGGAGGAACCCCACGCACACACGGGGAGGATGTGCAGACTCCGCACAGACAGTGACCCAAGCCGGAATCGAACCTGGGACCCTGGAGCTGTGAAGCGATTGTGCTATCCACAATGCTACCGTGCTGCCCGTTTTGAATGCATCCACGACAATCTCAGGCAGAGCATTCCAGACCCTAACCAATGTTTGTCTGAGAAACATTTTACTAATTGCTTTAAATCTGCATCCTCTCCTTCTCCGTCCTTTCAAGAATGGGAACAGTTTCTCTCTATTTACTCTGTCCAGCCTCCTCATGATATTGCACATCTCTATTGAATCTCCTCTCAGCCTTCTTCTCTCCAAGAACAGTCCCAACTGCTCCAATCTTTCAATGTAGCTGAAGTTCCTCATGCCTGGAGCCATTCCCATGAACTTTTTCTGCATTCTTTCCAATGCTTCACGTTTTTCCTCAAGTGCAGCGATACTCCAGCTGAGGTTGAACTAGTGACTTATACAAGTTCGATATAACCTTCTAGCTTTTGCATTCTATTCCCCTATTAATATAACCCAGAAAAATCAATATGACTCATTAATTGCTCTCTCCACCTAGCCTAACACCGTCAACGGATTATGCACATATGAACCCAGGTCCCTCTGCTCCTTGTCTAAGGGTATGTGTAACATCACTACAGGATGATGGACCCGTAAAACCACGGTCAGTGGGTCATTATACGAGGCAGGAAGGTGATGATAACCCGCTGTGAGATAAGCTGTGGTGCTCCTCAATCTATGCCATAGTCTGACTCCTGTCTTTCTGTAGGCCGCACACACATACCCATCATCTGCATGTGGTATGCATCAGGAGCCCCATATCTAGGACCACAATGCCCGGGGGGCAGGGGTTGGTGGAGAGCAGAGGACAACAGGAGGTGGTGGAGCAGGCTTGCCTGCAATGCAGAATAACATGACTGAGAATTCACAGTTCTTGGTTGCAACATGTTTTAATGGTGAATAATCAAAAACCTAACTATCCCGAGCTGCCAATGGTGCCCCCCCCATACCCATTCAGTGATCCTCAACTTTCTTAGTCCTCCATGCTCAGCCGCTAGTTTGAGGTGTGCACCCATGAGACACATTGGAGGTGGAGGCAGCCTGCTGCATTCCACGCCGTGTGACCTTTGATGCCCTTGGCGGGTGTCCTCTGGAGGGCCTGGGGCTGGAGGGCTCCTGCCACCTTACGAATGGTACTTGCGTTGCCATGCCACCTTGTTCCGCTCACTGACCCCGAGAAGCGCTATTGTCAGGAGGAGAGACTCGGGAGAACTGGAGACTGCCGTCGTCCCTCTGTTGGAAGGATCCAGGTCAACCTTGGGTCCTCCCTCCTGCCGGATGGTGCCTGTAAGGCCCTGGGAATCACCTTGGCATGGAGGGGCAGCTGGATTGAGGTCCAGATGCCACTGCATCATCTGGCTCTGCCATCTCCGGCGGCTCTCCATTGTCTGCGCATGATGACGACGCCCTTACTACGCTCTAGAGTGCCTCGGCAATGTCCACTTGTGTCTGGGACATGTCCCCCAGCAATGGACATGTTGCTGAGACCCTCAGCAATAGCCGTCACTGACAGAGCAACACCTTAGACACCATCACTCATGGCGCTGACATTGTGCTGCAGGTTTTCCACTGCAGACGCCACCCTAGAAGTGCTGACCTCGGAGCCATGCATTGCCGGTACTATCTCCTGCACCTGTAACATTTGGGACTTCTCCAATCAGCTCTGAACCCGCTGGAGTGCCGTTTACATCCCTTCCTGGATCTCACTGCTGCACTCCAGCGTCTGCACCTGCTCCAAGATAGCCTGGTCCAGAGACTCAGTATCTAACTGGGACCCAGCTGAGTCCTGGGATCCAGCAGACCTCCGACTGCCATCTCCCCTGGATGTTCCTGCCTTCCTGCATCAGCAATTATGTGGTGCTCACCAGATTGTGCCCCAGAGTCCTGTCCACAAATATCGCCCACTGAGGTATGAGTCTGCGCTGGTGGAAGGTGGAGATTCCAGCTGTGATGCCTCAATGGTGGCATCCCCTGAGCTCTCCTCCAAAGTGTTCTGTTGGAAGGCGGGGGATGGGGGCTACCCGGATGGGCTGGCACCATCCGATGGAGATCCTACGGGAGAATGAGCATGTGGTCGGTGAGAGGGAAGGATTGTTATGTCTGACATGAAGAACTCACTTGCGGCAGGTCATCTGCGTGGGGGGTCGGTGGACCCTCACCTCTGCGGCGCAGGCCAACATCACTGTTGGTGACTGCTCTTTCCGCAGTCACTCTCGCGATCATCAGGGTCCATTCCTCAGAGAGGGGGAATACTCAGATGTCCAGAACCCCGTCACCCATCTGGGCCCTATCCCACCAGTTATGTGCCAATTTCTCCTGCAGGGACAAAGAGAGGGCAGCATGGGCCACACGACTCATGCATAAGGAGGGGGTTTCAATGGTGGTAGACAGGCGTGGGCACTGCTGCTGGGCATGGGTGGGTTTTGCCGGGGCACAGGCACGGTATTATGCTGGGCAGGGGGTGATAGTCGTCAGCTCACTGGGGCGGGGAGGTCACGGGTGGCATGCAGGACTGTTCGGCACTTTTAGGGGGCTGATGCCAACTCACCAGCAGCTCGGTGGAGGTCGTTGAGCTTCTTACAACACTGGACTAAGGTTCTCCTTATAATGCTCCCCGAGCTAACAGCTGCTGCCACTGCCTCCCAGGCGGCATTGGGTGACCTGTGGCTGATCCTTCAAGCCACTCGGGGAACACGGTGCCCCGTCCCAATTCCACAGTCTGGCCAGGTAGGCATCTCCAAAATGTACGCTGCATGGAATTTGCATAGAGGGAATGGTTTATGTGCCCCTCATTAGTGGGGAACCCCCGGCCGTGGTCCAGGCAAATCTCCCGCGGGGGATCATTGCTGGTCCTGGCAAGCGCTCAGTACGCCCTGTCTACCTCCAACGGTCAGGGGAATGCCCCCTACCCATCAGCTTTTCGAACATACCCACCACGTATGCCCCAGCGTGTGGTCCCTCAGCCCACTCTGGGAGCTCGACAATTCTTAAGTTCTGCCGGCAGGACCGATTCGCAAGGTCCTCCATCTTCTCCAGGAGCCTTTTCTGCTGCTCCCAAAGCATCCCCACCTCCAGCTCCACCGCTGTTTAATGCTCCTCTTGTTCAAGCAGCGCCTTCTCCACCTTCTGGATCGCACAATCCTTGGCGTCCAGTCTGCTCTCTGGGCGATCAATTGATTCTTTAATCAGGTCCAAACATTCCTGCTTCTGCCTGGCAAACCTATCCTGAGTGGCCTGCATCACTGGGTACGTTGATTGCTGCGCTGCCACCCCAGGGGTCTGGCCCTCGGCCAGACTCTCTCCCGCTGAAGCTTCAACACAGCTCGTGACTGACTTTTTGTTTAAACTTTTGTTTTCCCTTCTGAGCAACAGGGACAGACTCCGTGCCAGAGGCCCGTACCCCATGGCTTACCCCTGGTAAGTCGTCCCCCCCACAAGTATCCAAAACGGTATACTTGTTACTCAGGGGAACGACCGCAGGGGGTCCCTGCACTGACTGCTTCTTCCCAGTCCCTCTTACAGTTACCCATCTATCTCCAGTCTTTGGTGTAACTACTTCCCTGAAGCTCCTATCTATGACCCCCTCTGCCTCCCGAATGATCCGAAGTTCATCCAGCTCAAGCTCCAGGTCCCTAACACGGTTTTTGAGGAGCTGGAGTTGGGTGCACTTCCCACAGATGAAATCAGCAGGGACACTGACGGCGTCCCTCACCTCAAACATTCTGCAGGAGGAGCATTGTACTGCCTTCCCTGACATCCCCTCTAGATTAAAAAAAAAAAACAAGAAAAAGAAAAAGAAAGGAAGAGCTTACCTGATATTACCTCAAACCCTGATCCCGCTGAAAGGTAAGCAAATTTAAAGGCACTCACTCACCTTCACGACAGGCCCCTGCTCCCGCTTCCCAACCACCGTGGGGTGGGGGGGTTGGTTAGAGGAGGAGGTAGGGTGGGAAACACTCACAAAGTGTTTCGGGTTTAACTGTCACTTGCCGACAGCCCCTCCACAAACCACCTTCAACTTAGGCTGACCGCACTGCACGTATGCAAATTTCCCCAGAACAGCTGATCAGTAGCTCTGCTCTGCTGCCCTCTGCTGGTTGCTTGCCTTTACTCAAACTCCTTGGGTCTTCTTCGCAGGTTCACCTTCAACTTAGGCTGACCGCACTGCACGTATGCAAATTTCCCCAGAACAGCTGATCAGTAGCTCTGCTCTGCTGCCCTCTGCTGGTTGCTTGCCTTTACTCAAACTCCTTGGGTCTTCTTCGCAGGTTCACCTTCAACTTAGGCTGACCGCACTGCACGTATGCAAATTTCCCCAGAACAGCTGATCAGTAGCTCTGCTCTGCTGCCCTCTGCTGGTGTTTTCCTTGATCCTACCTGCCAAAGACTTCTCATGTCCCCTCCTTGCTCGTCTTAGCTCTCTCTTTAGATTCTTCCTCGCTTCCTTGTAACTATCAAGTGCCCCAACTGAAACTTCACGCCTCATCTTCACATAGGCCTCCTTCTTCCTCTTAACAAGAGATTCCACTTCTTTGGTAAACCACGGTTCCCTCGCTCGACCCCTTCCTCCCTGCCTGACTGGTACTTACTGATCAAGAACACGCAATAGCTGTTCCTTGAACAAGCTCCACATATCCAGTGTGCCCAACCCTTGCAGCCTACTTCTCCAACCTACACATCCTAAGTCATGTCTAATGGCATCATAATTGCCCTTCCCCCAGCTATAACTCTTGCCCTGCGGGGTATACTTATCCCTTTCCATCACTAACATAAAGGTCACCGAATTGTGGTCACTGTCTCCAAAGTGCTCACCTACCTCCAGATCTAACACCTGGCCTGGTTCATTACCCAAAACCAAATCCAATGTGGCCTCGCCTCTTGTTGGCCTGTCAACATATTGTGTCAGGAAACCCTCCTGCACACATTGTACAAAGAACGACCCATCTAATGGATCAGCACGGCAGCACGGTAGCATGGTGGTTCGCATAAATGCTTCACAGCTCCAGAGTCCCAGGTTCGATTCCTGGCTGGGTCACTGTCTGTGCGGAGTCTGCACGTCCTCCCCGTGTGTGCGTGGGTTTCCTCCGGGTGCTCCGGTTTCCTCCCACAGTCCAAAGATGTGCGGGTTAGGTGGATTGGCCATGATAAATTGCCCGTAGTGTCCCAAAAAGTAAGGTTAAGGGGGGGGGGGGGGGGGGGGGTTTGTTGGGTTACGGGTATAGGGTGGATACGTGGGTTTGAGTGGGGTGATCATTGCTCGGCACAACATGGAGGGCCGAAGGGCCTGTTCTGTGCTGTACTGTTCTATGTTCTAATGTACTCGAACTATATCTTTTCCAGTCAATATTTGGAAAGTTAAAGTCTCCCATAACAACTACCCTGTTACTTTCGCTCTTTTCCAGAATCATCTTCACCATCCTTTCCTCTACATCCCTAGAACTATTAGGTGGCCTATAGAAAACTCCCAACAGGGTGACCTCTCCTTTCCTGTTTCTAACCTCAGCCCATACTACCTCGGAAGAAGAGTCCCCATCTAGCATCCTTTCCGCCACCGTAATACTGTCCTTGACTAGCAGCGCCACACCTCCCCCTCTTTTACCCCCTTCTCTGAGCTTACTAAAACACCTAAACCCCGGAACCTGCAACAACCATTCCTGTCCCTGCTCTATCCATGTCTCTGAAATGGCCACAACATCGAAGTCCCAGGTACCAACCCATGCTGCCAGTTCCCCTACCTTATTTCGTATACTCCTGGCATTGAAGTAGACACACTTCAAACCACCTACCTGAACACTGGCACCCTCCTGCGAAGTCAAATCTGTGCTCCTGACCTCTATACTCTCAATCTCCCGTACCCCAAAACTACAATCCAGGTTCCCATGATCTTTTGATCCTTTTCTCCATGCTCCGATGCATGGAAACGGTGACCAATTGCCTCAGCCTTCGAATTTGCCGTTTAAAACCAAAAAACGTCCAGGGGAAAGGTCCAAAAGTCCGACCAGAGCGGAAGCCACCAAATGTGCGACTTACTGCTTCATAGCCGCCACCGGAAGTCCCAGTTTCTCTACTATTGATGTTAGACTTGGAATCACATTGCTGTTCTTTTACTGTCAAAGGACCAAAATCCTGAAACTTCCTTTCCAGAAGCATCTTCACCAAACGGACAGCAATTGTTCAAGAGAGGGCCTAACCACCACCTTCCCAAGGTAAATTAGGGCTTTGAAGAGGTCCTTTCTATTTATTCTCTTTTTTCCCCTTTCTTTTATTTTGCCGTTACTATTTTTGATCCATGGATGAGTATTTTACGTCAAGCAGCAGAATTCAGAAATTAAAAGAGAGAACACTCTTTTAGTTAGTTACTGCTGGTTTGAACAGGAGGCTTCAGACGTGTCGGCACCAAAGAGAGAGAGCTGGGATGGGACTCAGTTTGATTGATTGGCTGGTGGCTGATCAATTGGTCCAAAAGGCCGTACTCTGCCTGGTAACATTGGTGGTGATTATCCCAGTGGAATGATTTTCAGATTCCCAAAGACTCCTGGCAGCATAAAGAAAATAACCTTTTCTCTCACTCCAGAAAGGCTGTTTCCTGGGGCTGCAGAGAATCTGAATGAATAAATGTACAGGAAAACCCCATTATAGGTTGCAAACTGAGACAAGAACCTGCTTTCTCTCTCTCCAGAGAAGCCTGTGAGTACTGTATTTCTGAAACTACAGAGATCTGAATAAACCAGCAATAAATAATTAACTGAAAGCAAGGTTTGAAGACAGACACGGGGAGAATGTGCAAATTCCACACGGACAGTGACCCGGGACTGGGATCGAACCCGGGTCCTCAGTACCATGAGGCGGCAGTGCACACCACTGCGCCACCATGCTGCCCCTTTAGCGAAGGCAATCTGTCATCCTTACCTGGTCTGGCCTACATATAACTACAGCATTCTCCAGTCACTTTGCTGTTTGTTTCTCGATTGTGCGCAGTTAGCCGGTAGCGCAATACTATCATCCTGCCACGTCTCAATGTTATTTCCCATTGAAACCACCGCATGCCATGGGGAAACCAACTAGTGGGTGTGCACTGCCAGTGGGGAAAGTGAATCCCAACGATTGGAGAATTCCAACCAGGGTTTCCCAGGGTGGAGTGGTCAGTCACCAAGGGGCAGAGGTTTAAGGGTCATGGGGCATAGTTTAGAGGAGATGTGCAGTGCAGGTTTTTTTACACAGAGGGTGGTGAGTGCCTGGAACGCACTGCAGGGGAGGTTGTGGAAGCAGATACATTAACGGCATTCAACAGGCATCTTGACAAATACATGATACATGGATACAGAGGGAGGCGGCACGAAGAAGTGTTGAGGGTTTTGGCCAAGGGTAGTATCATGACCGGTACAGGCTTGGCGGACCGCAGGGCCTGTTCTTCTGCTGTAATGTTCTTTGCTCTTTATTTTGTTCTTTGTATCACACCATTCACTCCTCAGTTTTTTTCAGATTTAGATTTATCTTTAGGTTTATCTTGTTTGAATTCTTCTCTTTTCAGTTCTAATTCCTTTGTCCCTTTCCTCAGCATGTTTTCCACATTCCATCGTTTTATCTTATTTTCAATGTACTTCAATGTTCTGTGTCATTTGCATATTTTCAGTTTCTACATTGGATATTTTGTTTTTGTTGGAATATATATTTTTTCACCTACTCAAACCTGATCCACCATGTGGGGTTTACCCTTTTGGACCATTTACCCTTCTCCCCTCACTTTAACTCTGCATTGCCCAATGAAGTTGTGTTTGAAACAGACCTTGGACCCTGTTCACGTGTTCCCTGCTTAGAGGAAATAATTTTCACTTTAGGAGAAGGTATGGAATAAGTGATCAATGCAATGAATCAGCTTAAATTGATCCCCAGTGGTCGTTCTATGTAAAATTATTTATTGGACATGTTAGCCACAGTTGCACAGATTGCACAGGATTAACAGCACAGGAAAATGTGATGTGACCCAAAAGGTTCATACCCATGTTTATTCTCCATCTGAGCCTCCTCCCAGTTCTCATAATAATAATAATATAATAATCTTTCTTATTGTCACAAGTAGGCTCACGTTAACATTGCAATGAAGTTACTGTGAAAATCCCCTAGTCACCACATTCCGGCGCCTGTTCGGGTACACAGAGGGAGAATTCAGAATTCACCTAACAAGCGCGTCTTTCAGGACTTGTGGGAGGAAACTGGAGCACCCGGAGAAAACCCACATATATACGGGGAAAACGTGCAGACTCCGCACAGACAGTGACCCCCCCAAGTGGGATCATCTAACCCTATCAGAATAAAATTCTATTAATTGCGCCCTGATGTATTTAGAACATCGAATAGTACAACACAGAACAGGCCCTTCGGCCCTCAATGTTGTGTTGAGCTTTGTCCAAAAACAAGATCAAGCTATCCCACTCCCTGTCATTCTGGTGTGCTCCATGGCCTATCCAATAACCGCTTGAAAGTTCCTAAAGTGTCCGACTCCATTATCACAGCAGGCAGTCCATTCCACACTCTATCAACTGTCTGAGTAAAGAACCTACCTCGGACATCCCTCCTATATCTCCCACCCTGAATCTTATAGTTATGCCCCCTTATAACAGCTACATCAAACCGAGGAAATAGTCTCTGAACGTCCACTCTATCTATCCCCCTCATCATCTTATAAACCTCTATTAAGTCACCTCTCATCCTCCTCTCCGCTCCAAAGAGAAAAGCCCGAGCTCCCTCAACCTTTCCTCATAAGACCTGCCCTCCAAACCAGGCAGCATCCTGGTAAATCTCCTTTGCACCATTTCCAATGCTTCCAGATCCTTCCTATAATGAGGTGACCAGAACTGCACGCAATACTCCAAATGTGGTCCCACCAGGGTCCTGTACAGTTGCAGCATAACCCCACGGCTCTTAAACTCAAGCCCCTGTTAATAAACGCTAACACACTATAGGCCTTCTTCACAGCTCTATCCACTTGAGTGGCAACCTTCAGAGAACTGTGGACTTGAACCCCAAGATCTCTCTGTTCCTCCACATTCCTCAGAACCCTGCCCTTGACCCTGTAATCCGCATTCAAATTTGTCCTACCAAAATGAATCAGGGTTAAACTCCATCTCCCATTTTTCGACCCAGCTCTGCATCCTATCAATGTCTCTGCAGCCCACAACAGCCCTCACCTCATCCACTCCTCCACCAATCTTGGTGTCATCAGCAAATTTGCTGATCCACCTCTTCCAGGCGAGCACTTTTCCAGGAGACACATCCGGAGTGAGACTCATACAGAGTGGGAGATTTAAACTTGGTAATTTGGTGCAGTGAGGTAATTCGGTGCAGAGTGTGAGGAGGTGCTTTTTAACCCTGGTAAGTGACTGGTAAGTAGTCTCTCTTTTTCTTTTCATTGTCTAATTTATTTATTTTTATTTTGAAATTCTAGTTGTTTAAGTTTACCAAGGGTTTAAGACATGGCAGGAGATCCCAGACCCGTGTCATGCTCCTCGTGTGCGATGTGGGAGCTCAGGGACACGTCCACTGTCCCTGGCTCCTTCACGTGCAAGAAGTGTGTTCAGTTGCAGCTCTTGTTAGACCGCTTGACGGCTCTGGAGCTGCGGATGGACTCACTTTGGAGCATCCGCGATGCTGAGGAGGTCGTGGCTAGCACGTTTAGCGAGTTGGTCACACCGCAGGTGAAGGTTACTGAGGGAGATAGAAAATGGGTGACCAAAAGAAAGAGCAAGAGTAGGAAGGCAGTGCAGGTGTCCCCTGCGGTCATCTCCCTGCAAAACAGATATACCGCTTTGGATACTGTTGAGGGAGATGGCTCACCAGGGGAAGGCAGCAGCAGCCAGGTTCATGGCACCGTGGCTGGCTCTGCTGCACAGCAGGGCAGGAAGAAAAATGGCAGGGCTATAGTGATAGGGGACTCGATCGTAAGGGGAATAGACAGGCGGTTCTGTGGACGCAATCGAGACTCCAGGATGGTATGTTGCCTCCCTGGTGCAAGATTCAAGGATGTCTCGGAGCGGCTGCAGGACATTCTGGGGGGGGGGGGAGGGTGAACAGCCAGCTGTCGTGGTGCACATAGGCACCAACGATATAGGTAAAAAACGGGATGAGGTCCTACAAGCAGAATTCAGGGAGTTAGGAGTTAAACTAAAAAGTAGGACCTCAAAGGTAGTAATCTCAGGATTGCTACCAGTGTCACGAGCTAGTCAGAGTAGGAATGTCAGGATAGATAGGATGAATGCGTGGCTCGAGAGATGGTGCAAGAGGGAGGGATTCAAATTCCTGGGGCATTGGGACCGCTTCTGGGGGAGGTGGGACCAGTACAAACCGGACGGTCTGCACTTGGGCAGGACTGGAACCGATGTCCTTGGGGGGGTGTTTTCTAGAGCTGTTGGGGAGGGTTTAAACTAATGTGGCAGGGGGATGGGAACCAATGCTGGAAGTTGGAAGGTAGTAAAACAGGGACAGAAACAAAAGGAAGTAAGGGGAAAAGTGCAAGGCAGAGAAGACATAGGCAGAAATCCATAAGGGCGACAGTACAAGGTACAGTGACTGAGGGGAGCACAGTGAATAGGCCCAGTAATAACAAAAGGAATAAAACTGGAGATGTTAAGATTCAAAACAGAGGTAAAAAAACCAACATAAGTGTACTTTACCTGAATGCTCGTAGTATTCGGAATAAAGTAAATGAGTTGGTGGCACAAATCATCGTAAATGACTATGATTTAGTGGCCATTACTGAAACATGGTTAAAGGATGGTCACGACTGGGAGTTAAATATCCGAGGGTATCAAACTATTCGGAAGGACAGAGTGGATGGTAAGGGAGGTGGTGTTGCTCTGTTATTTAAGGATGACATCCGGGCAATAGTAAGGGATGACATCGGTGCTATGGAGGATAAGGTTGAATCCATTTGGGTGGAAATCAGGAATAGTAAGGCGAAAAGGTCACTGATAGGAGTAGTCTATTGGCCACCAAATAGTAACGAGATGGTGGGGCAGGCAATAAACAAAGAAATAACTGATGCATGTAGAAATGGTACAGCAGTTATCATGGGGGATTTTAATCTACATGTCGATTGGTTTAACCAGGTCGGTCAAGGCAACCGTGAGGAGGAGTTTATAGAATGTATCCGCGATAGTTTCCTAGAACAGTATGTAATGGAACCTACGAGGGAACAAGCGGTCCTAGATCTTGTCCTGTGTAATGAGACAGGATTGATTCATGATCTCATAGTTAGGGATCCTCTCGGAAGGAGCGATCACAATATGGTGGAATTTAAAATACAGATGGAGGGTGAGAAAGTAAAATCAAATACTAGTGTTTTGTGTTTAAACAAAGGAGATTACAAGGGGATGAGAGAAGAACTAGCTAAGGTAGACTGGGAGCTAAGACTTTATGGTGGAACAGTTGAGGAACAGTGGAGAACCTTCCAAGCGATTTTTCACAGTGCTCAGCAAAGGTTTATACCAACAAAAAGGAAGGACGGAAGAAAGAGGGAAAATCGACCGTGGATATCTAAGGAAATAAGGGAGAGTATCAAATTGAAGGAAAAAGCATATAAAGTGGCAAAGATTGCTGGGAGATTAGAGGACTGGGAAATCTTTAGGGGGCAACAGAAAGCTACTAAAAAAGCTATAAAGAAGAGTAAGATAGAGTATGAGAGTAAACTTGCTCAGAATATAAAAACAGACAGTAAAAGTTTTTACAAATACATAAGACAAAAAAGAGTGGCTAAGGTAAATATTGGTCCTTTAGAGGATGAGAAGGGAGTTTTAATAATGGGAAATGAGGAAATGGCTGAGGAACTGAACAGGTTTTTTGGGTCGGTCTTCACAGTGGAAGACACAAATAACATGCCAGCGACTGATAGAAATGAGGCTATGACAGGTGAGGACCTTGAGAGGATTGTTATCACTAAGGAGGGAGTGATGGACAAGCTAATGGGGCTAAAGGTAGATAAGTCTCCTGGCCCTGATGGAATGCATCCCAGAGTGCTAAAAGAGATGGCTAGGGAAATTGCAGATGCACTAGTGATAATTTACCGAAATTCACTAGACTCTGGGGTGGTCCCGGTGGATTGGAAATTAGCAAACGTGACACCACTGTTTAAAAAAGGAGGTAGGCAGAAAGCAGGAAATTATAGGCCAGTGAGTTTAACTTCGGTAATAGGGAAGATGCTGGAATCTATCATCAAGGAAGAAATTGCGAGGCATCTGGATAGAAATTGTCCCATTGGGCAGACGCAGCATGGGTTCGTTAAAGGCAGGTCATGCCTAACTAATTTAGTGGAATTTTTTGAGGACATTACCAGTGCAGTAGATAACGGGGAGCCGATGGATGTGGTATATCTGGATTTCCAGAAAGCCTTTGACAAGGTGCCACACAAAAGGTTGCTGCATAAGATAAAGATGCATGGCATTAAGGGTAAAGTAGTAGCATGGATAGAGGATTGGTTAATTAATAGAAAGCAAAGAGTTGGGATAAATGGGTGTTTCTCTGGTTGGCAATCAGTAGCTAGTGGTGTCCCTCAGGGATCCGTGTTGGGTCCACAATTGTTCACAATTTACATTGATGATTTGGAGTTGGGGACCAAGGGCAATGTGTCCAAGTTTGCAGATGACACTAAGATGAGTGGTAAAGCGAAAAGTGCAGAGGATACTGGAAGTCTGCAGAGGGATTTGGATAGGTTAAGTGAATGGGCTCGGGTCTGGCAGATGGAATACAATGTTGACAAATGTGAGGTTATCCATTTTGGTAGGAATAACAGCAAACGGGATTATTATTTCAACGATAAAATATTAAAGCATGCCGCTGTTCAGAGAGACTTGGGTGTGCTAGTGCATGAGTCACAGAAGGTTGGTTTACAAGTGCAACAGGTGATTAAGAAGGCAAATGGAATTTTGTCCTTCATTGCTAGAGGGATGGAGTTTAAGACTAGGGAGGTTATGTTGCAATTGTATAAGGTGTTAGTGCGGCCACACCTGGAGTATTGTGTTCAGTTTTGGTCTCCTTACTTGAGAAAGGACGTACTGGCGCTGGAGGGTGTGCAGAGGAGATTCACTAGGTTAATCCCAGAGCTGAAGGGGTTGGATTATGAGGAGAGGTTGAGTAGACTGGGACTGTACTCGTTGGAATTTAGAAGGATGAGGGGGGATCTTATAGAAACATTTAAAATTATGAAGGGAATAGATAGGATAGATGCGGGCAGGTTGTTTCCACTGGCGGGTGACAGCAGAACTAGGGGGCATAGCCTCAAAATAAGGGGAAGTAGATTTAGGACTGAGTTTAGGAGGAACTTCTTCACCCAAAGGGTTGTGAATCTATGGAATTCCTTGCCCAGTGAAGCAGTTGAGGCTCCTTCATTACATGTTTTTAAGGTAAAGATAGATAGTTTTTTGAAGAATAAAGGGATTAAGGGTTATGGTGTTCGGGCTGGAAAGTGGAGCTGAGTCCACAAAAGATCAGCCATGATCTAATTGAATGGCGGAGCAGGCTCGAGGGGCCAGATGGCCTACTCCTGCTCCTAGTTCTTATGTTCTTATGTTCTTATGTTCTTATGTTCCAAGTCATTTATAAAAATCACAAATAGCAGAGGACCCAGCACTGATCCCTGTGGTCCACCGCTGGTAACTGGTCTCCAGTCTGAACATTTTCCATCCACCACCACCCTCTGTCTTCTATGTGATAGCCAGTTACTCTTATACAATTGGCCAAACGTTCCTCTTTCCCACACCTCCTTACTTTCTTCATGAGCCGATCATGGGGAACCTTATCAAACGCCTTACTGAAATCCATGTATACGACATCAACTGCTCTACCTTCATCTACACATTTAGTTACCTCCTCAAAGAATTCAATCAAATTCGTGAGGCAGGACTTGCCCTTCACGAATCCGTGTTGACTATCCCAGATTAAGCTGCATCTTTCCAAATAGTCATTAATCCTATCCCTCAGGACCTTTTCCATTAACTTACCAACCACCGAAGTAACACTAATCGGCCTATAATTACCAGGGTCATTCTTATTCCCTTTCTTGGACAGAGGAACAACATTTGCCACTCTCCAGTCCTCTGGCACTATCCCCGTGGACAGTGTGGACCCAAAGTACAAAGCCAAAGGCTCTGCAATCTCATCCCTTGCCTCCCAAAGAATCTGAGGATATATCCCATCTGGCCCAGAGGACTTGTCGACCCTCAGGTTTTTCAAAATTGCTAATACATCTTCCCTCAGAAAATCTACCTCCTCCAGCCTACCCGTCTGTATCACACTCTCATCCTCAAAAACATAGCCCTTCTCCTTGGTGAACACTGAAGAAAAGTATTCATTCAACGCCTCTCCTATCTCTTCTGACTCCATGCACAAGTTCCCACTACTGTCCTTGACCGGCCCTAACCTCACCCTGGTCATTCTTTTATTTCTCACATAAGAGTAAAAAGCCTTGGGGTTTTCCTTGATCCGACCCGCCAAGGACTTCTCATGCCCCCTCCTAGCTCTCCTAAGCCCTTTTTTTTAGCTCAATCCTTTCTACCATGTAACCCTCAAGCGACCCAATTGAACCTTGTTTTCTCATCCTTACATACGCTTCCTTTTTCCTCTTGACAAGACACTCAACCTCTTTTGTGAACCATGGTTCCCTCACACGGCCATTTCCTCCCTCCCTGACAGGGACTTACCTATCGAGGACACGCAGTATTTGTTCCTTGAACGAGCTCCACTTTTCATTTGTGCCTTTCCCTGACAGTTTCTGTTCCCATCTTATGCTCCCTAATTCTTGCCTGCTCGCATCATAATTACCCCGCCCCCAATTATAAACCTTGCCCTGCCGTATGGCCCTATCTCTCTCCATTGCAATAGTGAAAGACACCGAATTGTGGTCACTATCTCCAAAGTGCTCTCCCACAAACAAATCTAACACTTGGCCCGGTTCATTACCCAGTACCAAATCCAATGTGGCCCCACCTCTTGTCGGCCTATCCACATATTGTGTCAGGAAACCCTCCTGCACACACTGTACAAAAACTGCCCCATCCGAACTGTTCGACCTATAGAGGTTCCAATCAATATTTGGAAAGTTAAAGTCACCCATGACAACTACCCTGAGACCTCCACACCTATCCATAATCTGCTTTGCAATTTCTTCCTCCACATCTCTATGACTATTTGGGATCCTATAGAATACTCCTAACAATGTGACCGCTGCTTTCCTGTTTCTAACTTCAGCCCATATTACCTCAGCAGGCAAATCCCCCTCGAACTGTCTTTCTGCAGCCGTTAACCTATCCTTGATTAACAATGTTACTCCTCCACCTCTTTTACCACCTTCCCTACTCTTATTGAAACATCTATACCCCGGAACTTCCAACAACCATTCCTTTCCCTGTTCTAACCATGTCTCCGTAATGGCCACAACACCGTAGTCCCAAGTACCAATCCCCACGCTCCAAGTTCACCTACCTTATTCCGGATGCTCCTTGCATTAAAGTAGATACACTTCAACTCACCTTCCTGCCTACCGGTACACTCCTGCGACCTTGATACCCTCCTCAGTACATCACTACTCTCAACACTGGCTTCTGGACTACAGCTCGATTTCCCATCCCCCTTACAAATTAGTTTAAACCCCCCCGAAGAGCCATAGCAAATTTTCCTCCCAGGATATTGGTGCCCCTCTGGTTCAAGTGCACCCCATTCTGTTTGTCTAAGTCCCACCTTCCCCAGAATTTGCTCCAATTATCCATGTAACTGAAACCCTCCCTCCTGCACCATCTCTGCAGCCACGTGTTTATCTGCACTCTCTCCCTGTTCCTCAACTCGCTAGCACCTGACACCAGCAACAAACCAGAGATGACAACATGGTTTGTCCTGGCTCTCAACTTCCACCCTAGCTCCCTAAATTTCTGTTTTAAATCCCTGTCCCTGCTCTTACCTATGTTGTTGGTACCGATGCGTACCACGACATGTGACTGTTCCCACCCCCCCTTAAGGATTCTGAAAACACGGTCCGAGACGTCACGGACCCTGGCACCCGGGCGGAAACATACCATCCATGAGTCTCTTTCGTTGCCACAGAATCGTCTATCTGTCCCTCTAACTATCGAGTCCCCATTAACTATTGCTCTCCTGCTCTCCCGCCTTCCCTTCTGAACCACAGGGACAGACTCAGTGCTGGCGATTTGGTCACCGTGGCTTACCCGTGGTAAGTCTCCCTCCCCCCCCCACACCAGTATCCAAAGCGGTATACTTCCTACTGGGGGAACGACCACAGGGGACCCCTGTACTGACTGCTTCCTCCCAGCCCCTCTCACCGTCACCCATCAACTTCATTCTTCGGAGTAACTACATCCCTGAAGCTACCTATCTATGACCACCTCTGCCTCCCGAATGATCCGAAATTCACCCAGCTCCAGCTCCAGTTCCCTAATGCAGTTTCTGAGGAGCTGGAGATGGGTGCACTTCCCACAGATGAAATCAGCAGGGACACTGATGGCGTCCCTCACCTCAAACATTCTGCAGGAGGAACATTGCACTGCCTTCTCTGCCATCTCCCCCAGATACCTTGCGGATAAAATAAGAAAAAGAAAGAATTTACCTGATATTCACTCACCCACGAAGGTTAGAGGAGGTGGAAGGGTGGGGGACACTACAAGTGTAGTGTCTCGGGTTTAGCTTAAACAGCCACCACTGCGTCCCGCACGATAACAGCAATCAGCTGTTACGGGCCCGCGCAAATAATTTAAATCTGTACTACTTACCCAGCAGTCACTCTGTCCTCACTCTGACCAGATTCAGCTAGAAACCCCCAACGATAAGTTTTTAAAACTTCACTCACCTTCCCAGCAAGCACTCAGCAAACACTGCGTCCCACACTATAACAGCAATCCAACTTTTCCAAATGTTTTTGTGCTATTTGCTTCAACTATTCTATGCAGTAGTGAATTCCATATTCTAACCAATCTCTAGGTAAGGAAGTTATTTTTAAGCTCCTAATGGATTTATTCCACTATTCCACATTGATGCCCCTAGTTTCACTCTCCCTCACCCAATGGCCACGATGCAGCAAAGCATACCTGAATATGGAGGAACACAAGGCGTGGGATCTAATCCCCCTACCTCGGGGAACCTGAGCGAGCATTGGTTAGCACTGGTCTTCACAAACATGGCCCTGGTGTACCAGCCCTTTGGGCGTTTCCCAAGTGATTGAGGGGCCTCTGGGTTAGAACAAAGAAAAATTACAGCACAGGAACAGGCCCTTTGGCCCTCCAAACCTGCGCCGATCCAGATCCTCTAGCTAAAACTGTCGCCTATTTTCTAAGGATCTGTATCCCTCTGCTTCCTGCCCATTCATGGACCTGTCCAGATACATCTTAAATTACGCTATCGTGCCCGCCTCTACCAACTCTGCCGGCAATGCGTTCCAGGCACCCACCACCCTCTGCGTAAAGAACTTTCCACGCATATCTCCCTTAAACATTTCCCCTCTCACCTTGAACTCGTGGCCCCTCGTGGCCCACTCTGGGAAAAAGCTTCTTGCTATCCACCCTGTCCATACATCTCATGATTTTGTAGACCTCAGTGAGGTCCCCCCCTCAACCTCTGTCTTTTAATTGAAAATAATCCTTATCTACTCAACTTCTCTTCATAGCTAACGCCCTCCATACCAGGCAACATCCTGGTGAATCTCCTCTGCACCTTCTCCAAAGCATCCACATCCTTTGGGTAATATGGTGACCAGAACTGTACGCAGTATTCCAAATGTGGCTGAACCAAAGTCTTATACAACTGTAACATGACCTGCCAACTCTTGTACTCAATACCCCTTCCGATGAAGGAAAGCATGCTGTATGCCTTCTTGACCACTCTATCGACCTGCATTGCCACCTTCAGGGGACAATGGACCTGAACTCCCAGATCTCTCTGTACATCAATTTTCCCCAGGGCTTTTTCATTTTCCGTATAGTTCGCTCTTGAATTGGATCTTCCAAAATGCATCACCTCGCATTTGCCTGGATTGAACTCCATTTGCCATTTCTGCGCCCAACTCTCCAATCTATCTATATTCTGTTGTATTCTCTGACAGTCCCCTTCACTATTTGCTACTCCGCCAATTTTAGTGTCATCTGCAAACTTGCTAATGAGACCACCTATACCTTCCTCCAGATCACTTATGTATATCACAAACAACAGTGGTCCCAGCATGGATCCCTGTGGAACACCACTGGTCACAAAGAACAAAGAAAATTACAGCACAGGAACAGGCCCTTCGGCCCTCCCAGCCTGCGCCGATCCAGATCCTTTATCTAAACCTGTCTCCTATTTTCCAAGGTCTACTTCCCTCTGTTCCCGCCCATTCATATACCTGTCTAGATGCTTCTTAAATGACGCTATCGTGCCCGCCTCTACCACCTCCGCTGGTAAAGCGTTCCAGGCACCCACCACCCTCTGCGTAAAAAACTTTCCACGCGCATCTCCCTTAAACTTTCCCTCTCTCACCTTGAAATCGTGACCCCTTGTAACTGACACCCCCACTCTTGGGAAAAGCTTGTTGCTGTCCACCCTGTCCATACCTCTCATAATTTTGTAGACCTCAATCAGG
Organism: Scyliorhinus canicula; assembly: GCF_902713615.1. NCBI lineage: Eukaryota > Metazoa > Chordata > Chondrichthyes > Carcharhiniformes > Scyliorhinidae > Scyliorhinus > Scyliorhinus canicula. The sequence goes on along the minus strand of NC_052163.1, from coordinate 71,462,771 downwards.
TCCCCCCTCAACCTCCGTCTTTCCAACGAAAACAATCCTAATCGACTCAACCTTTCTTCAAAGCTAGCACCCTCCATACCAGGCAACATCCTGGTGAACCTCCTCTGCACCCTCTCCAAGGCATCCACATCCTTCTGGTAATGTGGCGACCAGAACTGCACGCAGTATTCCAAATGTGGCCGAACCAAAGTCCTATACAACAGCCCTTCCCTCATCAATCAACTTTGTCACTTCCTCAAACAATTCTATTGAGTTGGTAAGACATGACCTTACCTGCACAAAACCATGTTGCCTGTCACTGATAAGCCCATTTTCTTTCAAATGGGAATAGATCCTATTCCTCAGTATCTTCTCCAGCAGCGTCCCTACCACTGACGTCAGGTCTATAATTACCTGGATTATCCCTGCTACCCTTCTTAAACAAGGGGACAACTTTGGCAATTCTCCAGTCCTCCGGTACCTCACCCATGTTCAAATATGCTGCAAAGATATCTGTTAAGGCCCCAGCTATTTCCTCTCTCACTTCCCTCAGGAACCTGGGATAGATCCCATCCGAACCTGGGGACTTGTCCACCTTAATGCATTTTAGAATACCCAACACATCCTCCCTCCTTATGCCGACTTGACCTAGAGTAATCAAACATCTATCCCTAACCTCAACATCCGTCATGTCCCTCTCCTTGGTGAATACCGATGCAAAGTACTCGTTAAGAATCTCACCCATTTTCTCTGACTCCACGCATAACTTTCCTCCTTTGTCCTTCAGTGGCCAACCATTTCTCTAGTTACCCTCTTGCTCCTTATATATGAATAAAAGGCTTTGGGATTTTCCTTAACCCTGTTTGCTAAAGATATTTAATGACCCCTTTTAGCCCTCTTGATTCCTCATTTCAGATTGGTCCTACATTCCCGATATTCTTCCAAAGCTTTGTCGGTCTTCAGTCGCCTAGACCTTCCTTTTTCCTCTTAGCTAGTCTCACAATTTCACCTGTCATCCATGGTTCCCTAATCTTGCCATTTCTATCCCTCATTTTCACAGGGACATGTCTGTCCTGCACTCTAATCAACCTCTCTTTAAAAGCCTCCCACATATCAAATGTGGATTTACCTTCAAACAGCTGTTCCCAATCCACATTCCCCAAGTTCCTGCCGAATTTTGGTGTAGTTGGCCTTCCCCCAGTTTAGCACTCTTCCTTTAGGACCAGTCTCGTTTTTGTCCATGAGTATTCTAAAACTTATGGAATTGTGATCACTATTCCAAAAGTAATCCCCGACTGAAACTTCAACCACCTGGCCGGGCTCATTCCCCAACACCAGGTCCAGTTGGCCCCTTCCCGAGTTGGACTATTTACATACTGCTCTAGAAAGCCCTCATAGATGCTCCTTGCAAATTCTTCTCCATCTTGACCTCTAACACTAAGTATATCCCAGTCAATGTTGGGAAAATTAAATCTCCTATCACCACCACCCTGTTGCTCCTACATCTTTCCATAATCTATTTACATATTTGTACCTCTATCTCATGCTCGCTGTTGGGAGGTCTGTAGTACAGCCCCAACATTGTTACTGCACCCTTCCTATTTCTGAGCTCTGCCCATATTGCCTCACTGCTCGAGTCCTCCATAGTGCCTTCCTTCAGCACAGCTGTGATATCCTCTCTGACCAGTAATGTAACTCCTCCACCCCTTTTACCTCCCTCTCTATCCTGCCTGAAGCATCGATATCCTGGGATATTTAGTTGCCAATCATGCCCTTTCCACAACCAAGTCTTAGTAATAGCAATAACATAATATTCCTGGGTACTAATCCAAGCCCTAAATTCATCTGCCTTACCTACTACACTTCTTGCATTAAAAAAATGCACCTCAGACCATCAGTCCCTTTGCATTCATCATCTGCTCCCTGCCTAATCCTCCCCTTAGTCACGCTGACTTCATGATCTAGTTCCTTACAGGCTTTAGTTCCTACCTCCTTACTGTCCACTAATCTCCTCATTTGGTTCCCATCCACCTGCCACATTAGTTTAAACCCTCCCCAACAGCGTTAGCAAAAGCACCCCCAAGGACATTGGTTCCAGTCCGGCCCAGGTGTAGACCGTCCAATTTGTAGTAGTCCCACCTCCCCTAGAATCGGTCCCAATGTCCCAAAAATCTGAACCCCCCCCCCCCCCCCCAGCACCATCTCTCTAGCCACGCATTCATCCTGCCTATTCTTTCATTCTATTCTGACTACCACGTGGCACTGGTAGCAATCCTGAGATTATTATTTCTGAGGTCCGACTTTTTAACTTGGCTCCTAACTCCCTAAATTCTGCTTGTAGGACCTCATCCCATTTTTTACCTATATCATTGGTGCCTATATGCACCACGACAACTGGCTGTTCACCCTCCCCCTTCAGAATGTCACTTGACAACAGCTCCTCCATAAACCACCTTCTGGATACAATGCACTGATGCAAATTTTCCCCGCAACAGCCAATCAGCAGCTCCGCTCTGCTGCCCTCTGCTGGATGCTTGCCTTCACTTGAACATGGAGGGTGTCTTGCTCAGGTCCACCTTCTGGATACAGTGACCGCAATGCACTGATGCAAATTTTCCTCGCAACAGCCAATCAGCGGTCCCGCTCTGCTGCCCTCTGCTGGGTTGTTAGTTTCTGGGCAGGGTGGTATCCTGACACCCCTAATGCCACCCAGGAACTTTGGCTGTACCAATATTCCTGTGTGGCATTTTGCCCGCATTGGGGAATGGGTGTGGGGGTGCCCTCCCCTTTTGAGGGAGGGGGGCTCGATGACCCCCTTATAGGTGATTTGTGGGGGGGGGGGGGATTCCGGAAGCCGCGATGAGGGGTCTCGAGATCGGGCCTCTTCCTGCATTATCGAGCAGGGCTCGTTAGTGCAGGAAATGGGACTGAGTGCAGTCAGGGTGGGGTGTTCCTTGCCAGGGCCCCAAAATGAGTCTCGTTCAGTAGTGGGGTGATTCCCAGTGCTGCTGGCGATGGGAAACACCAGGCTAAATGGGCTCAACACAGGGTCGCCAGCCAAGCAGGATTCTCCGGCGTGCAATTAGGGAAGCGAAAGCTAGGGTGTCAGCCCTCTTCCCCATGTGTAGCTCTGGCTGTTTGGATACCCCGAAGATTGCCACTCTCGGGCATGAGTCCACCCTCACCCCCACAAGTTTGGACATTGTCGCGGAGAAGGCTGTCGGAACCCAATCCCTTAAAGGGTCTGCACTTTCACAGTAGCTCTGCTTATTAAGTTTAACTATTAAAATAGAAACTAATTCACATAACTAACAATAGAACAAATAGAATCTATCTGGATAGAGATAAAATATAATAAAGACTCAATCACACTGGTAAAGGTAGTGTACAGCGCACCCAATAGCACCTCCCAAACTTGTGACAACTACCACCTGGAAGAACAAGAGCAGCTGACACATTGGACATCTTCCAACTAATTGGGAATGAAGTCCATATCGAGTGCGTTTAGCCGCATGTTTCCTGGTGTTGGAGCACCAAGAAACAGATGGCTATGCAACGCGACTCGCGTTGTATAAGGGGCCTCAGCTTGGCGCCTGGAAAGACCCCGTGGCGTGGAAGTACAGGGCGACCATGACCTTAATAACCATCAGAAGTGGATGTCCTTCTCCATACCCCTGTGGCTCCAGGTGTGCCTTGATCCGGCAGATATGTGGTACGGGCCCCCAGCTCAGCCGGAGTTTTTGGCGATATGCGCGGTCCGGCAGATCCTCGAATGACAGGTGCTGCCGATACACACAAGGCCTGATGTGGCACCGCCTCCCCACCTCCTCCTCGGCCTGTTGGATGGTCAGTTCTCCGTCCTGACCGGCTGGTCCCTGCTCCTCTGGGACAGGCTCCTGTTCTGCAGGGTCCTCCCCGAGCAGCCCCTTCTTGTACAGCATCCGCCAGAGCTGCAGCGGCCAGGCAGCGGCCAACCATTCCTGGTTGGATACTAAAATCCATTCTCTATAGGGGGTGAAAGGCAGGCATGTTAGCATGGTAGTTATCCCCATGCCCAACCAAGTCCAACGGGCTACACGGTGCCCCTGTCCTTCACTGCAATGCCTGCCCCATATTTACCCCCTCACCCCGCACCCATCCCCCATCCTTCCTATCCCCCATCTTGGCCAGTCCCATGGACACGTCACCCTCTGTTCAGCACCCCTGACTATGTTGGTGCCTGGCGCTGGGCGTCCTCTGACCCTAGCACTCATCCCTACTGGCTGGTGCTACCCATGCCAGCAGTATGCTTTGTGGCTCCTGACCTGCACCCTCCTGTAGGGTCTACTGTGGGCCACGTGGTGACCCCCCCTCAAGGTAGTACCTGGTTGTGGAGGGTGGGTAACAGTGGGATCCTCAGAGGTGGCCTGGAGAGTTTGGGTGGGACCCATACAACCGGTGGTGCTCTGCGCATCTACAGGCACCGGTGGGCAGTCAGTGGGGTGAGTTGCAAGGTGGCTGTCTTGCAGCCAAGGCAATGACGGCTGCCCGCCACTCTCCCTGGTCCTGGCTGTCATCCCCCGGCTAGCAGCAGGACTGGTAGCCCACGGTTGCGCCTTTGGGAACATGTCTTACCTCCTCATTCTGCTTCAGCAGCCATGGCACCTATTTCCCAATCTTAAGTGCCACAAGTGAACTCGCCATCGGTAATTCCCCCTGGCGGAGGCGGAGCATTGTGGTAGGCCCCAAAATTGCCTGGGCGGGCCCATTAATGATATGCCAATGGCGTTTACTGTACAATATGCATGCCCATGCCAGCGTGCCATGTTCTATTCACACCGCTGTCGAGGCAGCAGAGCATGGCAATGGAAACGATGGAAAAATTGGCTCCGAACCCTCAATCAGCCTGCGACCTGTGAGGGGCTGATAGCTGCGCCGAGTAAAACTCGCGGCTCCCATGGCAAAAACGGATGGAGAATGGCCGGGTTCCTGGCCGCGCATGCACACAGTGACGAGAAACATGGCATTGGCCATGCGCGGACCCGACCTGCGAAATACTGCCCCCCTGGCCACCCCCCCACCAGCCCTTGTGGATGCACCACAGGCCAGCAGCACAGCTCCCGGGCAACTGTGGCGGCGTTAGACACAGACCAGTCCGCACCTGCCACGTGGGTTCCCGACCCCTGAGACCACAAGTGAACCATGCCATCAGGATCTCAGCCCATCGGCGGCAGTTAAATGCGGAGGCCCCAGAGAATAGAGGGTCAGGGCCGCTAATGATATGCCAACAGTGATTAAACGCCAAGCGGCGAGGGATGCATTTACGCCATTTTTGGTGTGCTGGAGGATCCGATTTGGCTCACACCGACGTCTATTGCATCGGAGGTTATTTTCCGCCCAATTGGGTTTCGCGATTTCAGCGTCGGCCAATGATGAATCCAGCCTTTTATATATACCTTGGGCAGGATTCTCCACTGGCAGCATTCTCTGTTGCACCAGCAGCGCATCCATGCCCAGGGATTTCCCAACAACATGGGGCTGCCCACAATGGAAAACCCCATTGCCCGCTGGCAGGATAGCGAATCTTGCTGTCTGCAGGGGAGCACCACACCAGAAAACTTTCTGGTGCGGCGGGATGGAGAAACCTGCCCCTTGACTGTGTCTGGACCATTTTATTTTTGAAGATAGTCCATTGTTTATATAGCTACAGATTTTCCTCTTGTTCCAGTTCCGTTCTTGCCCTATTGAAGATCGTTCTTACCCAATTAATTACCTTTACTCTGGATTGCCTAATTTATTTTCTACAATCTTCCTAAACCTTACGATACAATGATCGCTGTCCCCTAAATGTTCCCTACTCACATTTTAAATTTAGTGAATCCAATTACTTTTTCTCAATTAAGGGGCAATTTAGCATGGCCAATCAACCAAGCCTGCAGATTTTTGGATTGTGGGTGTGAGGCCCACGCAGACATGGGGAGAAAGGGCAAACTGCACATGGGGCTGGGATTGAATCTGGGTCCTGGGCACCGTGAAGCAGCAGTGCTAACCACTGCACCACCATGCTGCCCTCCTTGGTCACACTTGATCTATAATAATAAATGTATATATGTTAAAGGTATACAGCTATGGTCCCTTGGGCTCAACCCTATGGTTTTGAAATATGCAGAATAGGTTTTTCATGCTGCACAACAAGGTGAAATCTCACATTGGGGTAAAAGCTGATTTTCATTTAATTAATTCATTTCAATTTGGCTTTTATCTGAAGTGGAGGTGCAGAGACTAAAATCCTGAATGGGGCCTTTATTATACTTGGTCCACCTCATTTGCAAGAACAAGATTTAATAGTGCGTTGGACTGGACACAAACTGCTGTAAAAAAGTTTTCTGGACACAATCTAGGAATGTTTGCCCATCTATACATGACCACTATCCCAGTCTGCATTCGGGTAATTAAAGCCCCCTATTATAATTGCTCTATAATGTCTGCATCTCTATAGTTTCCTCTCTAGTCGGTGGCCTATAGACTACAGCGAGCAATGTAACTGCACTCTTTTTGTTCCTTAGCTCTAGTCAAATTGATTCTGTTCTTGAACTCTCTAGCACATTCTCTTTCTCCAGCACTACAATGCTCTCCCTAACCAATACCGCCCAACCCTCCTTCTTTCATTCCTTTCCTACCTTTTCTGAACACCTTGTACCAAGGAATTTTATCACCCAGTCCAGACCTTTCTTGAGCCAGGTCTGTGTTATCGCCACAACATCATATTTCCACAATGCAATCTGCATCTGCAACTCCCCATTCTAATTTACCATACTTTGTGCATTCACATAAATGTACAGCAACCCTGATTTAGACATTATTACTTTCTCCCCAACTCAGACTTCTTTTAAAATATAAATTTAGAGTACCCAATTATTTTTTTTCCAATAAAGGGGCAATTTACGATGGCCAATCCATCTAACCTGGGTTGTGGGGGTGAAACCCACGCAGACATGGGGAGAATGTGAAAACTCCACATGGACAGTGACCCAGGGCTGGGATTCGAACTCATGTCCTCAACGCCGCAGTCCCAGCTATCCGCTGCGCAACATGCTGCCCTCCCAACTCAGACATTACCGATTAACTTACTATTCTTTACATTAGTGCTATTTGTCCTTCCCAGTATTTTGTGCATCCTGGTTTTTTCCTCTTGGTTCCCACACCCCTGCCAAGTTAGGTTAAAGCACCCCCTCCCCCTGGCAGCATGGGTGATACACCCCACAAGGAACTCAGTTCCAGCTCTGTTCAGGTGCAACCCGTCCAGCATCATCTCCCCCAGAGCCGGTGCCACTGCCCCAGGAATCTAAACCCTCCCAACTGCACCATCTCCCCCAGAGTCAATGCCAGTGTCCCAGGAATCTAAACCCTCCCTCCTGCACCATCTCCCCCAGAGCCAGTGCCAGTGTCCCAGGAATATAAACCCTCCTTCCTGCACCATCTCCCCCAGAGTCAATGCCAGTGTCCCAGGAATCTGAACCCTCCCCCCTGCACCATCTCCCCCAGAGTCAATGCCAGTGTCCCAGGAATCTAAACCCTTCCTCCTGCACCATCTCCCCCAGAATCAATGCCAGTGTCCCAGGAATCTAAACCCTCCCTCCTGCACCATCTGCCCCAGAGCGAGTGCCAGTATCCCAGGAATCTAAACCCTCCCTCCTGCACCATCTCCTCCAGAGCCAGTGCCAGTGTCCCAGGAATCTAAACCCTCCCTCCTGCACCATCTCCCCCAGAGCTGGCGCCAGTGTCCCAGGAATCTAAACCCTCCTTCCTGCACCATCTCCCCCAGAGTCAATGCCAGTGTCCCAGGAATCTGAACCCTCCCTCCGGCACCATCTCCCCCAGAGCCAATGCCAGTGTCCCAGGAATCTGAACCCTCCCTCCTGCACCATCTCCCATAGAGCCAATGCCAGTGTCCCAGGAATTTGAACCCTCCCTCCGGCACTATCTCCCCCAGAGTCAATGCCAGTGTCCCAGGAATCTAAACCCTCCCTCCTGCACCATCTCCCCCAGAGCCAGAGCCAGTGTCCCAGGAATCTAAACCCTCCTTCCTGCACCATCTCCCCCAGACTCAATGCCAGTGTCCCAGGAATCTGAACCCTCCCTCCGGCACCATCTCCCCCAGAATCAATGCCAGTGTCCCAGGAATCTAAACCCTCCTTCCTGCACCATCTCCCCCAGAGCTGGCGCCAGTGTCCCAGGAATCTGAACCCTCCCTCCTGCACCATCTCCCATAGAGCCAATGCCAGTGTCCCAGGAATCTGAACCCTCCCTCCGGCACTATCTCCTCCAGAGCCAGTGCCAGTGTCCCAGGAATCTAAATCCTCCCTCCTGCACCATCTCCCCCAGAGCTGGCGCCAGTGTCCCAGGAATCTGAACCCTCCCTCCTGCACCATCTCCCATAGAGCCAATGCCAGTGTCCCAGGAATCTGAACCCTCCCTCCTGCACCATCTCCCAGAGAGCCAATGCCAGTGTCCCAGGAATCTGAACCCTCCCTCCGGCACTATCTCCCCCAGAGCCAGTGCCAGTGTCCCAGGAATCTAAATCCTCCTTCCTGCACCATCTCCCATGGAGCCAATGCCAGTGTCCCAGGAATCTAAACCCTCCCTCCTGCACCATCTCCCCCAGAGCTGGTGCCAGTGTCCCAGGAATCTAAATCCTCCCTCCTGCACCATCTCCCCCAGAGTCAATGCCAGTGTCCCAGGAATTTAAACCCTCCCTCCTGCACCATCTCCCTCAGAGCTGGAGCCAGTGTCCCAGGAATCTAAACCCTCCCTCCTGCACCATCTCCCCCAGAGTCAATGCCAGTGTCTCAGACCCAAGCTGGCAATCGAACCTGGGGCCCTGGCGCTGTGAAGTACCTGTGCTTCCATGCTGCCTTAGTGTCCCAGAAATCTAAAGCCCTCCCTCCTGGACCATCTTTCCAGTCATCTGCCTCAACCTCCTATTTTTATACTCACTTTCATGTGGCAATGGAAGTAGTCCGGAGATGACTACATTTTAGATCCTGTTTGCTAATTTTCTACCTGGCTCACTAAATTCTGATTGCAGGACCCAATCCTCCTTCCAAACTAAGCCATTGGTGTCAATGTGGACCATGGCCTCTAGCTGTTGACCCTCCTCCAGAAGAATGTCCTGTCGCCGCTCTGCAGTATCTTGACCCTGGCAGCAGGGAGGCAACATACTATCCTGGAGTCATAGCTACAGTGACGGGAACACGTTTTTGTCCCCCTAACTAATTAATCTCCTCTCACTAGTGCTCTTCCTTCCCTTCTATACAGCCAAGCCTCTCATGGTGCCACAGATCTGGCTCAAACTGCACTCTTCCGAGGAACCAGCACCCTTACCAGCTTCTAAAACAGACCCCAGGGGCTCCATAACTTCCGGCCTAGTTCCCTTGGACTCCCTAGTCATCACCTCTCTCCTTCCAGGCCCTTAAACTGTGGCGTGACCACCTGCCTGAATGTGAATCCGCCTTGGGGATGCGCCACAGTGAATCCAGCCACTGCTCCAGCTCCGAAACCCGGAGAACACCTTTTTTGCAGCTGGCAGCCTTTCCTGCCCATATCATTGTCTAGGACACCAGTAGCGTCCATGATTTTCCACACATTTTAAGACACCATTGCACATTGTTGGAGTCTGCTAGAACATTATGAAGTATTCTGAAAGACTTGGACCGGAAACTTCTTTTTTCTTTTCTTTCTTATAGATACAAGTGTCTTTCTTGTTGTACTGGAGGAACAATGGATGAGTTGATCGTGGTCTCTGTTGTCTTGCTCTTCAGTGTGTTTGGATTAATGATCAACCTCTTCATCCTGATCACTATGATGCAGCAACACAAGAAAGGCGGCCTGAACCCCACACAGCTCATTGTTTCCAACCTTGCTGTTGCCAATATAATCGCCATAATTGTCGTGGTGGCCAGGATGGCAATAGAACCCGTGTATATTTTCTGTGGGGCCCAGCAGAAGATCGTTGACATCTGCCATATATTATCCCATTCAATGAACTTTTGGATGAGCAGTTTCCTCTGTTTCTTCTACTGTTTGAAAATTGTCAGCGTCCATCGGCCCAGCGCAATGAAACTGGTGCAATTCATCAGCAGAAGAACGGGTCCTCTGGTCGCCTCAATATTCACGCTCAGCTGTTGCCTCGGAGCTTTGGATTGTTACCTTATGAATACAGGTCCCAGTTGCTATTATCAAAATGGAACATATCATTTCCAGGAAATGAACAACTCACTCTCAACACTGAATTATGCAGAGATGGCAGACTTGGATGTTTATATTGATCTTATCCTGGGAGCTATCCTCCCTGCATTCTGGATGTCCATCAGCTGTTTCTGGATCGTCTTTGTGCTCTGCAAACACAGGAGACCTTCTCAGAGACTTGTGACTAGTGTCATACATCGTAAACAAGATCGGCACACTCGCATAATATCCATGATCATTTGTCTTTATCTTCTATTTCTTTTCATCCTCTTTATAAGGATGCTGGTGCTTTTGTGTGCAATTTTCAACTCTCCCAGATGTTTCTATGCTATGGGAGAGTTGTTCCTGTTTTCCTTTTTATACGACTCCTTTTTCTACGCTATCGGTAACGCCATTATCGTTGTTTTCGGCATTTGTAAGCTTCGTGATAAGATGCTTCACATCTTCAGAATGTGCCCTGTTCCCTCGCAATCTGACCTTGCAGAAAATGGTGGAGACGCAGCTCCAACGCGCCCTGGGCTTCCAGGCAAGGGGCGATTACAAAATCTTAAAAAGGAGAGTGACCCATGACTCGTTTGTGTTTTTTTTTAAAAAGAAAGACGCTTTTGAAACCAACTCATCACCAAAAAAAAACGATTAATTGTATATACTTAACATGTAAACTTGGCTGGACAGTTTTGATTTTCAATACATTGTGTTTCTATGTGTTTTGAAGATTAATCAGGTATGTACACATGCTCCTTTTTTCTCCTCTCTCTGATGTAAATTATTATTGTACATTGTTGAAAAATCTTTCTGTACTGGCCTTTTCTCGATGACTGTAGCTATTTAATGTAGGATGTGACTAACCTTGTTTCCGACTGTTTGGCAAAAATAAAACGGAATGCATCTACTTGTACCTGGATGCACTTGTTAAAATTGCCAAATACAGTTTCTGGCACTTTATTAACACATAACAATAATCAGGAGGTGGAGTCATCAGGCACTAAACTTTGTCTTACATTTTTTCATGTCATCATGTTATACCCAGCAATGCATATAGGAACATATGAACATGGTGGCATTGAGGCACAGGAACATGGGAACAAAGGGTGACAGAAAAGCTTTGAATGAGGAGGCAGTCATACAGGAAAATATGGAGACTGGAGCATGAGGGCAGAGAGCCAGAGGAACAGAAGAAGGTTGGAGCACAGGGACCAAGTAGGAAGATAGACAAATTGGACACCAGGGATATATAGACAGATAAACATATGCATAGGTCCAGCACAGACACCTCAGGCTGAATGGCTTCTTGCTCTGCGGGAACCGTTCTATGATTCCATCGAGACACTGGAATATGGGATAATGAAAAATCAGATAATAGAATAATGAAACATGGGACATTGGACCAGCAGAGCATGATTAGATGCAAACATGGGAGAAGGAAATCTTAAAAGAAATTAAATTAATTTTACAGGATGTGGGTGTTGCTGGCTAAGACAGCATTTATTGCCAATCTGAATAACTCTGAACTTGAATCAGTGTCATTCTGACTGTGAATGTCAATCAATGTGAACGTTTATCTGAATCAAGCTAATGCGAATCGGAATCATTCCGAATGTCAATCAGAATCAATCTGAATATGAATCAGTATCTTTCTGATTGTGAATCTGCCGTCTGAATGAATGTGATTCTGAATCAATCTGAATGTGAATTTAATCAATGTGACTGTTAATCTGAATCAATCCGCAAGTGAACCTGAATCAATCTGAATATGAATCTGAATAAACCTGAATGTGAATCTGAATCAATCTGAATATGAATGTTTTTCAATCCAAACTTGAATTTGAATCAATTTCATAGTTAATCAGTATTATTCTGAATGTGAACCTGAAAGTCAATCTGAATCAATCTGAATCTGAATCTGAATCAATCTAAATGTGAATCAGAATAAAATGACCTTGAATCTCAATCATTCTGAATGTGAACTTGAGGACGCGATCTTCCAGACTCGTTACACTCGCACTCAAGGATAACGAGGCTGGTGACTAGCTGGAGCGGTCAAAAATGGGAACCGCGCCAGGCGCCAAACAGTTTGCAATGCAACCAGCCCGCTCCCAAAGGCGAATTTGGAATATCGCCGTATCGTGGCGTGAAACCAATTTAAGCCCCTTTTCCATACAATTAACGAGATCCGCTAGTCATCCAACAGCCTAACAGCCTCCCGTTATTTACTGGCCACCCCAGCAAGTGCTCACGCTGACGCCAATTAGTACTCCTTTTTAAAAACGTGAACCTGACGGAAGGGTTTCTGTGGGGAGCCTAAGGGGCGAGTAGCCATCTTTGCTTACAGGTAAAGAGACGGGGGCTGCTGGCCTTGCCACCCACGTGCTCAGCGGGGGGTGGGGGACCCTGTACAGGGGTGGGTCACCAAGGGAGGGTGGGGAGAGGCATAGGGGGTTAACTGGGGGGGTCAATCATTCTCGCCATCACCATACCAACCCCGGACGCCAACGCCATTCAAGGGGCAATCCCTGTCCCTGCCCATCTGCCCACTGATCACCCATAACCCGCACCGACCGCTGAGGCCTCTGGCTGCGCGGCTGAAGGCAATCGTTAATAGGGAATTGGAAATCGTGATTAAGTGAGCACTTGGTACATGCCACGTGGGTTCCCATGGATAGGCGGGCCATGTATCATGTGGGAATCATTGCCTAGCATTCCAATTAAAGCTTGATGTCTGGATACTGTGTGGGAGTCAACACCACACATGCAGCAGCCAACATCTGAACACCTAGGGGATGGGATACAACTCCTGGGACACGACCACGGCCGAAGGGTGGGTAAGAGCAATGGAGTGTTGCCTGGAGAGACAGGCAAAGGGTCCGGGGGTCAGTCCACAATGCAGATGAAGGTGAGAGAGGCATCATAATGTTTGTGAAAAGAGTTGTTTAATGTGCTGCATAATACCCTATTCCCGAGAGTGCCGCCACCCAACACCCCCCCCCGGCCTGCAACACCACCCAGTCCCCACACCCTCTAACCCTCCTCCCTACGCCGGTGCCCTCAGTAATGCTCAATGTGCCAGGACCTCCTAGCTCTCCCACTCCATCTTGGTTTTTCCCCAAGATGCAGATCGGCCAAAACTAGATGTGCAAATTCCACCCGCGATCACACGCAAGCCTGAAGCATTGAAAAATCCACCGATGCGGTCATAAGGGCGTCCAGTACCAGGACAAAAGCAATGCTGACATCTTTGGAGGACTGCGCGAGCTTAGTGTCCTAAAGGAAATCGAGGATTTCCTTCCCAATATGTCAGATTGCAACCCGGACGGAGTGGATCCCAGAAACCTCGTAGAGGCAGCATTACCCATGTGGAGGGACCAATCCCAGCCCAGAGATAAGCTGGTAACAGGTATGCTGCATGGAGGGAGTGGGAGTTTGAAAAGTGGCGAAAACTAGGGTGCCGGCATTTCATACTACAAAAACGATATCCAGCACATGGATAAAATCCTATTATTAAATAAAGTCATACCGGCTTATTAATAACTTATTGCTCCTTTCAAACCTTTATCCTACGTGGACAAACCTATCGCAAACACTCAAAAATTGTAGGAGATGCGAGGCTCCCAAAGAGACCCTTGCACGCATTTCTTGTTGGTGCCTGTTTGTCAAGGATGCAAGAATAAAACACCATAACAAGATTCTGGAACAACTTCGCATGTATGTTGCCAAGTATGGCTAGACGCACGGTAGCACAGTGGTTAGCCCTGTTGCTTCACAGTGCCAGGGTCCCAGGTTCGATTCCTGGCTTGGGTCACTATGCGGAGTCTGCACATTCTCAGGTGTCTGCGTGGGTTTCCTCCGGGTGCTCCAGTTCCTCCCACAAGTCTTGAAAGACATGTTGTTGGGTGAATTGGACATTCTGAATTCTCCATCAGTGTACCCAAACAGGTGCTGGAATGTGGCGACTAGGGGATTTTCACTGTAACTTCATTGCAGTGTTAATGTAAGCCTACTTGTGACAATAAAGATTACTATTATATCTGAAACATCATACCAGGAGCCCAGACTGGTGGCCAAGGATGGCTCACATTGGAAACCTGATATCATATTCAGGAAAGATCAGAAAGTTGCAGTGGTAGATGTCACAGTACCTTACAAGGACAACAAGATGGCTCTTGAAAAGGCGTGGGAAGAAAAGAGGCTGAAATATGAACACCTTGGATTGGAGATCACAGAATTGACGGACGGCTCTGAGCTGAAACATTTTATCTTTGTGCAAGGGGGAACTGGCCCGAATTGAACAACAGCCCTTTCAATTTCCTCAATATTCAAAGATTCAAACCCTTCACCCAGAAGGTATCCAGACTCTCAACATCCTTGACACTTCCAGTTACAGATGGGTGAGATGGATTCTATCCATATAGCCCAGCTATAAGCTGGTGACAACAAGCCAACCCTTGGTGCCAGGGTATGGCGTTCAGACCACTGAAGACGAGTGGTGGCACCAACACGGGGTGCAAAATGGTGATGGGAAAACGTATTAAAAAGTATAAATAGACAAAAAATATATGTATTTTAAAAAAATTAATGTCGACGGAGAACACACAAACGCAGGTGTGACAGTTAAAAATGCACGATGCTATAGCGGTGGTCGTATGCAACAATACAAATCAAACAATGGCAAATAAATGGTAGATGTCTATGGACAGCTAACCAGAACGGTCCCACTCCATGCTTTCCTTTGCCTGGAACACCACACTCGGTTATATGGAAGAGTCTGCCTCAGCTAGTGGACCCGCAACAACGTGCTTGGTAACTTATACCAGTTCAGCCCTAATGATGCGACACCAGTGACCCTCTATCCACTATCCTCACTTAACATCAGTATGCTGACCTGCTGCAATGCTAGAGGTTTTCACCACGTCGACGAACGGCGTAAAGACTTGGAAAAGGCACTCGCGTGAGTGTATCTAAATATGACTCTCTTGAGACTCTACTAAGATGGTAGTTACCGTAGCTGCGGGAATCTTGAGTTCGATACCACAGTGCCTCCTTGCCGGTTCCCGCCGGGTTGAGCCTGACTTTATAGCCTCAGCAGGTCTGAGATCTACCACACGCTGGCTTTGGTGTGGCGTCTCGGAATTCAACCAGCCAAGGACAACCATAACCTTTCTCCCTAGCTGTCAACACACAAAAAAATGGGGTGTTCAGCGTTCATTCGACCAATGGAAGGATGTTTGTTTGATACCAGGCAGCTGGGGACATGAGAACTCGACCCCTGGGATCAGCGACGGTTATGAGGAAAGCCAGTTTAAAGCCATTGTGCCCGACCTCCTGTGGATGTTGAGATGTACAGAGCATCGATTGCCACCTGTGTCTGATTCTTTTCGTTCGATCCACAGTGATAAAGAGGACGAGAGGTTCGAGGGAACCAAAAAACGGAATTGACTTTTTGAGAGGTCCATCTGCCTGATCCCCAAAGGGTCGGGTGAAGATGGAGGGGCGAGTGGCCTCCTCCCTCGAACAGGATATCACTGTGTAGCTACCATTACAAATGTTCTTGATCATGTGGTTATGTTGTAATAAATGTTAGTACCGTTGCATGTAAAACTATCAAAATCATTTACCAGAAAGTTGATAGGATTGGGTAAGCGTCTCCAGACAATCAGCTCACTTCTTGGTGGGTGGTGATGCCACACTTGGATGGAAACTGCTGTGGTGATATGCATCACTGTAAATACACAAGGGGTTAATGTAAATACACTACGACTAAGTAAACACTAGAGGGAGCACCAGAGACGTGATGACATACAGCTAATGAACACATAGAATAGGACACGGCTAATGGGCAGTCAAGACACCCACATATAAGGACACAACCCATATATAAAGACAGGGCACACATGCTCTGTCTCTTTCCACAAGCGACACTTAAAGAGTAGGACAGGGTCAGATCAGAAGCATCACACCCATCACGTGGCTTAGAGCAGACTGGTTAGTTAGACTGAGTTACTATAGCGAGATTAGCGGGAGAGTCAAACTCATAGAGAACTGTGCTAATGGTTCAATAAATCACATTGAACTTACTTCAAAGTCTGGAGTATCTTTTGGTCAAAGCTGCATCGAGTTGCAGCCTGTGTTATCCCAGAGTACAAAACACAACACCGCAGAACTAAAGGCTTTCAAGATCAACTTCTCGTCCACCACACAGTCCTTCCGGCTGTGGTTCATCGCTGGTGGTGGTACCAGAACATCGACGAGCGACATAAAGACTCGAAAAAGGCACTCACACAAGTGTGTCAAAATAGCCAAATGCCTCGACATCTAATTAGTGACCTGCATCAATGGATGAACACAATTCCCACTGTCCCTACCTACTCTAGAGCAAAACCACAGCCACGGGAATGGGCTTGGTAGGATCAATGGGGAAAGAAGACCCTGTTGAGCTTGACTCTAGTCTGGCACTGTGAAGAGACATGAGAGATATGGAATAAGTGGGAGGATCCAGCTGCCGGTGAAATCACCTTGATTTTCAGTACGAATACAGACTGTGAAAGCGGGGTGTCATGATCC
Source organism: Scyliorhinus canicula (assembly GCF_902713615.1). Classification (NCBI taxonomy): domain Eukaryota; kingdom Metazoa; phylum Chordata; class Chondrichthyes; order Carcharhiniformes; family Scyliorhinidae; genus Scyliorhinus; species Scyliorhinus canicula. Next base: position 71,446,007 of record NC_052163.1, on the reverse strand, counting down.
TTCTGACCTTTTGGGTTTTAAGCAGGAGGTTTACCTCCTGAAAAGTTACCACAGGGTAACTGGCTTGTGGCGGCCAAGCGTTCATAGCGACGTCGCTTTTTGATCCTTCGATGTCGGCTTTTCCTATCATTGTGAAGCAGAATTCAGCAATCGTTGTATTGTTCACCCATTAATTGGGAACGTGAGCTGGGTTTAGACCAGTGGTTCTCAACCTTTTTTAACCCATGGACCCCTTTTCCTCTTAATTTTTTTTTGTGGACCCCCATAGTGAGTAATTAAGAAAAAAATGCAGATTGATTCAATGAGATCCCTGTGGTTGATGCTGCTCAGCGAGTTTTTTTATATTCGGCTCCATCGAGGTCAATGATAGTCGAAGATCACCCTTTTTCACAATGTCGAGTCTATTATGAGCTTTTGATAATAAGTAAAAAACACGACTAAATCCTGATTCAACAAGGTAACATTATGGAAAAGCTATAACGTAGAGCTGTGCTTTATCCCAGAGTAGTGGATACTTTTTAGCAGTGTCATTTGTTTTCCATATATTATGCTTCCCATCTTTGAATTTTGCGTGCAATATTTCATCACTTTGTAATTCAATGAGGGTCTCCTGTAAAGAAATGTTGTTCATAACTTGAGTTAGGATGAAAAATCTGAAAGAAAAATAATTTGAATCGAACTATGAACTTTATTAAACATATGAAAACTGTGTTCCAGGCAAAGCAAGGCATATTCTCTTCACCCATAAATTAGATAGATTATAATCTCTCTTTGACCTTTGTCAGTGCGAGAGAGAGAGAGAGAGAGAGAGAGAAAGGTGAATATTCATCATGAAAACAAACATCTAAGGTCGCTGCCTGCTACCTGAGAAAAGATGGGTGATTTTCACCTCCGTTTGTTCTAGATAACTTTAAATTTATGACACTGTCAAATGTAAAGTTTTTTTCTTCTACTTGATTGCCATAAAAAATTCATAGCTACATGAATATTTCTACTTTTAGTATTTTAATATGGCGTAGATTACTGTAAAAATTTTATTCTCAGTGATAACAATTGTTCTGAAGTAGAATTGCTCTATGGACCACTAAAATATCACCGTGGACCCCCAATTCGGTATTTTTTTTGTGTGGACCCCCAGTAATGTTACATGGAGCCCCAGGGTCCATGTGGACCCCGGTTGAGAACCACTGGTTTAGACCAATGTGAGACAAATTAATTTTACACGACTGATGATGAAAATGTGTTATTGCAAAAGTAATCCTGCTCAGTACGAGAGGAATCGTAGGTACAGACATTGGCTGAGGAGCCAATGGTGCAAAGCTACCATCTGTGGAATTATGCCTGAACGCAGAATCCCGCCGAAACGTAACAATACACTTGTGCCGCGGATCGCTGGTTGGCCTGGGATAGCCGACTCCGGTCGGTGCAGTGTGCCATTCGATTCGGGGCTGGAGCGCAGCCGGATAGGTGCTGCCTCTCTCCTCTAAATGCACTGGAAGTCCCGCATTGACACAATGTTTGCCATGTGTTATAATTGTGAGCATGCTCGTGGGGAACCTGGTGCTTAAAGATTTGTAGACCTGGGGCTGGATTCTCCAAAAATGGGTCTATGTCCCCACGCCAGCGTAAAAATGCTGGCGTTTCACTCTTGACTTTCCTTTAAAAACTCAAGAGCGATTCTCCTACCTGCAGGGGGCTGACAGGACACCAAAGTTCTTCTCTCAGCTCTGGCTGTGGATATGGGCCCCTGCACGTCTCAACATAGAACATAGAACAGTAAAGCACAGCTTCGGCCCTCGATGTTGTGCCGAGCTTTGTCCGAAACCAAGATCAAGCTATCCCACTCCCTGTCATTCTGGTGTGCTCCATGTGCCTATCCAATAACCGCTTGAAAGTTCCGAAAGTGTCCGACTCCACTATCACAGCAGGCAGTCCATTCCACACCCTAACCACTCTCTGAGTAAAGAACCTACCTCGGACATCCCTCCTATATCTCCCACCCTGAATCTTATAGTAATGCCCCCTTGTAACAGCTACATCCACCCGAGGAAATAGTCTCTGAATGTCCAATCAGACTATCCCCCTCATCATCTTATAAACCTCTCATCCTCCTTCGCTCCAATGAGAAAAGCCCTAGCTCCCTCAACCTTTCCTCATAAGACCTATCCTCCAATCCAAGCAGCATCCTGGTAAATCCCCTTTGCACCCTTTCCAATGCTTCCACATCCTTCCTATAATGAGGTGACCAGAACTGCACACAATACTCCAAATGTGTTCTCACCAGGGTCCTGTACAGTTGCAGCATAACCCCATGGCTCTCAAACTCAATACCCCTGTAAATAAACGCTAACACACTATAGGCCTTCTTCATGGCTCTATCCACTTGAGTGGCAACCTTCATAGATCTGTGGACATGAACCCCAAGATCTCTCTGTTCCTCCACATTCCTCAGAAACCTGCCGTTGACCCTGTAATCTGCATTCAAATTTGTCCAACTAAAATGAATCACCTCGCACTTATCAGGCTTAAACTCCATCTGCCATTTTTCGGCCCATTTCTGCATCCTATCAATGTCTCTTTGCAGCCTACAACAGCCCTCCACCTCATCCACTACTACACCAATCTTGGTGTCATCTGCAAATTTACTGACCCACCCCTCCTCTAAGTCATTGTCAAATCACAAATCAAATCACAAATAGCAGAGGACCCAGCACTGATCCCTGTGGTACACCACTGGTAACTGGTTTCCAGTCTGAAAATTTTCCATCCACCACCGTCCCCCTGGCAGTTATCTGTCAGTCACCTGAGGCCTGTTTAGGGGCTCTTTGAAGCTGAAGTAGTGTGAGTCACCCCGGTTGGCTGGGGTCTGTATAAAAGACAGACAGAAAGCGCACTCAGTAATCTGCGCAAGTCGAGGAGACACAGCCAGAGTGAGACACATCCAGAGTGGGAAGTTGGAATTTGGTAATTTGGTGCAGTGAGGTAATTTGGTGCAGATTGGGAGAAGGTGCTTTCCCCCTACTGTTTTGTTCTCTCTCTTTCTTCTGGCCTGTAACTTTTAATCTGCAGGGAGAGAACCAGACAGCATCTGAGGTCTGGGAAGGTAAGTGATTTTTATTTATTTTTATTACCTTTTCAAATTGTGGGGGGGGGGGGGACTGAAGTGACATCACAGTAAAACTGTGACCTGATTGGCTGGTTGGGAAGCTACACTAAATTTAAAAATTAAGCATTGTTAAACTAATTAAACATAATTACTTATTACTGAATTTAGAGAGGTATGTAAGCCAGAGATCAGAGAGGACTGTATTGAGCTTTCACATTTATAGTCAAAATCTATTGTAGGAAACATTTAGTTAACAGTAACTTTTTTTAAACTTTTAAATTTAATTTACTAATTAATTGACGCAATGTCAATTAGAGGGGTGCAGTGCTCTGACTGTGAGATGTGGTAGGTCAGGGAGGCTGCCAGCATCCTGAATGGCTTCATCTGCAGAAAGTGCACCCAACTGGAGCTCCTCACAGATCGCATGGTTCGGATGGAGCAGCAGTTGGATGCACTTAGGAGCATGCAGGTGGCGGAAAATGTCATAGATAGCAGTTATATAAATGTGGTAACACCCAAGGTGCAGGCAGAGAAATGGGTGACCACCAGAAAGGGCAGGCAGTCAGTGGAGGAATCCCCTGTGGTTGTCCCCTTCTCGAACAGATATACCCCTTTGGATACTGTTGGGGGGAATAGCCTATCCGGGGAAAAAAGCAGCAGCCAGAGCAGTGGCACCACGGCTGGCTCTGATGTTCAGCAGGGAGGGTCAAAGTGCAGAAAAGCAATAGTTATAGCGGACTCTATAGTCAGAGGCACAGATAGGCGCTTCTGTGGACGTGAAAGAGAGTCCAGGATGGTATGTTGCCTCCCTGGTGCCAGGGTCCAGGATGGGTAGCGGGCATCCTGAAGGGGAAGGGTAAACAGGCAGAAGTCGTTGTACATATTGGTGCTAACGACATAGGCAGGAAGGGGCATGAGGTCCTGCAACAGGAGTTCAGGGAGCTAGGCAGAAAGTTAAAATACAGGACCTCTAGGGTTGTAATTGGTATTACGCCCTGTGCCATGTGCTAGTGAATCTAGAAATAGAAAAATAGAGCAGCTAAACATTTGGCTAAACAGCTGGTATCGGAGGGAGGGTGTCCGTTATCTGGACCACTGGGAGCTCTTCCGGGGCACGTGTGACCTGTATAGGAAGGATGGGTTGCATCTAAACTGGAGAGGCATAAATATCCTGGCCGTGAGGTTTGCGAGTGTCACAGGGAGGGTTTGAACTAGTATGTCAGGGGGGTGGGCACCGGAGCAATAGGTCAGAAGGTGAAAGCATTGAGGGAGAACTAGGGAATAGGGCCAGTATGGCTCTGAGGCAGAGCAGACAGGGAGATGTTACTAAACACAGCGGGTCTGGTGGCCTGAAGTGCATATGTTTTAATGCAAGAAGTATTACGGGTAAGGCAGATGAACTTAGAGCTTGGATTAATACTTGGAACTATGATGTTGTTGCTATTACAGAGACTTGGTTGAGGGAAGGACAGGATTGGCAGCTAAACATTCCAGGATTTAGATGTTTCAGGCGGGATAGAGGGGGATGTAAAAGGGGTGGCGGAGTTGCGCTACTGGTTAGGGAGAATATCACAGCTGTACTACGGGAGGACACCTCAGAGGGCAGCGAGGCTATACGGGTAGAGATCAGGAATAAGAAGGGTGCAGTCACAATGTTGGGGGTTTACTACAGGCCACTCAACAGCCAGCGGGAGATAGAGGAGCAGATAGGCAGACAGATTTTGGAAAAGAGTAAAAACAACAGTGTTGTGATGGGAGACTTCAACTTCCCCAATATTGACTGGGACTCACTTAGGGCGAGGGGCTTAGATGGGGCAGTTTTTGTAAGGAGCATCCAGGAGGGCTTCTTAAAACAATATGTAGACAGTCCAACGAGGGAAGTGGCTGTACTGGACCTGATATTGGGGAATGAGACCGGCCAGGTGGTAGAAGTTTCAGTAGGAGAGCATTTTGGGAACTGACCACAATTCAGTAAGTTTTAAAGTGCTGGTGGACAAGGAGAAGAGTGCTCCTAGGGTGAATGTGCTAAATTGGGGGAAGGTTAATTATAACAATATTAGACGGGAACTGAAGAACCTAGATTGGGGGCGGATGTTTGAGGGTAAAACAACATCTGACATGTGGGAGACTGTCAAGTTGAAAAGAATTCAGGACCGGCATGTTCCTGTAAGGAAGAATGATAAATACGGCAAATTTCAGGAACCTTGGATAATGAGAGACATTGTCGGCCTCGTCAAGAAGAAAAAGGAGGCATTTGTCAGGGCCAGAAGGCGGGGAACAGACGAAGCCTGTGTGGAATATAAGGAAACTAGGAAGGAACATAAGCAAGGCGTCAGGAGGGCTAGAAGGGGGGGTCACAAAATGTCATTGGCAAATAGGGTTAAGGAAAATCCCAAGGCTTTTTACACATACATAAAAAGCAAGAGGGTAGTCAGGGAAAGGGTTGGCCCACTGAAGGACAGGGGAAGGAATCTATGTGTGGAGCCAGAAGAAATAGGCAAGGTACTAAATGAATACTTTGCATCACCAAATTCACCAAAGAGAAGGAATTGGTGGATGTTGAGTCTGGCGAAGGGTGTGTAGATAGCCTGGGTCACATTGAGCTCCAAAACGAATAAGTGTTGGGCGTCTTGAAAAATATTAAGGTAGATATGTCCCCAGGGCCTGATGGGATCTACCCCAGAATACTGAAGGAGGCTAGAGAGGAAATTGCTAAGGCCTTGACAAAAATATTTGGATCCTCAGTCTTCAGGTGATGTCCCGGAGGACTGGAGAATAGCCAATCTTGTTCCTTTGTTTAAGAAGGATAGCAAGGATAATCCAGGGAACTACAGTCAGTGTTAGGGAAATTACTGGAGAGAATTCTTCGAGACAGGAAGCAAATGGACGTATTAGTGAGAACCACCATGGTTTTGTGAAGGGGAGGTCGTGACTCACTAACTTGATGGAGCTTTTCGAGGAGGTCACAAAGATGATTGATGCAGGTAGGGCAGTGGATGTTGTCTATATGGACTTCAGTAAGGCCTTTGACAAGGTCCCTCATGGCAGACTGGTACAAAAGGTGAAGTCACACGGGATCAGAGGTGAGCTGGCAAGGTGGATACAGAACTGGCTCAGTCATAGAAAGCAGAGAGTAGCAATGGAAGGGTGCTTTTCTAATTGGAGGGCTTTGACGAGTGGTGTTCCGCAGGGATCAGTGCTGGGACCTTTGCTGTTCGTAGTATATATAAATGATTTGGAGGAAAATATAACTGGTCTGATTAGTAAGTTTGCAGACGACACAAAGGTTGCTGGAATTGCGGATAGCGATGAGGACTGTCAGAGGATACAGCAGGATTTAGATCGTTTGGAGACTTGGGCGGAGAGATGGCAGATGGAGTTTAATCCTGACATATGTGAGGTAATGCATTTAGGAAGGTCTAATGCAGGTAGGGAATATACAGTGAATGGTAGAACCCTCAAGAGTATTGAAAGTCAGAGAGATCTAGGTGTACAGGTCCACAGGTCACTGAAAGGGGCAACACAGGTGGAGAAGGTAGTCAAGAAGGCATATGGCATGCTTGCCTTCATTGGCTGGGGCATTGAGTATACGAATTTGAAAGTCATGTTGCAGCTGTAGTTAGTGACCTTAGTTAGGCCACAGTTGGAGTATAGTGTTCAATTCTGGTCGCCACGCTACCAGAAGGATGCGGAGGCTTTAGAAAGGGTGCAGAAGAGATTTCCCAGGATGTTGCCTGGTATGGAGGGCATTAGCTATGAGGAGCGGTTGAATAAACTCAGTTTGTCCTCACTGGAACGAAGGAGGTTGAGGGCCGACCTGTTAGAGGTCTGCATAATTATGAGGGGTGGATCACTCAGAATTATCAATCATAATTCTGATGACTGAGTGGATCATCAGAGCCTTTTCCCCAGGGTAGAGGGGTCAGTTACTGGGGGGGGCATAGGTTTAATGTGCGAGGGGCAAGTTTAGAGTAGATGTACGAGACAAGTTTTTTACACAGAGGGTAGTGGGTGCCTGGAACTCGCTGCCGGAGGAGGTGATGGAAGCAGGGACGATAGTGACATTTAAGGGGCATCTTGACAAATACATGAATAGGATGGGAATAGAGGGATACGGACCCAGGAAGTGTCGAAGATAGTAGTTTAGTCGGGCAGCATGGTTGGCACGGGCTTGGAGGGCCGAAGGGCCTGTTCCTATGCTGTACTTTTCTTTGTTCTTTGTTCTTTGTCTTCTCTGTGATAGCCAGTTACTTATCCAATTGGCCAAATTTCCCTCTATCCCACACCTAACTTTCTTCATGAGCCGACCATGGGGAACCTTATCAAACGCCTTACTGAAATCCATGTATACGACATCAACTGCTCTACCTTCATCTACACACTTAGTTACTTCCTCAAAGAATTCAATCAAATTTGTGAGGCAAGACTTACCCTTCACAAATCCGTGTTGACTATCCCGGATTAAGCTGCGTCTTTCCAAATTGTCATTAATCCTCTCCCTCAGGACTCTTTCCATGAACTTACTGACCACTGAAGTAAGACTAACCGGCCTATAATTACCAGGGCCATTCCTATTGCCTTTCTTGAAGAGGGGAACAACATTTGCCACACCCCAGTCCTCTGGCACTATCCCCGTGGACAGTGAAGACCCAAAGATCAAAGCCAAAGGCTCTGCAATCTCATCCCTTGCCTCCCAAAGAATCTTAGGATATATCCCATCTGGCCCAGGGGACTTGTCGACCCTCAGGTTTTTCAAAATTGCTAATACATCTTCCCTCTCAGAATCTCTACCTCCTCAGGTCTACATGCCTGTATCACACTCTAATCCTCAAAAACATCTAATCCTCCTTGGTGAACATTGAAGAAAAATATTCATTTAACGCCTCTCCTATCTCTTCTGACTCCATGCATATTTCCCACTACTGTCCTTGACCAGGCCTAACCTCACCCTGGTCATTCTTTTATTTCTCACATAAGAGTAAAAAGCCTTGGGGTTTTCCTTGATCCGACCCGCCAAGGACTTCTCATGCCCCCTCCTAGCTCTCCTTAGCCCTTTTTTTTTAGCTCATTCCTTGCTACCTTGTAACCCTCAAGCGACCCAACTGAACCTTGTTTTCTCATCCTTACATACGCTTCCTTTTCCCTCTTGACGAGACATTCAACCTCTTTTGTGAACCATGGTTCCCTCACACGGCCATTTCCTCCCTACCTGACAGGGACATACCTATCAAGGACACGCAGTATTTGTCCTTGAACGAGCTCCACTGTTTATTTGTGCCTTTCCCTGACAGTTTCTGTTCCCATCTTATGCTCCCTAATTGTTGCCTAATTGCATCATAATTACCTCTCCCCCAATTATAAACCTTGTCCTGCCATATGGCCCTAACCCTCTCCATTGCAATAGTGAAAGACACCGAATTGTGGTCACTATCTCCAAAGTGCTCTCCCACAAACAAATCTAACACTTGGCCCGGTTCATTAGCCAGTACCAAATCCAATGTGGCCCCACCTCTTGTCGGCCTATCCACATATTGTGTCAGGAAACCCTCCTGCACACACTGTACAAAAACTGCCCCATCCGAACTGTTCAACCTATCGAGGTTCCAATCACTATTTAGAAAGTTAAAGTCACCCATGGCAACTACCCTGAGACCTCCACACCTATCCATAATCTGCTTTGCAATTTCTTCCTCCACATCTCTATGACTATTTGGGGGCCTATAGAAAACTCCTAACAATGTGACCACTCCTTTCCTATTTCTATCTTCGGCCCATATTACCTCAGTAGGCAGATCCCCCTCGAACTGCCTTTCTGCAGCCGTTAAACTATCCTTGATTAACAATGCTACTCCTCCACCTCTTTTACCACCTTTCCTCCTCTTACTGAAATATCTATACCCTGGAACTTCCAACAACCATTCCTGTCCCTGTTCTAACCATGTCTCCGTAATGGCCACAACACCGTAGTCCCAAGTACCAATCCATGCTCCAAGTTCACCTACCTTATTCCGGATGCTCCTTGCATTGAAGTAGACACACTTCGACTCACCTTTCTGCCTGCCGGGACACTCCAGCGACATTGATACCCTCTTCAGTACCTCACTACTCTCAACACTGGCTTCTGGACTATTGCTCATTTTCCCAGCCCCCTGACAAATTAGTTTAAACCCCCCCCTCCACCGAAGAGCCGTAGCAAATTTTCCTCCCAGGATATTGGTGCCCCTCTGGTTCAGGTGCAAACAGTCCGGTTTGTACAGGTCTCACCTTCCCGAGAATGTGCTCCAATTATCCACGGAACTGAAACCCTCCCTCCAACACCATCCCTGCAGCCACGTGTTTATCTGCACTCTCTTCCTGTTCCTCAACTCTCTAGCACGTGGCACCGGCAACAAACCAGAGATGACAACATAGTTTGTCCTGGCTCTCAGCTTCCACCCTAGGTCCCTAAATTCCTGTTTTAAATCCCCATCCCTTCTCTTACCTATGTCGTTGGTACCGATGTGTACCACGATTTGTGACTGTTCCCACTCCCCCTTAATTATTCTGAAAACATGGTCCGTGACGTCATGGCAACATACCATCTGTGAGTCTCTTTCGTTGCCACAGAACCGTCTGTCTGTCCCTCTAACTATCGAGTCCCCAATAACTATTGCTCTCCTGCTCTCCCTCCTTCCCTTCTGAGCCACAGGGACAGACTCAGTGCTGGAGATCCCGTCACTGTGGCTTACCCCGGGTACCCCCACCAGTATCCAAAGCGGTATACTTGTTGCGAAGGGGAACGACCACAGGGGATCCCTGCACTGACTACTTCCTCCCAGCCCATCTCACCGTCACCCATCTATCTTGATTCTTCGGTGTAACTACATCCCTGAAGCTACTATCTCTGACCACCTCTGCGTCCCGATTGATCCGAAGTTCATCCAGCTCCAGCTCCAGTTCTCTAACATGGTTTCTGAGGAGCTGGAGATGGCTGCACTTCCCACAGGTGAAATCAGCAGGGACACTGACGGCGTCCCTCACCTCAAACATTCTGCGGGAGGAACATTGCACTGCCTTCCCTGCCATGCCCTCTAGATAACTTGTGGTAAAAACAAGAAAAAGAAAGAAAGAGCTTACATGATATTCACTCACCCCCTTATGTTAAAGGAGGTGGAAGGGTGGGGTACACTACAAGTGTAGTGTGTCGGGTTTAGCAACCGCCCAATTAAATACAGGTAACAATAAAAACGTAACCAGCAACCACTGCGTCCCGCACTATAACAGCAATCAGCTCTTCTGGGCCTGCGCAAATAATTAAAATCTGTACTACTTACCCAGCAGTCACTCTGTCCTCACTCCGACAGGATTCAGTTGGAAACCCCCAAAGGTAAGTTTTTTGAAATTCACTCACCTTCCCAGCAAGCACTCAGCAACCACTGCGTCCCGTCTGGTCAGGGGTCCGCGCATGCGCATGGCGGCAGCCTGCAACGGCCGCCCGTGCGACATGGCGGACTCAGACCGCGGAGCGACATCCAAAATGTAGGCCCCCCCGAGATGGCACTCGCCCGCGGATCCGAGCCGCCCGATCGCCGCCCCAGCCCTCAATGAGGCCCCACCGCTGCTCGATGCACCCGCAACCCCACCAGGGCAGCCGCGGCTTGAGTTCGCAGCCGCCACCCAATGTTCCCGACAGGCAATATGTGGTTGGAATCACGCTGTCGAGAACTCGGCCAGTTTTGCGTGGAGAATCGCTGGGAGCCGCTGGCCACTATCCCCTCGTGAAAATGGATTCTTCGCCCCCTGATTCTGGCTCAGGGTTTCGTATGTAGCAGAGCAGCTATCTTGCTGCGATCTATTGAAAATTATACCTCGAGCCAAACATTTGTCGGTGCACAAACTCCATCCCCCTTTCCTCCGGTCAGGTCGTCCCTTGTGGGAGGGACATGCTTGGGAGGTTTTGGAGGCGGGGGAAGGGCACGGAGGTGGACCCTGGAGCTCCTCGCCCGAGGACTCAGCCACATCCCACCCGGGACCACGCCGCGTCGCTCCTCAGAGGGCAAGCCTCCGTGTGGACATCTTCTATTTCCTGGCCAGTTTCAGTCCAAGGAATCCGCTGGTCATGCTTACTGTACCCAAGGCCAGAATGGTGTCTGATCGGCCAAGGAGAGAAGTTGAAGAGGGTGGAGGAAGCTCTCTTGCAGCACAGTGACCAGTTCACCGCTATGGGCGAGGAGCTGCGGAAGGTGGCGGAGCCCAACAAAGGCTTCAGAGCCAAGATGGAGGACATGGAGAACAGGTCGAGGTGTCAGAACGTATGAATCATCGGGCTGCCTGACGGACTGGAGGCCCTGAGAGCAACCGAGTACTTCACAAAGATATTGGCAGATCTGTTGGGGGAGAGGGAAGAGCCCACCTGATATGAGCTGGACAGGGCTCATCAGTCGCTCAGGCCCAAGCCGAAAGCAAACGCGCCACCAGGAGCAGTGATAATTTGCTTCCATAAGTTTCATGTCAAGGAGAAGGTCTTGAGTTGGGTGAAGCAAAGGCATGAGGTGAAGTGGGAAGGCTTTGGTATTCGAATGGACCAAGCCTTGACAATGGAACTGGTGAGAAGGCAGGTGGCTTTCGGACGGGTGAAGGTGGCACTCTACAGTAACGGTGTGAGGTTTGGTGTGGTCTACCCGTCGAAGCTGAGGGTGACCTCCAATTCAAGGGACTTCTACATTGAGATGGTGGAGATGGAGGAGGTGTTCATGAAGGCCGAAGGACTGAGATTGAAATGAGAGATGGGACTGAGATTGGGACTTGGACTGAGGGGATGGGGTCTGTGCTCAGCTTTATCTCTCCTTTTGGGTTGTTCCTTGTCCTGTATTTGTGGGGGGGGGGGGGGGGGGGGGAGCTGGGTTTTTGGGTTGCTGTAGTCTACAGTTGATTACAATTATATTGGGCCTTGGGGCTATGACAAATTTTTTGGGCGCAGTTTTTACACTGGTTTAGTTTGTTTGCCTTTGTTTTCAGGGGCAAGCTCATGAGAGAAGGGATTGGGAGGAGGGGGGATTGGACAGGGACTCCACGCTAGCAAGAGAAGGTTTGCTAGTGAATTAGAGTGTGGTGGTGGGTTTGGGGGGGGGGGGGGGGGGGGGGGGTGCGTGGGCACGGTCGTTGGAACCTGATTGAAAAGGTTTTGATGAACCTGGGAGGTGTGAAAGGTGGGGGAGTGGATTGGTACTGAGAGAGGTTTCTCAAGAGGAAGTGGATGGAGGGGTTCTGGGAGGAGGAATCAATGGTAACAAAGGGGTGGGGCAGGTCAGGCATGAAGGGCAGGGCCCGGGGTTATGATGGTGGCAGACAGGAGGGACCCCCAGTCAGAATAGTGACGTGAACCTGAGGGGGTTAGGGGGGGCCAGTGAAGACATCAAGAGTTCTTACACACTTCAAGATCTTAAAAGCTGACGTGGTGATGCTGCAGGAGCCTGTCTGAGGGTGAAGGATCAGGTGAGTCTTCCCCCCCTGCTCCCCCACTTTCCCCTCCAACCCTGCTCTATCCTCCTCACCCAGCCTCGGATACTCCAACCTACCCAGGAACTTCCTCATCCCCGCCCCTCCCCAGGACCTAAAAAGATCCTTATAACATTTCTGGAAGACTTTATTGATCTGCTCCAGGGCCACCACCAGCTTTCCCATCTTGTTCTGTGCCTAAACTATTTCCCTCACTGCCTCCAGAGCTGGCCGGCTAGCATAAGTCCTGTCTTCTCCCCGTGCTTGTAGGCCACCCCCTCACCCTCAACTGGCGCAATGCTTTCCCTGTGGACAACTGATTGGACCTCACCTGAAACTCTTTCCTCTTGGCCAAGAGACACAGGTCCGGATCCCCTGCATACCTCCCATCCAGCTCCAGAATCTCCTCTGTAGTGATCTGTATATCTGCAGGTATGTAAAGGGTTAACATCTGTAAGTAAGTGCTAGATAACCACTAGATGGCAGCACCAGATATATGTATATAAGGTACACTCAAAGAGAGTTCCCGCCTCGTCGTGTCAGGAGTGGCTAGTGAACAAAGTATTTGAGACAAAGCTTAGTCTTCAGTTGTAGTTGGGAGGCATGAGAGAGCAAGCAGTTGTACTTGAGAAAGTCTGCTAGTTAGAGGCAGCATAGTTTAATAGAGAAACCTTCTACTTTAGGAATGTGATTGAATCTTAGTTAGTAGTGTAATAAATTTATAGTTTTGTTTGTTAACAAAGCTTTGTGTTATTTATTCAACACTACTCATCCGAGCCATCCTGGTAAAGCAGAATAGAGAATACAACATGGTACCAGGCATGGGGTTTTAGAGTAGAATAGTCAGGTTTAGGGAGTAAGAAAGAATTTGCGTTCAAAGAAAGAAAAAAACTTACGAAAAATAAATCTCAACCAGACTCCAGTCACAACAATCAGACCCCAGCAGCAACCAGTAACATCACAAAAAGTAAATACCCAGCCGAAGCTTCATGGAAGATCTGCAGATCCCAAAGTTACTCAGGACATCGAGTAATGTAGATGTGAACTGGAAAATGTTCAAACAAGAGTTTGAACTGTATCTCTCAGCCTTAAATTTCCAAGTAATCAGTGAGAAGTTAAAGATTGTGCTGTTACTCACTTTGGCTGAACCACATGCTATAGAAGTGTATAACTCATTCCACCTTGAGAATAAAATAGAAAAAAATAAGTTTGAAGTGGTCATTGAAAAAATTGAAAACTATTGTGAATTTAAAAGAAAAGCAGTAAGCAACTGCAAAAGAAACAAAAATAATGCTGGAAGATTCATTTAAAATGTACCCTAAAATAGATGTGCCAAAATGTTGAATCGGGAACTGGCACCAAAATTCTCACCTTCGTTGAAGCTCTGGCACAGCTTGAAATTCAGCGTGTTCAAAAAGATGGCTGATTCGCGCAAGTACATCAACAGAAAAAACACGATTCGCATGTTGAACGTTCTGTGCATGTGCAGGACCAGTTTGCACATGTGCACTTTGAAACACCTACGATCTGGAAGAACACCGTTCTGTGCATGATGGCACCACTGCCAGGAAGAACAGGAAACTGTTTTGACAAAAAAGAAGTCATTCTGACAAATTTAACAAGTTGGTTTTTGCTCAAGACCAGAAACAAAACCGTATTTTAAGGAAAATGACACACAAAATCGACACCACAAGCACAGAAAAAAGACTGTGTCGGACAACAAAAGTGGTTCAACCAGTCAAACACCTGATCAATTTGAGCTGATGACTTGTTAGTTATGTACAACACTACCAGAGTGAAGACTGAATACAGACTCAATTTATGGACTACAAAGTTTTTTTTTAAATGTTAACTACTGTACAATATCAGTACCCAATTGCATGTAAAGAACTCTTACTATACATTAGGGCAGCATGGTAGCATGGTGGTTAGCATAAATGCTTCACAGCTCCAGGGTCCCAGGTTCGATTCCCGGCTGGGTCACTGTCTGTGCGGAGTCTGCACGTCCTCCCCGTGTGTGCGTGAGTTTCCTCCGGGTGCTCCGGTTTCCTCCCACAGTCCAAAGATGTGCGGGTTAGGTGGATTGGCCATGCTAAATTGCCCGTAGTGTCCTAAAAAGTAAAGTTAAGGGGGGGGGTTGTTGGGTTACGGGTATAGGGTGGACACGTGGGTTTGAGTAGGGTGATCATTGCTCGGCACAACATCGAGGGCCGAAGGGCCTGTTCTGTGCTGTACTGTTCTATGTTCTCTATGTTCTATATGTTTGTAGAAATCTCCAAATATCTTTGAGCAAAAGGGGGATGTAATGATATGTATATTGACTGGGATGTAAAGAGTTAACGAGTTAATGATAATGCTTCTTACCACTAGAGGGAACCACTGAACAGCCATATATATGACATAGCATAGTTTAATAGAGAAACCTTCTGATTTAGGAATGTAATTGAATCTTAGTTAGTAGTATAATAAATTTATAGTTTTGTTTGTTAAAGTTGTTTGGTCTTCATCCAACACTACGCATCCAAGCCAACTTGGTAAAGCAAAATAGAGAACACAATATCCGTGTGGAGTTTGCACATTCTCCCTGGGTTTGTGTAGGTTTTGCCCTAACAACCCGAAGATGTGGATTGGCCACGCTAAATTGCCCCTTAATTGGAAAACATTAATCGGGTACTCTAAATTTATTTTTAAAAGAAGAGCCTCCCAAGCCACCGACTGTGAAACCTCCCCTGTGCAATTAAACCCCACATATTTCTCAATCACTGATAGAAATCAACTTTTGAGTTAGCTGTAGATAAGATAGATAAAAGGTTTAATGAAGAAATCCAGGTTGAAAAATCCTTAAATCCTTAAGAGTATTTAACTAAATCAAAATATATTAACCATGAGAGTGAGAAGAGGTGAGTACTTGGGAATTGATCAGATAAGACACTCCATTCTCACGTTTTGCAAGTTGCTCAGAACAGCTCGGCAATTCAGGTCAGCTTTGCCAGAACCCCAAAATGTAGCTGGAGGAACCCTACAGGAAATGAAAACAGCCATATTGGATGTCATTGGGTATAACAAAGGAGATCCAGTCGAGGGTTTAAATCACTGCAGGCAAAAGAAGGGAGAGCATCCGACCGCATTTGCTGGTCGCCTATGGATTCATTTCATGGCAGTCTACGGACAATTGAACCGCGCACACCTAAATGAGGACACCACTAAATGGTCCCGCACCTTAGTCTCGCATGCCACAGACGCAGGTCAAAAGGCTTGTGTAAACTATGACCCCGCAGACCACACACACAATGAAGTTTGGGTATTGAAACGACTTTCTAGAGCATGGGAACAAACCCTACACTGACAGACAGACCCAGCATGGATAAACGAGGGTAGAAACGAGGGACAGCACCCCAGAGCACATGCACCATAAGGTTGTTACAATTGTGGCCACATAGGACATTATGCCCGCGATTGCCGACAAAGCTGCCCGAATCATCAACGATACCAACAACCAAACCCCCCACCTAGGAACAATGTTTGGCCCATGCATAATGTTAGCACCTGTTCAGACGACTTAGCGTTTCACTCCACAGATTGACGGTGTTCGGACTTCCCAACTTGGGTCTGTGACGCACGAGGGACAAATCAGGCAGATCAGTAGTTACAGGCATAGTCCGGGGACATAGTCGATTTCCTTTGGGACACAGGAGGATCCCGCACCACCTTAAACTCCTCCACCATGTTTCAATGGGATAAATGGCCCACCACAGACAACATCACCCTGAGTGGATTCACCGGCCACATATAGCAAGGATATATCACAGCTCCCGTTTCCATCCAGACAGGGAACATTAGCACCAAACACCCTGTTGTTTCAGTCGACTTACCCCAAACCACAGAGCACATTTTAGGCATTGACGTCAAGAACTCCCATAACCTTTCGTTTGATCCAATAAACAAATGTGTATGGCGAATGACTAAAACAGCTAGGGCTCCTACCACGCTCACAGTAGGGGATTATGAAAACAGGATTTGCTCAGTCGGGGACTATTGGTTTAATCCGCGAACAATTAGTGCAGACCACACGATTAGAGAGGTCCTCATAAAACACAAAGCTTCCTTCACACAACACAAACACGATTGTGGGAAGATCCCAGGTACAGTAAAGATTTCAGGTCCTGATGCAAAGCCGCAAAAGCAATACGCTTTCCCACAACAAGCCGAGGGTGAGATTTTGAAGGTTATTAACAGTTTGTTAGACCAAGGAGTTATTCGACCCGTAGCCTCCACAAATAATGCCCAATTTTGCCCGTAAAAAAGCCTGATGGTTCATGGCGACTAACGATCGACTACCGAGAACTTAATCAGGTAACCCCTTTAGCAGCCCCCACTATTGCCACGAGTCCTGCGGCCATGCTCAAACAAGGAGTACAGGCAAAATATTTCACAGTGCTGGACATCAGCAATGGCTTTTGGTCCATCCCATTAGACAGGGTCTCTCAGTATAAATTTGCATTTATGTTTCGAGGGCAGCGGTACACGTGGACATGCCTCCCACAAGGATTCCATAATTCCCCCTCCATTTTCCACCGACAATTGGTCAACGGACGTTCTAAGTTTTCCTGACCCGAATGCCTAATACTGTACAATATGTAGACGATCTGCTCTTTCAAATGGACACAAAAGAGGAACACGTAGACCTCTTATCTGAATTACTAGGCCTACTGCAATCAATGAGATGTAAGGCAAACCCCAAAAAGGCCCAGATTTTAAAAGAAAAAGTTCTTTACTTAGGCACCACCATCACCCACGGGAAGAGAGAAATTGAGCAAAAACAGATCGAGTCCATTGTTAAATTGCCCCTGCCCCAAAATGTCATTCCTAGGTTTGGTAGGATATTGCAGAAATTATATAGATGGTTTTGCCAGCAAAACAGCTCCACTCTCAGAGCTCCTTAAAAAGAACGCCCCATGGGAATGGCATAGAAGTAGCAACCACCGACCGAACCCAATCAGCAGTGCTCCTGCAAGAACGACACGACTACTTAGGACCCGTAGCCTATGGCTCAAGGGTATTAGACCCCATAGAGCAAGGATTCTCAGCCTGCAAATGGCATTTTCTTGCAGTCTTTTGGGCAGTACAGTACTTTGCATACATCACAGGTCTCAACCCAGTCACAATCTTGACCGAGCACACCCCCACGCAACTATTACTAGACGTAGATTAAAGGACGGTTCAGTCAGCCAAATCAGAGCAGTTCGCTGGACACTACTAATACAAGTACTATTACAGTAAAACGCACCAAAACCCACACATTTCTGGCCAATAATCTCCAATATGCAGGGACCCCCACATGAGTGCCAGATAATAGCAGCCCAACACCACACAGGACCTTTTATCCCAAAGTCACTACACCCACGAGCAGGCAGTAAGACACAGGACTCCCAAACCACAGGGGATACTTAAAAAATTTATGCAGACAGTTCTTCCTCAATCGAAAATGGAGTTAGAATAACTGGTTGTGGAATTTACATGGAAAACGCGCAGGGACACCCACTGGAAGAGATCGCTTTAAAATTGCCCGGCCACCTAGGCTTACAAGCAGCAGAACTCGCAGCCATAGCCTATGTAATTCAGCACCCCGACTCTTCTCCCAACTCCTGCAGACATACGCTCAGACAGCCTGTACGTGTGCAACAGCTTAACTGAATTCCTGCCCCAGTGGGAATCTCGAGGTTTTGTTTCAGCCGATGGAAAACCCCATCCCTCTGCCCCATTGTTAAAGCACATTCTCACGACAGCCTCAGATTGCACATTCGGTATCATTAAAGTAAGAAGGTTTTAGACGGTACCTTCCCAGCCCCCTATGATAAATGGAAGGACGCACTAACTGTACAGGATGGCATAGTTATAAAAAATGGAATTTATGTGGTCCCCACCCAGGACAGAAACCAACTCATTTACCAATATCATGATGGACACGGACATGAAGGGATAGACCAGGGGTGGGCAAACTTTTCCGTGCAAGGGCCACATTCAGAAATTCAAAATTTTAAAGGGCCGCATAGTATATTAAGTAAAATAATTAATATTTAAAATAGCCAAAATAAAAGGTTTTTAAAGAAAAAAAAAGCAATTAATTTTTATTAATTAATATTTTAAAGTAGAAACTTCACATGAAACACATGTTGTGCCGAGCAATGATCACCCTACTCAAGTCAACGTATCCACCCTATACCAGTAACCCCACAGCCCCCCCCCCCTTAAAATAACCTTAAAAATAAAGAAAATGAAAACAATTTTTTTTTTTAATGACTTGATCTTGGTTGGCCGCATAAAGACCTTTGGCGGCCCACCCCTGGGATAGACAATACCATTGCCCATTTAAGACCATTGTGTTGGTGGCCCGATTTAAAAAGCAATGTTACCCATTATGTCGAGAATTGCCTTATCTGTGCTCAGAACAATCCCGAATGTTATTCAAAGAAAAGACAATTACGTCACACCCAACCTGTGAATGGCCCTTGGACAAATTTGCAAATCGACAACATTGGCCCCCTTCCCCCTTGCAGGAACGGTTTCAAGTACGTGCTGGTTGTAATCGACACCTTTACTAAATGGGTAGAAGCATTTCCCTCACGGACAAACACAGCAAAGACCACCGCTATGATTTTGACCCAACAGATATTCACACGCTGGGGTCTACCCCACAGTATTGAGTCAGACCAAGGTTCCCACTTCACCGGCAGAGTCATGCAAAATGTTTTAACACGTTTTGGGATCAGGCAGAAAATCCATATAGCATATCACCCCCAAGCCAGTGGCATTGTCGAGAGAATGAATCAAACTTTAAAAGCAACCATTAGGAAGATGGTGCAACAGAATAATACCACGTGGGACACAGTCCTCCCATTTGCTCTCATGTTTATGCGGAATACCGTTTCCAGTTCAACATGTTTCACCCCCCACACTCTCATGACAGGGCGGCCTAGGAAGGATATTGAATATTTATCAGGCCTCGATCTGGCCAGCCCCACAGTACCCGCCCTCACCCACAAAAAAGCAGTCCAACAGGTTACAGATAACATTAAAGCGGCACAACTCACTGCTGCTGTCCGATTAGGTGCTAGAAGGAAGCAGAGTAAAGCCTGGTTTGACAAAACCGTCCACCCCGTAGAGTGCACAGTCGATCAGCAAGTAATGGTTTCACTTTACACCCCAGTTCTTTCCTCTCCCCCAAATTTGCAGAACCCTACTCCATTTCCGACAAAGTGAGCCCCTCCGTGTACAACGTAATTTACCTCAGCGGTACAACTGGTTGGTTCCACATCAACCAACTCAAAGTCTACGGATCACAATGTAGCCACTCCCAGCAGATCTCTCTGGCAATAGGAGACGATTATGCCCCGCCCATCGACAACCTAGTCCAACCCCCACATCACCCCTCTCCCAGCCATGCCGGCATTTATTCCTTGCCACACCCACAGACCCAAACTTGTCTCCCCACAGGTATGGAATTTCACCTTGAACTTGACTCCGACGACAGCAAGAGCCTCCCGGATTTGATTACTATCCCTGAACACTGGCGTGATCTCTCTGCCTCAGTCACCGCAGACCCCGAACCACGACTTAGATATCTTTGGCCCCCTATATGCCCTTCCCCAGCCACCGCCACAGCCACCGCCCGACCACAGTAACTTGCCCTTGTAGCCACTGTAGCCACCTAAAATGGACACTGAACCAAACAAAATGGAGAGTCGCTAAGACTGTAGGGAAAAACAGTTTAGCCAAGGCAAACAGCCTGCAAACACTCATTAGCATTTTGCAAGCAGCAAAACCAGTTTCTGGCCAGGTGGAAGATCTCCAACCAAAGGTGATAATGGCAGAACGTTTACATACTGATGAGGCAGTCCAGATCTAGGCACACACAATGGCAACATTTGGGTTTGAATAAGATACTTTAAGTGGATGTCCAGACAGAGCGGCACCAGAAGTATCCACTATAGAGACCGCCCCCACCATCGAGAAAGACCCTCACATTGGAGGAATTCAAAAGATATCGATTGGAAGCGATCCAATCGATACCTAAAGGTGAAGCCCGCCCAGGAGGAGGGAAGGACATTGGGGACCCCTATAAAATAGACCCCCACGCATGGTCCTGTCTGTTGTTTCGTGCTCCGGCTTTGACCAAGACCTCCAACGTGTATCCTGACTCCAGCCGTTGAGCACCAGCCGCCGAACCGTAAGTGCCAATACGACGCTCGCTACGCGAACCAAGCCCGCTAGACCCCCAGTGACCAGCACGCTTTCTGAAGGTTGCAGACCAAGACCGGGACGAAGGCCTCGCTCCCTGACCTTGCCTGTTCCTGTGTAGTTAAGTATTCTGTTTGCTTAGTTTAGTCATAGCTTAGTCCCTTAGTGTGTGCATGCGTATTTATTATAAGTGTATAATAAATATCGATCGTTTGGAACTTACTAATCGGTGTATCGTTTTATTACTTTGAACCTGACCTTGAGATATCTGTGAGTTGTCTATACGGCAACTGGCGACTCCTGAGCTGAAAAATACATAGACAGAGCCTAGTGGTGTTAAGCACACGGCCTTTAACACAGGCAAGTTAATACACCCCAATAAACGCGTTTTACACCCATAGCAAAACGTGCAACATTTAGTGGCGACTCTGATGGGACACGGTTACAAGTGGTACCCCCACTCCGTCGAGGACCCTGAAATTTGAATTGGAAATCTGGTAAAGAAAACGGAAAGAAATCACAAATATTCAAGGTGTTCAAAGCAATAAGCGTAATTCGGAAGTGTGTTTAGTGCATGCGTACTAACAGGGTTGTAAGGAAAACCTGAAAGCATTTTTGTTGCGACAAACTTTCGGTAGTTTTGTGAACGGAACATAGCGTAAGCCTTACCCGTTTCGTGAGACATAACCTCAACACCCCCTGTTCCTAAATTTAAAAGTGAGTCAGAGAAAATGGCCATGCAGGCAATGGAACGCCTCATGAACCCAGAACGGTTTGTGGTCGCAGCGACCAGCAGCAGTAGCCGAGTAGGTCAGTGTCCCATGTGGGAGCTGGAACTCCGCAAGTATCTGCAAGGAAAGGGATGGCCCCTTTGGAAAGAGTTTTGTTTGAATGAGGAGACAGGTCCCGGAAGTATAGGACATACTTGGTGGGAGAACCTCTCTCAAATTCACAAGAAAAACATGAGTAAAGCACGTAAGCCGATGGCGATTGTGTCCTGTTGGCACAATTGCGAGGCACAGAGGAGGTCGTTCAGACGCTCCGGGCAGAATTAGAAGAAAGGAATAGAATGAGTAAAGTGGATGTCAGGGACATCGAGAAGGAAAACATGGAACTTAGAGGGAAGTTGGCAGAGAAAGGTAGAGAGGTGGATGATGCCAAGAGGGCACATCAGTCTTGTCTAGCCCATCTCAGCAGTTCCCAGACCCAGTACAAAAAGGCCTATCAGGACGTGCAACGTGCCGTCCTGATAAGAGAAGAATCAGAGAAGCAGGTAGAGGCTTTGCAGAGGCAATGCTCTGACCTTAAAGCAGCTTTGAGAGCACTCCATGCTGCAACCACAGAACAAAGGCAAAGTACAGTAGATCACGCGAAATGCAGGAAGCAGATTGCAGAGCTGCAATCGCTGCTTTCGGTGCAAAATGGGTTTCAAAGCACCTTTGGAACCCAGTTAGATGAGGAGAATGCCCCAGACTGGAAAGAGTTAAGTGAGACAGCGCAGCGTTATGTTCAGGGAACATGTGCGCCAGCAGCGCAGCAGAAGAGGCAAGCACCCCAACCCCCCACAGATCAGCTCCTTACCATTCCAATGAATCCAGTCACCACCCAGAGAAAAGCGACCATAGAAGGCGCACCCGATATAACTTACACCACCCCCTTAACTGTAACCCAACTCAGGGACGCGTGTGAAAAGATCACTCCGTTTCTCCCCACCGCAGACCCCCACCAGTTTTTCGCAAAGGTAAAACAACAGGCTACCATGTACGGCCTGGACGAGAGAGAGCAGGTTAAACTCACAGTTCTGAGTTTAGACCCATCGGTTGTAGCAGCCCTCCCCGACCCACAGAATGTTGGCGGAGGAACCCTAGAGGAAATGCACACCTCCATTTTAGATGCCATAGGGTATAATCGAGGTGACCCCGTAGAAGGACTTAATAAGTGCCGGCAGAAGAAAACCGAGCACCCCACAGCATTCGCCGGAAGGCTGTGGATCCATTTTAATGCAGAATTTGGCGATTTAAATAGAGCCCATTTGAACCGTGAAAATATGGTTAAATGGACGCGCACCATAATTTCTCATGCAACAGAAGCAGGACAGAGCGCTTGCAACAGCTATGACCCCTCAGAGGAGGCCCATAATGAGAAGTGGGTCCTGAAAAGATTGTCCCGCGCTTGGGAGCAATCAGTTCAGGGCAAGAGTAGAGTGAAATCCCCAGAAGAAGCTCAGGCTGCAGCAGACATACAGGCATTGAGAGAGCACCAAAAACCCGCATGGGTGAATGAAGGAAAGAGCAGCCCTCCACAGAAGTCGCAGGAATGCTACAACTGTGGACAGTTAGGACATTGGGCAAAAGAATGTAATGGACCCCAGAGATCACAGAGAGGCCAGCAGACAGGCACTCTGAGTAGGAATAAAACAAAACCGATCCATAGTATAGGGATCCAGTCAGGACAGACCAATGTGGACGGAACGGACTGACGGTGTTCGGGCTCCCCCACTTGGGTCTGTGACACACTATGGGATCCATCAGGAAGACCGGTAGTCACGGCAAAGTTAAGAGGGAAGCCCATAGAGTTACTTTGGGACACAGGAGGCTCCCGCACCACAATTAACTCCACCACCACGGCACACACAGACACGTGGCCGACCACCTCCACCATCACACTTAGCGGGTTCACCGGACACTCGCAGCAGGGACACATTACAGCACCCGTAGCAATCCAGCTAGGGAACATTTCCACCAAACACCCCGTTGTTCTAGTAAATCTTCCCCGGACAGCAGAACACATCCTAGGGATAGATTTTATGAACGCCCATAGCCTGTCGTTCGACCCAGTGAACCAATGTGTCTGGTGAATGGCAAGATCGGACAGAGCACCCGCTACTCTCACAGTAGGAGAGTACGCTAACAGGATTAGTGCAGTAGGAGAATACTCATTTGACCCGACTACACTAAACACGGACAGACAAGTTAAAGCAGTGCTCAACAAACATAGGACAGCATTTGCCAGTCACCGGCATGACTGTGGCAGAATGACTGGACAAATTCACGTTACCGGACCTGACCCCAGACCACAAAAACAATATAGATTTCCCCTAGAAGCAGAGGGAGAAATAGAGAAAGTGATAGGTAGCTTATTGGAGCAAGGTGTGCTTAGAACAGTAGCCTCGACCAATAATGCCCCTATTTGGCCAGTGAGAAAGCCCGACGGATCATGGCGTCTGACCATTGATTATCGGGAACTCAATAAAGTAACCCCAGCAGTAGCCCCCACGGTAGCAACAAGTCCCGAGACCATGCTCAAGCAGGGACTCAACTCCAAGTTTTTCACGGTTTTGGACATTAGCAATGGCTTCTGGTCAATCCCATTGGCAAAGGCGTGCCAGTACAAATTTGCCTTCACTTTTAAAACACAACAGTATACGTGGACATGCCTTCCACAAGGATTCCACAATTCCCCCTCCATTTTCCACCGACAGCTGGCGAATGGCTTAGAAAAATTTTCCCGCCCCGAATGTCTGGTACAGTATGTAGACGACCTACTACTGCAGACAGACACAAAGGCAGAGCACATTACGCTTCTGGCCGAACTCCTGGAACTTTTAACCGAGATTGGATGTAAAGTTAACCCAAGAAAGGCCCAGATTTTGGAAAGTAAAGTGATGTATTTGGGAACAGTCATCACACACGGCAAACGCGAGATCGAATTCAAAAGAATTGATTCGATTGTCAAATTGCCCCTTCCCCAGAATGTTTCAGCCCTCCGGTCGTTTTTAGGACTGGTTGGTTATTGTCGGAACCACATCGACGGATTCGCGACAAAAGCCGCCCCACTCTCAGACCTCCTTAAGAAAGGAGCCCCCTGGGAATGGCTTCCGCAGCATACAGAGGCTGTGGAGGAGTTAAAGAAAGCCCTTAGCGCAGCACCCGCGCTACAAGTCCCAGACCGACTTTCCCCCTATGCAATAGAGGTAGCGAGCACAGATCTGACCCTCTCGGCCGTGTTACTTCAGGAACGGCACGAGCAGCTAAGACCAGTGGCTTATGCCTCCCGACTGTTAGACCCAGTTGAACAAGGATTTTCAGCCTGCGAGAGGCACCTCCTTGCTGTCTTCTGGGCAGTTCAGTATTTTTCCTACATTACCGGACTCAACCCCACCACCATTTTGACCGAGCACACCCCCACACAGTTACTACTAGACGGTCGACTGAAGGACGGTTCAGTTAGCCAGTTTAGGGCAGCTAGGTGGACACTACTTTTACAAGGACGGGACATTACAGTAAAACGGACCCGCACACACACATTTTTAGCCGACAACCTCCAATACCCAGGACAGCCCCATGAATGTGAAATTGTAGCCCCCTTACATAACACCGGACCCTTTATAGCAAAGACACACCCCAGGAAGATAGGGAACCCAAGACAAAGCCCCCAACCCACAGACACGTGTGGACCACTGAGGATTTACGTAGACGGTTCATCCACAGTTTTAGAAGGTGAGCGTATCACAGGATGCGGCATCTATGTCGAGGACGCGCAGGGGCGCGCTCTCGAAGAGATAGCTTTAAAACTACCCGGACACTTAGGCGCGCAGGCAGCAGAGCTCGCGGCCATAGCTTATATAGTGGACCACCCCGATTCTTTCCCCAGCCCAGCGGACATATATTCGGACAGTTTATATGTCTGCAATAGTTTAACCGATTTCCTGCCCCTGTGGAGGACACGAGGTTTTGTCTCCGCAGATGGGAAACCCCTTCCATCAGCCCCTTTACTCAAACACATTTTAGAGAAAGCGAAGGACAGGACCTTCGGCATTATCAAAGTAAGAAGCCACCATAGGTCATCCCCCCCTGGGAATGTAAAAGCCGACGCACTGGCTAAGGCAGGTTCCAGGCGAGGACACTTATGGACACCCCCAGCTAGCGCACCAGCTAGCGCCCCTGTGAGCGCAGTCCAAGTCTCACAGACCAGTATTAAAGATTTAGTAGAGGCACAGAAGCAAGATGAGGATCTCAGGGAGATTTTCAAAGGCAACTTTGTGCCACAGTATGACAAGTTCAGACACGCACTGACCACACATGAGGGTGTGATCATAAAGGATCAGCTTTATGTGGTCCCGCAGCAGGACAGGAATGAAATGATTGCTTTGTTCCATGATGGACACGGGCACCAAGGGACCGACGCAACCACGAGGCACCTCAGGCAGCTCTGTTGGTGGCCTAACCTAAGGACAGATGTAGGTCACTACATCGAGAATTGCCTTATTTGCGCCCAGAATAACCCGGAGAGGTATTCTAAAAAGGCACAACTTCGGCATACTCGACCAGTTAATGGCCCCTGGACAAACCTCCAGATCGACTTTATAGGACCATTGCCCCCTTGTAGGAATGGCTATAAATACGTTCTGGTGGTCATCGATACCTTTACCAAATGGGTAGAGGCATTCCCCTCTAGAACGAATACAGCTAAGACAGCTGCAAAGATCCTGACCCACCACATCTTCACGAGATGGGGTTTACCCCGTAGCATTGATTCGGACCAGGGATCTCACTTTACAGGACGGGTCATGAAGAACGTCCTGACAATATTTGGAATAAAACAAAATTTTCATATTCCGTATCACCCACAGTCCAGCGGGATTGTAGAGCGCATGAATCGGACCCTAAAATCTACGCTTAGAAAAATGGTTCAAGAGAACAACTCCACATGGGATTCAGTGCTCCCATTTGCACTCATGTTCATCAGAAATACAGTTTCCACTTCCACAGGATACACACCACACACACTCATGACCGGACGCCCTATGAAAGGTACAGAATTCCTTTTAGGACTGGACATGACTAGCCCCGAAGTGACGGCCCTCACACACGAAAAGACGGTTAAAGACCTGGTTGAGACTGTGAGGTCTGCACAGATTGCAGCCGCAGTTCAGCTAGGGAAACGCCGTAAACAACGCACAGCTTGTTTTAACAAGACCGTACACCCCACAGAATTCCAGGTTGGGCAACAGGTAATGCTATCTGTATACAACCCCAGCAGTTTTTTGGCACCAAAATATTCCGGACCATACTCAATTTCGGATAAAATTAGGCCCTCAGTTTATAGGATAAAATATCCTAATGGTAAGACCGCGTGGTTCCATATCAACCAGTTAAAGGCATATGGAACACAGGCCAACCATGCACACCACGTCCTGCTAGACGCAGCAGAACACCTCACCCCACCCACTAGAGACACGTTTCCACCATCCCCCTCACAGACCAGTTCTTCATCGGACTCGCCCACGACTCCGCCCACTGACCATGACAGACCACGCCCCGAAACGCCCACAAGCTGCCGCAGCAGAGACAGCGATACAGACACTGACTCTGAGGACAGCCACAGCACACCACACTACAGCCCACATTGCAGCGACAATGACCCCGACTACAGTGACCCCATGGAAGTCACTTACATTAAAAACCCAGACCCACCACCCGACCCCGACGACCCCGACAATACCCATTCACTTTTGGACCCAACACTCTGGCACAGGGACAATTCGTACAGACTTGTCCGCAACGATGAAAGTGACCCCCGGTCACACAATTCAAAAATATCATGCCTGATCCACACAAGGGTGTGGGATCCGGGAGAGCAGGACGACACGGTGTCTGAATCCCGATACGGCAACCCCTTTGTGACCCTGTTCACAGAGACAGAGGAAAAGTGAGGTGTCCAGATGATGTAAAATAGGAATCGCTTGAGGGAAGCGATGTCCTTTCTGATGGAACCTGCACGCATGTTTGTTTGTCAGTTTATGTTTGTTTGTTAATATGTAAAGAGGTTGATTACAGATCTTTTCAGCTGAAAAGATTGTGACCACCTTCCACACCCGTTAGTTTGTCCGCAAATACCTTTGAGAACTTCGGTTCGCAACCCAACCGTTTGATTGGAGATCTTTTCAGTTGTAAGGATTGCGACCACCTCGCAAGCACTTTAGCTTGTCTGCCGAAACTTCTGAGAACTTCAGTTGTATCCTCTGGTGAACCGACACGGTTCACGACTTGTTCCCTGTTTTCAGATGAAGGAGCGTCTTGGCTCCTCCATTGTTTTTAGGTGCCCCTCTATTCGGCGAATAGAGGCTGCAAATCCATGATAAACACATTCTTGCCCGTTTAATCCAGGTTACTCAGGCAGTGGACAAACGGCACTGAGGACCCGCCCTGTCTGAGAACCCACTTTGGTCAGCCAAGCTCGGGTATGGCACAGCACGCCCTACCCGGGGATCCCATTCAAATCATACCCGTAGCGGCCCATACGCAACCCATTCGACCTTTTGTTTCCAAGTTGTTTTCATTTTTCGTTAGGCAGCCCTTAGGCCGCCATCCCACATGCTATTTACATCCAGGAACATTCGGATGGTAAATGAGCAAAGCCTGCGAGACGGCTCGCAGGAGGAGAGTTGTTAGGTGTATTGTGTTCATTAAATTCGCTTTTGAAAAAAAAAAATGAGGGGAGTCACAGGGTGTGACTTGGCCAGTCATTTTTAAAGGGTCAATTGGAATTGAAAGACAGATACACTAACAAGTACGGATATTAAGCTGTATTGACAGATACTGTGCTTGATCCCATAGCTTTCGAAGGACGAAACAGGGACCACAGCAAGGATCGGCCATACAGGAGGAAGAAAAGAAGGAAAATGAAGAGAAGATGATGGAAGCCCACTTATTGCTTTTAAATGTTATATTTGTTTGTGTGGAAGCAAGACACGTTTCCCCCACAACCCCCACCGTAAATGTTTCACTTACAGCAACTCCCCCGTGCTCAGCTCTGATCAGTGAGGTTCAGACCTGGTGCACAAAATTTATGACATGGTACTCCATGTCATACGTGATTGAATCACTGCTAGTGATTGCAATCCTCGCCATACTTGTACAGACCCTCAGGTTGAGGAAGTGGAAGAGGAGAGCCTCCCGTTCCTGCCCCTCAACCGTCTATGGAGTTCGATCTCCTATTTTTCGATTTCATCAATCCCCTTTGCCCCATGATGAATAAAGCACTGTGAATAAAATAAAAAAATGTACCCATGTATTATATTGTCCTGAACTCGACTGCCGAGTCAGGAAATGTTATGTGATGTGGTATGAATGGATGAGATTTAGTCTGTAATGAAATGTTTAAGTTAAGTTAAGGATAATTGTGATAGGTAGAGGTTCCCAGTTTGTGGTAATGCATGTCCCCTTTGACATAGCGCCAAGTAGAGATGTCAGTTAAAAAAATTTTCTTCCCATAGTTTAAGGACAGAGTAGACGCTCAGGAGCTTGCCGAGGTCAGGGAACACAAAGAAGGCAACCCAGATGCACTCAAGGCAACGTACATAGGTGATCCTTCACAATATTTTGATTGTGAGGATCACAAGGAGGGAATGTAGCCACTGTAGCCACCTAAAATGGACACTGAACCAAACAATGGACACAAAAGAGGAACACGTAGACCTCTTATCTGAATTACTAGGCCTACTGCAATCAATCAGATGTAAGGTAAACCCCAAAAAGGCCCAGATTTTAAAAGAAAAAGTTCTTTACTTAGGCACCATCATCACCCACGGGAAGAGAGAAATTGAGCAAAAACAGATCGAGTCCATTGTTAAATTGCCCCTGCCCCAAAATGTCATTCCTAGGTTTGGTAGGATATTGCAGAAATTATATAGATGGTTTTGCCAGCAAAACAGCTCCACTCTCAGAGCTCCTTAAAAAGAACGCCTCATGGGAATGGCTTCCGCAGCACACAGACGCCATTGACGATTTAAAATGCACCCTAGGCACAGCCCCCGCTTTACAACTTCCAGACCCAGACTCGGCCTATGCCATAGAAGTAGCAACCACCGACCGAACCCAATCAGCAGTGCTCCTGCAAGAACGACACAATCACTTAGGACCCGTAGCCTATGCCTCAAGAGTATTAGACCCCGTAGAGCAAAGATTCTCAGCCTGCAAACGGCACTTTCTTGCAGTCTTTTGGGCAGTACAGTACTTTGCATACATCACAGGTCTCAACCCAGTCACAATCTTGACCGAGTACACCCCCACGTAACTATTACTAGACGTAGATTAAAGGACGGTTCAGTCAGCCAAATCAAAGCAGTTCGCTGGACACTACTGTTACAAGTACTATTACAGTAAAACCCACCAAAACCCACACATTTCTGGCCAATAATCTCCAATATGCAGGGACCCCCACATGAGTGCCAGATAATAGCAGCCCAACACCACACAGGACCTTTTATCCCAAAGTCACTACACCCACGAGCAGGCAGTAAGACACAGGACTGCCAAACCACAGGGGATACTTAAAAAATTTATGCAGACAGTTCTTCCTCAATCGAAAATGGAGTTAGAATAACTGGTTGTGGAATTTACATGGAAAACGCGCAGGGACGCCCACCGGAAGAGATCGCTTTAAAATTGCCCGGCCACCTAGGCTTACAAGCAGCAGAACTCGCAACCATAGCCTATGTAATTCAGCACCCCGACTCTTCTCCAACTCTCGCAGACATACACTCAGACAACCTGTACGTGTGCAACAGCTTAACTGAATTCCTGCCCCAGTGGGAATCTCGAAGTTTTGTTTCAGCCGATGGAAAACCCCTACCCTCTGCCCCATTGTTAAAGCACACTCTCACGACAGCCTCAGATTGCACATTCGGTATCATTAAAGTAAGAAGGTTTTAGACGGCACCTTCCCAGCCCCCTATGATAAATGGAAGGACGCATTGACTGTACAGGATGGCATAGTTATAAAAAATGGAATTTATGTGGTCCCCACCCAGGACAGAAACCAACTCATTTACCAATATCATGATGGACACGGACATGAAGGGATAGACCAGGGGTGGGCAAACTTTTCCGTGCAAGGGCCACATTCAGAAATTCAAAATTTTAAAGGGCCACATAGTATATTAAGTAAAATAATTAATATTTAAAATAGCCAAAATAAAAGTTTTTTAAAGAAAAAAAAGCAATTAATTTTTATTAATTAATATTTTAAAGTAGAAACTTCACATGAAACACATGTTGTGCCGAGCAATGATCACCCTACTCAAGTCAACGTATCCACCCTATACCAGTAACCCCACAGCACCCCCCCCCCTTAAAAATAACCTTAAAAATAAAAAAAATGAAAAAATTTTTTTTTTTTAATGACTTGATCTTGGTTGGCCGCATAAAGACCTTTGGCGGGCCGCATGCGGCCCGCGGACCGTAGTTTACCCACCCCTGGGATAGACAATACCATTGCCCATTTAAGACCATTGTGTTGGTGGCCCGATTTAAAAAGCAATGTTACCCATTATGTTGAGAATTGCCTTATCTGTGCTCAGAACAATCCTGAACGTTACTCAAAGAAAGGACAATTACGTCACGCCAACCTGTGAATGGCCCTTGGACAAATTTGCAAATCGACAACATTGGCCCCCTTCCCCCTTGCAGAAACGGTTTCAAGTACGTGCTGGTTGCAATCGACACCTTTACTAAATGGGTAGAAGCATTTCCCTCACGGACAAACACAGCAAAGACCACCGCTATGATTTTGACCCAACAGATATTCACACGCTGGGGTCTCCCCCACAGTATTGAGTCAGACCAAGGTTCCCACTTCACCGGCAGAGTCATGCAAAATGTTTTAACAAGTTTTGGGATCAGGCAGAAAATCCATACAGCATATCATCCCCAATCCAGTGGCATTGTCGAGAGAATGAATCGAACTTTAAAAGCAACCATTAGGAAGATGGTGCAACAGAATAATACCACGTGGGACACAGTCCTCCCATTTGCTCTCATGTTTATGCGGAATACCGTTTCCAGTTCAACACGTTTCACCCCCACACTTTCATGACAGGGCGGCCTAGGAAGGATATTGAATATTTATCAGGCCTCGATCTGGCCAGCCCCACAGTACCCGCCCTCACCCACAAAAAAGCAGTCCAACAGGTTACAGATAACATTAAAGCGGCACAACTCACTGCTGCTGTCCGATTAGGTGCTAGAAGGAAGCAGAGTAAAGCCTGGTTTGACAAAACCGTCCACCCCGTAGAGTGCACAGTCGATCAGCAAGTAATGGTTTCACTTTACACCCCCAGTTCTTTCCTCGCCCCCAAATTTGCAGAACCCTACTCCATTTCCGACAAAGTGAGCCCCTCCGTGTACAACGTAATTTACCTCAGCGGTACAACTGGTTGGTTCCACATCAACCAACTCAAAGTCTACGGATCACAATGTAGCCACTCCCAGCAGATCTCTCTGGCAATAGGAGACGATTATGCCCCGCCCATCGACAACCTAGTCCAACCCCCACATCACCCCTCTCCCAGCCATGCCGGCATTTATTCCTTGCCACACCCACAGACCCAAACTTGTCTCCCCACAGGTATGGAATTTCACCTTGAACTTGACTCCGACGACAGCAAGAGCCTCCCGGATTTGATTACTATCCCTGAACACTGGCGTGATCTCTCTGCCTCAGTCACCGCAGACCCCGAACCACGACTTAGATATCTTTGGCCCCCTATATGCCCTTCCCCAGCCACCGCCACAGCCACCGCCCGACCACAGTAACTTGCCCTCCACTCCCACCTCCCCTGCGCCTCACGACAAACAAGCCCCTCTTTGGCACCGCGACAACTCTTGTAGACTAGTAAGGCACGATGATTCGGATTATCCGATGGCCCACACGGCCAAGGCACAGAAACGGCAGACACGAGTCTGGCAATCGGGAGATGGTGATGATTCAGATACTGACTCTCGTTTCTGTATTGCTTTTACAACACTGTTTGATACAGAGCCCTGAGGTGTCCAGATGATGAGAAGGAGCCTAAGTATTAAGGTGTCCAAAGTTGTGAAGGAGCCTGCCCGCCTTTTTCCTTCTTCGTTTTTCTACTACATGGTTTTAATTCATGTCGCCCGACACAAAATTACTCTTCTGATTCGAGGGTACGATACCCAGTCTTATCAAAAAAGCTCTTCACACACCCTCCATCATTCCAGTTGGGGTCATATATGTACGCCAGTGTCACCGATATCCCCTCTAGAAACCCTGTCACTATCTCGTAACTGCCCCCCCCAGGTCCGCCACCACCTTCTCCATCTGAAACCTCACCATCTTTCCCACCAATACCACTATCCCCGAGCCCTGCTATGGAACCCTGAGTGGAACGGGCGGCATGGTAGCACAGTGGCTTCACAGCCCCAGGGTCCCAGTTTCAATTTTCGGCTTGGGTCACTGTCTGTGTGGAGTCTGTACGTTCTCCCCGTGTCTGCGTGGGTTTTCTCTGGGTGCTCCGGTTTCCTCCCACAGTCCAAAGATATGCAGGTTCGGTGGATTGGCTATGATAAATTGCCCTCCATGTCCAAAAAGGATAGGTGGGGTTACTGGGTCATAGGGATAGGGTGGAGGTGTGGGTTTAAGTACGGTGCTCTTTCCAAGGGCCTGTACAGACGCGATGGGCCGAATGGCCTCCTTCTGCACTGTAAATTCTATGATTCTATGATCTTGATTAATAAGGGGATCAGGGGTTAGAACATAGAACATAGAACATAGAACGATACAGCGCAGTACAGGCCCTTCGGCCCTCGATGTTGCACCGACATGGAAAAAAACTAAAGGCCATCTAACCTACACTATGCCCTTATCATCCATATGCTTATCCAATAAACTTTTAAATGCCCTCAATGTTGGCGAGTTCACTACTGTTGCAGGTAGGGCATTCCACGGCCTCACCACTCTTTGCGTAAAAAACCCACCTCTGACCTCTGTCCTATATCTATTACCCCTCAATTTAAGGCTATGTCCCCTCGTGCTAGCCACCTCCATCCGCGGGAGAAGGCTCTCACTGTCCACCCTATCTAACCCTCTTATCATTTTGTATGCCTCTATTAAGTCACCTCTTAACCTTCTTCTCTCTAACGAAAACAACCTCAAGTCCATCAGCCTTTCCTCATAAGATTTTCCCTCCATACCAGGCAACATCCTGGTAAATCTCCTCTGCACCCGTTCCAAAGCTTCCACGTCCTTCCTATAATGAGGCGACCAGAACTGTACGCAATACTCCAAATGCGGCCGTACTAGAGTTTTGTACAACTGCAACATGACCTCATGGCTCCGGAACTCAATCCCTCTACTAATAAAGGCCAACACACCATAGGCCTTCTTCACAACCCTATCAACCTGGGTGGCAACTTTCAGGGATCTATGTACATGGACACCAAGATCCCTCTGCTCATCCACACTACCAAGAATTTTACCATTAGCCAAATATTCCGCATTCCTGTTATTCTTTCCAAAGTGAATCACCTCACACTTCTCCACATTAAACTCCATTTGCCACGTCTCAGCCCAGCTCTGCAGCTTATCTATGTCCCTCTGTAACCTGCAACATCCTTCCGCACTGTCTACAACTCCACCGACTTTAGTGTCGTCTGCAAATTTACTCACCCATCCTTCTGCGCCCTCCTCTAGGTCATTTATAAAAATGACAAACAGCAACGGCCCCAGAACAGATCCTTGTGGTACGCCACTCGTAACTGAACTCCATTCTGAACATTTCCCATCAACTACCACTCTCTGTCTTCTTTCAACTAGCCAATTTCTGATCCACATCTCTAAATCACCCTCAATCCCCAGCCTCCGTATTTTCTGCAATAGCCGACCGTGGGGAACCTTATCAAATGCTTTACTGAAATCCATATACACCACATGTACGCTCTACCCTCGTCTACCTGTTCAGTCACCTTCTCAAAGAACTCGATAAGGTTTGTGAGGCATGACCTACCCTTCACAAAACCATGCTGACTATCCCTAATCATATTATTCCTATCTAGATGATTATAAATCGTATCTTTTATAATCCTCTCCAAGACCTTACCCACCACAGACGTTAGGCTCACCGGCCTATAGTTACCGGGGTTATCTCTACTCCCCTTCTTGAACAAAGGGACCACATTTGCTACCCTCCAATCCTCTGGCACTATTCCTGTAGCCAATGATGACATAAAAATCAAAGCCAAAGGCTCAGCAATCTCTTCCCTGGCTTCCCAGAGAATCCTAGGATAAATCCCATCAGGCCCCGGGGACTTATCTATTTTCACCTTGTCCAGAATTGCCAACACTTCTTCCCTACGCACCTCAATGCCATCTATTCTAATAGCCTGGGTCTCAGCATTTTCCTCCACAATATTATCTTTTTCTTGAGTGAATACTGACGAAAAGTATTCATTTAGTATCTCGCTTATCTCCTCAGCCTCCACACACAACTTCCCACCACTGTCCTTGACTGGCCCTACTCTTACCCTAGTCATTCTTTTATTCCTGACATACCTATAGAAAGCTTTTGGGTTTTCCTTGATCCTACCTGCCAAAGACTTCTCATGTCCCCTCCTTGCTCGTCTCAGCTCTCTCTTTAGATCCTTCCTCGCTTCCTTGTAACTATCAAGCGCCCCAACTGAAACTTCACGCCTCATCTTCACATAGGCCTCCTTCTTCCTCTTAACAAGAGATTCCACTTCTTTGGTAAACCATGGTTCCCTCGCTCGGCCCCTTCCTCCCTGCCTGACTGGTACGTACTTATCAAGAACATGCAATAGCTGTTCCTTGAACAAGCTCCACATATCCAGTGTGCCCAACCCTTGCAGCCTACTTCTCCAACCAACACATCCTAAGTCATGTCTAATGGCATCATAATTGCCCTTCCCCCAGCTATAACTCTTGCCCTGCGGGGTATACTTATCCCTTTCCATCACTAACGTAAAGGTCACTGAATTGTGGTCACTGTTTCCAAAGTGCTCACCTACCTCCAGATCTAACACCTGGCCTGGTTCATTACCCAAAACCAAATCCAATGTGGCCTCGCCTCTTGTTGGCCTGTCAACATATTGTGTCAGGAAACCCTCCTGCACACATTGTACAAAGAACGACCCATCTAATGTACTCGAACTATATCTTTTCCAGTCAATATTTGGAAAGTTAAAGTCTCCCATAACAACTACCCTGTTACTTTCGCTCTTTTCCAGAATCATCTTCGCCATCCTTTCCTCTACATCCCTAGAACTATTAGGTGGCCTATAGAAAACTCCCAACAGGGTGACCTCTCCGTTCCTGTTTCTAACCTCAGCCCATACTACCTCAGAAGAAGAGTCCCCATCTAGCATCCTTTCCGCCACCGTAATACTGTCCTTGACTAGCAGCGCCACACCTCCCCCTCTTTTGCCCCCTTCTCTGAGCTTACTAAAACACCTAAACCCCGGAACCTGCAACAACCATTCCTGTCCCTGCTCTATCCATGTCTCTGAAATGGCCACAACATCGAAGTCCCAGGTACCAACCCATGCTGCCAGTTCCCCTACCTTATTTCGTATACTCCTGGCATTGAAGTAGACACACTTCAAACCACCTACCTGAACACTGGCACCCTCTTGCGAAGTCAAATCTGTGCTCCTGACCTCTATACTCTCAATCTCCCGTACCCCAAAACTACAATCCAGGTTCCCATGCCCCTGCTGAATTAGTTTAAACCCCCCCAAAGAGCACTAACAAATCTCCCCCCCAGGATATTGGTGCCCCTCAGGTTCAGATGTAGACCATCCTGTCTATAGAGGTCCCACCTTCCCCAGAAAGAGCCCCAGTTATCCTGAAATCTGAATCCCTCCCGCCTGCACCATCCCTGTAGCCACGTGTTTAATTGCTCTCTCTCCCTATTCCTCATCTCACTATCACGTGGCACGGGCAACAACCCAGAGATAACAACTCTGTTTGTTCTTGCTCTGAGCTTCCATCCTAGCTCCCTAAAGGCCTGCCTGACATCCTTGTCCCCTTTCCTACCTATGTCGTTAGTGCCAATGTGGACTACGACTTGGGGCTGCTCCCCCTCCCCCTTAAGGACCCGGAAAACACGATCCGAGACATCACGTACCCTTGCACCTGGGAGGCAACATACCAAACGTGAGTCTCTCTCGCTCCCACAAAATCTCCTATCTGTGCCCCTGACTATTGAGTCCCCAATTACTAGTGTTCTACTCCTTTCCCCCCTTCCCTTCTGAGCAACAGGGACAGACTCCGTGCCAGAGGCCCGTACCCCATGGCTTACCCCTGGTAAGTCCCCCCCCCCCACAAGTATCCAAAACGGTAAAACATAGAACAGTGCAGCACAGAACAGGCCCTTCGGCCCTCGATGTTGTGCCGAGCAATGATCACCCTACTCAAACCCACGTATCCACCCTGTACCCGTAACCCAACAATCCCCCCATTAACCTTACACTACGGGCAATTTAGCATGGCCAATCCACCTAACCAGCACATCTTTGGACTGTGGGAGGAAACCGGAGCACCCGGAGGAAACCCACGCAGACACGGGGAGGACGTGCAGACTCCACACAGTCAGTGACCCAGCCGGGAATCGAACCTGGGACCCTGGAGCTGTGAAGCATTTATGCTAACCACCATGCTACCGCACTGCCAGAGAGTTCGCAATTGAATTCTATCAGAAAGTTAAGGACACATTGGCACCGCTGATGGTGGGAATGTTTGAGGATGCGATAGGGAGGGGTTTCATGCCGCAAACGATGAGGCAAGATTCTATTTCATTGCTGGTAAAGAAAGATAAGGATCCAGTGGAGTGTGGGTTGTACAGGACCATATCCCCACTGGATGTAGATGTCAAGGTATTGGCAAAGGTGTGAAGGGAAGGCAACTGATCTGAAATATGATGAGGTCGTTGAATGTGGTCCTGTCTTCGGCGAGGTAAAGGAGACGGAGATGGTAGTGGCATTGGACGCAGAGAAGACGTTTGATTGTATAGATTGGGGTTACTTCATGGCGGTATTGGAGGGATTTGGAATTGACTGAGGTTCGTGGCGTGGGTACGGCTCTTGTATAAGGAGCCGATGGTGAGTGTTTGCACTAACAACGTGAACCCAGGGTAGTTTACACAGCACCAGGGCATGAGACCAGGGTGCCCG
This sequence comes from Scyliorhinus canicula, assembly GCF_902713615.1. Classification (NCBI taxonomy): domain Eukaryota; kingdom Metazoa; phylum Chordata; class Chondrichthyes; order Carcharhiniformes; family Scyliorhinidae; genus Scyliorhinus; species Scyliorhinus canicula. The sequence goes on along the minus strand of NC_052163.1, from coordinate 71,408,195 downwards.
ATGCCCCTCCGTGTTGTTTCATTGGCTATAGAGCCCTTGGCCCATTGCGCTAAGGAGCTCGGGGCTGTGGAAGGGGATAGTGAGGTGGGCGGTGGGACATGGGGTGTCCTTATGCATTGTTGATCTGCTATTGTATATGTCGGAACCGAGCACGTCGTTGGGGAGTATAATGAGCTGCTCCAGAGATTCGGGACATTCTCGGGGTATAATTGAATTTAGGCAAGAGCAAGTATTTTTATGGTCTCCCCATCGAGAATAGGAGTGGGGGTGGGGATGCTGCCATTTCGCTTATTGGGGGAGGGGGGGGGGAAGGTGGCCAGGATTAGGAGGGTTGTCCTGCAGAGAGGATGACAGGAGCGGGGAGTAGGTGGGGCAGTTAGGCCCGCCCAAACAAGGTGTACTATTATCACTGAGGGAGAATTCAGAATGTCCAAATCATCTAACAAGTACGGGACTTGTGGGAGGAAACCAGAGCATCCGGAGGAAACCCACGCAGACACGGGGAGAACGTGCAGACTCCACACAGACAGTGACCCAAGCTGGGAATCGAACCTGGGTCCCTGGAACTGTGAAGCAACAGTGCTAACGACTGTGCTACCGTGCTGTCCTGGGCGGCGAATGCAGAAAAGGTGGGGGTCTGGAGCAAGGAGGGGAGGCCCGCTGGGTTGGGATGGAGGCGGGCTCATGCAGGGGGTCAGGGTTGCGGGCACTGGCAACGGCACAGTTTCCAATGGCTCCAGGAAATTATTTGGTGAATCTGGTGCTGGTGGCCACATTAAAGATTTGGAGGCAATTTAGGCTGCTTGGGGCAGGATCAGGGGTGATGTTGATTAGGGGGATTCATGGGTTGGAGTCAGGTAGGATGGATGTGTGGCAAAGGAGATTGCATGAGAGTGGGCTCAAGGAAATGAAGGATTTGTTTCTTGGGGGCGATTCACGAGCCGAGAGAAATCGGGGGAGAAGTATGGGTTTAGGTACGTACAGGTTCGAGCCTTCGCAAGAAAGGTTTCCCCGACTTTCCCAATTGAGTCAGTCTCTTTGTTGCTGGTGGCGGTGCTGTCAGCGGGAGGGATGGAGAGTGGGGTAACAGAGTGTCCATGGATGGGAATCAGGCAAAGTGGGAGGAGATGCTGGTGGGCATTGGAAGTGGGACTGCGAGCGATGTGGGAGGGACCCCGCAAACCATGTTCTTATGTTTTGGTCCTGCCCGAAGCTGGAAAGTTTTTGGAGGACGGTATTCAGCACAATCATAGGGGTCTTACAAATCGATGTGGAGCCTGGTCCCCGAGAAGCCATATTCGGGTGTCGGACTGGACCTAGTGGCAGGTGGGAGCAGGGCACATGTTTTAGTCTTCAACTTGATGATCACTCGTAGGGTGGAGGTTCGCCTCTCCACCCTACGAGTGGCACCTGCTGGGAATTGTCACCCTGGAGAAGGTCAAGTTTGAGCTGAGGGGGCACAGGAGGGGTTCTACAATTGTTGGGGTTAGTCATCATGCACTTTCGGGAGTCTTTTTGCCATTGCCTGATGGGGGGAGGGGGAGGGTTGGGGATTTTTTGGGGGGCTTGATCGGGATTTTTTTTTAATATTGTGGGTCTGTGAACCTAGTTGACAATCAGAGGATTGAGGGCATGGCTGTGAACCTTGTTGTCACTCAGAGCATTTGGGCTGGGGATATAAACCTGCCTGTCAGTCAGAGGATTGGATTGGATTTGTTTTATTGTCATGTGTACAATGAAAACTATTGTTCTGCATACAGTCCAGGCAGATCATTCCATACATGGAAAAAAATAGGGCATACATGAATTAAAAGTTTAATACAGTTATAAGACATGTGGGAAGAGAATCTGTGTGAGATAGCTCGCAGAGAGTCGCCACACTCCAGCGCCATCTTACATTGGTGAGGGGGGTGGGGGGTAGGGTGGGGTGGCGGGGGGGGGGGGGGGGGGGGGGTGTGAACCTAGCTGTCAATCAGAGCATTGGGGTCGGAGCTGTGAACCTTGCTGTCAATCAGAGCATTGGGGAGCGGCTGTGATACTAGTTGTCAATCAGAGCATTGAAGCAGGGAATCATAGAATCTACAGTGCAGAAAGAGGTCATTTGGCCCATCGAGTCTACATCGGTGCCTGAAAGAGCACCCTGCCTAAGTCCACACCTCCACCCTAGCCCCGTAACCCAGCAACCTCACCGAATGTTTGGACATTGTTGGGCAATTTAGAGTGACTAATCCACCTAACTCGCACATCTTTGGACTGTGGGAGGAAACCGGAGCACCCGGAGGAAACCCACGCACACACGGGGAGAACGTGCAGGCAGAGGGCAAATCTACTGACAATGGCAAAGCTCTTAGGAATATAAAAAATCAGAAAGATATGGGCGTGTAGGTCCACAGATCTTTGAAAGTGGCAACACAAGTGGACAAGGTAGTCAAGAAAGCAGACAGAATGCTTGCCTTCACTGGGCTGGGCATCAAGTATAAAAACTGGCAAGTTATGCGACAGTTGTATAGAACTTTGATAAGGCCGCACTTGGAATATTTTGTACAATTCTGGTCGCCATACTACCAGAAGGATGTGCAGGCTTTGGAGAGGGTGCAGAGGAGGGTTACCAGGGTGTTGTGTGGTCTGGAGGGTGTTAGCTATACAGAGAGACAGAATAGACTCGGACTGTTTTCATTAGAATTACAGAGGCTGAGGGGTGACCTGATAGAAGTCCACAGATTGCGGGGCATGGATAGAGTGGATGGGCAGGCACTCTTTCCTAGAGTGGAGGGATCAGTCACCAGGGGTATAGGTTTAAGGTCCTTGGGGCAAAGCTTAGAGGAGATATGCGAGGCAGGTTTTTTACGCAGAGTGGTGAGTGCCTGGAACACGTTGCCAGGGGAGGTTGTGGAAGCAGATACATTAACGGCATTCAAAAGGCATCTTGACAAACACATGGATAGGATGGGTACAGAGGGATACGGCACGAGGAAAGTGCTGAGGGTTTTAGCCAAGGTTGGTATCATGATTGGTACAGGGTGGAGGACCAATGTGCCTGTTCCTGTGCTGTATTGGTCTTTGTTCGCACAGACAGTGATCCAAGCTGGGTAGCAAACCCAGGTCCCAGGTGCTTAGAGGCAACAGTGATAACCACTGTGCTACCCGACCCCATCATGTCTATCAACACTGTCATGTGAGAGTACCTTTAAGAAATGGGTGTTTAATAGATGTACCTTTAAGAAATGAGTGTTTATCAGTGATGTCAGAGTGTGGATGAGCTGGGCTGTCTGTCAGCTTTTTACTTTTGTTTTAGGCTGTTTGCTGCAGGGTGTGTTTTAGTTTCGTTTTCAGAGCTGGATAGCTGCAGTCAAAGCCAAAAGGTGTATGAATCTCTCTCTGTAATCTAAAGACATTAAATCAATCCTGGTGATTTAAAACTAATAACAGTAATGACTTTAACCTGATGTGCTTCTGGTAAAAAGTGTTTTAAGTCATATGGATGTTAAAAGGAAATCTTAAAGGATTACTTAGTGTTGTAGTCTTTGGGGGTTGTATTTGAATTAATAGTTGCTAAGATGTTCACTGTATGTTTCAAAAAGGTTATCTTGAGTTCATGGAATAAACATTGTTTTGCTTTAAAAAAACTTTTCAATTTCTGCTGTACCACTCGTGTAGAGTGGACTGTGTGCTCCCCATACCACAATCTATTAAAAGTTGTGGGTCAGGTGAACGCCATGATACACTTTGGGGTTCTCTAACCCCTGGCCCATAACAAATTGGGGGCTCGAGGGGATAAAAGTCTATCTATTGGACTGGCTTTGTGAACTTAAAGACAGTGAGGGGTGAGCATATTGTGGTTGCTTATCAGGTGTGGTTCTAGTTTAAGTGGGGAGCGTGTTGTGGACAATGGCTCTTTCAGAGGCTCAGAAGTTTTTGGGGATGGAGACGGTCACACGCAGTACCTTACACACAGAGACTAAAAGCAGATCGTTAGATTTGGCAAAAACATTGCAGTTAACATTACCTGACAAAATGCGAAATGATGAGGTAATTATGACAGTGGCTGAGCATTTAACGTTGCCTGAGATACAGTTTGACTCATCAGAAATGGCTAAAATTCAGTTGCAAATTAAACAAATGGAACATGAGAAAGAATTAAAGCATCTTGAATACAAAAGAGATAGAGAGCAAAGAGAAAGGGAGATACAGATCAGGGAAAAGGATAAAGAGAGAGAGTTTGAACTTCAGAAAATGGCCATGAAACATGACAGTCAGGTAAAATTGGCAGGCATAAAGGGAAAGGTACAGTTGGATGATAGTGATGAGGATAGTGAGAAAGAGCGTCATTGTCGAAGGCTTGGTGGGGGTCTATTTAAATATGTCCAAGCATTGTCAAGGTATGACGAGAAGGAAGCGGAAGCCTTTTTAATTTCATTTGAGAAGGTGGCTAACAAATGAAATGGCCACAGGACATGTGGGTATTACTGATTCAAACAAAGCTGATAGGTAGGGCTAGTGAAGTGTTTGCATCACTACCGGAGGAGGTATCAGAGAAGAAAATGAGGAGGTGAAAAAATCCATCTTAGGTGAATATGAATTAGAGCCTGAAGCTTACAGACAAAGGTTCAGAAATATAAGGAAATAATTTGGCCAAACATACATGGAGTTTGAAAGGATCAAACAGAGTAATTTTGATAGGTGGAAAAGGGCTTAGAAAATAGACAAAACATATGAAATTATACTTCTGGAAGAGTTTAAAAATTCATTTCCTGATTGATGCACCATCGATTGCACGCGAGGCAAGTGATTTACCAATGTCAGGCTTTAATTAACTAGAACACAGCCTGGCGATCGTCTACAGTGGAAAGGGACGATCGTCAGGCTTCTGAGCATTTATACCTCGTTGATAGAGGCGTGGTTAACTCAGCCTCTCGGCCAATCGGTCGAGAGGCACATGACCGACCAGGGCCAATGGTAAGCCGACGTTCTGGCCCAATGGCAGACGAGTATGCAGATCATATCATCACACTGATGTAGTGAGAACTCATGTCGAAGAGCAGAGGGTTAAAACTGCGAGATTAGCAGCAGAAATAGCAGATGATTATGAATTAGTTCATAAATCAAAGTTTGGCTTCCGACATCAGATTCAGCCTGTGAGGGATAGAAACTGGGGACATGACAAATACTCAAGTGGTGACAGTGATCTGATGGGAGATAATAAGGAGTGTGTATCTCAGATTAAAAAAGAAATCCAGGAAGGTGGAAAAGAAATGAAAGGTTTTGAAATGTTTTCACTAATAAACTAGTTACAGTGTTGGTGGTTGAAGAAATGCACTGGAAAGGCTGATGTGGTAAAACAGGATAAGATAGTGGAGTTTGTTAAAGTGGTAAAGGAAATCCCAAGTGAAATGAAGGAGGTGCAAAAGATTGTACAGCCTGATCAAGAGGTGACTATCTTGTCCGGGAGTACAGTTTATCTTGAGTAATAATATAGCTGGATTGCAGGTGGGAGTGATGCCTACTGTGGTTGATAAGCCAATGGAAATTGGTCAACTGAAGTGTTGAAGGACGAATATCCTGGGATTTTTCCGGGTTGTGTAGTAACAAGGTTGCAAAGTCACAGGTTAAGACAAGAGGAGAAATCAAAGAGTGAAGATGAAGTTGAAGTACAATTATCAGAAACGATTTTTGATCAGATGGTTGAAAAAGAACAGGAACAGGTGGAGGATGAGGTGGATATTTTTAGTTCAGGAAAATTGGCGGAGTTACAACAGAAAGATGTAGAAATTAAACGATGTATCAGAAAGCATACACGGAAGAGGAATCTGAGTGTATACCAGAGTGTTATTACCGTAAAAGTAATGTCTTGATGTGAAAATGGAGACCTTTACATATGCAGGCGGATGAAAAGTGGGCAGAAATTCATCAAGTAGGAGGTGGTGTTGCTCTGTTATTTATGGATGACATCCGGGAAATAGCAAGGGATGACATTGGTGCTATGGAGGATAAGGTTGAATCCATTTGGGTGGAAATCAGGAATAGTAAGGCAAAAAAGTCACTGATAGGAGTAGTCTATCGGCCACCAAATAGTAATGTTATGGTGGGGCAGGCAATAAACAAAGAAATAACTGATGTATGTAGAAATGGTACAGCAGTTATCATGGGGGATTTTAATCTACATGTCGATTGGTTTAACCAGGTCGGTCAAGGCAACCTTGAGGAGGAGTTTATAGAATGTATCCGCGATAGTTTCCTAGAACAGTATGTAATGGAACCGACGAGGGAACAAGCGGTCCCAGATCTTGTCCTGTGTAATGAGACAGGATTGATTAATGATCTCATAGTTAGGGATCATAGAACATAGAACATAGAACGATACAGCGCAGTACAGGCCCTTCGGCCCTCAATGTTGCACCGACATGGAAAAAAAACTAAAGGCCATCTAACCTACACTATGCCCTTATCATCCATATGCTTATCCAATAAACTTTTAAATGCCCTCAATGTTGGCGAGTTCACTACTGTTGCAGGTAGGGCATTCCACGGCCTCACTACTCTTTGCGTAAAAAACCCACCTCTGACCTCTGTCCTATATCTATTACCCTTCAATTTAAGGCTATGTCCCCTCGTGATAGCCACCTCCATCCGCGGGAGAAGGCTCTCGCTGTCCACCCTATCTAACCCTCTGATCATTTTGTATGCCTCTATTAGGTCACCTCTTAACCTTCTTCTCTCTAACGAAAACAACCTCAAGTCCATCAGCCTTTCCTCATAAGATTTTCCCTCCATACCAGGCAACATCCTGGTAAATCTCCTCTGCACCCGTTCCAAAGCTTCTACGTCCTTCCTATAATGGGGCGACCAGAACTGTACGCAATACTCCAAATGCGGCCGTACTAGAGTTTTGTACAACTGCAACATGACCTCATGGCTCCGGAACTCAATCCCTCTACCAATAAAGGCCATCACACCATAGGCCTTCTTCACAACCCTATCAACCTGGGTGGCAACTTTCAGGGATCTATGTACATGGACACCGAGATCCCTCTGCTCATCCACACTACCAAGAATTTTACCATTAGCCAAATATTCCGCATTCCTGTTATTCTTTCCAAAGTGAATCACCTCACACTTCTCCACATTAAACTCCATTTGCCACCTCTCAGCCCAGCTCTGCAGCTTATCTATGTCCCTCTGTAACCTGCAACATCCTTCCGCACTGTCTACAACTCCACCGACTTTAGTGTCGTCTGCAAATTTACTTACCCATCCTTCTGCTCCCTCCTCTAGGTCATTTATAAAAATGACAAACAGCAACGGCCCCAGAACAGATCCTTGTGGTACGCCACTCGTAACTGAACTCCATTCTGAACATTTCCCATCAACCACCACTCTCTGTCTTCTTTCAACTAGCCAATTTCTGATCCACATCTCTAAATCACCCTCAATCCCCAGCCTCCGTATTTTCTGCAATAGCCGACCGTGGGGAACCTTATCAAACGCTTTACTGAAATCCATATACACCACATCAACTGCTTTACCCTCATCCACCTGTTCAGTCACCTTCTCAAAGAACTCGATAAGGTTTGTGAGGCATGACCTACCCTTCACAAAACCATGCTGACTATCCCTAATCATATTATTCCTATCTAGATGATTATAAATCGTATCTTTTATAATCCTCTCCAAGACTTTACCCACCACAGATGTTAGGCTCACCGGCCTATAGTTACCGGGGTTATCTCTACTCCCCTTCTTGAACAAAGGGACCACATTTGCTATCCTCCAGTCCTCTGGCACTATTCCTGTAGCCAATGATGACCTAAAAATCAAAGCCAAAGGCTCAGCAATCTCTTCCCTGGCTTCCCAGAGAATCCTAGGATAAATCCCATCAGGCCCCGGGGACTTATCTATTTTCACCTTGTCCAGAATTTCTTCCCTACTCACCTCAATGCCATCTATTCTAATAGCCTGGGTCTCAGCATTCTCCTCCACAATATTATCTTTTTCCTGAGTGAATACTGACAAAAAGTATTCATTTAGTATCTCGCTTATCTCCTCAGCCTCCACACACAACTTCCCACCACTGTCCTTGACTGGCCCTACTCTTACCCTAGTCATTCTTTTATTCCTGACATACCTATAGAAAGCTTTTGGGTTTTCCTTGATCCTACCTGCCAAAGACTTCTCATGTCCCCTCCTTGCTCGTCTTAGCTCTCTCTTTAGATCCTTCCTCGCTTCCCTGTAACTATCAAGCGCCCCAACTGAAACTTCACGCCTCATCTTCACATAGGCCTCCTTTTTCCTCTTAACAAGAGATTCCACTTCTTTGGTAAACCACGGTTCCCTCGCTCTACCCTTTCCTCCCTGTCTGACTGGTACGTACTGATCAAGAACACGCAATAGCTGTTCCTTGAACAAGCTCCACATATCCAGTGTGCCCAACCCTTGCAGCCTACTTCTCCAACCTACACATCCTAAGTCATGTCTAATGGCATCATAATTGCCCTTCCCCCAGCTATAACTCTTGCCCTGCGGGGTATACTTATCCCTTTCCATCACTAATGTAAAGGTCACCGAATTGTGGTCACTGTCTCCAAAGTGTTCACTTACCTCCAGATCTAACACCTGGCCTGGTTCATTACCCAAAACCAAATCCAAAGTGGCCTCACCTCTTGTTGGCCTGTCAACATATTGTGTCAGAAAACCCTCCTGCACACATTGTACAAAGAACGACCCATCCAATGTACTCGAACTATATCTTTTCCAGTCAATATTAGGAAAGTTAAAGTCTCCCATAACAACTACCCTGTTACTTTCGCTCTTTTCCAGAATCATCTTCGCCATCCTTTCCTCTACATCTCTAGAACTATTAGGTGGCCTGTAGAAAACTCCCAGCAGGGTGACCTCTCCTTTCCTGTTTCTAACCTCAGCCCATACTACCTCGGAAGAAGAGTCCCCATCTTGCACCCTTTCTGCCACCGTAATACTGTCCTTGACTAGCAGCGCCACACCTCCCCCTCTTTTGCCCCCTTCTCTGACTTTACTAAAGCACCTAAACCCCGGAACCTGCAACAACCATTCCTGTCCCTGCTCTATCCATGTCTCTGAAATGGCCACAACATCGAAGTCCCAGGTACCAACCCATGCTGCCAGTTCCCCTACCTTATTTCGTATACTCCTGGCATTGAAATAGACACACTTCAAACCACCTACCTGAACACTGCCGCCTTCCTGCGAAGTCAAATCTGTGCTCCTGACCTCTCTACTCTCAATCTCTCGCACCCCAAAACTACAATCCAGGTTCCCATGCCCCTGCTGAATTAGTTTAAACCCCCCCAAAGAGTACTAACAAATCTCCCCCCCAGGATATTGGTGCCCCTTAGGTTCAGATGTAGACCATCCTGTCTATAGAGGTCCCACCTTCCCCAGAAAGAGCCCCAGTTATCCAGAAATCTGAATCCCTCCCGCCTCGGAAGGAGTGGTGGAATGGTGGAATTTAAAATACAGATGGAGGGTGAGAAGGTAAAATCAAATACTAGTGTTTTGTGTTTAAACAAAGGAGATTACAATGGGATGAGAGGAGAACTAGCTAAGGTAGACTGGGAGCAAAGACTTTATGGTGGAGCAGTTGAGGAACAGTGGAGAACCTTCCAAGCGATTTTTCACAGTGCTCAGCAAAGGTTTATACCAACAAAAAGGAAGGACGGTAGAAAGAGGGAAAATCAACCGTGGATATCTAAGGAAATAAGGGAGAGTATCAAATTGAAGGAAAAAGCATATAAAGTGGCAAAGATTGGTGGGAGACTAGAGGACTGGGAAATCTTTAGGGGGCAACAGAAAGCTACAAAAAAAGCTATAAAGAAGAGTAAGATAGAGTATGAGAGTAAACTTGCTCAGAATATAAAAACAGACAGTAAAGGTTTTTAGAAATATATAAAACAAAAAAGAGTGGCTAAGGTCAATATTGGTCCTTTATAAATGTTTTTATTCAGTTTTCGTATTTTTTATATTGAACAAATTACAAATTGTTAGGAGAGAGAAACAAAAAAAAAAACAAACAAAAACAAACACGCAAAAATTAACATACATATTTACAGGTAAGCATCTTCGTAGTAGTAACTGCGCCCCCCCCCCCCCCCTCAACATGTTTATTTAGCTTGGTTTTGGGCCTTAGCTAGCCATCGAACCCCCGTAACGAACCTGTAGCCCCCCCCCCCCTCCCGCTACCTTCCCCCGACTATTCTTCCTCTTGTACATTGGCCACAAATAGGTCCCGGAACAGTTGCATGAATGGCTCCCACGTTCTGTGGAAGCCGTCGTCCGACCCTCGGATGGCAAATTTGATTTTCTCCATTTGGAGAGATTCCGAGAGGTCGGACAGCCAGTCCGCAGCTCTGGGCGGTGCTGCTGACCGCCAGCCAAACAGGATTCTACGGCGGGCGATCAGGGAGGCAAAGGCAAGGGCATCCGCCCTCCTCCCCAGGAATAGATCTGGCTGTTCTGAAACCCCGAAGACCGCCACTATCGGGCATGGCTCCACCCTCACTCCCACCACTTTGGACATTACCTCGAAGAAGGCTGTCCAGTACTCCACGAGTATGGGGCAAGACCAGAACATGTGGGCGTGGTTGGCCGGGCCTCTTTGGCACCGTTCACATCTGTCTTCCACCTCCGGGAAGAACCTACTCATACGGGTTCTTGTTAAGTGGGCTCTATGTACCACTTTTAGTTGCGTCAGGCTGAGCCTTGCGCACGTGGAGGTGGAGTTGACCCTGTGCAGTGCTTCGCTCCAGAGTCCCCACCCGATCTCCATCCCCAGGTCGTCCTCCCATTTCCTCCTTGTTGCGTCCAGTACGGTGTCGTCCCTATCTACCAGTCGGTCATACATGTCACTACAGTTCCCTTTCTCTAGGATACTTGCGTCCAGTAGGTCTTCCAGTAGTGTCTGTCGTGGCGGTTGTGGGTACGTCCTTGTCTCCTTTCGTAGGAAGTTTTTGAGCTGCAGGTACCGTAGCTCGTTCCCCCCAGCTAGCTGAAATTTCTCTGTCAGTTCGTCCAGTGTTGCGATCCTGTCGTCCGTGTATAGGTCCCTGACTGTCAGTGTCCCCCCGTCCTGCCTCCACCTTTTGAAGGTGGCGTCGGTCAGTGCTGGTTTGAACCTATGGTTGTTGCAGATGGGAGCCCTGTTCGACATTTTGGTCAGGCCAAGTTGCTGCCGCAGTTGGTTCCAGGATTGGAGGGTGGCTGTCACCACTGGGCTGCTGGAGTGTTTTTTGGGTGGGGATGGGAGTGCTGCCGTGGCGAGGGCCCGGAGGGAGGTTCCCATGCAGGAGGCCTCCTCCGCACGCACCCACTCAGCTTCTGGCTCCTGGATCCATCCCCTTACTCGCTCGGCTGTTGCTGCCCAGTGGTAGAATTGTAGATTCGGGAGGGCTAACTCTCCCCTGGTTTTTGTTTTTTGTAAGACCTTCTTTGGGATCCTAGCATTTTTACCCCCCCATACGAACGCCATGATGAGTTTGTCCAGCGCTTTGAAAAAGGCCTTGGGGATGTAGATCGGAATGGATCTAAACAGGAAGAGGAACCTGGGCAGTACGTTCATTTTGATCGTCTGAACTCTCCCCGCGAGGGAGAGCGGGAGTGTGTTCCATCTTTGCAGGTCCTTTTTAACTTCCTCCGTCAGGCTGGTGAGGTTCCATTTGTGGATCCCTTTCCAGTCATGGGCTATTTGGATCCCCAGGTAGCGGAATTTATGTCGGGCTTGTTTGAACGGCAGCCCCTTTAGTGCTGCCCCCCCCCCCCCCCTTGCGGGTGTAATGGGAAGATCTCACTTTTGCTCATGTTGAGTTTGTAGCCCGAGAAGGCTCCAAACTCTTTCAGGAGCGCGATGATTCCGTCCATGCTGCTTTGTGGGTCCGAGATATAGAGGAGCAGATCATCCGCATAGAGTGAGACTCTGTGCTCTCTACCTCCCCTTCGGATCCCCCTCCAATTTTTTGCTGCCCTGAGCGCGATTGCTAGCGGTTCAATTGCTAGTGCGAACAGCAGCGGGGACAGTGGGCATCCTTGTCTGGTGCCCCTGTGCAGCTGGAAGTATTGGGAGTTGGTATTGTTGGTCTGTACACTCGCCATGGGAGCGTTGTACAGGAGCTTTACCCAAGCGGTGAACCCTGTTCCAAGCCCGAACCGCTCCAGTACCTCTATGAGGTATTTCCACTCGACTCTGTCGAAGGCCTTTTCTGCGTCCAGGGAGACGATCACCTCTTGTGTTCTCTCCCCGGAGGGGGTCATTATCACGTTCAGCAGGCGCCTGATGTTCGCGGTCAGCTGTCTACCTTTGACAAAGCCCGTCTGGTCCTCTGTGACCACCTCAGGTACACAGTCTTCTAGCCTTTTGGCTAGGATTTTGGCCAGTATTTTGGCGTCTGCATTCAGCAGAGATATGGGTCTGTATGACCCACATTCCGTTGGGTCTTTGTCTTTCTTAGGTATCAGCGAGATTGAGGCCTGTGCTAACGTGGGTGGCAACGTGCCCCTAGCTAGCGAGTCTGTGAACATCTCCCGCAGGTGCGGGGCCAGCGCTGTCGCAAATTTTTTGTAGAAGTCCGCCGGGAATCCGTCCGGTCCCGGCGCCTTCCCCGCCTGCATGGAGCTAATGCTCTCCATGATCTCTCCCAGTGCTAGTGGTGCTTCCAGATCCCGTTTTCTGCCCTCTCCCACAACTGGTATGTTCAGTCCGTCAAGAAACCGGTTCATCCCAGCCTTCCCCGTTGGGGGCTCTGAGGTGTACAGCTCTTGGTAGAAGGCCTTGAAGGTTTTGTTAATCCTCTCTGGTTCTGTTTCCAACGTGCCTCTGGTATCTCTGATTTGCGCAATTTCTCTGCTGGCTGCCTGCTTTCTCAGCTGGTGGGCCAACAGGCGGCTGGCTTTGTCTCCGTGTTCGTATAGGGCCCCGCGTGCCTGGCGGAGTTGGTGTACTGCTTTCCTGGTGGAGAGCAGGTCAAAGTTCCTTTGTAATTCTTTTCTCTCCGCCAGGAGTTCTACAGTCGGGGCCTCGGAGTATTTATGGTCTACCTCCAGTATGGAGTCGACCAGCTTCTGCCTAGCCACCCTTTCCTCCCTATCTCTTTGCGCTTTGTAGGCTATGATTTCCCCTCTTAGTACGGCCTTAAGCGCTTCCCAGAACGTGGAGGGTGAGACCTCCCCGTTTTGGTTGATCTCAGTGTACTCCGCTATGGCCTGCGCTATCCTTTCGCTGAAGGCCTTGTCAGCTAGTAAGGCACCGTCCAACCTCCATTTGGGGCGCTGGGCCCTTCCCGTCTCTAGCCGCACATCCATGTAGTGTGGAGCGTGGTCTGATATCACAATTGCGGAGTATAATATTGGTCCTTTAGAGGGTGAGAAGGGAGTTTTAATAATGGGAGATGAGGAAATGGCTGAGGAACTGAACAGGTTTTTTGGGTCGGTCTTCACAGTGGAAGACACAAATAACATGCCAGTGACTGATAGAAATGAGGCTATGACAGGTGAGGACCTTGAGAGGATTGTTATCACTAAGGAGGTAGTGATGGGCAAGCTAATTGGGCTAAAGGTAGACAAGTCTCCTGGCCCTGATGGAATGCATCCCAGAGTGCTAAAAGAGATGGCTAGGGAATTTGCAGATGCACTAGTGATGATTTACCAAAATTCACTAGACTCTGCGGTGGTCCCGGTGGATTGGAAATTTGCAAACGTGACACCACTGTTTAAAAAAGGAGGTAGGCAGAGAGCAGGAAATTATAGGCCAGTGAGCTTAACTTCGGTAGTAGGGAAGATGCTGGAATCTATCATCAAGGAAGAAATAGCGAGGCATCTGGATAGAAATTGTCCCATTGGGCAGACGCAGCATGGGTTCATAAAGGGCAGGTCGTGCCTAACTAATTTAGTGGAATTTTTTGAGGACATTACCAGTGCAGTAGATAACGGGGAGCCAATGGATGTGGTATATCTGGATTTCCAGAAAGCCTTTGACAAGGTGCCACACAAACGGTTGCTGCATAAGATAAAGATGCATGGCATTAAGGGTAAAGTAGTAGCATGGATAGAGGATTGGTTAATTAATAGAAAGCAAAGAGTGGGGATTAATGGGTGTTTCTCTGGTTGGCAATCAGGAGCTAGTGGTGTCCCTCAGGGATCCGTGTTGGGCCCACAATTGTTCACAATTTACATAGATGATTTGGAGTTGGGGACCAAGGGCAATGTGTCCAAGTTTGCAGATGACACTAAGATGAGTGGTAAAGCGAAAAGTGCAGAGGATACTGGAAGTCTGCAGAGGGATTTGGATAGGTTAAGTGAATGGGCTCGGGTCTGGCAGATGGAATACAATGTTGACAAATGTGAGGTTATCCATTTTGGTAGGAATAACAGCAAACAGGATTATTATTTGAACGATACAATATTAAAGCATGCCGCTGTGCAGAGAGACCTGGGTGTGCTAGTGCATGAGTCACAGAAAGTTTGTTTACAGATGCAACAGGTGATTAAGAAGGAAAATGGAATTTTATCCTTCATTGCTAGAGGGATGGAGTTTAAGACTAGGACGGTTATGTTGCAATTGTATAAGGTGTTAGTGAGACCACATCTGGAGTATTGTGTTCAGTTTTGGTCTCCTTACTTGAGAAAGGACATACTGGCACTGGAGGGTGTGCAGAGGAGATTCACTAGGTTAATCCCAGAGCTGAAGGGGTTGGATTATGAGGAGAGGTTGAGCAGACTGGGACTGTACTCGTTGGAATTTAGAAGGATGAGGGGGGATCTTATAGAAACATTTAAAATTATGAAGGGAATAGATAGGATAGATGCGGGCAGGTTGTTTCCACTGGCGGGGTGAAAGCAGAACTAGGGGACATAGCCTCAAAAAAAGGGGAAGTAGATTTAGGACTGAGTTTAGGAGGAACTTCTTCACCCAAAGGGTTGTGAATCTATGAAATTCCTTGCCCAGTGAAGCAGTTGAGGCTTAGGGTTAGGATTAATTAAATGTTTTTAAGGTAAACATAGATAGTTTTTTGAAGAATAAAGGGATTAAGGGTTATGGTGTTCGGGCCGGAAATTGGAGCTGAGTCCACAAAAGATCAGCCATGATCTCACTGAATGGCGGAGCAGGCTCGAGGGGCCAGATGGCCTACTCCTGCTCCTAGTTCTTATGTTCTTATGTAAGTAGTATTGCCGGTAGGGTATAGAAAGGAAGTGTTGCGAGTTGCACACGAGGTACCAGTGGGAGGTCATTTGGGAATAAGGAAAACTCAAGCTAAAATCCAGAAACATTTTTATTGGCCTGGACTACATAAAGATGTAGTTAAATTTTGTCAATCATGTTGCATATGTCAAGTGATAGTGAAACCTCAAGCAGTGATAAAACCAGCGCCCTTAAATACCCATTCCAGCATTTGAAGAACCTTTTACAAGGGTCCTAATTGTTTGCGTAGAACTGCTTCCTAAAGCAAAAAGTGGGAATCTATATCTTTTGATGATAATGAATGTGTCTACAAGGTTTCCAGAGGTCATTCCAGTACGTAATATTACAACTAAAAAGATTGTGGAGGAGTTACTTCAATTCTTTACAAGATATGGACTACCCACAGAAATACAAACGGATCAAGGATCAAATTTTACCTCAAGGTTATTCAAAGAAGTTATGGATAGCTTAGGAATAAAACAATTTAAATCAACTGTGTACCATCCAGAATCGCAGGGAGCATTAGAAAGGTGGCATCATGTTACGATTGAAGTATTGAAAGTACATGGATGTTTGCACATTTCTGCCTTTTTTGCTTTCTTTCTGTTGATGTCTGTAACTGTTTACAAAGCCAAAAACGACCTCAATAAAATTGTTTATTAAAAAAAAAGAAAGGTGGCATCAGACATTAAAGACAATGTTGAGGGCTTATTGTCACGATTATCCAGAGGATTGGGATAAAGGAATTCCATTCGTACTGTTTCCAATTAGGGATGCACCTAATGAATCAACCAAGTTCAGTCCTTTTGAACTAATTTTTGGTCATGAGGTAAGAGGACCACTTAAATTGAGTAAGGAAAAATTGGTGGGTGAGAAATCCGAATTTATATTATTGGATTACGTGTCATATTTTAGGGGATGATTAAATAGAGCAGGTGAATTGGCAAGACAACTTTTAACAGTTGCACAAAATGTGATGAAACAGGTAGCGGACAAGAAATCCAGTTTGTAGTTTGCCAGTGGAGATAAAGTTTTAGTATTGTTAACAGTGGAAGGTGAACCCTTAAAAGCAAGGTTTTGTGGACCTTGTCAGATTGAAGGGAAATTAAGTGAGGTAATATGTGGTAAAAACACCAGATAGAAGGAAGACTCACTGAGTGTGTCATGTGAATATGCTTAAAAGGTACTTTGAAAGGGAAGGAGAGAAAAGAAAAAGGAGGAGGTTTTAATGATTCTAACTCAAAGTGACGAACCAAATCCAGATGACTGTGAATTTGACATACCTCAAATTACATTGGAACACAAGGACGTTTTTAAAAATTGGGATAAATTGTTGAGTTATCTTCAAAGAGATTGAGAGTATGCTTAAAATTGGCATAATTGAAGTGGGTTGTAGCCAATGGAGCTCACCCATAGTGATGGTACCGAAACCAGATGGTACCCAACGGTTGTGTGTGGACTATAGAAAGGTTAATGCAGTTACAAGAACAAACTCTTATCCTATCCCACGTTTGGAGGATTGCATTGAGAAAGTGTGACAATCAGCTTTTATTTCCAAACTGGATTTACTTAAAGGTTACTGGCAGGTACCTTTATCCGAAAGGGCGATGTGACTCCAGATGGTATATACCAATTCAAAGTTATGCAATTTGTCATGAAAAACACCCCAGCCACATTTCAACAGTTAACTAACAAAGTTGTTTCAGGATTACCCAATTATGAGGTATACATCGACGATCTGGTAATTTTCAGCGAGACATGGACAGAACATTTGAAACATCTGATGGAGTTAATCGATCAACTTCAGGAGGCGGGTTTGGAAATAAACCTAGCCAAAAGTGAATTTGGAAAGGCCCAAGTCACTTTCCTTGGCCATACAATCGGACAGGGTCAAATTGTCCCACGGGATATGAAAACAAAAATTATTGGGGAGTTTCCGATACCCTCAAGACGTAGGGAAATAATGCAATTTCTTGGCATGAGTGGATTTGATCGAACATTTATGCAAAAGTTTTGTGGCGTGATTGCTCCACTGATGGACTTGCTGAAGGAACGTCGAAAATTTCAATGGACAGCGGAGTTTCAACAGGCATTTGACTGCCTGAATGCTGTGATAACCAATGCTCCTGTGTTGGAGAATTACAAGGGACTCTGTGATCAGATTGAACTAAAGTATCTGACTTTAAAGAGAAATGCAGAGGCGTAGAGAAATGGACGGATAGTGCAGAGACCTTCTTGTTCAAAGAGACTGTCAATCGAGAATGATTCCAGTTGGAGGATAAAGAAAAAATGGACTATATTGTTGAACCTGTTTGCGTGTGTTGTTTTTGTTTTGAAACAGAAAAGCATATTTACTGTGTGCATTTCTTAAAGGACAGTGAAAAGGTGAAAAATGAAACCATCTTGAAGTTGATGGTTTATTTTTTTTTCTTGGGGGTTAAGTGTCATGTGAGAGTACCTTTAAGAAATGAGTGTTTCAGAAATGTACCTTTAAGAAATGAGTGTTTATCAGTGACGTCAGAGTGTGGATGAGCTGGGCTGTCAGCTTTCTTATTTTTGTTTTAGGCTGTTTGCTGCAGGGTGTGTTTTAGTTTTGTTTTCAGAGCTGGATAGCTGCAGTCATAGCCAGAAGGTGTATGAATCTCTCTCTGTAATCTAAAGACTGTAAATCGATCCTGGTTATTCAAAACTAATAACAGTAATGACTTTAACCTGATGTGCTTCTTGTAAATGGTGTTTTAAGTCGTATGGATGTTAAAAGGAAAGCTTGAAGGATTACTTAGTGTTGTATTATTTGGGGGTTGTATTTGAATTAATGGTTGCTAAGATGTTCACTGTATGTTTCAAAAAGGTTAACTTGAGTTCATAGAATAAACATTGTTTTGCTTTAAAAAACCTTTTCCATATCTGCTGTACCACACCTGTAGAGTGGGCCGTGTGCTCCCCATACCACAATCTATTAAAAGTTGTGGGTCAGGTGAACTCCATGATACAATTTGGGGTTCTCTAAACCCTGGCCCATAACAACACCCCATCAACACACAATCATCACTGTGAAGCAACATTGCTAACCACTGTGCTACATTGCCCCCCTGGCTATGAACAGAGCTCACAATCAGAGAATTGGGGCAGACTCTGAATGGAGCTGTCAATCAGAGCATCGGGGTGGGGCTCTGAAGATAACTGTCAATCAGAGCATTGGGGCGGAGCTCTGAAGATAACTGTCAATCAGAGCATTGGGGCGGGGCTGTGAACAAGATTTGTCAACCAGAGCATTTGGGCGGGGCTGCAAAATGAGCAGTCATTCTGAACATTGGGACGGGGCTATGAAGCTAGCTGTCAATCAGAGCATTGGGGCGGGGCTATAAAGTGAGATGTCAATCAGAGCATTGGGACGGGGCTATGAAGCTAGATGTCAATCAGAGCATTAGGGCGGGACTATGAAGCTAGCTGTCAATCAGAGCATTGGGACGGGACTATGAAGCTAGATGTCAATCAGAGCATTAGGGCGGGGCTATGAAGCTCACTGTCAATCAGAGCATTGGGACGGGACTATGAAGCTAGATGTCAATCAGAGCATTAGGGCGGGACTATGAAGCTAGCTGTCAATCAGAGCATTGGGGCGGGGCTATGAACCTAGCCGTCAATCAGAGCACTGAGGCACGGCACAATTTTATTTTGGGTATAAACAAAAAGTGTCGTCATTCTGGGCGTTACCCGCTAGCAGCCAATAGTGAAGGGGCGGGATGCGGCGGGGCGGTGAGGGGCACAGGGGGATGAGGAGGGGGGAGGGGGGGACGGGAGGGTGAGGGGGGAGGGTGAGGGAGTGGAGGGGTGAGGG